>NC_137802.1:32811754-33551754 GCF_963383645.1 Muscardinus avellanarius
GGCATTCGACCTCCGAGCTACACCCTCTGCCCTATTTTTTTATTCTTTTTTGGTGGTACTGGGGATGGAATCCTTCTACCTCCGAGCTACAGTCCCAGACCTATTTTATATTTTCATTTGGAAACAGGGTCTCTTAAGTCAGCAAGGCTGGCTTCCAACCTGCGCGATCCTCCTGTCTCCGCCTCCCAAGTGCAGGGATTACAAGCATGTACCACCACGCCTGGCTATTCTTTATTTTTGAAACAAGGTCTCACTAAGTTGCACAGGGCCTCACTAAGTAGCTGAGGCTGCCCACAAATCGTAATCCTTTTGTCTCTGCCTCCCAAATGCTAGGATCGCAAGGGTGTGCCACCACGCCCGGCTAATAGATCAATACTTATCATTAACACAGTTTATACACTCTAGCAATTTCTAGTATTTAAAGGCTAGGGAACTACTGGTGTGAAATTGTACTCAAGGCAGCAATGCTGTTCCAGTATCTGTTTCAGACAACACAGGGCACTATTAAATTATAATCTTGTTGCTGGGCATGGTGGCGCACACTTGTAATCCCCACGCTTGGGATCGCACAGGTTTGAAGCCAGCCTCAGCTACTTAGTGAGGCTCTCAGCAACTTAGTGAGACCCTGTTTCCAGATAAAATATAGAATAGGTCTGGTAGTGTAGCCCGGAGGTAGAAAAGCTCCTGGGTTTCACCCCTAGTACCACACACACACACAAAATAAATTATAATCTTGTTGGGAAACCCAAAAAGAAGGAAGAAGAAAGTTGCTTTGCCAAGTCTTCAAACTGTTTTCAAATGTGGTGGTACTAAATTTTGCTGTGTGTAAGAGTTACATAGAGATAGGAATGGACACATTTGTTGTGGACCCAAGGTTCTTAAAATTTGGGGGAACATGGTGGCGTCCGCTTGTAATCCCAGCATTTGGGAGGCTGAGACAGGAGGATCGCGGTTCTCAGACAGCCTCAGCTACTACTTAGTGAAGCCCTTTGTAACTCAGTGAGAACCTGTTTCAAAATAAAGAATAAAAAATAGGACTGGGGGTAGTGCTTGGAGGTAGAATGCTTTTGAGTTCCATCCCCAGTATCGTAAAAAAAAAAAAAAAAAAAAAAGGGGGGGGGAAACTTCTTAAAGAAAAAAAGAATACAAATTTAAAAAATGCAAAATCTGAAGTAAGCCTTTGGAAAAGGTCTTTGGGTCTTGAAGTTTAAGCATCATTAATTTCACAGTAAATCCACCTCTACTTAGAGAGCTTTTAAAAAAAATCTTAAAAAGAGCCAGGCGTGGTGACACACGCTTGTAATCCCCGTGCTTGGGAGGCAGAGACCAGAGGATCGCGCAGGTTCGAAGCCAGCCGTGCATGCTGGCTTAGGAGACCGTTTCCAAATAAAAATGTAAAACTAGGTCTGGGAGTGTAGCCCGGAGGTAGAAGGGCTTCCAGGAACCCCAGTACCACCCCCCCAAAAAAAAATCTTAAAAATAAGTCAGGCACAGTGTTATGCATCTGTAATACTCAGGAGACTGAGGCAGGTCATCACTTGCTCAAGAGTTCAAGACTGGCCTGGGCAACATACTGAGACAGAGACACTGTCTAGGAAAAAAAAAATCTTAAATAAGGTTCCTGAGCCAAGTGTGGTGGTGCACACTTGAAATTCCAGTACTTTGGACGTTGAGACAGGAGGATCTCAGGTTCAAAGCCAGCCTCAGCCACTTAGGCTCTCAGCAACGTAGTGAGACACTGTTTCCAAATTAAAAAATAAAATAAGCCGGGCATGGTGGTGCACGCTTATAATCCCCAAGCTTGGGAGGCGGAGACAGGAGAATCGCGCTGGTTCGAAGCCAGCCTCGCTGGCTTAAGAGATCGTTTCCAAATAAAAAATATAAAATAGAAGCCAGGCGTGGTGCTGCATGCTTGTAATCCCAGCATTTGGGAGGCTGAGACAGGAGGATCGCGGTTCGCAGACAGCCTCAGCTACTTAGTGAGGCCCTCCGCAACTCAGTGAGACCCTGTTTCAAAGTAAAGAATAAAAAATTGGGCAGGGGCTGTAGCTTGGAGGCCAAATGCCTCTGGATTCCATCCCCAGACCTGCAAAAAAAAAAATTATATATATATATATATATAATTAGATCTGGGAGTGTAGCCCGGAGGTAGAATGGTTTCCAGGAACCCCAGTACCACCAAAAGAGAGAAATAAATAAATAAATAAATAAATAGGGCAGGGGGTATAGTATATAATAGATCTGGGAGTGTAGCCCGGAGGTAGAAGGGTTTCCAGGAACCCCAGTACCACCAAAAGAAAGAAAGAGAAAGAAAGAAAGGAAGGAAGAAAGAAAGAAAGAAAGGAAGAAAGAAAGAAATAGGGCAGGGGGTATAGCTCGGAGGTCAAATGTTCCTGGGTTCCATTCCCAGAACCACAAAAAAAAAAAAAAAGAAAGAAATTGCCCACATTTGCTTATAACTGAAGCAGCTCCCTGCCTCCTAGCACTTTTATGTTAATTCTATTTTGTGTGTGGGGTGGTCTAGGGATGGAACTCAGGGGCATTTGACCTCCGAGCTATACCCCCTGCCCTATTTTTTTTTCTTTATTTTGAAACAGGGTGTCACTGAGTCACAAGGGCCTCATTAAGTAGCTGAGACTGTCTAAGATCCTCAGGTCTCAGCCTCCTGAATGCAGGGATTACAAGTGTGTGCCACCACGCCCAGCTAATTCTATATTTTTTAAACAAATGGCATAAACCATAGAGAATACTTCCCTTCTCAGGCTGAGAGTTGGGCTGGAATTCAGCTGTCCCAGGTGGCTGGTCTCCTTTCCTTTGCCTTCTCCACAACCACTGACATTGACATAGCCTTCTGGCTCCTCGGCATAGACTCTGAAGGGAGAAGAATGACCGGCATTAACTTCAGTGGCTTATAAACATTTGATTATCTTCCAAACCTCATGTCAGGCCATTTGAGGGAAATCTTTTTCTTTCTTTTTCCCTTGTGATACTGGTAAATGACCAGAACCCTTCTATCTCCAAGCTACACCACCAGCCTTATTTTATTTTCTAATTTGAAACAGGGTTTCACTAAATTGCCAAGATTGGCCTCTTACCTATAACCTTCCTGTCTCAGCCTCCCAAGTACTGGGGTCACAGATGTGTGTCATCATCGTACCCAGCTGGAAATCCTGGGGGTGGGGTGACGTTAGAAGTAAACTTCCAGGCCAGGCTTGGTGGTGCAGATTTATAATCCCAGTACTTGGGAGACTGAGACAGGAGGATTGCAGGTTGGAGGCCAGCCTAAGCTACTTAGTGAGGACCTCTACGACTTAGTGAGACTGTTTCAAAATAAAGAATAAAAGCATAGGGCTATGCCGGGCGTGGTGGCGCACGCTTGTAATCCCCGCACTTGGGAGGCAGAAACAGGAGGATCGCGCAGGTTCGAAGCCAGCCCCGCGCGCTGGCTTAGGAGACCCTGTTTCCAAATAAAAATGTAAAAATAGGTCTGGGAGTGTAGCCCGGAGGTAGAAGGGCTTCCAGGAACCCCAGTACCACCAAAAAAAAAAAAAAAAAAAAAGCATAGGGCTGGGGGTGCAGCTCGGAGGTAGAATGCCCCTAGGTTCCACCCCCAGTTCTACAAAAATAAAAATAAAGACAGAAAGAAGCCTTCCTAGAGAATGACTAAGCACAGCAGAGGAAGGAACCCACACTCAGCAAGCACCTATTGTAAGCCAGGTGCCTCACACTGGATTTCAGTTAACCCTCATAAGCACATGTGAGGAAAATATCAACAGTCCTATTTTACAGATGAGGTAGATGAGCTTGGAGAAGCCAGATGGTTGTCCCCAAACCACTCAGCTAGTGAATGTGAGTGGCAGATCTGCTCAAACTCCAAAGTCTGTGCTTTTCTTATTATGCCACCCTGACTCTGGAACAGAAAGAAGTCTTTATAGATCAAGTTTAGTGGCCCAGTACATCAGCAAACTTACTGGACATGGGACTTCAAAAATGACAAATACTGTAATGACAATTCCACTGATCAGCAGTGTGGCCGCAATTAGAAATTTGACCACAATACTCCATTTCTGCCTCTTTTGTAGGTTCTCATCTGTGCCTAAAAGAAGAGAAAGGGATGGAAAAGGAAAATAAAGAATTTGAGCAAAGGAGGAGATTCACCCTTTCTTTATTTTTTCTTTATTTTATTTTAGTATTTATTTATTTTTGTGGTACCAGGAATGGAACCCAGGGGCTTTTTACCTCCGGGCTATACTCCCAGACCTATTTTATATTTTATTTGGAAACAGGGTCTCACTGAGTTGCTGAGAGCCTCTCTAAGTAGCTGAGGCTGGCTTCGAACCTGTGCGATCCTCCTGTCTCAGCCTCCCAAATGCTAGGATTACAAGTGTGCACCACCACGCCCAGCTTTTTATTTGTTATTTTGTACTGGGGATTGAACCCAGGGACAAAATTCTTCTTCTGAACTACACCCCCAGCCTTTTTCAGGTTTTGTTTTGAAACAGGGTCTCACCAAATTGCTGAGGCTGGCCTGGAAACTGTGATCCTCCTGTTTTAGCTTCCCAAGTACTAGGATTAGAGGTATGTGCTACCACGCCCATCGGAGATTGACTCTAAACACTTAAAGTCCTCCTGGCTCACAGACTAATATAAGGGCCTGCCTGACTCAGAAGCAGAACCTGTATTTCCATTTCAGGCACAGAACCAGGAGTAGGGTGGGCATCATGGGCTCTTTAACCTCTTTGGAGCTTCTGCTCAGTGAGTCACTTCCCTGGATTGGGATTTTTCCATAGTCACATAAGGCTGATTCTTAAACTGTTCCCAGGGAAGGAAAAGGCTTGGGTGCACAAGATTTCAAAATTTATCTTTCTGTCTCAGGGCCGTTCCCCATTTTCTCTGATACGTGTATGGGATAAGAAATCACCTTTTCTTTTTCTTTTATGCAGTACTAGGGATGGAACTCAGGGGCATTCTCCAAGCAACACCCCCAGCCTGATTTTTTATTCTTTATTTTGAATCAAGGTCTCACTAAGTTGCAGAAGGCCTCACTAAGTAGCTGAGGCTGGCTCGAACCTGGATCCTACTGTCTCAGCCTCCAAAGTGCTGGGATTACAAGCGTGCATCAGCAAGCTCAGCCACCATCTTTCCTTTCTTTCTTTCTTTCTTTCTTTCTTTCTTTCTTTCTTTCTTTCTTTCTTTTTTTTTTTTGTGGTACTGAGGATGGAACCCAGAGGCATTCTACCTCTGAGCTATACCCCCAGCCCTATATTTTTTATTTAGAAACAGGGTCTTACCGAGTTGCAAAGGGCCTTACTAAATAGTAGCTGAGGCTGTCCACAAACCGCGATCCTCCTGTCTCAGCCTCCCAAATGTTGGGATTACAAGTGTGTGTCATCACATGTGGCTCCCAGTCACCTTTTTTTTTTTTTTTTTGTGGGTCTCGACTGGTTTCCAAAATCCCAGCCACCTTTTTTATATGTATCTTTGTGTGTGTGTGTGTGTGTGTGTGTGTGTGTGTGTGTGTGTGTGGCACTGGGGATGGAACCCAGGGTAATTCTACCTTCAAGCTACACCCCCAGTCCTATCTTTATTTTAAAACAGGTCTCACTGAGTTGCAAATTAAGCAAAGTTGCAGGCCTCACTAAGTAACTGATGCTGGCTGTGTACCTTGATCCTCTTGCCTCAGCCTCCCTAATGCAGAGATGCTGGGATTACAAGCATGTATCACCATGCTGGGCTTTTTTTTTTTTTTTTTTTTTTTTTTTTAATGGTGCTGGTTATTGAACCCAGGGGCATTTTTTTTTTTTTTTTAATTTTGAAACAGGGTCTTACTAAGTGGTTGAGAGTCTTGCTAAGTTTCTGAGGCTGGCTTCAAACACAATCCTCCTGTTTCAGCCTCCCAAGTACTAGGATTACAGATGTGTGCCACCATGACTGGTTTTCTTGGTTTTTGAGGTGTATAGGAGTAACAAAGGTGAACTGGTATTGTTTCTGGGTCAGAAAACATATCTGGGGCAAATGACTCATATCCTTTTTGTTATTGTTAATCTCAAACCCAAACTCTAATTTTACAGAATTTGAGTCCTGGTCAATTTAGTGAGGCTAATTCTAAAAACAATGAAGATGAAAATATTATATATATATATATATATATATATATATATATACACACACACACATCTATGGGGGGGATACTAGGGATTGAACCCAGAGAAATTCTACCTCCAGCCCTGTTTATAATTTATTTTGTAATAGGGTCTCACTAAGTTGTGGAAGGCCTGACTGAGGCTGAGGATCCTCCTTCGGTCCCCGATCATAAACCTGCTATCATCCTGTCTTAGCCTCCCAAGTACTTGGATTACAGGTGTGGGCCACCACGCTTAGCTTCTTAGTATTTATTTTTGAAGGTTTAAAGAAGTTTATTAAAAGATAGAAATATAGAAAATAGAAATACAGCTCCATCCCAGACTGGCATGGAGGGGTGACTCAAAATGAATACACCCAGCTTCTTAGTATTTAAATATTACCCATCTACCCATGCAATGGCTAGAATTACCTGCCACATGGATATGACTTATTCTGTCCCCAAATCTGGCTACAAGACGAGCTTACTTGTGTGGAGGTGAAGGATATTGACGGTGTCAAACTACAGACATTTCTGGGACCTTTTTTTTTTTTTTTTAACAGAGAAGCTATTTTTTTCATAAAAAAATGGAATGATTTTCTAATGGAAACTCTAACTTCTCAATCTTTGGAAAAATTTCAGGAGATACCAATTAATGCTGGAGCTAAAGATCTTTATTTTTCTTTCTTATTTTGTGCCCTTACTTATTCTGTACCTTGTGTTGAAGGATTTAAAAAGTCACCAGTACTTGTGGTTGCTTCTCCTTCTTTATTCCCCGGGGTTGCAGAGCTGGGCAAAGCCTTTGATGAAGCCACCACGGGGTAGAATTTACATTGGGAGAGCCCCGGTAAAAAAGCTGTAAGAGAAGAAAGATACAATGAAAAGACAACTTGAGGGGAAAGCTTTCTCTTACCTTTGATTCTGCCTGACAGAACCCTAGCTCTACTCACCTGATATTCTAATTGTAGCCCCATTGACCTATCTGTCCATAGGTTTAGGGTGTAGGCATAAAATAATGCCAAGAGTCAATGAGAATTATGGATGTCAGTAAGAAAAGTTATGGATTAAATTTCCATGGGGCCTTTGACTAACATAGGATCAGAGTAAAGGATTAAACCGTATCTTGTTTGCCTATCATTCTGAAGGCCATAATAATAAATATGGAGGGTGTAACTCTGGTGAAAGTTTCCTTCCTTAATAAAGATGGTTCCAAAGTCCAAGGAAGAATGTAAAATATTATAGTTTGCTTCTCGAATGACGGCTGCAAGTCTCTTTAGCGGAGTCTTAAGTCAATTATTCTAAGGGGGGGATACACAGAAGCAAGAGGAGCTGGAAAATGAGAAGTCCAAGCAGCTTCACACACTTCCCAATTTTACTCATTCAGCAAATGTTCAAAAATGAATGTCCGCTGGGCGTGGTGGCGCACGCTTGTAATCCCCGCGATTGGGAGGCTGAGACAGGAGGATCACAGGTTTGTGGCCAGCCTCAGCTACTTAGTGAGGCCCTTTGCAACTTAGTGAGACCCTGTTTCAAAATAAAGAATAAAAAAATGCGGGTGGGGGTGTAGATTGGAGGTAGAATGCCCTGGGTTCAATCCACAGTACTGCAAAAACAACAACAACAACAACAACAACAAAAAGAATGCCTATTATGTGCCAGGCACTGCTTCAGTATTTTGTGTTTATCAGGTGGATACCTTCTAGCAAGAGAGCAGACAAAGAGGTGGGAGGGCTGGGAACAGGATGGAGGTACAGATAGCAATGAATATAACACACTTTATGGTATATTAGGAGATAATTGCTACTCAAAAATTAACCTAGAGCAATGTATCGGAGCAATCTGAGGGGAGCAGATGGGCAATAGCTGGGCAACCTGTGGTGTATATATGGCAAATCTCTTAGAGGAGGTGAGAATTGATCCAAGACTGGAAGGAGGTGGAGGACTCACCAAGCAGAAGCCTGGAGAAGTGCAACCTAGACAGATAGGACAGTGACCAAGCCGTCTAGCATGTTACATTTCAGAGGCAAAGCAAGGAGAACTGTGATATAGCATGGAGTGAGTGGACCAGGGGGATAGCTGCAGGAGGTGAAGACCCAAAGGACACAGCTTGTATCACTTATGGCCTACAATGCCCATCTTTGATTTTTATTTTGACTGAAATGGGAATCTATTGCAAAGTTCTGAGCAGAAATTTTTTTTAGGGAGTGGTGATACTGGGGATGGAACCCAGGGGGATTTTACCTCTGAGCTATACCTCTAGCCCTATTTTATTTTTAGTTTGAACGTGTCTCACTAGGTTGATGAGAGCATCACTACTTGATGAGGCTGTCCTTGATCTGTGTTCCCCTGTTTCAGCCTCTCAAGTACTGGGATTACAGGAATGTGCCACCCTCTCAGATGATAGCTTTGTTTTAATAGATTGGTGGACTGCTGTGTTGGAAATAGACTGTGGGATGGGGAGAAAGGGCAGAAACAGGATAACTTGCTAGGAGGCTATTGCAGAAATCCAAATGAGAAAGAAGGGTGTGGTGGCACACACTTGTAAATCCAGTACTTGGGAGGCTAAGACAGAAGGATCACAGGTTTGCAGCCAGCCTCAGCTACTTAGCCAGTCCCTCCACAACTCAGTGAGACCCTGTTTCAAAATAAAGAATAAGCCAAGAGTGGTGGCGTACGCTTGTGATCCCCGTGCTTGGGAGGCTGAGACAGGAGGATTCCACAGCTTGAAGCCAGCCTCAGCTACTTAGTGAGGCTCTCAGCAACTTAATGATACCCTGTTTCCAATTAAAATATAAAAGAGGTCTGGGAATATAGCCCACCAAGACAAACAAACAAACAAACAAAACAAAAGAATAAACCGGGCCTCTCGGTGCATGCTTGTAATCCCAGCATTTGAGAGGCTGAGACAGGAGGATCACAGTTCGCAGACAGCCTCAGCTACTACTTAGTGAGCCCCTTTTCAATTCAAAATAAAGAATAAGCTGGGCTTGGTGGTACACACTTGTAATCCCAGCATTTGGGAGGCTGAGACAGGAGGATGCAGTTCAAGGACAGCCTTGGCTACTTAGTGAGGCTCTTTGCAACTCAGTGAAACCTTGTTTCAAAATAAATAAAAGAAACAAACAAACAAAAAGAAAGGAGGAAGGAAAGAAAAAGAAAGAAACAAAAATGAGAAAGCAGGTATGAAAACACTTTGCAAAGGGAGTGGTATTATGATTGAAAGAGGAGGGAAAATGTCGAGATGGTCTCTTTAAATAGAACTCTGCTCTCTAACCACAGGAATAATGGTATTTCACCATGGCAGGTGTTCCTGCCTCCTGGGAACAAAGTCTATTACATGCAGGCTTTGGCAGTATATTTTCAGTTCTGTCTACTTTCCAAATTAATGTCCATCCATACTGGTAGCTCATCTGTTAGGTAACTGAGCATCAAGATGGAGTAGGTTTGTAACACAAACACTTTTTATCCCAGTGATGATGGAATTGCAATATTAGCTTTTCTTTAGCTAAATATATTTGAATAATACCCCAATTTAAGGAAAAAATATTTTTGGTGGTACTAGAGATTGAATTTAAGGGCATTCTACCTCTGAACTATATCTCCAGGCTCTTTTTTTTTTTTTTTTTAAGCAGGGTCTCACTAAATTACCATGTGTTGCTGGCCTTAAACCTGTAATCCTACTGTCTCGACTCCCCAAATACTGGGATTACAGGTATGTGCCACTGTGCCTGGCTTAAGGAGATTTTTAAAAATACAAATTTATTAAATGGATAATGTAGAAATTGAGTGATGGGGAAATTAAATAACTTTCTTTTTAAAATTTTTTTCAGTATTGGAGATGGAACCCAGGGGAATTCTACCTCTGAGCTACATTCCCAGTCCTATTTTTTATTCTTCATTTTGAAACCCAGACTCAATAAATTGTGGAGGGCCTCACTAAGTAGCTGAAGCCAGCTTCAAACCTGCGATTCTCCTGTCTCAGCCTCCTAAGTATTGGGTTTCCAAGCATGTATCACCATGTCAGGCTTTTATATGACTTCTTAAGTTTCACCATTTACCTAATTTTTGTATTTATCTTATTTGAGATCTATCACATCCTGGTACTCAATGTGAGTTTAAATTCAGAACAGGCAGTTTCAAACTTATCAAAGAGGTTTTGTTTCAAAAGTCCATTCATAAGCTAGTTGGCTGGGATTCATCATTGTAGTTTCATGGAAATGTCTGGTGAATGCTGATTAGACTCCCCAGACTAACTCACAGACGTCCCTTTAGTCTCCTCATGACTCAAATAGTAGAGGGTACTAGCTCAAACTCTAATTCTTAGAACCAGTAACCATGGCATGAAGGAAGGCTGGGAGGCTTCCTCAAGGTAAGCTTTTTAATTGGGTCAGATTGATCTTTGGCATCTCACTCCACCTTTAACCTCCCAACTTTCCTTGTCCAGAATTTCTAAGAACGAATGTCCTTAATTTCCCAGAGCCCCACAGTGTACAGTCCTACATTCCAAGCACCCAGAGCACTGTAGATTCCAAAATTACCTAAGTCCACTATTCCCTTATCACTGCTGCCCTGGACTCAAGCAAGGCGACCCATGTTAAGATAAAGCAAACTGACACTGAGTGGCTGAAAGCCTCAACTCCTGCTAAAGAGTTTTGAGTTTTTAAGAGTTTTTCTCTTACATAATCAGTGCTGGTAGAGTGTTTTTATTTTTTTTTCCCCAGTACTGGGGATGGAACCCAGGAGCATTTGAACTCTGAGCTACACTCCCACCCCTACTTTTTATTCTTTATTTTGAAACAGGGTCTCACTGAGTTGCCAAGGGCCTCACTAAATAGCTAAGGCTGTCCGCAAACCACGATCCTCCTGTCTCACTCCCAGATACTGAGATTATAAGTGTGTGCCACCATGCCCAGCTGGTAGAGTTTTGAAAAGGGAATGCAACATTCAAGTTATGTGGTGATATATAATTTACTACACCTGGACTACATCCTGAGCAAACATTCACATATTTCCCAATCTCTAGTTTTTAAAAGTTTTTCCCCATTATTCTGCTTGTGAATCCCCAAGTTTCTCTAAAGTGTCATGTTTTATTTTTTCTAGGAATATAGAAGTACTTCTAAGAGACTGCCTGCCTGTTAATGGGGAACTCCAAGCTACACCGCCAGCCCTATTTTTTACTCTTTATTTTGAAACAGGGTCGCACTGAGTTGCAAAGGGCCTTATTAAGTAGCTGAGGCTGGCTGTGAACCGTGATCCTCCTGTCTCAGCCTCCCAAATGCTGGGATTACAAGTGCATGCCACCATACCTGGCTCTTTTCTTATTTTTGAAATAGGGTCTCACTGAGTTGCAAAGAGCCTCACTAAGTAGCTGAGGCTGTTGGCGAACTGCGATCCTCCGGTCTCGGCCTCCCGAATGCTGGGATTACAAGTGTGTGCCACCACACCCGGCCTCTTTTTTATTTTTTAATCTGAACCGGAGTCTCACTAAGTTTCTGAGGTTGGCCTCGAACCTCCTGTGATTTTCCTGTCTTAGCCTCGCAAGCACTAGAATTATAGGCATGTGCCACTCACCCAGCTTCTATCACACTTTTCATACAGTAATTCTGCTCCTTGGAATTTATATTCTTAATAAATTGTACATATACAGGAAGAATGTATAGGGTCATTACTTGCAGCATTATTTGTATTTACAAAAGACTGGAAACCACCAAAATATCCATCAACAGAGAAGTAGTAGAATAAATAGCTACTTGGGATGCTGAGGCAAGAATATTGCAAGTTCAAGGCCAGCCTTGGCAACTCAGTGAGACCTTGTCTCAAAATAAAAGGGCTGAGCCGGGCGTGTTGGCACACACTTGCAATCTCAGCAGTCAGGAGGCTGAGACAGGAGGATCGTGATTTGCGGACAGCCTCAGCTACTCAGTGAGCCCCTCTGCAACTCAGTAAGACCCTGTTTCAAAATAAAAAATAAAAAACAGGGCTGAGGGTGTGGCTCCAAGGTAGAATGCCCCTGAGTTCCATCTTCAGTACTGCAAAAAAAAAAATTAAAAAATAAATAATAAATAAATAAAAGGACTGGGAATGTAGCTCAGTGGTAGAGCTCCCCTAAGTTCAACCCCTAGTACCTCAAAATAAAATACTTGTTTAAGCCGGGGCGGCGGCGCACGCTTGTAATACCAGTACTTGGGAGGCTAAGGCAGGAGGATTACAGGTTCACAGTCAGCCTCAACTACTTAGTGAGGAGGCTCTCTGCAACTTAGTGGGACCCTGTTTCCAAATAAAGAATAAAAAACTGAGCCAGGCATGGTGGCACATGCTTGTAATTCCAGCATTTGGGAGGCTAAAACAGGAGGATAGTGCTTTGCAGGCAGCCTCAGCTACTACTTAGTGAGACCCTCCGCAACTTATGAGAGACTCTGTTTCAAAATAAAGAACAAACAGGTGTGGTGGCACATGCTTATAATCCTAGCATTCGGGAGGCTGAGACAGGAGAATCAGTTTGTGGACAGCCTTAGCTACTTAGTGAGGTCCTTTGCAACTCAGTGAGACCATGTTTCAAAATAAAGAATAAAAAAATAGGGCTGGTAGAGTATCTTTGAGGTAGAATACCCCTGGATTCCATCCCCAGCACCATTAAATAAATAAATACATACATACATAAATAATAAAAAATCAGACTGGGTGTGTGGCTCAGAGGTAGAGTTTTTTTTGGTGCTGAGTTCAATTCACACACACACACACACACACACACACACACACACACACACACACACAAAATAGGACTAACTAGGCTGCAGCTTGGAGGTAGAATGCCCCTGGGTTCCATCCTCAGTTAAAAAATATATATGTTCATTCATACATGCTTATAGTATCTCTAGAGGGAAATAGAGTAATTTTAAATAGTTATTCCCTTGGGGATAGAGAACAAAGACTGAAAGACAGGAGTAGGAGGAGACTTACTTTTCACTATAAATTTGTATATTTTACTGTGTGCATTCAAAATAAAATTAAAGAAAAAAAATTGTCCAAAGAAGACCCACCATGCCGGGCGTAGTGGCGTATGCTTGTAATCCCTGTGCTTGGGAGGTAGAGACAGGAGGATTGCACAGGTTCGAAGCCAGCCTTGCTGGCTTAAGAGACCCTGTTTCCAAATAAAAAGTATAAAATAGGTCTGGGAGTGTAGCCCGGAGTAGAAGGATTTCCAGGAACCCCAGTACCACACACACACACACACACACACACAAAATGACCACCAAAAATGATGATCATATGAAAATCACAGGATACCATTGCTAGAAGGGACCCTAGAGATTGGAAAATTGATTCTGAGAGAGGACATAGCTTTAGCTGCTAATAAACACCAGCCTCCGTCAACTAAGTTAGTGCCGACTTCATCTCCTTTTCTAAACTCACCTTTGCCTGTTAGAAGGGATCCAGTCTGAGTCGTGGACGTGGGGAATAAGTGACAGCTTGGAGGAGCAGAGCTGTTTCTATGGGGAGCAGCAATGATTCTCAGGTTCTTCAAAATGCGCTTGACCTCTGGCCTTCCCTCTGAATACACAAGGTTGACTCTCACTTTGCTCCCAGAGCCAAGGCACTGAAGGGTAGCTATAGTCCAATTTTGGGTGAATGTGGCCCTTTTGGTTTCTATGTGAGTTTCTGGAAGAAGAGCCAGAGAGACAAATGAAGCTTGTTCTTAATCTGAACAGTGCTCAGGTAGCCCACTACCACTCAGGCCCCTGTCAAACTCCACTGCTGCACCGTCCCCTCTCTCAGCTCACCTCTCCATCGGGATGCGTTTGCAGTTCTAAATGTGCAAATCCTGCTTTTCTTTCTTCCTGCTATGGGGCCTGTGCAGATAGGTGACTGCAGTAAATTCAATACAGAGATATGCTCATGGATTGTTTTTTTTTTTTTAATGCAGAGAGGATTAGGTGCTGCCTCCTCTTTTGTAATCCCCGTGTTTGATTTATATAGGTATGCTTTAGGTAATAAGTCAATTTAACAATTAGCTTTCAGAAAGCCTTTAGGGGAAAATGTATTTTATTTTATGGTACTGGGAATTGAACTCAGGGGATTTTACCTCTGAGCTACACCCCCAGCCCATTTATTTATTTGTTTTTGTTTGTTTGTTTGTTTGTTTTACTGAGGATTGAACCCAAGGGGAGGTCTATTTCTGAGCTACACTACCAGCCATATTTTATTTTTTATTTTCTTATATTTATTTATTTTGCAGTACTGGGGATGAAACCCAGGGTCATTCTGCCCCTGAGCTACATACACCTCCAGACCCATTTTTTATTCTTTAATTTGAAACAGGGTCTCGCTGAGTTGCAAAGGGCCTCACTAAGTAGCTGAGGCTGTCCGCAGACTATGATCCTACTGTCTCAGCTTCCCAAGTACTGGGATTACAAGTATGCGCCACCAAGCCCTGCTCTTATTTTTTATTTTGAAATAGTGTCTTGCTAAGTTGCTGATCACTAAGTGCTTGCTGAGTGGCCTCATTAAGTGGTCATGAATCTGTGATCCTACTGTCTTGGCCTCTGGGATAGTACCAGTACCTGGCTTTTTTTTTTTTTTTTTTTTTCCTTTGGTGGTACCGGGGATAACACCCTTCTACTTCCGGGCTACACTCCCAGACCTATTTTATATTTTTATTTGGAAACAGGGTCTCTTAAGCCAGCGTGGCTGGCTTCAAACCTCCGCGATCCTCCTGTCTCCGCCTCCCAGGTGCGGGGATTACAAGCGTGCGCCACCACGCCCGGCTATTTTTTTTATTTTAAAACAGGATCAATTTGCTGAGGCTGGCCTCAAATCTGAAATTTTCCTCTCTCAGTCTCCCAATTACTGAGATTACAGGGATCCACCACCACACATAGTGAAAGGGATACATATCTTTAAAAAAGATATGCCATGATGCACGGCGGGGACCGGATTCACTGGAATTGACTCCAGCTCTCCAGATGTGAAAGGCTATTGGGCAAGTTTGGATGCATTTACTCAAACCACCCATGAACTCACCATTCCAAATAACTTAACCAGCTGTATAATCAGGTGCCAAGGCGCCAACATTAATGAGATCCGCCAGATGTCCGGGGCCCAGATCAAAATTGCCAGCCCAGTGGAAGGCTCTTCGGGTAGGCAGGTTACTATCACTGGCTCTGATGCCAGTATTAGTCTGGCCCAGTATCTAATCAATGCCAGGCTTTCCTCTGAGAAGGGCATGGGGTGCAGCTAGAACAGCGTAGGTTCACTCATAACCCCCTTCTGCTGTTTTCCCATGATCCAACTGTGTAATTTCTGGCCAGTGATTCCAGGTTTTAAATAATTTCTAAGTGTTCAATTTCTACACTTTATCATCTGCTAAGAATTTAAAAACTCACATTCTCTGTTCAGCTGTTAATGCTGGGATCCATATTTAGTTTTATAAGCTTTTCCCTGCTTTTAGTTTCGTTTTGGGTTTTTTGGCTCATGGATTTATTTCTGTTTGTCGATAAGAAATGTAAGAGTGGAATGTTAACAAATTTCATTTTAGTTCTGTAATGTCAAGAATTTAAAATTAAAAAATGGATTGGCTAAAAAAAGGAGGAGACTTACTTTTCACTATAAATTTGTATATTTTACTGTGTGCATTCAAAATAAAATTAAAGAAAAAAATTGTCGAAAGAAGACCCACCAGGCCGGGCGGGGAGGAGATAGCACTTTTTTGTGTGTGTGTGTGATCCTTGTGGGTCTGGGAAGCTGGAGCCCAGGGGCATTCTACCTCTGAGCTACATACCCTGCCCTATTTTTTCTTCTTTTTTTTTTTTTTTTTTTTTGAGAGAGGGCCTCACTAAGTTGTAGAGGGCCTCACTAAATAGCTGAGGCTGTCCGCGAACCGCGATCCTCCAGTCTCAGCCTCTCAAATGCTGGGATTACAAGTGTGCGCCACCACGCCTGGCTGTTCCTTGGGGTTTAATTGAACTCAGGAGCATTCTACCTCTCAGCTACACCCCCAACCCTATTTTATTTTATATTTTAAACAAGGTTTCACTAAGTTGTCACAGCTAGTCTTAAACCTGCAATCCTCTTGTCTCGGCCTCCCAAATCCTCTTTCAAAGATAAAAATTTATTCAAATGGAAAAGTGATTTTCCAGAAAGGGTTCACTCCCTACCTTGCATTAGCAAATCCCTGGTGCTTCTCACATCCTTTGGGAAGAGCCCAGGCAGCAGTTCCACTTGGCAGTTGCTAGCTCTGAGGTCTAGAGGGGGAAATAAGGTCAGAATTGACTGTGCATGGACTTGTTAGAATTCTGGGCACTGAAGGGAGTTGCAAAAAAAAGAAGTCCATTCTTGCTTATAAAATATGCAAGTAGGGATATCAAACACTCTAGAAAACACACAGCGAGGCTAGGAGTGGTGGCTCATGCTTGTAATCTCAGTACGTGGCCGGCTGAGACAGGAGGATTGTAGATTTGAGG
Organism: Muscardinus avellanarius; assembly: GCF_963383645.1. Lineage (NCBI taxonomy): Eukaryota > Metazoa > Chordata > Mammalia > Rodentia > Gliridae > Muscardinus > Muscardinus avellanarius. Next base: position 32,828,336 of record NC_137802.1, read on the forward strand.
ATATGCTCAGCAAGTAGTAAAACTCATCAATCTAGTGAGACCCTGTTTCAAAATAAAACTAAAAAAAAAAAAAGGGCTGGGGGTATAGTTCGGAGGTAGATGCCCCTGGGTTCTATCCCTAGTACCAAAAAAAAGTTCTCATTAAGTTTCTAAGGCTGGATATGAATCTGTGATCCTCCTGTCTCAGCCTCTCAAGTACTGAGATTACAAGCATACACCACCATTCTTGGTCCTGCTGTATTATAGAGAACTTTTTAAAGTTTATTAAATATGGCCTTGAACATAGTATCTCAATAGGTTTCTACAGAATCAAAGGTCATAGTTAGGCAGACATACATATTTACTAACAAAATATTGTTTTTTTATTACCAGAGTTTCTTCTAAGCACTTGATATAGTTCACACACAAAATTCATGTAAGGCTCCTTTTTTTTTGCCATTTAGCAATGCTAACTTGTATAAGGATGGACTCTATTATTGAAATTACCACTTTTTTATGTAACTTCCATAGATATTCAGTCTTATTAATAAAATCCTATTATTATTATTAAAAAAATAAAAATGCAAAAAAAGGTCATAGTTATTTATGCTTTTTGGCCCATGACTTAGAAGGTATGAGAATTTTCCCAATTTGTTAAATTTTGTTACAGTTGTATATTATGTTATTCTGCCTTAACTCCTTAACTCTGATTATTTATTTATTTATTTATTTATTTATTTATTTAATGGTACTGGGGATTGAACTCAGGGGCATTCTATTTCTTTTTTCTTTTCTTTTCTTTCTTTCTTTCTTTTTTTTTTTTTGTGGTACTGGGGTTCTTGGAAGCCCTTCTACCTCTGGGCTACACTCCCAGACCTATTTTATACTTTTTTTGTTTGGAAACAGGATCTCTTCAGCCAGCGCGGCTGGCTTCGAACCTGCGTGATCCTCCTGTCTCCGCCTCCCAAGCGCGGGGATTACAAGCATGTGCTACCACACCCGGCTTAGGGCCATTCTATTTCTGAGCTACATCCCCCCAGACCTATTTTATTTATTTATTTATTTAATTTTTATTTTTTGCAGTACTGGGGATTGAATCCAGGGCATTCTACCTCTGACCTATACCTCCAGCCCTATTTTTTTTTTAATTCTTTATTTTGAAAGAGGGTTTCACTAAGTTGCACAAGGCCCCACTAAATAGCTGAGGCTGGCTGCGAACCTGCGATCCTCCTGTCTCAGCCTCCCAGGTACTGGGATTACAGGAATGCACCACTCTGCCTGGCTAGCTAATTTTAAAGATGAAATGTTTAGGAAACTCTGAAACATCACATTTTAAATAAGCAGTCAACGGCTAGAAATGGTGGCACACTGAACACTCACAAGAAGTGAAGGCAACATCTTATGATGGGTTGTGAATTTAGGACTCTTAGGTAAGGACAATACTGAAACAGTGAGAGTACCCTCTCATAAAGATAATGATGAAGCAGGGTGTAGTGATGCGTGCCTATAATCTCAATACTTGGAACGGGACACTGAGACAGGAGGACCACAGGTTCGAGGCCATCCTCAATTTAGCAAGGCCCTCCACAACATAGAGAAACCATATTTCAAAACAAAAAAGTTAAGCTAGTTGTGGTGGCTTACACTTGTAATCCCAATACTTGGGAGGCTGAAAGAGGATTGCAGGTTTGTGGCTATCTTTAGCTATTTAGTGAGGCCCTCTGAAACTAAATGAGACCCTGCTTTAAAATAAAAAATAAAGCTGGGCGTGGTGGCGCACGCTTGTAATCCCCGTGCTTGGGAGGCGGAGACAGGAGGATTGTCTTAAGAGACCCTGTTTCCAAATAAAATATAAAATAGGTCTCGGAGTGTAGCCCGGAGGTAGAAGGCCCCTGGGTTCCGTCCCCAGTACCACCAAAAAAATAAAAATAAAAATAAAATAGGGCTGAGGATATAGCTTGGAGGTAGAAAGTCCCTGGTTCAATCTCTATTACCATAAAAAGAAAAAAAAAGGGGGAGTAAAAGGGCTTATTTATTTATCTTGTGGTACTGGGGGTTGAACCCAGGAGCATTCTACCTCCAAGCTATACCTACAGCCCTATTTTTTATTCTTTATTTAGAAACAGGGTCTCACTAAGTTGTAGAGGACCTCACTAAGTAGCTGAGGTTGGCCACAAACCTGCGTTCTTCCTGTCTCAGCCTTCAAAGTCCTGGGATTACAAGCATGTGCCACCACACCCTGCTGAAAAAGCTTTTAAAGCTAGTTGCTTAAGCAAGACAGAAGAATGCATTGTATTGTGTAAAGACTTATCATCATGAAACAGTTCTTTCTGGGTTGGGTAGGTTGCAGTTCTGTTTAGAGCAAGAGGATACCTGGGATAATTTCTGGAAAGTATCACTTGCTGAGTACTGGTTATATCCCCATCTAGAGGATGGAACCCCAAATACTTTCTAGGCCTCCCTTTGGGTTTTCCATGATATTAGGCTACAGAAGTACTTACCTTTCTTGTTGGAATCATAAGATGCAATGATTAGGGTGAAGACTAAGATGGTATCCATATCCATGTTAGCCTGAGCCTCGCTTGAGCAGTCATTGCAAAAATTGTTAAAATGTCATAGCTCTTGTAGCATTGTCTCTAGTTGCTTTCGCTTGCCCTGGAATCAAGTTTCACCCTGGGAGAGTCTGGTTCCACCCTGATTATTTTGTCTTAGTTCTTGAAGACCCAGGAAAAGAGCTGATTGGAGAGGGAGCCAAATCTGCTTATTAATGATTGACTTAGAAGGTCTTCCCCTGACTTCACTGCAGGCACCAACAGAGAATGTAATTACCTAGAGGTTTCCATTGATAAAGGGCATAAACACCCTGTGATAGGTTTTACCAGTACTTGCAGATGGACACGTACACACTCACATGCATGCTTACTGACACAGGTACATAAATATATACACCCACATAAAGAGGTGGAGATTTCTTTTTCTTCCTTTCTTTCTTTTCTTTTCTTTTTTTTTTTTTTTTTTTTTGGTGGTACTGGGGATGGAACCCAGGTGTTTTCTACCCCCAGGTTACACTCTCAAGCCTATTTTATATTTTATTTGGAAACAGGGACTCACCAAGCTGCTGAGAGCCTCACTAAGTAGCTAAGGCTGGCTTTGAATCTGCACGATCCTCCTGTCTCAGCCTCCCAAGCACTGGGATTACAAGTGTGTGCCACCATGCCTGGCTAGGTGGAGATTTCTATTAAGGAATGTCATGTCTAGAAAAGAGCAGGACCTAGGACTGAATGAGTCAGTAACTTATACTAGAGAGAGCACTAGATAAGGAATCAGATTCAGGTATAAGCCTTGTTATTAACTTTGCGTGTATGTGTGTGCTACTGGGCATTGAACCCAGGGATATTCTATCTCTGAGTAACAACCTCAGCTCTATTTTATTTTTATTTTTATTTTATTTATTTATTTATTTATTGGTGGTACTGGAGGTGGAACCCAGAGGCTTTCTACCTCTGGGCTATACTCCCAAACCTATTTTATATTTTATTTGGAAACAGGGTCTCACTAAGTTGCTGAGAGCCTCACTAAGTAGCTGAGGCTGGCTTCGAACCTGCACGATCCTCCTGTCTCAGCCTCCCAAGCGCGGGGATTACAAGCGTGTGCCACCATGCCCGGCTTATTTTATTTTTATTTTGAAACAGGGGATTGCTAGATTGATGAGGGTCTCAGTACTTGTTGATGCTGTCCTTGAACTTGTGATCCTCTTGTCTCAGTCTTCCAAGTACTGGGATTATACGCATGCACAACCATACCTTGGGAAAATTAACTTCTTAGGATCTAAATTTTTTCCTCTGTAAATAGAAAATCCCACTCAAAAGATCTCTAGAATTCATTAACAATTAAGCACATCAATTCACATGAGCACAGACATAGCTATCAAATTGTGTACTCCTGAATAGTGAACTGTATAGGGTTAGACAACATTCCTATGACTACTGGGCCACAAGATGGTGAGGAGGAGCTAAATACAGGAGATGAATGATACCGTCTGCAGTTTAGCAAAGTTTCTCTTGCCTGGTAACTGCCATTGGAGATTTTTCCAAAATTGTATCTTTTAGCAAGAGTATACATCTAGTGTAATACCCTAAAGACTTTTTGATGGCATAGCTAGGCAGATCATAAAGAAGAAATGAAGATCTATTCAGATACTTGCTTAAGTCCACAGCCTCTGAGGTCTTCCTATTCACTAAGCACGAGAAGGTTCTAGAATCTAAACCTGATTGATAATGATATAAAGGGAACTTGCTTCAAGGGACATTACATGATGGGCTTCATGAGATTTGAATCACATCATTATTTAAATATTGCCCTGTTTCCTGACACATTAATATGGTTTGAAACCTGGCTAAAGTGAGCATCATAGAATTTATTTATTTATTTATTTATTTATTTATTTATTTATTATTTTGGTACTAGGGATTGAACCCAGGGGCATGTGTGTGTGTGTGTGTGTGTGTGTGTGTGTGTGTGTGTGTGTGTGTGTAGTACTGTAGATTGGACCCAGGGGCATTCTACCTCTGAACTACACCCCTAGCCCTATTTTATTCTTTTTTTGTGTGGTACTGGGGATTTAACTCAGGGGCATCCTGCCTCTGAGCTACACCCCAGCCCTATTTTTTATTTTTTATTCTGAAACAGAGTCTCACTAAGTTGTGGAGGGCCTCACTAAGTAGCTGAGGCTGGCTGCAAACCTACGAACCTCCTTTTTCAGCCTCTCAAGTACTAGAATTACAGGTATGCAGTACCATTCCCAGATCACAGAAATATTGATTGGGGAAAAAATAGATCCAAGAGATGTCACTGAAGGACAACATGTTGGCTGAAATGTTGAAAGAGAAGAGAAAGTGCTAGGCATCCAGCCTCAGAGAATATCTTTTTTTAAGGGGGATACTGGGGACCCAACCCAGGAGCACTCTACCCCTGAGCTATACCCTCAGCTCTTTTTATTACTGATTGATTGACTGGTTTTTGCAGTACTGGGGATGGAACCCAGGAACACTGTACCTCCGAGATACACCTCCAGCCCTATTTTTTTAGTCATTTTTATTTTTTGAAACAGTGTCTTGATGAGTTGCAAAGGGCCTTGCTAGTAGCTGAGGCTGTTTACGAGTGATCCTCCAGTCTCTGCCTCCCAAATGCTGGAATTACAAGTATGTGCCACCACACCCAGCCTTCTTTTTATTTTTTATTTTGAAGCGGGGTCTTGCTAAATTGCTGAGGGTCAAGCTAAGTTGCTGAGGCTGTTTTGGAATCTGACATCCTTCTATCTGATCATCTCAAGAGTGTGCCACCATGCTCAGCCAAGAGTGTGTGTGTGTGTGTGTGTGTGTGTGTGTGTGTGCGCGCGCGCACTAGTGGGGCTTGACCCCAGGGTTTAGTGCTTGCTACATCCTTAGCCCTTTTAAATTTTTTAATGTTGAGGTAGGGTCTCCCTATCCCAAAGTTACAAAGGTTGGCCTTGAACTTTCAATCCTCCTGCTTCAGCCTCCCCAGTAGATGGGATTACAGGATTGCACCACCACACCTGGACCAAACAAGTCTTCCTTTTTTCTGCTACAGTTACCTGATTTTCTTAGCACAGAAGGTAGTTAGGGAAAAACAAAGGGTTTTGCTGCCTTCTTTGGGTTTTATTTGCTATTTCTTTCTTTTCTTTTTTTTTTTTTTTATGGTGCTGGGGATTGAACCCAGGGACATTCTACCTCCGAGCTATACTCCCAGTCCTATTTTTTAATCTTTAGTTTGAAACAGGGTCTCACTAAGTTGCGGAAGGCCTCACTAAGTAACTGAAGCTGGCCACAAACTTGCAGTCCTCTTGTTTCAGCCTCACAAATGGTGGGATTACAAGGGTGCGCCACCATGCCCGGCTGTTTGCTATTTCTTTAACATAGTTGCATGATTGTCTGCTCCCTAGTTGTTGTTTTTGAAATTTTCTATAGAGTAGTTCCTAGATGCCACACTATGGTGCTGCCACCTTGCAGCAGAGGTAAGAATGGATTTGAGGGCTCGATACTCTCATTCTGTGTCACAAGGTGGCAGAAGAGCTCCTTTCCTAAAAGAGACTTGGCGGAAGAAAACTTTTCTTCCATTACCTCTCGGGTCCTGACTCTTACTTTTGTAATTTAGAGAATTCAGAGTCCCCCAAATCAATCTGCACTTTGCAGTAGGCCATACTTTGGGGTGGAAAGAAGCAGGAGAGCTGCAACCTACAGGGAAACTCTCTAGTGGAAAGAAGTGGCTCCAGAGCAATTTCTCTAATACTGGATGTTTCAGCTGATTTTCTAAGTGGTACATCTGTGGAGGAGAGGATATCTCTTCTGGAAGCTCCACCCCCACATCCCCTCCCCCTCTCTCCACACACGTATGCACACACACACACATGAATAAAACCTCATCAAATTTAGGAGGAAAAGGCTATAACATTAGTTTTATGATGTGTGTAGTTTAGAGCTGTGACCGCTGAAAAAGAGAATAGGAAAGCAGGGTTGAACGAGTGAATCCAGTGGATCTGGAGGAGAGTTGACGGGAAGCAAGAAGGCCTGCCTGGGTTCTAGCTTAGGCTCTGTAATTGACTGAATCTTTTTTTTTTTTTTTTTTTTTTTTGGTGGTACTGGGGTTCCTGGAAGCCCTTCTACTTCCAGGCTACACTCCCAGACCTATTTTATACTTTTATTTGGAAACAGGGTCTCTTAAGCCAGCTGAGGCTGGCTTCAAACCTGCGTGATCCTCCTGTCTCCGCCTCCAGGCGCAGGGATTACAAGCGTGTGCCACCACGCCCGGCTGACTGAATCATTTTGAGCAAATCAACTTAACTTCTCTGGGCCACTGTTTCATTTTATTTATTAAAGTGGTTTCCCAGGCCTCTTCCAGCTCAAAAATGATTTTACCTCTGTACTGTGTACAGTACAGATACTGTGTATTGTACTACTCTTTCATTTAAAGGCATATGTTTTTTATTCATTTTGGCTTACTTTTTTTTTAAGTTGATATTTTTTCTTTTTCTTTTTTTCCCTTTATATTATAATGTTACTGGGAAATGAACCCAGGGGCATTCATTCTACCAAGCTACACCCCCAGCTCTGTTTTTTATTCTTTATTTTGAAACAGGGTCTCTGAGTTGCAAAGGGCCTCACCAAGTAGCTGAGGCTGTCCCTCGATCCTCCTGTCTCAGCCTCCCAAATGCTGGAATAACAAGCATGTATCACACATACAGAAGAACATATAGTAAAAAAGTATAGTTGTGGCTGGGCGTGGTGATGCATGCTTGTAAACCCAGCATTCGGGAGGCAGAGACCTAAGGATTGCAGTTCGTGGACAGCCTCAGCTACTTAGGGAGGCTATTCGACTCAGTGAGACCCTGTTGCAAAAAATATAAAGACTAGAAAAATAGGACTTGGGGTGTAGCTCGGAGGTAGAATGTCCTGGGTTCCATTCCCAGTACTGAAAAAAAAAAAAAAAAAAAAAAGTATAGTTTTTTTCTTTTTTCTTTTTCTTTTTCTTTCTTTTTTTTTTTTAGTGGTACTAGGGTTCCTGGAAACCCTTCTACCTCCAGGCTACACCTATACTTTTTTATTTGGAAACAGGGTCTCTTAAGCCAGCACAGCGGGCTTTGAACTTGCATGATCCTCCTGTCTCCGGCTCCCAAGCATGGGGATTACAAGCTTGTGCCATCACGTTCGGCTCTTTTTTTTCCTTTTTTCTTTCTTTTTTTTTTGCGGTGCTGAGTGTTGAATCCAGGATTCTACTTCCGAGCTATGTTTTATTCTTTATTTTGAAACAGGGTCTCACTGAGTTGCAAAGGGCCTTACTTACTAAGTAGCTGAGGCTGTCTGCGAACCAAGATCCTCCTGTCTTAGTCTCCCAAATGCTGGGATTATAAGCGTGCACCACCAAGTCTGGCTCAAAAGTATACTTTAAATAATAACAATAATAATAATAATTATTATTATAACAATAACAATAATAATACTAATAAGGTAAATACCATGTAATCATCCAAATTAAGACACTGAACACTGTCAGCATCTTAGAAGCCCTTTATCTATCTGTACCTTTGTTCATACCCCCTCTTCCTCCCTATCATGACTTTTCCATGCTTTGTAAAAATATGAACTATTTATATATATCACTAAAATATGTTGTTTAATTTGCCTGCTTTGAACATTATATACATTTATCTAATTATATATTTAATTTTATATATTTATCTAATTTTAATACATTTTTACTTTTAATTGACACGGTAATAGTACATGTTTATAGGGCACAGTGTAACATTTCAACATATGCAGACAATGTGTAATTATCAGATCAGGGTGATTGGCATATCTACCACCTCAGACATTTAGCATTTCTTGGTACTGAGAACATTCAAAGTCCTCTCTAAACTGGGTGTGGTAGGCTCACACTTGTAAGATTGTAATCCTAGTACTTGGGAGGTTGAGACAGTAGGATTGTAGATTCACAGCCAGCTTCAGCTATTTAGTGAGGCCCTCTGCAATTGAGTGAGATCCTGTCTCAAAATAAAAAATAAAATAGAGCTGGGGGTGTAGCTTGGAGGTAGAATGCTCCTGGGTTCCATCCCTAGTACCATAACAAACAAACAAAAAATCCTCTCTAGCCAGGAGTGGTGGCGCACGCTTGTAATCCCCGCGCTTGGGAGGCTGAGACAGGAGGATCGCACAGGTTCGAAGGCAGCCTCAGCTACTTAGCGAGGCTTTCAGCAACTTAGTGAGACCCTGTTTCCAAATAAAATATAAAAAAGGTCTGGGAGTATAGCCCAGAGGTAGAAAGCCTCTGGGTTCCACCCCCAGTACCACCAAAAATAAATAAATAAATAAATAAATAAATAAATAAATAAATAAGGTATAGAGCCGGGCGTGGTGGCGCACATTGTAATTCCAGCATTCGGTAGGCTGACACTGGAGGATTGTGGTTCGTGGACAGGCTCAGCTACTTAGTGAGGCTCTCTGCAACTCAGTGAGACCCAGTTTCAAAATAAAGAATAAAAATAAGGGCAGAGGGTGTAGCTCAGAGGTTGAATGCCCCTGGGTTCCATCCCCAGACCCACAAAAAAAAAAAAAAAAAAAAAAAAGTATAGCCGGGCTTGGTGGCGCACGCTTGTAATTCCTGCGCTTGGGAGGCGGAGACAGGAGGATCGCAGATTCGAAGCCAGCCTTGCTGGCTTAGAAGACCCTGTTTCCAAATAAAAATATAAAATAGGTCTGGGAGGACTGTAGCCAAGAGGTAGAAGGGTCCCAACCCCAGTACCACCAAAAAAAAAAAAAAAAAAAAGTATAAAAAATAGGGCAGAGGGTGTAGCTCAGAGGTCGAATGCCCCTGGGTTCCATCCCCAGACCCGAAAGAAGTTATTTATCTTATCCATTTGCATCCATATAACCATTAATCATCCTCTCTCTATTCCTTGTTTCCTATGTATATTTAAAGTAAATTTTTAGCTGGGCATAGTGGCACATTCTTGTAACCTTAGTACTTGGGAGGCTGAGACAGGACGATCAGTTTCCAGTACAGTCTCAGCAAGTAGTGACACTCTAATCAACCTAGCAAGACACTGTTTCCAAATAAAGACAAAATAGGGCTGGGTTCTAGTTCAGAAGTAGAATGCCCCTGGGTTCAAACTCCAGTGCCACAAAAAAAGAAAAAAAAAGAAATTTTTAACTGGGTGTGGTGGCATACACCTGTAATCCTAGTACTTGGGAGGCTGAGACAGGATGATCACAGGTTCAAGGCCAGTCTTAGCAAGACCCTGTTTCAAAATAAAAAATAAAATAGGACAATGGGTATAGTTCTGGAAGTACAATGAATGTCCCTTGGTTCAATCCCCAGTACCACACAATAAAGTAAATTTTTATTACGTATAACAGCTGGCCGTGATGGCACATGCTTGTAATCCCAGTACTTAGGAGGCTGAGAAAGGAGGATCGCAGGTTTGCAGCCAGCCTCAGCTACTTAGTGAGGCCCTCTGCAACTTAGTGAGACCCTGTTTCAAAATAAAGAATAAAAAAATAGAAGCTGGGCATGCTGGCACATGCTTGTAATCCCAGCATTTGGCAAGCTGAAACAGGAGGATCGTGGTTCGTGGACAGCCTCAGCTACCTAGTGAGGCCCTTTGCAACTCAGTGAGACCCTGTTTCAAAATAAAGAATAAAAAATAGAGTTGGAGGTATAGCTCGAAGGTAGAATGTCCCTGGGTCCCATCCTCAGCACTTCAAAAACAAATGAAAAGAATTAAAAAAAAAAATAGGAATGGGGTGTAGCTCACAGGTAGAATGCGCCTAGGTTCAATAAAAACAAAACAAAACAAGAGCCGGGTGTGGTGGTTTAGGCTTATAATCCCAGCGCTTGGGAGGCTGAGACAGATGGTTCGCACAGGTTCAAAACCAGCCTCAGCTACTTAGTGAGGCTCTCAGCAACTTAGTGAGACCCTGTTTCCAAATAAAGTATAAAATGGGTTTAGGAGCATAGCCCAGAGGTAGAAAGTCCCTGGGTTCCACCCCCAGTACCGAAAATAATAATAATAATAATAATAATAATAATAATAATAAAATAAAAATAAAAAACATAGTAAACACACCTTGCTAACCAGCATCCTAAAAAAAAAAAAAAATGCCCTTTATGTCCTCTACCAGTCACTACTGCCATCAAGAGTAACTATTATCCAGACTCTTACCACCACGAACATCTTTTTTTTTTTTTTTTTTTTTTTTTTTTTGTAGTAGTACTGAGAATTGAGGCCATGGGCAAACTACATCCCCAGCCTTCCTTATTTGTTTATTTGTTTATATATCTTTTTGTGGTACTGGAGATGGAACCCAGGGGCATTTTACCTCCAAGACACACTCCCAGTCCTTTTTTTTATTCTTTATTTTGATTCAAGGTCTCACTAAATTGCTGAGAGCCTCACTGAATAGCTGAAGCTGGCTGTGAACCTGTGATCCTCCTGTCTCAGCCTACCAAATATTGGGATTACAAGTGTGTACCACCACACCCAGCTTATTTTTTATTTTGAAACAGGATCTCGCTAAATTGCGGAGGCTAGTTACATCTTCCTGTCTCAACCTCCCAAGTACTGAGATTATAGGCATGAGTCACCATACCCAGGTCCTATATTTCAATTTTATAGACAAGGAAACTGAGACTTGGAAAGGGAGTCACTTGCTCAAGGTCACAGAGGTAATTAGCACTAGAGGACTTAAAGCCTTGTCCTTCTTATTAAAGAGCTCAAGCTTTTTATAATACAGAACATAGAGAAGACTGCTTCATCTTAGATTGCCAATCTTCAGCTTAGATTTCCAATACCAAAAATCAGTTTTCTCAGTTTACCCCCCCAAACCATGCTAGTCAAATGATTGTGGCCATCTTATTAATCAATTTAATGTACATTTTATTTTCATTGATTTTTGGTTGTCTTCATCATTTATTTTGTTTCCATTAAGAAAATTGGGCACATTGGCCAGCAGGCCCACTGGTAAACAAGACTTGTGTGATAGCTTGCTTTCTCTTTCTCTCTCTCTCTCTCTCTCTCTCTCTTCCTTTTTTCTTTTTTTTGCAAATTTTTATTAATTTAGAAGTTTCACTATGTTTTTTAGTACTAACTGTAGTGAAGTCTTAATTAAATGTCTTATAAAAAATGCTTCCCACCTTTATAATTTGTTGTAGCCATTTTCAGGGACCTTAATGACTTCAATGTCCTTAAGGCTTGTAACATGGCATTATTATTATTTTTTTTGGTAGTACTGGGGATTGAACTCAGAGGTATTCTACCTTCAAGCTACACCCTCAGCCTGATTTTTTTATTTCTTATTTGGAAACAGGGTCTCGCTAGGTTGATGAATCTCACTATTTGCTGAGGCTATCCTCGAACCTGCGATCCTCCTGTCTCAGACTCCCAAGTTTTAGGATTACAAGTGTGCTCCACCATGCCCAGCTGTAACATGGCATTATTACTGTCAGCTTTTGTGTGATAGCTTCCTATCTGCAGAACTAGAATGCTAACTAGAGATGAAATTTTTAAAAAGACGGAGCAGGGAGTGGTGGCTTATGCTTCTAATCCCAGTACTTGGGACTGAAACAGGAGGTTTGCAGGTATAAAGCCAGCCTCAGCTACTCAGATCTTCTGAAATTTAGTGAGACCCTATTTCAAAATAAAGAATAAAGCCAGGCGTAGTGGCACACACTTGTAATCCCAGCATTCTGGAGGCTGAGACAGGAAGATCTAGGTTTGCAGACAGCCTCAGCTACTTAGTGAGGCCCTTTGCAACTCACTGAGACTCTGTTTCAAATTAAAGAATAAAATATAGGGCTGGGGGTATAGCTCGGAGGTAGAATGCCCCTGGGATCCCCAGAACAGGAAAAAAAAAAATAGGGCTGGAAGTATAGCTCAGGGGTAAAATAAATGCTCTGGATTCAATCCCCAGTACTGAAGGAAAAAAAGAAAGAAAGAAAGAAAAAGAAAGAAAGAAAGAAAGAAAGAAAGAAAGAAAGAAAGAAAGAAAGAAAACAAAAAACAAAAAAAGGGCTAGGAGTGTAGCTCAGGGGTAAAATGCTGGATACAATCTGGATTCAATACCCAGTACTGAAAAAAAAAATAGGGCTGGGAATGTAGCTCAGGGGTAAAATGCTCTGGATACAATCCCCAGTACTGAAGGAAAAAAAAAAAAAAAAAAAAAAAAAAAAGACAGGGACATTATGAAATCTTCTGGTTCAAGATATGATACTGGAAAATTTTAAGACTGAAGGGATGAAAAGTATAATTGCTCAGTTGTCCTTCATAGTAAAGACTGTATAAAATTATTCCTGTTATATTTAGTATTTATTGTGTTTTATACATAACAACAATGGGGAGTGAGTAGATTTCAGGAACACAAGTGGAGGCATGCTTAGCAACCTGATTCTGATTTAAGTATTAGGGATACTGGAGAAATCTAAAGGGAAGGTAAGTATAGGGCAGGAGTAAACAGACCTGGAGATCTTATTTATTTTTTGGGTACTGGGGATAGAACTCAGGGGCATTCTACCTCTGAGCTACACCTCCACCCCTGTTTTTTATTCTTTATCTTGAAACAAGGTGTCACTAAGTTGTAGAGGTCCTCACTAAGTAGCTGAGGCTGGTCCTGAACTGCCATCCTCCTGTCTCAGCCTCCCGAATGCTGGGATTACAAGTATGCACCACCATACCTGGCCCTATTTTATATTTGTTTTGAAATAGGGTCTCCTTAGGTTGCTGAGTCTCACTACTTGCCGAGGCTGTCGTCAATCCTGCAATCCTCCTGTCTCAGTCTCCCAAGTACTAGAATTACAGGTGCACCACCATGTTTAGCAGAGGTCTTTCATGTGTATAGAGGAGAGTGAAGCTGGGTAGTCTGTAAAGCTGAGCAACATAAATTGTCAGAACCCCAGGACCAGGCAAGAAGTAAATAGTCATCCTGTCCATTTTCCTGCCTTAAAGAAAAAGGCTCCTGGCATGCTGTCTCATGCTTGTAATCCCAGCTACTGGTAATGTAGTAAGGCTCTCAGTAAACTAGTGAGACCCTATTTCAAAACAAAAAAATTAAAGGGCTGGGGGAGCTGGGCGTGGTGAGACAGGAGGATCTGGGTTCAAGGACAGCCTCAGCTACTTAGTGAGGCCCTCTGCAACTTGGTGAGACCTTGTTTCAAAATAAAGAATAAAAATAGAGCCGGAGGTGTAGTTTGGAGGTAGAATGCCCCTGGGTTCAATCCCCGGAACCACATACACACAAAAAAAGGGGGACTGAACCTGGGCGTGGTGGCGCACGCTTGTAATCCCAGCACTTGGGAGGCTGAGACAGGAGGATCACACAAGTTTGAAGCCAGCCTCAGCTACTTAGTGAGGCTCTCAGCAACTTCGTGAGACCCTGTTTCCAAATAAAATATAAAAAATAGGTCTGGGAATGTAGCCTGGAGGTAGAAACCTGGGTTCCATCCCAGTACCACACAAAAAAAGGGGGGACTGAGGGTATAGCTTGGCGGTAGAATGCCCCTGGGTTCAATCACCAGTACTGCTGCTACTAACAACAACAATAAAAGGGTTGAACTGGGCATAGTGGTACACATCTGAAATTCTAGTAGCTGGGAGGCTGAGATAGGAGGATCAAGGATCGAAGGTTTGCAGCCAGCCTAAGCAATTTAGTGAGGATCTGAGTAATTTAGTGAGACTCTGTTTTAAAATAGAAAAATAAACCGGGTGTGGTGGCATATGCTTGTAATCCCAGCATTCAGGAGGTCGAGACCAGAGGATCGTGGTTCGTGGACAGCCTCCGCTACTTAGTGAGGCTCTCCCCAACTTAGTGAGACCGTTTTAAAATAAAGAATAGCTTGTAATCCCCGTGCTTGGGAGGGAGAGATAGGAGGATCGCGCAGGTTCGAAGCCAGCCGCGTGCGCTGGCTTAGGAGACCCAGTTTCCAAATAAAAATATAAAATAGGTCTGGGAGTGTAGCCCGGAGGTTGAAGGGCTTTCAGGAGCCCCAGTACCACCAATAAACAAATAAAGAAAGAAAGAAAGAAAGAAAGAAAGAAAGAAAGAAAGAAAGAAAGAATAAAGCCGGGTGTAGTGGCACACACTTGTAATCCCAGAGTTTGGGAGGCTGAGACCAGAGGATTGCACAGGTTCGAAGCCAGCCTCAGCTATTTAGTGAGGCTCTCAGCAATTTAGTGAGACCCTGTTTCCAAATAAAGTATAAAATAGGTCTTGGAGGATAGCTTGGAGGTAGAAAAGAAAGCCCCTATGTTCCACCCCCAGTATTAAAAAGAAAAGAATAAAAAATAGGGCAGGGAATGTAGCTTGGAGGTCAAATACTCCTGGGTTCCATACCCAGACCTGAAAAAAAAAAAAAAAAAAAAAGAATGAGAAAAAGAAATAAGCAAATAAAAAGGGTTAGGGGTATATATTGGAGGTAGAATAGCCCTGAGTTTAATTTCTAGTACCAAATAAATAAATAAGTAAATAAGTGGGCTGATGATGTAGCTCAGTGTTAGTCTTCCTTCAATTTCAATCTCTCGGACTGCAAAGAAAAAAATAAAAAGAAATGGATTTTAAAAAACATATTTACTGGCTGTGTCTTGAGGAACAAGCTAAGATCTGGTGACGTCCCAAAGGGTAGGTAGGGACAAGAAATGTTGGGGATTGGATAATAAAGTGGTGAGGGAAAGCTGAAATGCCATGTGAAAAACCCAAGTAACCCTTGTGAAACCCCTGATGTCCATGTGCAAATGTCGTGGGCAGTCTCCAGTATAAGTGCTGTCCTTCCTTGTGCAATCCTACCTTTCATCATCAGGACCAGATTTATAAAGAGACCTCCCTCAGGACATTTTCTGACCTTATGGTGTGAAGTTCCCTTAGGCTCTTAACTCCGGACAAACCTGAATGTTTGCTGACCAGAGCAAAGGGACTGTAGTGTTCAGATAAGGCCTTTGTGTCTTTTTCTTTTATTTCACAACTGGAGCCACAATTCTTGGCAAGGCACTGACTTTTTTTGATGAGTCTGACCATCTATAAAGCAGTTAAGTAACCTACTGGAGGCTTTGCCTCCCTTTCAGAGGCAGAGTGAAGGCCGATAAGCAGACCTCAGAAGCAGAGTCGCCTCTCAGGTACAGAACTAATCTCTTTCTCATTGACGCACTTACTAAAACCTATACCTAGCCCTTCTCTAACAGGTATATGTATGTGGGGGGTGGGGTAGGGTTAGTAAACTGTAAGAAATGCTCTTTACTTTCAAGCTTATTCACATTTATTACAGTGCATTCCTATAATCCCAGTACTTGGAAGGTTGAGACAGGAGGATTGAAGGTTTGAGGCCAGCCTCAGCAACTCAGCTACTTAGTGAGACCCTCTTTCTAAATAAAAAATAAAAAGGGCTGGTGGTGTGGCTTGGAGGTAAAGTGCTACTGGGTTCAATCCCCGGTACCAAACAAACAAACCTAAAGTGAAATTAAGCCTGGCATGGTGGTGCGTACTTATAATCCAAGTATTTAGGAGGCTGAAATGGGGAGGGGGTCCAGGTTCAAAGCCAGCCTTAGCAACATAGCAGTGCTGTCAGCAACCTAGTGAGACTCTATTTCCAAATAAAAAAGTAAACCTGCTGGGAGTATAGCTTAGAGGTGGAATACCCCTGGGTTTAATCCCCAGCACCATAAAAATAAATAAATAAATAAATAAATAAATAAAGCAAGCAAGCAAGCAAACAAGCAAGCAAACAAGAAAGAAAGTAGAATTGGCAATAAAGTGCCATATGGAGCTACCTGGACAGTGATAAGCATAATGTTTACACACACATGGGTTTACTCATTTTTGAGAATGTATCCTTTCTCATCTGTGGCTTCTACAAATTCACATGGCTGTCCTACAGAGTGAGACATTGGCAGTCAGCTTTAGTGTGCTAGTTTTGCCTTCAAATTGATTGTAGTCACTTTAAAGACAAGACAAGAAAAATCTCTCAGAAGCCGGGTGTGGTGGCCCACGCTTGTAATCCCAGCATTTGAGAGGCTAAGACAGGGCTACTTAGTGAGACCCTGTTTCAAAATAAAGAATTAAAAAAAAAAAATAGGGCAGGGGGTGTAGAATGCCCCTGGATTTTTTTTTTTTTTTTAACTTTATTGGCAGTAGAGAAACAAACTTTAAGGTTGGAGGTAGCTGGAATGCTCAAGAAAAATGCCCAATTGCTTAATGCAACCTTCTTGAAAACCCTGGGAACCACTTGATATTTAGGGCCTAGTATTATTCTTTTTAGCACCATACCACAAATGGCTTACGTAACAGAAATGGATTTCTTCACCTTTCTGGCAGCTAAAGGTCCAAGATCAAGGCATCTGCAGAGTTAAGTTTTTTCTGAAACTTTCCTGTTGGGCTTCTCGGTGGCCATCTTCTCTTTTGTCTTTACATGATCTTCTGTGTGTGTGTGTGTGTGTGTGTGTGTGTGTGTGCGCGCGCGCACGTGCGCGTGTGTGCGTGTTAATCTCTTCTTAAAAGGGTACCAGTTATATTTTATTAAGGTCCATCCTAGTGACCTGATTTTAATTAAATTACATCTTTAAAGACCCTATCCCTGCCAGGCATGGTGGTGCATGCTTGTAATCCCAGTACTTGGGAGGCTGAGATAGGAGGATCACAGGTTCTCAGCCAGCTTCAGCTATTTAGTGAGGCCCTCTGAAATTTAGGGAGATCCTGTTTCAAAGTAAGGAATAAAAAATAGGGCTAGGGGTATAGCTTGGAGGTAGAATGGCCCTGGGTTCAATCCTCAGTAACACACACACACACACACACACACACACACACACACACACACTAGGGCTGGGGTTTACCTCTGAGGTAGAATGCCCCTGGGTTCAATTCCCAGTACTGCAACAAACAAACAAACAAACAAACACTCTATCTCCAAAGAAATTAACATTTTTTTTTTAACTTTTTTTTTCTTGGTGGTACTGGGAATGGAACCCAGGGGCTTTCTACCTCCAGGCTACACTCCCAGACCTATTTTATATTTTATTTGGAAACATGGTCTTGATAAGTTGCTGAGAGCCTCATTAAGTAGCTGAGGCTGGCTTTGAACCTGCTCAATCCTCCTGTCTCCGTCTCCCAAGCGCTGGGATTACAAGCGTGTGCCACCACGCTCAGCAGAAATTCACATTTTGAGGTTTAGGGTTTAGAACTTCAGCACAGAAATTTTGGAATACAATTCAGCCCATGACAGATGTCTAGTTTCAGCTTCTAGAAATGTACCACTCACTCCTTCTCTTCCACCTGTTAGTCTTGTATAGTAAGTTCTCTCCACCCTTTGGCTCTCCTCCGCCTCTTAAAGATATAATGGCTTGTGTGGCAAGAACTCATGGAGCAGCTGTAAAGAACCTGTAGTGGAGATTGGCAGGTTTTGGCATGAATCAAAGAACACAACACTTAGGGGTTGTTGAAATTCCAGTACTATCTGAAATCATAGTTCTTCATCTCTTTCTCTGCCCAGCTGTTATAACATTTGGTGATAAAAATTAGATCCTCTGTAAGTAGTTTTGATGTCTTCTAACTCATCTTTCATTGTCTTTCTCTGGCTACTTTCTACTAGGCCTTTCCTCTGCTAGTTTTTGTTTAGATTTCAATTACTTTAAATACCCAGTGAGATCATAAACAGGACATGTAAGGGCTTGCTGAAGTTTCTTATAATGTCAGTTTTTGCAGGTGAATCGCTGGTTTTGTGGCACTTCTATAGCTGATAAACAGCAAAACCACTGAGAAAGAATCCTAGGGTAAGAGATCCATTATTTAACAGGAAGTAGGAAAGGTAAATGGGGGAAATGGGGGGGGGACCTCAAGGTTTTTAGTTCTTTCCTAAGTCACTCCTTTGTCCCATGTTCAGAGAACTCTATTATGGACAGGCAAAGCTTCCCTGTTCCTAGGTCATTTTTAATCAGCCAAACAAACATCTTGTTAAACCAGGAAGTCCTGTTCAACTTTTTTTTTTTTTTTTTTTTTTATGGTGCAGGGGATTGAACCTGGGAGCTTTCTATCTCTGAGCTATATCCCCAATCTTATTTTTTTATTTTGAAACAGAGTCTCACTAAGTTGCTTATGGCTGGCATTGAACCTGTGATCCTCCTGTCTGAGCCTCTCAAGTGCTGGGAACTACAGGTGTGTGCCACCAAGCCTAGATTTTTTTTTTTTTTAAGTTTCTACCTTTGTTCAACTGACATTTATTCTAATGATACAGGTACTGTAAAATACAGGTCACTGTTTTGTAAAATCCACATCCTATTTTTCCCAATTCTTTATTTCAAAAGTGGATAGGTGAATTTGGGGGGAAGCCATTACCTAATGCTAGTATGAAGGATTCTAGATAGATATTGTTCATTGCTGATAATCTTTCTGCCTCAGCTTCTACCCAAGAACCTCTCACTATCTGTCTTTCCTCCTTCTTTTTTTTTTTTTTGGTACTGGGGATGGAACCCAGGGGCATTCTACTTCTGAGCTACACACCCAGCCTGACTTTATATTCTTTATTTGGAAAGAGAGTCTCACTGAGTTTTAAAGGGCCTCACTAAGTAGCTGAGGCTGGCTGGGAACTGCAATCCTCCTGTCTCAGTCTCCCAAATGCTGGGATTACAAGTATGCTTTTTTCTTCCTCCTCCTCCATTTGTGTGTGTGTGTGTGTGTGTGTGTGTGTGTGTGTGTGTGTGTTACTGAGGATTGAACCCAGGGGCATTCTACCTCTGACCTAAACCATCAGCCCTAATTTATTTATTTGTTTATTGTGGTACCAGGGATTGAACCTAGGTGTATTCTACTTCTGAGCTATATCCCCAGCCTTATTTAATTTTATTATTTATTTGGTGGTACTGGGGATGGAACCCAGAGGCTTTCTACTTCTGAGCTATACTCCCAGACATATTTTCTATTTTGTTTGGAAACAGGGTTTCACTAAGTTGCAAAGAGTCCCACTAAGTAGCTGAGGCTGGCTTTGAACCTGTGCGATCCTCCTGTGTCAGCCTCCCAAGCGCTGGGATTACAAGTGTATGCCACCATGCCTGGCTGTTTTTTATTTTTCAAACAGAGTTTCAGTAAATTGCTGAGGGCCTTACTAGGTTGCTGAGGCTGGCCTCAAACCTGTAATGCTCCATAGCCTCCCAAGAACTGGGATTACAGGCTTGCATCACCATGCCCATCTCTATTTTTTATTCGTTTTATTTTTTGCAGCACTGGGTATAGAACCCAAGAGCATTCTACCTCCAAGCTACACCCCCAGTCCTATTTTTTTAGTCTTTTTTATTTTTTGAAACAGGGTCTCACTGAGTTGCCAAGGGCCTCACTCAGTAGCTGAGGCTGTCCGTGAACCGCGATCCTCTGGTCTCAGCCTCCTGAATGCTGGGATTACAAACGTGTGCCACCACGCCCGGCCTATTTTTTTTATTCTGAAACAGGATCTAGCGAGGTTGCAGAGTCTCGATACTTGCTGTGGCTTTCTTGGAAACTGCAACCCTCCTGTCTCAGCCTCCCAGGTACTACTGGAAAGTACTGGATGTAGGCCTGAGCCACTATTGGATCTGGCTGGAGGTGTGTATTTCTACCCTATTCGATTTTGCCCTCTGGCACAGAACTTCTTCCTATTTGTCATCTGCACCTCTCTTGGCCTTCATCACAAGCTTGTGTAAGGGTTGGTAAAGGATTCTGGGTGCTTCGTTAAATTCCTGGAAGGGGCTAGAACTTATTTCTCAAATGCAGTTTTCTCCAGTTTTCCTTGTGCCCTTGCCCAATGATTGTATTATGTTGGGATTCCTTCCAGTTAGGATTAATTTTCAGCACAAAGCGGCCATGAAAGTCTTGCTGTGAACAAAACTAGAGAAATGGGTTGGATTCACCTCAAAGGCTTGGCGTAAACCCATGAAGGATGGAAGGCACTCTCCAGTCTGCGAGGTCAGGAACTCACTGGCACCTAGTTTCTCTGCTCAGGGCAGGCAGAGGACGATCGTCCCTTGAACACTGCCGTCTTCACTGGGCTTCCTTTACTAAGGCTTTCTACTTGCCTCAATCCTCCAAGATCCCGCAAACACAGCGACTTTGGGGCGGGCTGCTTTGGGGCTGAGGAGCCAAGGCACTGGTAATGAAGCTCCAGAGTGGAGACTAGTTAGCCGGCGCGAAGTTGGAATCCAACCTGGGCCCCCGCCCACCTTCGCCCCTCTCCGCTCGCGGCCGGGAGGGGGAGCCGGCGGCCGGTCCCGCGCCGCGCCACGCGGAGGGCAGGGGCGCCGTGTCTGCCCGGCCCGCCCTCGCGCCTCTCGTCCCCGAATGGCAGAGCCGCGCTCGGACCATCGGCATCGCCTCACGTCGCCCCGCCCCCGCGCCGCCCGCCCATTGGCTGCCGCCGCCCGGCCCGCGCCCCCCGCGCCCCGCCCTCGCGCCCCGCCCCCCGCGCCGGCCGAGCGGGGTCGGAGGTGAACGGCCCGGAGTGACCCCGGACGCAGTCACCTCATGGGGCTCGCGGGCTGAGTGGGGGCGGGGCGGCGGGCGGGGCGGCCGGCCGCGGGCCCGCCTCCTCCCACCCTCTCCGCGCGCCGGCCGGCCTGCCGCTGCGCTGTCAGCCATCGCCCGAGCCGCGGGCATCTCCTCCGCCCGGCCGCCTCCGCGCAGGGGCTCGGGGAGCGCGGCGGCGCGCACGCCGGCAGCCTGAGGTAGGCGAGGGCCGCCGGGGCCGGGGTCGCGCGGGGGGCGGCGGCCGGCAGGGGCCGCCTCGCAGCCTCGGCCCGCGCGCGGCCGGCGGGCTCGGTCCCGTCCACTCTCGGCGCGGGGCCGCGGGCGCCCCTCCGAGAGCCGGGCGGGGCTCGGACCCGGGGCCGGGGGCGCGGGCGCGGAGCCCCCTCGCCCGCCCGCCCGCCCGCGCCGGCCCCTCCCGACCCTCCGCCGGCGACCCTGGCTCGGGAGCAGGACCACGTGGGAGGGGTGCTGCGGGCCGGATCTGGTTTCATTCAAAGTCTTCCTCGCGGAGTGAGCGTGGGGCGCACCCTCGGCGGCCGTGGCTCTCACTGGGTCTTTGTACGGTGGTGAGATCCGGGGCCAGGCGGGCCGAGCCTTGCCAGAGCCTGCGCGCAGGCTCTTAGGTTTTCTGTGAGGGACTCGGGGAGTGTACGAGCTTGTTGTTACTCTCTCTCCTTGGGATTTGCCATTCTGATTAAGGACCCAGGGAGGTGAGGTGAGGCTAAAGATTTCAGAGGTAAATGTGCGTGAAGGTCCTGTCCATGTGTGGGCCAACATTATTTTTGGATTTGGAGACTGGCAAGTGGCCACTAGTGGACACTTGAAATCAGCTTTAAAAACCAGAGACTTAATGTAGGCCTTGGTGCGTTTTATAGCAGCATATGAGAATATGATTGTTCAAACAGGGGAAGTACTTTAATTTTAGTTTTTCGTTCTTGTTTTGAGACTGAAATAAAAAGACTGGAATTTCCTAATCCCATTTCTGCTTCCTAATCTCAGACTCTACTTAAGCAGAGTTTCAGAAATTTACCAATGTGTAGAATAGACCTATTTAACAGGGGTCTCCAGTTTCAGAAGTTGGTCTCCCTTGCTTTTCTCTGTTTTTTTTTTTTCTCATAGTTCATATGCAGAAACATGTTTCCTTTGGTTACATGGTTTCTTTTTTACTGGAGAGAAATAATTCTGATTCGTCTTTTGCTTCGTGATGAGGATTCTTTGGACGTCAGTGTTCGGAATTTCTGTGTTGTCCACTTGACAGGCACTTTTCCCTAAAGCCCTTTTGTCTAATATAGCAGGGCTACTTTTAGCAAAGAGTTCAGATAGGTGCTTACTTGTTACAAAGTAGCAAGTCTCTTCCCACGACTCCGGCCTCAGTTTATTTCTAACTACTACTTACTTATACTTAATAAATAACAAGAGGAATGATGTGAATGCAAGAATGATAAACATTGTAAAGTAGGCATAGGAAAAATGCCAGAGGCAGAGTATTAATTTATGAAGCCACCTGTGTTTACTAGTGTTGTAGAAGTTATACAAGTGCCTAATAGAAATACATCACACATAAAATTAAGTTGTTCTTAAAGTGGAAGGAAGAGTTAGGAAATAGTGGCATTTCACTTAAGGAATTTATACTTCAGCCAATGACTAGGTAATGTCAAAGAACTGGCATTGTGAAAGCCATTCTCAGAGAGCTCTCATTTGATGTTGACTTACCTAAAGCACTGTGAACAGGTTCAGGTGTAGAGCACTATGTAACACCCTACAGTATTCTTTTTCAGTCAATGACTAGAAAATTTTTTGTTACCTGTTACACATACTGGTTTAACAGGAATGGAGCTAGTGCTTTTTTTTTTTCTTCTTCTTCAAAACATCTCCCCCAGCAGGGTGTGGTGGCATACACTTGTAATCCCAGCATTTGGAAGGCTGAGACAGGAGGGTCCAAGTTTGCAGACAGCCTCAGTTACTTAATGAGGCCATTTGCAACTCAGTGAGACCCTGTTTCAAAATAAATAATAAAAAATAGGGGTTGGGGTATAGCTCAGAGGTAGAATGCCCTTGGGTTCCATCCCTGGTTCCATCCCCAGTAATGCAAAACAAACAAACAAACAAACAAACAAAGCTCAGAAGTAGAATGCTCCTGGGTTCTATCCCTAGTACTGCAAAATAAATAAAAGCCAGTCATGGTGGCCCACGCGTGTAATCCCAGCATTTGGAAAGCTGAAAAAGGAGGATCTCGGTTTCTGGCTAGCCTCAGCTTCTTAGGCCCTCGCAAACTAAGTGAGACCTTGTTTCAAAATAAAGAATAAAAAATAGGGATGGGGGTGTAGCTCAGAGGTAGAATTCCCCTGGGTTTCATCCCTAGTAACACACACACACACACACACACACACACACACACACACACACACATACACACGTAAAATAAAAAAATAAGCTGGATATGGTGGCATACACTTGTAATCTCAGCATTTGGGAGGCTGAGACTAGAGGATCTGGTTTGCAGACAGCCTCAGCTACTTAGTGAGGCCCTCTGCAACTCAGTGAGACCCTGTTTCAAAATAAATAATAAAAAATAGGGCTTGGGGTATAGCTCAGAGGTAGAATACCCTTGGGTTCCATCCCTTGTTCCATCCCCAGGCCCACAAAATAAAGAAATAAAGAAATAAAACATTTCCCCCCCTTTTTTTTAATGGCTAATATCCTAATAGTTTTGGTTAAGGAAAAAAGTAAAAACAAAAATTGTGGAATGATACATTGGAATGTAGTATTTCCAGATGGGGAGAGAGAAAACCTTTTTGCAATTCAGGGAAAAAAGTTGTTAAATCCTTATCCTTATCTAACACATTCTTAAAAGATTAATAATTATAGGAACTTGCCAAACGTGGTGGTGCACACTTGTAATCCCAGTGCTTGGGAGGCTGAGACAGGAGGATTGCAGAGGTTCAAAGCCAGCCTCAGCTACTTAGTGAGGCTCTCAGCAACTTAGTGAGACCCTGTTTCCAAATAAAGTATAAAATAGGTCTGGGAGTATAGCCCGGAGGTAGAAAAGCCCCTGGGTTCCACCCTCAGTACCCACCCCCCCAAAAAAAAATAATTATAGAAACTATGCACATGCATCTTTCCAAACCCTTAAAACAATAAGATTAAAAACAAGTAAACTCAGCATGGTGGCATGTTCCTGTAATCCTGGTATTTGGGAGGCAGAAACAGGAGAATCACAGGTTCAAAGCCAGCCTCAGCAATTTAGCAAGACCCTATGTCAAAGTAGAAAGGCTCAGAGGTAGCACAGGATTAAACTTAAGTTCAATCCCCAGTACTACAGAACACAACAAAAACATAATACTCATTGGTTGGAAAAAAGTTTTGATAACTATTAAGATGATTACCATCTTTGAATAGTTCTTATTAATACTATAACAGATTATGGCAAATTGATTTTTATTTCTTTAATTTTACAATATTTTTGTGAGTACTCACTACTTGAATTTAATGGACTATTGGAAGGTGATATTAAATAGATGGGAAACTTGGACTAAAGAATGTTACAAGGTTGTTGTACTTATACAAAGTGTGCCTTTGATTGATTGAGCATACATTCTCATGAGTCCAGCCAGTTGATCTTACTTAAGTGTGCTTTAAGGATTTAGTGCTCTTTAAAATTTTTTACTTATCAAGGTAGTATTAAGCTATCTAGTCTCAGGATGTCTAGGGAGGCAAGTGAAAAGTAGCTTCAACAATAAGGAATGCTAAGAATCCTACCCAGCGGTTGGTGGGCCCAGTTGATCCAGCTTCTAGTGATGTTATTTGGGACTTAAGCCCATTCATCTTTTCAGCATGCCATACTCATCAAGTTCTTGTTCTCTCTTTCTCTTTCTCTCTCTGCTGGTTATCCAATCCAGATGTAGGCAAGTGCTCTACCGCTAAGCTACACCGCCAGCCCATCTCATCTTTCTTTACAGAAAGAACCATTATAATATTTTACTCTCTCATGATATTGGAAATTGCATGGCTGTACTAGTTATGAGTAGTCATCCTAGATAGAATATGCTTGTATAAATTTTCTTCTTTGCATTGCTAACATAAAGTCTGAAAATTCTGAATGAACTTATGGAATTAAGTTTGAAAAACACTTAGTTTAGGGGATGCTTTTTTAGGAAGTATAAGGTCGTATTTGTACTATTTAGCTATCTCCTATGAAATAAATAGAATAGACTCACTAATGAAATTCCTAAAAATTTCTGTTTTAATAGATAGCTTTCAAATTTGTCTTCAGTCATTCACATTTGCATACATGTATGTGTTTGTATTTACACACCTGCCAAGTTGTGGGATAGTAGGTTGATAGGAGCATAATTATTTCTTATGGTTGTTAGAAACCATATCAGTAGATAAATGACAAGACAGTAGGTAGCTGAGTTGTTTGTGTTTTGTGCTTCAGCATTTAGTGGCTATCGTAAGACAAGCCATTTAATTTCCCTTTGATTCCAACTTATAAAGTCCAATAACTTAATAGAACATTTAGTATTAGAAGGTATGAGTCTAGTTTTCTATTTAGTTTTTTATTTTTATTTTTGCGGTACTGGGGATGGAACCCAGGGGCATTCAATCTTTGAGCTACACCCACAGCCCTAGTTTTTATTATTTATTTAGAAACAGGGTCTCACTGAATTGCAAAGGGCCTCACTAAGTAGCTGAGGCTGTCCACGAACCGCGATCTTCCTGTCTCAGCCTTCCAAATGCTGGGATTACAAGCCTGCGCCACCACACCTGGCTTAGTTTTACATTTAAAATACTGTGTGTGTGTGTGTGTGTGTGTGTGTGTGTGTGTGTGTGTGTGTGTGTGTTGGGGATTAAACCTAGGGGCATTCTACCTTCGAGCTATACCCCCAGTCCTTTTTGTTAATTTTTTTATTTTGAAAAAGGGCCTCATTAAATTGTGGAGGGCCTCACAAATTATTGAGGCTGTCCATGGACCTGTGATCCTCCTGTCTCAGCCTCCCAAATACTGGAATTACAAGCGTCCACAACCATGTCTGGCTAAGAATTCTTTTCTTAAATCAAATATTCCTTTTGAAAACTTCTAGCTTTATAAATTTTGCTGTGTGACCTAATGTATCACAGTTCAACTAAGTTTATTTTCTGGTGTGTGTCTGGTACTGGGGATTGAACCCAGAGGCATTCTATCTTTGAGCTACACCCTCATCCCTATTTTATTTTTTATTTTGAAATAGGGTCTCACTAAGTTGCTGAGTCTGGCCTCGAACCTGTGATCCTCCTATCTTAGTCTTCCAACTACTGGGATTACAACTGTGTGCCACCATGGCTGGCGGAAGAAAAAATGTTTTTTTAAATCCTGAGATTCTTTGAAAGATAAGTGACAAACCTGAGTCATGGATCCAACTTTCTCTAAATGCTGCCCTCTGAAACAAAATTGTGACCATAAATTAATTCTTTATCCAACTTTCTCTAAATGCTGCTCTCTGAAACAAAATTATGACCATAAGTTAATTCTTATATTACAGCTAAGCTGGGCGTGGTGGTACAGGTTTGTAATCCCAGTACTTGGGAGGCTGAGACAGGAGGATCACACAGGTTTGAAGCCAGCCTCATCTACTAAGTGAGGCTCTCAGCAACTTAGTGAGACCCTGTTTCCAAATAAAGTATAAAATAGGTCTGGGAGTATAGCTCAGAGGTAGAAAAGCACCTGAGTTTCACCCCCAGTACCACCAAAAAAAAAAAAAAATTAGAGTCCCCCCCCCCACCTTTGCCCCTTTTTTGGGGATTGAACCCAGGACCTTGCATGCAGCTTTTAAAATTTTATTTTGTTTGTTTTTATTTTAATTTGTTCTAAATTGCCCAGGCTGGCCTCAAACTTTCCCTTCCATGTAGCTGAAATTATAGGCATGTGCCAGAGCTGTTTCAGTTCACAAAATGGCTTTTTACCTGAAGACCTTTAAATGTTTCCAGAGGATATTTGAAATTAATACTTGATTTGTGTCTTTTTACACAGTATTGTGAAGCGTTGGGGGTGGTGGATCTAGAACAATTGGACAAGAGACACTTTTCCTAGCCTCATTGAGGAGATAACTCAGTCAACTACACAGTACCACATATAGTACTAATAAATTAGTGAATAACGTTCTAGTTGTCTGAGTGCTCAGGCAGATTGAGATAAAGGATTATAGTGGAATAGATTCATTTGGAAAAGCTTTTTATTAAACTTATTTAAAAACTTCAGTTGGTAATACATAAGCAATACATTCATATGACTCAAAATTTTAAAAATTATAGGCCAGGCTTGGTGACATACACTTGTAATCCCAGTACTTGAGAGGCTGAGACAGAAGGATCTCAGGTTTGTGGCCAGCCTCAGCTACTTCATGAGGCCCTCTGCAACTGAGACCCTGTTTCAAAATAAAGAATAAAAAATAGGGCTGGAGGTGTAACTCGGAGTTAGAATGCCCCTGAGTTCAATCCCCAACCCCACCAAAAAAAAAAAAAAAAAAAAAAAAAATACACAGGAGATACAGTGACATTCTCTCTCTTTCCTAACCTTATCTTGTAGTCACCTAGTTTCCCATGCCAGAAGCAACCAGTGTTTTGAATTTGTAAATAGTTATCAGATTTTTTTTTCTGTATTGAGGTTTGAACCCAGAGGCATTTTTACTTTCAAACTACACCCTCAGTCCATTTTATTTTTAATTTTTAAAGAAGAGTCTTGCTAAATTGCTGAGGGTCTCACTAAATTGTTAGGCTGGCCTCAGAACTGCAGTCCTCCTTTCTCAGCCTCCTGAATAGCTGAGATTACAGCCATGTGCCAGTGCACATGGCTGAATACTTAGCAAGTATTTTATAAAATGTCCCTTACTCTAAATTTGACCCATAGTTTTCTAATTATTAAACTAGGATTATGGGTATTTTGGGAAAATACTAATAAAGGTAATGAGGTGATGTTCCTCATTCCCTATAGTTAAAATGTTTTCTTAGCTGGGCTTGGTGGCTGTAATCCCAGCATTTGGGAGGCTGACAAGAGGATCGCAGTTCGAGGACAGCCTCAGCTACTTAGTGAGGCCCTTTAACTCAGTGAGACCCTGTTTCAAAATAAAGAATAAAAAATAGGACTGGGAGCTGGGTGTGCTGGCTCATGCTTGTAATACCAGCATTCCGGAGGGAGGCTGAGACCGGAGGTTTGCAGCCAGCCACAGCTACTTAGTGAGGCCCTCCGCAACTTAGTGAGACCCTGTTTCAAAATAAAGAAGAAAAAATATGGGCAGGGGGTGTAGTTCGGAGGCTGAATGCCCCTGGGTTCTATCCCCAGACCCGCAAAAAAAAAAAAAAAGGACTGGGGATGTCGCTTGGAGGTGAAAGCCCCCTGATTTCCACCCCTAGTACTGCAAAAAAAATTTTTTTTCTTGTTTTTCATAATTTTTAAGTTGCAATTTTTTTCAAGTAATTGCTTGTTTTCTTTTCTTTCATGTTGGACTTTTTTTTCCCTCTCTGACATCTGGTAATTCTTTTTTTCTTTTTCTTTTCTTTTTTTTTTTGTGGAACTAGGGCCTGGGACACTATCTCTACACTACACTATCAGTCATATTTTATTTTTTTATTTTGAAACAGGGTCTCACCAAGTTTCTGAGACTGGCCATGATCCTCTGTCTCGGCCTTTCCAATACTGGGATTACAGACATGTGCCATCATGCTCAACTCATCTGGCAATTTTTTTTTTTTTTTTTTTTTTTTTGGTGGTACTGGGGATAGAGCCCAGGGGGTTTCTTTCTCTGGGCTACACTCCCAGACCTGTTTTATATTTTATTTGGAAACAGGGTCTCGCTAAGTTGCTGAGAGCCTCAGTAGGTAGCTGAGTCTGGCTTTCAACTGGTAGGATCCTCCTGTCTTAGCCTCCCAAGTACTGGGATTCAAGCTTGCGCTACCACGCCCAGCTCTCATCTGGCAATTTTAAATTGTCTGCTTATATTTAAGAGGGAGGAGCTGGGCTTGGTGGTGCACACTTGAAATTTCAGCATTTGGGAGGTCTCAGCTACTTAGACCCTTTGCAACTCAGTGAGAGTTTCAAAATGAAAAATAGGGCTGGGGATGTCACTCAGAGGTAGAATGCCCCTGGGTCCATTCCCAGTAAAACACACACACACACACACACACACACACACACACACACACACACGAGGGAGGAGTTGAAAATGTCATTAGATTATAGAAGTAGTATAAATAGGGCTTGTTGACTGTTTATCATAGGGTGATCTGGTTAGGGAAAATAATTAGGGAATTTTACTGTTACTGACTTTAGGTTTTTTTTTTTTCTCCTAGAGCTGGCTATATTCTACAAAGAAAGATCCTGGGAGGTCTTAGTATGTTTACTTAATTTATCTTTTTTTTTTTTAACAGTACTGGGGATTGAGCCCAGGGATGCTGTACCACTGAACTACATCCTCATCACTTTTTATTTTTTATTTCGAGACAGACTCTTAACTAAGTTGCTCAGGCTGGCCTTGAACTTGCGACCCTCCTACCTCAGCCTCCTGAGTTGCTGGGGTTACAGGTGTATGCCACCATACTCAGCTTCCATTTTCTGTATGGTACTCTACTCTTTACTTTTGGTAGTATCTCCCAGTTTAGAAAAACTCTCAGTTTAATCATCTCCAGAGGTAAACCCTTAGTCTTTTGTTTTTTAATGTCTCCCTTTCCCTCTGAAACCTAGTCTTTTATCAGGATGGTAAGAATGGTAGGCATCTGGCTTTACTTAGATGAGAAAAAATATCTAATCGTCTGAAGCTTCTCAAATAGAACTTCAACAAATCTACTTATTTTATGTTTAATCTTCACAGGTGAAATTGTGTGTGTGTGTGTGTGTGTGTGTGTGTGTGTGTGTGTGTGTGTGTGTGTGTGGTACTGGGGTTTTAATTCTTCCTCTGAGCTACTCCCTTGGCTCTATTTTTTATTCTTCATTTCAAAACAGGGTCTCATTAAGTTTTGGAGGGCCTAAAATAGCTGAGACTGGCTGTAAATCTGCGATCCTCCTGTCTCAGCCTCCCAAGTACTGGGATTACAAGTGTGTGCCACCACGCCTGGCTTAACATTTTGTTTTTTTAATTTATTTTTTGGTACTGAGCATTGAACTCAGAAGTATTCTACCTCCAAGATACACCTCTAGCCTGATTTTATTTCTTATTTGGAAACAAGGTCTCATTAGGTTACTCAGAGCCTTCCTAAATTGCTGTGGCTGACTTTGAACCTGTGATCCTCCTGTCTCAGCCTCCAATTGCTGGGATTACAACCATGCACCACCATGCTTGGCCAGGTAAAACATTTTAGAGACTCTGTGTTATAAATTATACTTGTTTTCCACAAATAGATTTTGACTCAGTTTTCTTGGGTTTGTCTCATCATTTATTGCTTTTCATTCTGCTTTTCAAGAAAATGATCTTAGTATTGTCTACCTTGACTGTTTTTAATATTTTTTTCTGGTACTGGGGATAGAACCCATGGACATTCTACCTCTGAGCTACACCCCCAGCCCTATTTATTATTCTTTTTGAAACGGGATCTCAAAGTTGTGGAGGGCCTCACTAAGTAGCTGAGGCTGTCTTCAAACTGAGATCCTCCAGTCTCAGCCTCATGAATTCTGGGATTACAAACTTGTACCACCATGCCCGGCATTGGTTTTTATTTTATTTTATTTTATTTTATTTATTTATTTATTTTTTTGCGGGTCTGGAGATGGAACCCAGGGTATTCGACCTCCGAGCTACAGCCCCTGCCCTATTTTTTATTCTTTATTTTGAAATTGGGTCTCGCTGAGTTGCAGAGGGCCTCACTAAGTAGCTGAGGCTGTCCGTGAACCGCGATCCTCCGGTCTCAGCCTCCCAAATGCTGGGATTAACAAGCGTTCACCACTCCCGGCTCCAGAGGTTTTCTACCTCCGGGCTATACTCCCAGACCCATTTTATATTTTATTTGGAAATAGGGTCTCACTAAGTTGCTGAGAGCCTCACTAAGTAGCTGAGGCTGGCTTTGAACCTGTGTGATCCTCCTGTCTCAGCCTCCCAAGCACGGGGATTACAAGCGTGCGCCACCACACCCGGCTCTGGTTTTGTTTTTAAAAGTCTTCGTGGCTCATACCTTTTTAGAAAATTCTTTGGCTTTTGTGTTTGTGAGATTTCAGGTAGGAAATGGATGTGTGTTCAACTCATCATGTTTACCCTGTAGTTTTGCAAGACTTTAAAGATTTCTTGAAAGATGCAAAAGTTTACACCGCTTCATCTGTGAAAAATATTTATTTCTGGACTGAGAAATGGGGACTTGGGTAGATGATTATATATGTTATATTCTCTTGGTTTTCAGAACAAACAAACACAATCTTGAGCTGGCTCTTGAAGGAAATGATCTCAAACTCTGTTATGACCATTTAGATCTAGTATTTCTTAAGTTATCATATTCTACCATCTGGGTGTTTATTAGGTGCTTCTTCTATGTGGACTGTTACTTTCTTCCACTCCTTACATTTTTCCTAATGTCTTTCTACTCTAGGAAGTTTCCTTGACTCCTTTCCTCACCATTACCACCTCCAAGTTTGGATAAAATACACTTTTTGTGTTTGCACATTTAGCATTTATTACACTATTGTAATTGTGTATCTGGGTTTCCTCAATCACTTACAGGGAATAAATCTTATTTTTGACTATAGCATGTCTCACTATTTAGAAGAAAATTTTTTAAAGCTCAAAACTTGCAGGAAAATATAGTTAAAATTATCTGTAACCCTGTTATGGATCACTATAAATAACAAAAGCTATTAAAATAATCAATAGAATGTCAAAAATGAAAAAGGCAAATCTAGTTATTTATTTTTTTGGTATGTGTGTGTTTGTGGTACTGGGGATTGAAGCCAGAGGCATTCTACCTTTAAGCTATACCGCCAGGCCAATTATATTTTTTATACAGGGTTTTGCTAGGTTGATGAGGGTCTCATTACTTGCTGAGGCTGTCCTCAACCCTGCAGTCCTGTGTCTCAGCCCTCCCAAGTTCTGAGATTACAAGTGTGCACCACCAAACCTGGCTGTAAATCTAGTCATATATGAAAAAAATTAAATGAACATAACATGGTTTGAAAGGCAAGGGCATGTATAGGCTTGGATACTTTTTATCAGTGTCTATGCAAAGAAATTGCTGTCTCTATTAGAATTGTTTAGAAAATAAAGTGTGATTTGAGTTCAAGAACATCAATAAATTTGGTAAGATCTGTTGTGTTTGAGAAGTATCTCAAATTCTAGTGAACTCTTTTTTTTTTTTTTTTTTTTTTTTTGCTGTACTGGGGATAGAACCCAGGGGCATTCTACCTCTGAGCTACACCTCCAGCCCTATTTTTTATTCTTTATTTTGAAACAGGGTTTCACTGAGTTGCAAAGGGCCTAAGTAGTAGCTGAGGCTGTCCTCGAACTGTGATCCTCCTGTCTCAGCCTCCTGAATGCTGGGATTAAAATGTGCACCACCACACCCGGCTTCTGGTGAACTCTTAAATAGGTACATTTGCTGTTAATTAGCTTAATTCCATTTTTAGGAATAAAGGCACAGTTTGGGAGCCTCCTGCAAATATTTTTCTTTTTTGTGGTGCTGGGGATTGAACCCAGGGACATGCATATGCTAGCAAATATTCTACCACTGTGCTACAGTCTCATCTCCTATTTTTGAGAGTCCTGGAATGAACATTCAAGAAAAAAAAATTTTTTTTTTTTTCAGTACTGGGGATTGAACACAGGGACATTCTACCTCTGAGCTGTACCGCCAGCCCTATTTTTTATTATTTAGTTTGGTTTATTTGTTTATTTATTTTTTGTGGTACTGGGGATGGAACCCAGGGGCATACTATCTCCAAGCTACACCCCCAGCCCTATATTTTATTCTTTATTTTTAAGTAGGGTCTCACTGAGTTGCAAAGGACCTCACTAAGTAGCTAGGCTGGCCAAGAACCTGCGATCCTCTTGTCTCAGTTTCCCAAATGCTGGGATTACAAGTATGCACCACCATGCCCACTCTCAAGAATATATTATATATATTTTAAATAAGAGAATTTAGCCAGGAGCTTTGGTGTACACCTCTAATCTCAGCACTTGGTAGGCTGAGACAAGGATTGAAGATTCAAGGCCAGCATGCAGTTACTTAGTGAAACTGTGTTTCCAAATAAAAAGGGCTGGGAGTGTAGATCAGATGTAGAACACTCCTGGGTTCAATCCCTAATACAACAAAATAAATAAATATGAAAATGGAAGAGAATTTTGACACTGTCAACAATTTGACTTTTTTCTTTCTTTTTCTTTTCTTTTTTTTTTTTGGTACTAGGGGTGGAACTCAGGGGCTTTCTACCTCTGGGCTATACTCCCAGGCCTATTTTATACTTTATTTGGAAACAGGGTCTCACTAAGTTGCTGAGAGCCTCACTAAGTAGCCGAGGCTGGCTTTGAACCTGTGCCATCCTCCTGTCTCAGCCTCCCAAGTGCTGGGATTACAAACGTACGCCACCATGCCTGGTCGTAACAATTTGATATAATGAAAAAATATTTTTATAGTACTGGGAATTGAACCCAGGGGTGCTCTACTACTGAGCTATATCTCCAATCTTTCATATCTATCTATCTATCTATCTATCTATCTATCTATGTATGTATCTATGTCTTTTTTGCGGTCTGGTGATTAAACCCAGGGGCATTATATCTCTGAGCTACATACCTCAGCTCTATTTTTTATTCTTTGTTTCGAAACAGGGTCTCAATAAATTTAGAAGAGCCTCACTAAGTAGCCGAAGTTGGCAGAGAATCTCCGATCCTCCTGCCTCAGCCTCCCAAGTACTGAGATTATAAGTGTGCACCACCATACTTGGCTTATTATTTATTTTGAGACAGAGTCTTCTGAATTGCCAAGGCTGACCTGGAACCTGTGATCTTGTCTCAGCCTCCCCAGTACTGGAATAAGAGACATGTGCCACTGCATCCTCTCTAGCAAGCTCTTAACCTAATTCATGGCAAAGCTTTATGCAAGAAGAATTTTGTGTGAGGATGTACTTTGTCAGGAAATTGTCCATAGCTTTTGTCAGATTTCCAATATGTTTAAACTAAAAGGTTATTTAGGTATTTAACTTACTGTGAATTTACTTGTATGTTCTGTAATGAAGGCATAGAGTAGAAGGGGTAGGAAAGGATTAGCTGTATTTTTTAAGACTTTTTGACACAACTCACAATAAAATGTCATTTATATGATGACTTATATATAACTGAGAAAAGTTACAAAAGTACAGGTACCTTCATAAAGTATGGTGCACTTTTTATTTAAAATATTTTAGCCGGGCGTGGTGGCACACACTTGTAATCCCCGCGCTTGGGAGGCGGAGACAAGAGGATAGCGCAGGTTCGAAGCCAGCTTTGCTGGCTTAAGAGACCCTGTTTCCAAATAAAAATATAAAAAAATAGGTCTGGGAGTGTAACCTGGAGGTAGAAGGGTTTCCAGGAACCCCAGTACCACCAATAAATAAATAAATAAATAAATAAATAAATAAATACCAGGAACCCCAGTACCACCAATAAATAAATGAATAAATACATAAATAAATACCAGGAATTACAGTTCCACCAATAAATAAATAAATAAATAAATAAAACATTTTTATTTTGATTCATTTATAAAGTATTTGTTGTTAATTGCTAAATTGATTTCTTCTATTGGGTGGTTGCCCATACTTTGAAAAACATTAGTGCATTATAGTTAACAAAACACTTTTACATAATCTGTCTTCACAGCAGTCCCATGAGGTAAATATGATCTTTTAATTTTTACAGGTGAGGAGGCTCAGGGGTGTAAAGTGACTTGTTCAAGTTTCCACTGCCAATAATTGACAGTCAGAGGTTCAACCTGGGTCCTAGATTTTGACTCCAGCTCCACTTCACCTTTGGTTACTTGATTCAGACTACTTCCTTTTTCTTTCTTATTCCTTTCTCTAATACAATTGTAGGGAATAATTCTAACTCAGGCTACATAATTGGATAAATCAACTGTGGAACTTAAAATTCAGATCCCTGGATCTCCTATCTCCAGTTCTGATTTGTGGATCTAGGGTGGAATTTAGACATGAGTATTTTTGAAAAGCCCTCAGGTGATTATTACACATAGTCAAAATTGAGCATTTCTACCCTAGATACATTTAAACTTGGTTTAGAAGGAAACCAGGATTTGGGGAATAGACTCCTTGGTCCTTCAGAGTTTAGAGATTTAGTGTAATGCTAGCCCTGCCCTCTCTCTGTCTCTTGGCCTTTGTGGGTGAGTATAACCAAACTTGGAAGCATAATTAGCCTAAGTTTTAGAGAATCTAGTGATTGATTCTCTTCTCCCCAGTGCCTCATTTTTTAATGATATACTGGTAGCGATATATATTCATTGAATATGCAATTTTCCTGGAAAAGCCACCTTATGAAATTGTAAGCTTGGACTGTTGTCTAATACTGTCATAAATAACAGTCTTTGTGTAATGCTTTTGGTGTATGGAATGAACAAATAATAGGTAAATATTGAACTTTATGCTTCAAGTTAAGTAATAGATTCGACCAGAAAGTGATACCATGTGAATGATATTAATTTTCTGCTATGTTAAACAAAACAAGAATTGACAAACATTTGGGAGTCTTAAAAAAAAAAAAAACCTTGAAATTTTTCTTTTTCTCTTTCTTTAGTTCATTTTGGAGGCGGCTATCTGCTCTGACAGTAAGAATTATAAGAGGTCAGTTACAAGTAATGCTCTTTTATTTTTATAATGTATTAAAATTTTGTTATTGTGCTAAATATAAATCAGGGGCTTTTATGTTAAAAATTGCCTTCCATAAGGAATGTAGGCAGACAAGGGTAGTTAACCTGAAGTGAACGAGGAGGAGGACAATGGTAGTGTTCCACTGCTTTCTCTAATTCAGGACTGGAATCAATGGAAATGGGACAAGCTGTGAAGTAGCTTCTAGAGTGTCTGGACAGCTACTCAGTGATTTTCCATACGTGACCTCTCTTTTCTGAATACTTGTGCCTGGGCATGTTGTTCTGTACAGGTGCTGATGCAGGACAGGCTCTTTAGCTTTTGACAGGAGCTGTTTTCAATCTATGGAGCCCTTTAGAGAAGGCTGCCTTTGTCATTTTAGCTAGGAAAAGAAAACTTGGAAGTGGCCTTATTGATCATTTCATTGATCCAGCCCAGGGACCATATTTTGTTAACTTTTTTGTCTTCCCCTATGGAATCTAAAAAGTGTTCCTTTCTAATGTTTCTTTCTTTTTTTTCCCCTCCCCAGTACTGGGGATTGAACCCAGGGGAGTTCTACCTCTGGGCTACACCCCCAGCCCTTCTTTATTTTTTTTATGTTGAGACAGGATCTTGCTAAGTTGCTACAGCTGGTCTTGAGCCTGCAATCCTCCTGTCTCAGTCTCCCAAGTACTAGGATTATAGGTATGTGTCACCACAACTGGCTATGGATTTTGTTTAGTATGTGGTCATTGAAGTTGAGTCACACTGTAAGCTAGACTTTACACCTGGGTGCTTTACTTACTTCTCTCGTAAAGAAGGCAGGCCTGGGCCAGGTTGGGTGTTGCACGCCTGTAATTCCAGCATTTGGGAGGCTGAGACAGGAGGATTGCGGTTCCCAGACAGCCTCAGCTACTTAACAAGGTCTTCTGTAGCTTAGTGAGACCTTGTTTCACTAAGAAAAAGAATAAAGAATAAAAAAATAGGGCTGGGGGTGTAGCTTGGAGGTAGAATACCCCTTGGTTCCACACCCAGTACTGCAAAAAAAAAAAATCTTTTTTCTGTTACCTCAGAGTGGTAATGCACACTTATGATATCAGTACTTGGGAGGCTGAGACAGAAGGATCCCAAGTTTTAAGCTAGCCTCAGCTATTTAGCAAGATACTCAGAAACTTACACTCAGCAACTTAGGGAGACCCTGTTTCCAAATAAAAAATGAAATAGGAGCTGGGCATGGTGGTGTGCACTTGTAATCCCAGCATTCGGGAGGCTGAGAGCTCAGGATCGTGGTTCGTGGACAGCCTCAGCTACTTAGTGAGGCCCTCTGCAACTTAGTGAGACCCGGTTTCAAAACAAAGAATAAAAAATAGGGCTGGAGGTGTAGCTTGGAGGTCAAATGCCTCTGGGTTCCATCCCGAGACCCGCAAAAAAAAAAAAAAAAAAAAAAAAAAAAGAGGGCTGGTGGTGTAGCTCAGAGGTAGAATGCCCCTGAGTTCAATTCCCAGTACAACCAAAAAAAAGTGTTTTTTTTTTTTTTTGCATCCTGGAAGTTTGTTGTTATTGTTTTATTCTTGTAGCACAGTGGTTCTCAAATTTCAGGACTTATTAAAACATAGATAATTAGATTCCTACTTTTTTTTTTCATGGTGGTGATTGAATCCAGAACCTCAGTCATGTGAGGCAAGCACTCTCCTTAGGAGCTACACTTACAACCCTCTTTTCACCTACTTTTATACCTCAAACTGGTTTATAGCCTATAGACTATGTTAATAACAAGTTATCTATTAATATGTTATATATTAGAGAACCTCACGATAAGGATTGGGAATCATTTTCTGAATTAAAATGATTAATCAGGCTATTTAGTACTGAGTTAATGTATAATTTTGAAGTTTTTAGGGATTTTTGAGGGGACAGATAATCTTTCACTTAGTTTGGGTTTTTCTTTTTCCTTTTTTTTTTTCTTCTGTATAGTTTATGCAAATTACCAGGTGGCTTAAACAACTGAACTTTTTTTTTGCACCATTTTGGAGACTGGAAATCTGAATCAGTTTGGGTTTTTCTTTTTGTGGGCTTTTAACTATGCCTTGTGCTTTGTTTAGTTAGCAGTTGGCAGTATTGAATCCTGATGAGTAGGTACTATATCTAGAAAAACTGTGCTTAATTGAGATAACTTTACCATCATTACTTTAATTAAAGGTTTTTGTTTTTGGTGGTACTGGGGGTGGAACCAAGGGACTTTCTACCTCTGGGCTATACTCCCAGACCTATTTTATATTTTATTTGGAAACAGGGTCTCACTGAGTTGCTGAGAGCCTCATTAAGTAGCTGAGGCTGGCTATGAACCTATGTGATCCTCCTGTCTCAGCATCCCAAGCACGGGGATTACGAGCGTGCGCCACCACAACCAGCTTGATTATAGATTTTAAATTTGGTGTCAGATTCATTTTCTTCACCAATTCAATTTATATAATTGAACAAATAATAGTTAAATTTTTTTTCTTCTTTTGCACTTCTGAAGGTGGAACCCAGGGGCATTCTACCTCTGAGCAACACCCCCAGCCCTATTTTTTAGTCTTTTCATTTTTGAAACAGAGTCTCACTGAATTGCGAAGGGCCTTGCTAAGTAGCTGAGGCTGTCCACCAACTCGATCCTTTGGTCTCAGCCTCCCGAATACTGGGATTACAAGCGTGCACCGCCATGCCCGGCAATAGTTAAACTTTTATAGCGACAAGTACACATTTGGGGACAATTTTGTGTGCGACTGAGGATGGATCCCAGGGGCATTCTAGCTCTGAGCTATACCCCTAGCCTTATTTTTTTTTCTTGAAACAAGGTCTCACTGAGTTGTAAAGAGCCTCACTAAGTAGCTGAGGCT
Source organism: Muscardinus avellanarius (assembly GCF_963383645.1). Lineage (NCBI taxonomy): Eukaryota > Metazoa > Chordata > Mammalia > Rodentia > Gliridae > Muscardinus > Muscardinus avellanarius. The sequence continues at coordinate 32,867,017 of NC_137802.1, forward strand.
GTTCTCAACCGTGATCCTCCTGTCTCAGCCTTGCAAATGCTGGGATTACAAGTGTGAGCCACCATGCCTGGCTGGGGACAAGTTTTAAAAGATGTAACTTAAAAAAAACCTCATTAGAACTCATAAATGTTCTTTTTTTTAATTAATAAAATACCACCTTGGGTTTGCTTTAAAGATATGCACTTAATGTAGCCAGGCGTGGTGGCACACACTTGTAACGCTAGTATTCGGGAGGCTGAGACAGGAGGATTGCAGGTTCACAGTCAGCCTCAGCTACTTGGTGAGGCCCTCTGCAACTTAGTAAGACTCTGTTTCAAAATAAAGGGTAAAATATAGGGCTAGGGTTATAGCTTGAAGGTAGAATGCCCCTGGGTTCAATCCCCAGTAAAACATACACGCAAACGATATGCACTTATGTAAAATTCATAACCTGCCAGTGTACAGTATTTGGAACCAGATAGACATTTTGTAGTTTATTCTCAAAACCAAGATCCAAACAACTGTTACTGAATTTTCATACTTTCTCCAGTTTGCCAAATAAAAAAATTGGGACAAGCTGGGCATGGTGGCGGAAGTTTGTAATCCCTGTGCTTGGGAGGCAGAGACAGAAGGATCATGTAGGTTTGAAGCCAGCCATGCTGGCTTAAGAGACCCTGTTTCCAAATAAAATATAAAATAGGTGTGGGAGTGTAGCCAGGAGGTAGAAGGGTTCCATCCCCAGTACCAGCACCAAAAAAGAAAAAAAAAAAAGAAAAAAGAAAAAGTTGCAGCAAGCCTTTGGGAAGAAAGAAAAGGAAATTTATTGATTTGCTACCAAATTGGAGAAACCAGTGAACTTAAACAAGTTCAGGAACAAGCTCTGGATTCTCCCTGAGCAAAGGAATCAAGTCCCTTTTAGAGTTAGCTCTTCAGGGTCATGCTGGTGTCTCATCAGAAGTGATGCAGTTCATGTTTTGAGTGTTCCTTGAGTCAGTTCTTACTCAGATCCATACTCCAGTTCATGTTAGTGACATTATCAGAAGGGACACAATTCACAAATCTTCATTGAGTCAGTTCTTATTGCAGATCCACAGACGCAGGATCATGCTGTGTATTGATCAGAAGGGACACAGTTCATGTCTAAGTCTTCCTTCAGTCAGTTCAGATCCATAGGTGCTAGGTTCCCTTCCATCAGTAAGTCAATAGGAACAAGTTATTTGTTAACGGGGTTGAAGGAAAAATGGAGAGGACAAAAAGGAAAAGTGTCAGCTTTGAAACAGACCATCTGTTCAGTGCCAGGGTCAGAAGGAGGCCCCTGTTACACAACTACCAGTCTTCCCAAACCCTTACCTCTCATTGGCCCCAGTACTAACAACTGAAATTGCAGCTTCACAACAGTCAGCTTTCACCTACTACAAAGGTTTCTCCATTGATCATTATTATTCCTTTGGATAATAAATTGATAAAGAGATTATGAATAGTTTATAGTGTTTTTTTGGTTAAGATTTCCTTGAGAAAAAGAGAGCTGGTTTTTTTTTTGTTTTTGTTTTTGTTTTTTGGATGGTACTGGGGATGGAATCCTTCTACCTCCAGGCTACACTTCCAAACCTATTTTATATTTTATTTGGAAACAGGGTCTCTCTTTGAATCTGTGCGATCCTCCTGTCTCCGCTTTCCAAGTGCGGGGATTACAAGCGTGTGCCACCACACCCGGCAAAGAGAGCTGGTTTTAAGTTTTAGGAGTAGTTACTGTGATTTCAGTTTCCTCTTTAGTAGGGAACAAAAACTCAAAATATAGTAACCAAAGAAGCTAACTCTCTGTCTTGCCTCCAAGTGTCTGCTATAGATTATTAGGTTTAATCTCTGAGTGTCCTCAGCTATAGGTATCCATAATCTGCTTTTCTCATTCCTTTTCTTCATAGCTCTGAGAGCTTATTTTGAAAGAATAATGGATGAACCATCTCCCTTGGCTAAACCTCTGGAGCTGAACCAGCACTCCCGATTCATAATCGGTTCCATATCTGAAGATAACTCAGAAGATGAGATCAGCAACCTGGTGAAGCTGGACCTACTGGAGGAGAAGGAGGGCTCTCTGTCACCAGCTTCTGTCAGCTCAGATACTCTTTCTGATTTGGGGCTCTCTAGCTTACAGGATGGCTTGGCCTTACACATGAGGTAAGAGAGAGACTTAATGGTTAACTTATTTAACCTGTCTTATTAGTTTCACTGATTACATTCTGAAAAGAGCAAGATATTATTAGCTAAGATTGCATTACCTCTTCCTATATCACTAGACTCCTAACTTTGATGAATAAGTGGGGAATGCTGTATTTTTCAGGTTTTGGAAGTGTTTTCATAAATGTTCCTTTCAATTTTCTGTCCTTATAACTTACTAGACTTTTTAGGGAGATCTAGTGAGTGAGTGTTAGGTTGAGGAATTTCAAAGCCTCTACTGCTTTGACTAGCATTGTTGAAACTGTCTTGATAAGAATTCTACAGGGGGATGAGCAAGTTGATTGTAATCTTTCTTTACTGCTTCATTATGTCAGGAAGTTATATTCTGTTTCTAGCACAGCTAGTCCTCAGTAAATTGTTGTGAAATGGGGTTCTTACAGAGCTCTCCCTTTTCCTCTAGAGACACAGTTTCTGCAATTGAGAATGTTAGTAAATAGTAATGCTGGATTATTATTTATTGATGTTTGATTATACAACCAGTGTGTGAGCCTACTGCCCTTTGGTTATTTGTTTTGCAGTTCTTGGATTAAAGGGTCTGAATGAGTAGTTCTTAGTTCTCATCAGGATCACTTAAGTACGGGAAGCTTAAAAAAAGCTCTAACTGTAAGAGATTCTGATTTCATTTGGTATTGGCTTATCTTGAGAGTGGGGCATTTTTTTTTAAAGCTATCCAGGTGATTCTAATGTTCAACTAGTGTTAAGATTATTGGTCTAACCTAGATAAACATAAGTTAGGATGGCTATTACTGCTCTTATTATCTTGGTGCTTCTGTTAATGAGTCATAAAATAATTCAATTCCTTTGTATACACTCAAAATACTGACTTTGTAGTAAAGTGTAGTAAAATTCTATACCGGATCCGACTGTTTGACCTTATTAATACCTCTCAGTCTTGAGAATCATGACTTCTGAGAGATGAAGTAGGATGTGTTAGCAATCACCCCCACTTAGCTATGTGGAGTCAAGAAAAGAATAAAGCAGTTAATTATGTTTTGTTTCATGCATTTCTAGAACCTCAGAGAACAAGAGAGATAATTTAACTCAATGCTTTTTTTTTTTTAATAGGTGAGAAAATTGAGGCCCATTGAGGGAAAATAACTTTCCAAAGGTTGAGTAGCCAGAAAACTGGAACTCAAATTCAAATGTTCTGATTCCATTTTAGTAATTTTTCTATTTCCCCAACCACATTAGTGTCTTACTTATATAACTAGTTCAGACAAAGTTGGTTTTATGGAGTTTATGAACAGAATTATTATTATATCTAACCTCTAGGTAAAAAAGAGGAATTAGTGGTAGGAAAAGGAGTTAGGTTTTTAGCTTCATGCAACCATTTTTATTATTTTATAGTTCACTTAAGGTTGACCCTAAGGTTAATACTGATGATGGTGTGTCTTCCCCCTCAAGGTCACTTGGCAGTGTGGGGGTTGTGATGGGTGGGGAGACTTACATTTAGAGGTCAGAGGATCAGTGATACTAAGCCTTCTGCAGTTTAGTGGATACTCTTCTACAATCAAGAATGGTCCTTCTCAAAATGTTAAAGTGACACCCCCCCCCTTTTTTTTTTTGTTCTGAGATACACCCTCAGCCTTATTTTTTATTCTCTATTTTGAAACAGGGTCTCATTAAGTTGCAAAGAGCCTCACTAAGTAGCTGAGGCTGAGAACCTTGATCCTCCTGTCCCAGCCTTCCAAGTACTGGTATTACAAGCGTGAGCCACCACGCCCGGCTCAGTTTTCCCTTTTGAGAAACACTAGGTTAACTCTAAATCCTTGAAGACACAGAGCTTCTTGAGAAATTTGTTCGATTTAAGACTATGTGAAACATATCTATTTGTTGAAATAAGAAATTGTGAATTTGGCAATGGTGAGATAATTGCCATTATAGGAAACCCAACTGATGATATTACAAGGCAGTGTGTAGTTGCAAAGTCACTCCTCAGCTTCAGGCTGTCATGCAGGGACCGTGTGCTCAGTTCTCTGCATGTCTTTCAGTTGGCAAAACTCATGCTCATAGCTCGTGAAGGAGTCATGGACAGAAGTGTGATTAGCAGCCTGGGAAGTGCATGGTTGCCAGTTTCCACTGGCTTCTCAGCTAGCCAGTCTTCCAAAATAGAACAAAGTTTATCCCTTGATGCATTTCTCAAGTCACCTGTGGATATGGTGCTTTAAATTTTGTCAAATTTATTCAATAGTAGAAAGGCTGCTGCTCTGACATCTGCAACTAACTTGGTGTGTGACCATTGGCAATTCATGAAGGAAAAACCTTTGGATTGATTTTCTTATCAGTAAAAATGAAGATATTGATTCAAATCCTCCTTTTTACTGTTTGAACTCAAAAGTAAATAGAGACAGAGGTTAGGATTAGTTCTTAGAATGAATAGCCTTGTCTTTCACAGGTGATATAGATTAAGGGAGTAGTATATTCCTCAGATGTTAACTAAAGGTCATCTTGGTCATACCAAATGAAGTAATTGGTGTATTGTAAATTATATTAGGCACCTCTCTCAAGTTTAGGGCTTGATTTTAGGTGCTGAAAAGTCTGAGAACAATCTCTAATTGTTGTTATCTGAAACAAATAAGGATTCTTTTATTTTTAGTCTTTCACTTTAAGCTCTTTGAGTTTGAAATGACTTAATTTAAATCTAGTAATGGAGATAAAAAGTTAAATGATAGCTGCAAAAGCTTTTGGAAAAAGCCAGGCGTGGTGATACATGTTTGTAATCCCAGCATTTAGGAGGCTGAGACAGGAGGATCACAGTTCATGACAGCTTCAGCTACTTAGTGAGTCCCTTTGCAACTCAGTGAGACTCTGTTTCAAAATAAAGTCTAAAAAATAGGGCTGGAGGGAGGTGTCATGGCACACGCTTGTAATTCCAGTGCATGGGAGGCTGAAACCTTGAGGATTGCACAGGTTTGAAGCCAGCCTCAGCTACTGAGTGAGGCTCTTAACAACTTAGTGAGACCCTGTTTCCAAATAAAGTATAAAATAGGTCTGGGAGAATAGCCCAGAGGTAGAAAACCCCCTGGGTTCCACCTCTAGTACTACTGGGCTGAGAGTGTAGCTTGGAGGTAGAATGGCCTTGGGTTCCATCCCTAGTTCTGCAAACAAACAAACAAACAAAAAAAAAACAACTTTTGGAAAAATAAAATGTGCCATACAAATATGATGTTATATTTATTATCAAGGAACCCTTTTGTGAGATAAAATTTTTTGACTTAACTTTATAAGTTAAGTCAAAACTTCATTTGTATATTAGTGCTTATAATTTGGAAATTAAGGGTTGATAGGCTTTTGATTACAGTAGACATATACCTTCAATTATATATATATATATGTATATATATATGTATATATGTGTGTATATATATATATATATATTTTTTTTCTTTTTGTATGTGTATGTGGTACTGGGCATTGAACCTAGGGGCATTCTACCTCTTGAGTTATACCCCTAGTCCTATTTTAGTTTTTATTTTGAAACAGCGTCTCACTAAGTTGCAGCAGTCCTTGCTAAATTGATGAGGTTGGGTGTGAACCTGTGATCATCCAGTCTCAGCCTCCCAAGTATTGAGATTACAAGTGTGCACCAGCCATCATTCTGGCTAATGTTGTAATTCTTATGTTGAGAATAACCACTATTGAAATTTTATTCTATCTGTCAAACTTTAACATGGCAAATAAGGAAACGAGTTCTAGTTTTCAGGTTCTGTAATAGTTTTGCTTATAGATGGGCCTGTGGGAGTATTCTTATATTTTGGCTTTCTTAGCATTACTTGTTTAAGCTTTGCTGTGCTTTTCTCTTTCTCCCAGTAGCTCTACAAATTTTCTTTCAGTGCTCCCTCCTTGATATTCTGAGGTTTCCAGTTGCCATGGTGTTTTACTGGTGAGTAGACAGAGAAGGTCATTATGAGATCTACAGCTCAGCACTCTTTTGCTAAGGGCAGTAGTTTCCTTCCTCTGTCTCCCACCCTTCCCTTTTTCCATCAGAAACAGGAGCCACCTGTGCCCAAGTATGTATTTTAGTCTCAGGAGTTTTCTATAAAATAAGCTAATTGTGGAAATGAAGTTATGAATGTTGTAAGTAGGATTAGGACAACTGCTTGACAATGTTTATTGCTTTTAGCATAATGCATGCATTTTCCTCTCCTTGCTTTCCAGCATAAACTTAACAGAAATTTGCATTAACTGCTGTATGTTTTTAAATTATCAGAAGTAATGTGTGATTTTGTTAGACAAGTTGGAAATCCTAGAAATATAAAAAGGAAGTAAAAATAATGGAGTCTATAATCATCCAGTACTAACCACTATTTAACATTTCCTTTTAGTGTTTTTTTTTAACCCCTTAATAAGCTTCATTTAAAAGTAATATAACCTGGTGTGGTGTTGTACACCTGTAATCCCAGTACGTGGGAGGTTGGGACAGGAGGGTCATAGGTTTGAAGCCAGCCTCAGCAATTTACCGAGGTTTTCAGCAACCTAGAAAGACCTTGTTTCCAAATAGAAAATAAAATTGGGTTGGAGGTGTAGCTCAGAGGAAGAATGCTTCTGGGTTCAATCCTGAGTAACACACACACACACACACACACACACACACACTCCAAAAAACAAATCCAAAAACAGTATAAATTCACAGTTCAGTGTTTATTTATTTATTTATCTATTTTTTGTGTGGTACTGGGGATGGAACCCAGGGACATTCTACCTCTGAGCTACACCCAGTCCTATTTTTTCTTTATTTTGAAACAAGCTCTCACTTTGTTGCAAAGTGCCTCCCTAAGAAGTTGAGGATGTCTGTGAACTGTGATCCTCCTTTCTCAGCCTCCCAAATGCTGGGATTACAAGTGTGTGCCACCATGCCCAGCTTATTCTTTATTTTGAAACAGGGTCTCACTGAGTTGCAAAGGTCCTCACTAAATAGTGGTTGAGGCTGTTTGTGAACCGTGATCCTCCTGTCTCAGCCACTCAAATGCTGGGATTACAAGGGTGTGCTTCCACACCTGGCTACTATCTTGTTTTTTTCATGTAACACTTTCTCATGTTACTAAAGATTTTTCTTTTCTTTTTGCAGTACTAGTGATTGAACCCAGGGTCATTTTACTTCTTAGCTATACCCCCAGGCCTAGTTTTTATTATTTCAAAACAGGGTCTCACTGAGTTTCTGAAGGCCTCACTAAGCAACTGAGGCTGGCCTCGAACTTCCTGTCTCAGCTTCTCAAGAACTGGGATTAAAGGCATGTACCACCACACCTGGTTTGAAATTCAAATTTAAATAGACATTTTATATTTTATCTGACATTTATTTATTTATTTATTTATTTACTTTTGTGGTACTGGGAATGGAACCCAGGGGCAAACTACCTCCGAGTTATACCCTTAACCCTATTTTTTATTCTTTATTTTGAAACAGGGTCTTACTGAGTTGCAAAGGGCCTCAGTAAGTAGCTGAGGCTGTCCTTGAATTGCGATCCTCCTGTTTCATCCTCCCAAATACTGGGATTACAAGTGTGAGCCATCAGGCCCAGCTTGACAACCCTCTATTTATTAAAACTAACATTGTTGCAGTGCTTTCAAATACACTGTAGGCTTTGTTTTTCAGCCTTGTCAATACATTTTTGTGTGTGTGTGTGGCACTGGGGTTGGAACCCAGGGGGCATTCTACCTCTGAGCTACACCCTGAGCCCTATTTTTGAATCTTTACTTGAAACCAGGTCTCACTGAGTTTCAAAGGGCTCACTAAGTAGCCGAGGCTGTCATCGAACCTCAATCTTCCTGTCTCGGCCTCCCAAATGCTGGGATTACAAGTGTGCCCCACCACACCTGGCTTCCTGGGTACTTCTAATTCCTAAGTTTTTCCAGAATACTGAAATAGAGTTATACTTGTTTCTAAGCAGCTTCCCGTACAACAGGATTCTATGGTTTCTGAGGCAATTATTCCTTGACCATTAGTTTTTTTTGGGGGGTACTAGGGATTGAACCCAGGGGCATTCTACCTCTGAGCTACACTCCCAGCCCTATTTTGCTTATTTTTTGTTTTTTATTTTAAAACAGGGTCTTACTAAATTGTAGAGGGTCTTGCTGAGTTGTTGAGACCAGCCGAGAACCTGCAATCCTCCTGTCTCAGCCTTCCAAGTATTGGGATTACAAGGATGTGCTTCCATGCCTCGCTCAATTTGTTTTCTAAATTATTTTGATGATTCCTACCTCTTGGAATCTCCTCTTCCTTCTCTTCTTATGGTCTTATGCCTCTTTAATCATTTTATTATCATAATGCATAATTTCAGTAGAAGGAAGAAATAAGCAAATTCTCAGTTTGCCACTTTTTCTTTTGATATTAGGGAGTGAACCCAGGGGCATTCTACCTCTGAACTGCACCCCTGTTCTAAGCAACTTAGATCCTCCACAAGTTAGTGAGACCCTGTTTCCAAATAAAAAAATAAAATAGGACTGGGGGGTGTAGTATGAAGGTAGAATGCCCCTGGGTTCTAGCTTAGAGCCAAGTTTAAGCATTTAAAAAAAAGAAAGAAAAGCCAGGCATTGTGGTGTACACTTGTCATTCCAGTACTTGGGAGGCTGAGACAGGAGGATCACAGGTTCACGGCCAGCCTCAGCTACTTAGTGAGGCCCTCTGCAACTTAGTGAGACCCTCTTTCAATATAAAGAATAAAAAATAGGGCTGGGGGTGTGGTTTGGAGGTATAATACCCCTGGGTTCAATCCTCAGTACCACAAAAAAAAAAAAAAAAAAAAAACCTAAAAAAAAAAATTGAGCTGAGGCATCAGTGGCTGCATATGGTGGGAGAGACAATTTAGCATGGGCAAATTATTTAGCCAAGAAATGAAGAAATAGGATTGGGAATGTGGCTCAGTGGTAGAATGCTTGTCTGGTATGTGCAATATTCAATCCTGTATTCAGTCCCCATCACAGGAAAAAAAAAGAAAACACAGCAGTAGTAACAGTAACTTTCATGGGTAAAAGATATCAGAAACCAGAGTTGCTACAATAAATTGTTTAATAATTTCAGGTTTCAGCTTGGCGTGGTGGCGTATGCTTGTAATCCCAGCACTTGGGAGGTAGAGGCAGGAGGATCGTGCTGGTTCGGAGCCAGCCTTGCTGACTTAAGAGACCCTGTTTCCAAATTTAAAAAAAAATATATGAAATAGGTCTGGGAGTGTAGCCCGGAGGTAGAAGGGCTTCCAGGAACCCCAGTACCACCACCCCCCCCACAAAAAAAAATTCAGGTTTCAACAAAGAATTATGAGACATTCAAGATATATGAAATTGTAGCCGGGCGTGGTGGCGCACGCTTGTAATCCCAGCATTCGGGAGGCTGAGACCTGGAGGATCACGGTTCGCGGACAGCCTCAGCTACTTAGTGAGGCCCTCTGCAACTCAGTGAGACCCGGTTTCAAAATAAAGAATAAAAAATAGGGCAAGGGGTGTAGCTCAGAGGTCAAATGCCCCTGGGTTCCATCCCCAGGCCTGCAAAAAAAAAAAAAAAAAAAAAAAAAAAGATATATGAAATTGTGAATCATATTTAAGAAAAAAGAATTCAGTACATACTATCTACAAGTGTCCCTAATTGCTAATTTAGTAGTCTTTAAAACAGCTATTATTTTCATTTAGTGTTTAGGGAACTAAATGAAAGAATGTTTAAAGAATATTTTCTCCGGGCGTGGTGGCGCACGCTTGTAATCCCAGCATTCGGGAGGCTGAGACCAGAGGATCGCGGTTCGGGGACAGCCTCAGCTACTTAGTGAGGCCCTTCGCAACTCAGTGAGACCCGGTTTCAAAATAAAGAATAAAAAATAGGGCAGGGGGTGTAGCTCGGAGGTCAAATGCCCCTGGGTTCCACCCCCAGACCCACAAAAAAAAGAAAAAAAAAAAAAAGAATATTTTCAAGAATCAGGTGTGGTTATGTATGCTTATAATCCCAGCATTGGGAGGCTGAGACAGGAGGATTGCAGTTCGCAGATTAGCCTCAGCTACTAACTTGGCCCTTTGCAACTCAGTGAGACCCTGTTTCAAAATAAAGAATAAGCCAGGCGTGGTGGTGCACGCTTGTAATCCTCGCGCTTGGGAGGCTGAGACAGGAGGATCGCGCAGGTTCAAAGCCAGCCTCAGCTACTTAGTGAGGCTCTAAGCAACTTAGTGAGACCCTGTTTCCAAATAAAATATAAAATGGGTCTGGGAGTATAGCCCGGAGGTAGAAAGCCTCTGGGTTCCACCCCCAGTACCACACACACACAAAAAAAAAGAATAAAAAATAGGGCTGGAGTTGTAGCTCGGAGGTAGAATGACCCTGGGTTTCATCTCCAGCACTGAAAAAAAAAAATGTTTTCTTGGCTTGGCGTGGTGGCGCACGCCTGTAATCCTAGTGCTTGGGAGGCTGAGACAGGAGGATCGAGGCCAGCAAAGACCTTCAGCAACTTAGTGAGACCCTTTTAAAATAAAAAGCAAAATAAAAAAAAATGTTTTCTAAATATGACAACAGTAAATAAATAGAATTTTCTATTAAGAAGAAATTTATATATATGTGTGTGTGTGTGTGTGTGTGTGTGTATATACACACACACAGCGAAGAGGATCTATAGATGGAAAAGTAAGCACATGAGAAGATAAACATAGCTATATGAAAAGATAAAAATAGCTATTAAGAAAATACAAACTGACTTCCTAATATGCGGAAGCTAGGGAGAAAATGGGTCATAGGAAGAACTCTAGACAAAGGATACTATAGATGAGCAAATAAGGTGCCCTAACTGAGGCAATGGGAGGGGAGGAAGGGGGACATTCTCTAACGCACAAGATGTACATTCACAAACATATTAAAGTCAAACCTGAGGAGGGAGGGGGAGGGAATAGGGTGGGAATTGGGTAAGGGCTAATTGGGTGATGTGTGCATGTATGCCTTCACCATCTTAAGATGTATCACCAAAATGCTCCAATAAAACATTAAATATACAGATAAAGCTGGATGTGGTGGTGTATGCTTGCAGTCCCAGTACTTGGGAGGCTGAGACAGAAGGCTCACAGGTTTGCAGGCTCAGCTACTTAGTGAGACCCTGTTTCAAAATAAAGAGTGAAAATAGGGCTGGGAGTGTACCTTGGAGATAAAAAGCCACTGGGTTCTATCTCCAGTGCTGCAAAAGAAAAAAGAAAAAAAAGAAGGAAAATACAGATTAAAATAGCAATGAAATACAACTACACACCTATCAGAAAATTAAAATAAAAAAAATAGTGACATCTCCAAATATTTGTGAAAGTGGAGAAATTGGATTGTTCCTACTTTGCTGGTGGGAATGTAAAATAAAATAGCCATTTTGAAAAATAATTTTTTTAAAATGTAGTCACCATATGATTTAGCAATTCTACTTCTAGTTATGGATCCAAGAGAAAGTATATATCCTCTAAAACCTTGTATATGAATGTTCATAATAACATTAGTTATAATTACCACAAAATAGAAATAACCCAATGCCTATCAATTGATGATGGTTTAACAAGATGTGGTATATCCATACAATGAAATATATTTGATTATAAAAAGACACGAAACCGAGCATGGAGGTGCACGCCTGTAATCCTGCGCTTGGGAGGCGGAGACAGGAGGATCGTGCGGGTTCGAAGCCAGCTGTGCTGGCGTAAGAGACCCTGTTTCCAAATAAAAAAGTATAAAATAGGTCTGGGAGTGTAGACCGGAGGTAGAAGGGCTTCCAGCAACCCCAGTACCTACCTAAATAAATAAATAAATAAATAGACAGACAGACAGACACGAATTGTGATACATTATGCTAAGCAAAAGAAGCCAGGCATGAGAAATCACATATTATTCAATAATAGGCAAATCTATAGTTAGACTGTAAATTAGTGGTTGCCTTAAATTGGGGAAGGGTATGGTGAAATCAAGAATGACTGATACTGGGTATGGTATGTCTTTTGGGGGTAATAAGAATGTTCTAAAATTTATTGTGATGATGGTTCACAACTATATGCATATACTAAGACATTGAATAGGTGAAATATATGATATATGAATTATTTCTTTTTTTGTGGCACTGAGGAACCCAGTACCACAGGGGCATTCTACCTCCAAGCCACACCCCTAGTCCTATTTTTTATTCTTTATTTTGAAAACAGGGTCTCACTAAGTTGCAGAGGGCCTCACTTAGTAGTTGAAGCTGTCTGGGAACTGCGATCCTCCGGTCTCAGCCTCCCAAATGCTGGGATTACAAGCGTGCGCCATGCCTGGCTGAATTATGAAATCTTTAAATGAGTTTAGCAAGGTCACAGGCTGAAAGATCAATATACCAAAGCCCACTGCATTTCTGTATGCTATCTAAAAATGAACAATCAAAAATGATATTCAGATCCGGGCATGGTGGCACATGCTTGAAATCCCTGTACTTGGGAGGCTGAGACAGGAGGATTGCACAGGTTCAAAGCCAGCCTTAGCTACTTAGTGAGGCTCTCAGCAACTTAGTGAGACCCTGTTTCCAAATAAAGTATAAGAAAATAGGTCTAGGAGAATAGCCCAGAGGTAGAAAAGGCCCTGGTTTCTACCCCCAGTACCACAAAAATAAATAAATAAAAATAATGATATTTAGAAAACTTTTCTGGGCATGGTGATGCACATCTGTAATTTCAGCACTTGGTAGACTGAGATAGGAGGATTGCTGGTTCGAAGCCAGTCTCAGCAATTTAAGCCCTCAGCAATTTAGTAAGACCCTGTTTCAAAATAAATGGCGCACACTTGTAATCCCCGTGCTTGGGAGGCTGAGAAAGGAGGATCAGTCAGGTTCGAAGTCAGCCTCAGCTGGCTTAAGAGACCCTGTCTCCAAATAAAATATAAAATAGGTCTGGGAGTATAGCCAAGAGGTAGAAGGCCCCTGGGTTCCAGCCCCAGTACCACCACCAAAAAAAGAAAGAAAGAAAGATAGAAAGAAAGAAAGAAAGAAAGAAAGAAAGAAAGAAATAGGACTGAGAAGTACCTCAGAGGTAGAATACCCCCCCCTTTTTTTTGCGGATCTGGGGATGGAAACCAGGGGCATTTGCTCTCCGGGCTACACCCCCTGCCCTATTTTTTATTCTTTATTTTGAAACCGGGTCTCACTGAGTTGTGGAGGGTCTCAGCTAAGGCTGTCCGTGAAGTATGGTCCTCTGGTCTCAGCCTCCTGAATGCTGGGATTACAAGCGTGTGTCACCACGCCCGGCTTACCCTTGGTTTTAATTCCCAGTACCATGAGGAGAAAAAAAAGAGAAAATAATTTTATTAACAATAACATAAGGAAGAAATAGGAATAAACTTAGAAAAGGGGCAAAACTTTATGCTAAAAATTATAGATATTTGCTGACAGAAATGAAAGATCTAAATAAGTCGAGAAGCAGTCCATGAATTGGATGACTCTATTGTCAAGATGGCATTTCTCCTTAAATTGACTTATAAAATAAGTCTTTACCAAAACCCCAGCAGTCCTTTTTTTCTTTCTAGAATTTGACAAGCTGATCCTAAAATTTACACGAAAACCCAAAGAACCAGCATAGCCTAAACAATTTTGAAAGAGGAGAGGAAAGTTGGAAGATATATATTGTCTGATTTCAAAGCCTACTATAAAGCCACAATTATTAAGACCCTGTGGCATTGCTGCAAGGCTCTGCATGTAGATCAATGAAACCGAATTTAAAAGTCCACAAAGAAACCTTTATACATATGGTCAGTTGAATTTTCAACAAAGGTATGTCTTTAATTCAAGATTTCTCTGCTTGTAAAAGCCCAGTATAAGACAGTCTCTCAGTGCACGCTGCAGTATAACTCAGACTGCACTGCAATCAGGCCAGCGAATACATCACTGTCTGCTGAATAAACTGCTACGTCATCCTTGGTGCTTGGCATGTTACAATGCTGGGATCAGTGTGGGCTTCTAGTTGGATTTTGTGCCAGGTATGTGTCTACCTTGGACACTCTCTTTGTAGTAGATTAAAATGGGGGATGATTTGAATTTGGAGAAATGAATGTGACCTTTTATTTTGTATATTACAGAAAGATGGTAGGCAGCATCCATAGAAGAGTAGGAACTCTGGCTTTGTTTTTGTGTCTTGGTGTGCTTTGTTAGTGTTTGCTTGTTTTAAAACAGATCTTGTTGGTCAAAGGGAGCATAAACCTGATTACTGAGTATGCCTTCTTCTGTTTATTTTTTGGATACAGTCCAGTGCCAAATGTGCTGCCTTATTCTATACTCAGTGCTTTATTTGCCTTTTGAAGGTTGAACTTGTCTAACCAAAGGCAAAGAGTGGCTCTCTTTTGGAAATGGTACACATTTATAGATGCTTGGATGTGTGTAAAATCGTTCTGCTTCTACATCTGTGGCTACTTTAACTGTCTAGAATGAAGGCTCCAGTGCTCTACTTTGGAGACATTTTATCCTGAAGAAATGTAAAGACAGAAGGGCTCATCTGTGGAAGCTTAGTTCTTGAAAGGAACAGGTGAACTTGTCTGTGTCTTAGGCATTGGCAGAGGCATGGAAGGGATAGTACAAAGTAATACAGACCAGAAAACAGCCTGTGACTTCCATTTTTTAAATTATGATTGATAGTCATGTTAAATTGCCCATTTGAATCTTTTAAATTTGGGCCACCTGAATGTACTAAGATTAAGAGTTTTTGTTTTAACTATTATATTTGATTATCTTCTATCTGTGCTTTAGGTCATTTGTATACTTCTGTTTTGGAAGGGCTTTAGACTCTCAGATGTTTGGCATCAGGTTATTAACTATTTCTATCCAGTGTTTTGGTGGGAAAAAATCTTTTTTATGATGCATGATTCAAATTAGCTGTAACTCTGGTGAATTATCCCAATCCCGAGGACTTGCCTCAGGAAGTTTTCATTCTATGTGGATTCTAAGAAGTTAATTTTTTTACCACCCTCCCCCCCCATTACAGTGGAGCAATATTTTGAGCATTTACTTAATTTAAAGCTAGAGAAGGAAGATGTTTCTGTATAACATTCAGCCATTATTTATTTCTTTAAATTTCTACGGCTAATCTATTTTCATAGTAATGCATATACCCTAGTAATCTTTTTAAGCAGGATTTTTATTAAACTGGATTAAACCTCTTTGTCCAAAATATTTGCCTGAGACCTTTTTCCCTTTAAAGATTTAGCTACATTATTTTCACTATCCATTTTGTACTAACTTCATTCTTATTCTTAGATTTTTGTGAATTAAATATTTATATGTTTCTATATCACTACTTTGGCCTAGAAATTAAAATCATGGTTTCTACTTTATTTAGAGGTGGTTTTTTTTTTTTTTTTTTTTTTTTTTTTTTTTTTTTACTGTGGTGTGTTTCCTTTTTACTTGCTTTCTTTTCCTTCTTACCTGCTTTCCTTCTCATGAGTCATGGTAGACAGTCAGCATTATTTGTTTGATTGGCTCTCATAAGTTCCCTACTTAGACTGTGCTGTCCTCCCCCTCTGGGTTCCATGACCCCGTTATTTTGTTGGCTTAGCTGTCCTTGTAAACTTTGTCTTCTTTTTGCCCTGGGCCCTCCCTGTCATGTGTTCCTGGCAGTCAGGAAAGGAAGTGGAGCTTTCTTCTGGTGTCTCTCAGAAGAAAGTGACTATTACTGAAATATGCTTGCTGTGGCTAAAGCAGGGCTGCTATCTGTTTTCTAGTTAGATGATTGTAGATTTTTCCTCATCTCCTCTTAGTTGGCCAATTAGCTGATTCGTGTGCGAACCAACTATAACGGGGAGATGTAAAAATGAGGAAAGGTAGAGCAATATGGAAATTGGGGACAAAATAGACAAAAGCTTGTAGTTTGAGGCCCTCAGAATACTCTGAAGCAGGGCCAAGAAGTAGGAGAAGGCATAGCTTTTGTCCTCCTGGGTTTTAAGCAGCTGCAACGGGAGGAAGTGCCTGCAGCTTATGTTTGCAAGGCTGAGACCTGAAGAAAAGGCCTTGATTCCTTTGCCATCTTGCCATGGAGGGTTCTGCAGAGGAAAATAAGGAGATGAGATATTACATGCTTCAGAGGTAAGTTTTGAGTGCCAGATTTGAACAATGCATACCTTTAAAAACAGTGAATCACTGACAGCTAAGAATTTGTGAGAAATTTGATTGCAGTTTTTTTCTTTTGTATGTGTAAGAAAATGAAACCTATTATTTTAAAAGGAAATGAATAAAAACTGGTATATTTGTTTTTGAACTCCTACACCTTTATTTATTTATTTATTTATTTATTTATTTATTGGTAGTACTGGGGTTCCTGGAAACCCTTCTACTTCCGGTCTATACTCCCAGATACCTATTTTTTATATTCTATTGGAAGCAGGGTCTCTTAAGCCAGCAAGGCTGGCTTCGAACCTGTGCGATCCTCCTGTCTCCACCTCCCAAGCGTGGGGATTACAAGCTTGTGCCACCGTGCCCGGCCTACAACCTTATTTTACATTCAGAATTTGAACGAAAGATCTGTGAACACATGTGTGATATTGTCACTGTGCTGAGAACAAGCACCCTGTGTGGACCTTGCTGTGCTTTTTCATGCGGGGAGCTCAGTCCGTGCCAGATGTGCTCACTGGATTTGGCTGATGTCTCAATAGTGAAATCTCTTCAACTTTTATAAAGGAAGGATGTTAGTTCTTTGTAGTATATGACATCCTGTTGAAGGTGGTTTTGCTGAGAACCTTTTAAGAACAGGTCTCCAGGGTCAGAAAAGGTGTTTGCTGCAGTTGTCTTGACGCGTAGTCAGACTGGAGAAGTTGAGGATGCCAGACTTCCTTCCCCTGGGATCTTCTTGTTTTTTAGAAATTGTGCTGAGGAGGAAATAAATGGGGTGTTCTTGGTTTTTCTTCAAGCTTCTTGCAGGTCTATACCTCCTTTGAAGTGGGTTAATGTAAAAGACCTGAATGATTTGCTTGACACCTGTCATTAAAGGTCCCTCTACTATGTTTTGTGTTTTGTTTGCATTGTAATCTAGTTTTTCCTTCTCTCTCTCTCTCTCTCTCTCTCTCTCTCTCTCTCTCTCTCTCTCCACACACACACACACACACACACACACACACACACACACACACACACACACACACACACTGGGGATGGATTCCAGGAGCACTCTACCTCTGAGCTATACCCCAGTCCTCGTTTTTATTCTTTATTTTGAAATAGGGTCTCACTAAGTTGCAGAGGGCCTCACTAAGTAGCTGAGACTGGCTATGAACCTGAGGTCCTCCTTCTCAAGTACTGAACTGTAGAATAGTTATCCTTCTTACAAATTGTCATACGCATGGAATCAGATAGTATGTGCTTTTTTGTGTTCAGTTTCTTTCTCTGAACATGTTTCTGAGATTCATCCATGTTATTACTCAGTGTCATACACTGATAATGATCCATGGACTTGGGGCCTGAAAGAAATAAGTGCATGAGCAAACAAAATATTCACAAGGAAATTAATTTTGTTTTTAAAGAAACGTGTGCCTTGGCACTGTTTCCAGACCACTATTATTTGTTTTCATAAGAACTTTGGGAGAACACTGAAGCAAGACCCAGGAAATCTGGTTTCTTGTCTTCATGTGCTTCAAACTTCTCTTGTGATCTTGGACAAGTTATTCTACTTATAGACCTCAGTTTCTTGAAGGCCCCTCTTTAAAGATGTTCCATTGCAGGTATGGGGTAATTAAGTATATTGATAGGAAAGAATGAAGAGACTTTTAGCAGATCGACTTGCTTGAAAAGTCAGTATTTCAGAAGGTTAGAAAGTGCTTTGAGCCAGGCGTGGTGGCGCACGCTTGTAATCCCAGCACTTGGGAGGCTGAGACAATAGGATCGCACAGGTTCGAAGCCAGCCTCAGCCACTTAGTGAGACTCTCAGCAACTTAGTGAGACCCTGTTTCCAAATAAAGTATGAAATAGGGCTGGGGGTGTATTTCGGGGGGTAGAAAGCCCCTGGGTTCCACCCCCAGTACCATAAAAAAGAAAAAAAGAATTAGAAAATGTGTCTACCTAAAACAGGTGGATCTTTGGCAATAACTCATATCTAGCCATTTGACCTCTTCTTAACCTTTCTTTCCTCCTCCCATATAGATTACCATTTTTCTTATAATTGCTTATTCTTGTGTCTTGTCTTGTCTTTTCTTTCTTTCTTTCTTTCTTTCTTTCTTTCTTTCTTTCTTTCTTTCTTTCTTCCTTTTTTTTGCGATACTGGGGTTGGAACCCAGGGGCATTTTACCTCTGAGCTACACCCCAACCCCATTTTTTAGTCTTTTTTACTTTTGAAACAGGTTTGCAAAGGGCCTCGCTAAGTTGCTGAGGCTATCTGTGAACCACCAACCTCCCGTCTCACCCTCCTGAATGCTGGGATTACAAGTGTGCCACCACACCCAGCTTGTTTTCTTTTTTATATAGTTTTATTATATCTCTCTATATATCTTAAAACTATGGAAATATATATTTTAAAACTATGGAAGTATATATTTTGGGCGGGGTTAATGGAAATTGACCTAAAGGCATTCTACCTCTGAGCTATATCCCCAGCTCTTTTTATTTTTTGTGCTACTGGGGATTGAACCCATAGGCATTCCGCCTCTGAGCTATACCCTCAGCCTTATTTTTTATTCTTTATTTGGAAACAGGGTCTCACTAAGTTGGGGAGGACCTCACTAAGTAGCTGAGGCTGGCCATGAACTTTCGATCCTCCTGTTTTAGTTTCCCAAGTACTGGGATTACAAGCATGTGTCACTATGCCCAGCTTACTTACTCTTTTATTTTAAAAAGATAATATACTGAAACATCAAGTTGAGACTATAGGAAAGAAAATATATGTAAACAGAAGAAGAAAAATAGCTTTCTTTGAAACAGTATACAAAGGAGTTTAAACCCATTATCTTAATCTTCAAAACACTCTTTCAGAGAGGCTGTCAGTTAAGGTCTAACTATGGGAAAAGAATCTCCTTTAGGGATTATTAACAGAGAGCATTAAATAAGTGAGAATTGGTTACTTATGTATTAGAAGAATAAAAGAGCTGGGCGTGGTGGCTCATGCCTATAATCCCAGTACTTGGGAGTCTGAGATAGGAGAATTGCGGGTTCGAGGACAACCTCAGCCAGTAGTGAGACTCTCATCATTCTAAAAAGAAACTTTCCAAAAAAGAAATAAAGCTGGGCGTAGTGGCTCACGCTTGTAATCCCAGCATTCGGGAGGCTGAGACCAGAGGGTCATGGTTCGTGGACAGCCTCAGCCACTTGGTGAGGCTCTTTGCAACTCAGTGAGACCCTGTTTCAAAATAAAGGGGAAAAAAATAGGGCAGAGTTTGTAGCTCAGAGGTTGAATGCCCCTGAGTTCTATCCCCAGACCCACAATAAATAAATAAATAAATAAATAAATAAATAAATAAATAAATAAAATAAAATTTGGCCTGGGGGTGTAGCTGGAAGGTAGGCTGCCTCTGGGTTCTATCTTCAGTACCCCCCCTCCCACACACACCAAAAGGATAAAAGAATAGCTGGGCATGTTGGTTCATGCTTGTCATCCCAGTACTGGGGACGCTGAGACAGGAGAATCACAGGTTTGAGGCCAGTGTGTGGTAACTTAGCAAGATCCTGTTTTAAAATAAAAAATAAAGCCGGGTGTGGTGGCGCACGCTTGTAATCCCCGCACATGGGAGGCAGAGACAAGAGGATCACACAGGTTCGAAGCCAACCATGCGTGCTGGCTTGGGAGACCCTATTTCCAAATAAAAATATTAAAAAAAAAATAGGTCTGGGAGTGTAGCCTGGAGGTAGAAGGGCTTCCAGGAACCCCAGTACCACCAAAATAAATAAATAAATAAATAAATAAATAAATAAATAAATAAATAAATAAATAAAAAAAGGGCTGTATGTAGTTCAGAGGTAGGATGCCCTAGGATTTTATCCCCAGTACCACAAATGCACACAAAAGGGGGTGTTGGAGTTTATAATTGTAGGAAGCAGCTGTCACCACTTGGGCTAAAAGATCATAAGGGAAGTGGTAGTACTTCCAGAACCCAGGAGCTGGCTGAGGGCTCCTTTGGGAGTGAACTTTTGAGTGGTGCTCAAATTCCTGAGGAGGAAGGCTGGCCTGGCAGTTTAATCAGTATGCTTAGGCAGTTTGATGTAGAGGCTGAGTGAGTGGAGCAAGGCTCACATTTTTCCTGGGAATGTTGTAGGAAGCTAGAGGCCAGAATTATCTCCTGTTACTTCTGGAGTAACACCAGTAAGAGCTGGAAAGCCGGAAGGAAGTCCTTTATCCCCTTACCTTTCTGGCTTTCTACTGGCAGGAGAGAGCTGTCGAAGGAGTTTTAGAAATGAAGTTTGCAATCTTAGCCCCATTGTTGCAGAGCACAAGGAGGTGAACTTGTTGCTGAGAGATAATAGGTCAATAACAAATAATGGCTATTATATATATTTTACAGAAAGGATGAAATATGGCCCAGAATGTTGCCTTGTAAAGAATTTGGTATTACATTTGTTGATTTTGACATACCTGTGGGTATCCTGAGTCAAATATTTAGTAGGCAGTTTAAAATGTGGTGATAGAGCTCATAAGAAAAGTGGATGCTAAAGATACAGGGATTAAGGTCACCTGTATGGTGGAGTCATAATCCAGAAACAGCCTTGATGTTTTTTATCTTTCATAAGCTATCAGTTATACCATCTCATTTCATTCTATGATTTTCCTATCTCTTTGTGATGGCATTTGTTGGTAAGTTTGATTTTTTTTTTTCTTGTTATTCAGGAACGCTTATGTTTTCTTAAATTCCCCCAAGCAAATACATTTTTTTTCTATTTGAAAAGTATGTGGTCTGCCAGTATGCAGACTCCACAAGGATACAGCTGGAAGTATTGTTACAAGTATGGTGTGAAGAAATCCTGTAAATAGACTCTTATATTTTTTTTACTTTTATAGGTCCAGCATGTCTGGCTTGCACCTAGTAAAACAAGGTCGAGACCGAAAGAAAATAGATTCACAGCGAGATTTCACTGTGGCTTCTCCTGCAGAATTCGTTACTCGATTTGGGGGAAATAAAGTGATTGAGAAGGTAAGTTATAATTTTGCTAAATCATTTTACCAAAAGTATACCAGGGTTAGGCATAGTGGTGCACGCCTGTAATCCCAGTATTTGGAGGTTGAGATAGGATTACAGGTTACAGTTTAGCCTCAGTAGCATAGTAAGGCTCTCAGAAATGTAGTGAGACTCTGTTTCAAAACAGAAAAATTGAAAGGTCTGGGGATGTAGTTCAGAGGTAGAAAAAAAGGTACCAAAAAAAAGTATACTCAAGTGGTAGAGTGTTTGCCAAGCATGTGCAAGGCCCTAGGTGGGTTAGATCTCCAGTACTGGGGTGGGGGTGGGGGAGCACATGCAACCTCATGCCTAGATTTGTTTAAAATTTACCTCTTTATATAGAATTGTCTTTTTTGTCTCCCTAGCATCCTATTTATATAACTTCACCATTTTCTATAATATATATTTATCACTGACAATTTAGTCACGGACAATTAAGAAGAAGAAAACAGTGCTCATCGAGTTCTTTGTGTGTGTGTATATGTGTGTGTATGTGTGGTACTCAGGGATCCTGCCGCTGAACTATAACCCAGCCTTATTTATTTGTTTGTTTGTTTATTTATTTTTTAAATAGGAACTCACAAAGTTGCAGAGAGCCTTGCTAAGTTGCTGAAGCTGGATGTGAACCTGAGATCCTCCTCTCTCAGTCTCCCAACTACTGGGTTTACAAGTGTGCACCACCATGTCTGGTTGAACCCAGGGGCATTCTACCTCTGAACCACACCCCCAACCCTCTTTTATTTTTTATTTTTAAACCGGGTTTTGCTGAGTTGCTGAGGGATCTTGCTAAGTTGCTGAGCCTGTTTTCCAACTTGTGATCCTTCTATCTTAGCCTCCCAAGTACTGGGTTTACAGGTATGTACCATCACACTCAGCTCCTAGTAGTTTTATTTATTTATTTTTTTTGCAGTATTGGGATGGAACCTAGGGGCATTCTACCTGAGCTACGTCCTCAGCCCTATTTTTAAGTCTTTGTTTTGAAACAGGGTCTCACTGAGTTGTAGAGGGTCTCACTAAGTAGCTGAGGCTGTCCGTGAACCACGATCCTCCTGTCTCAGCCTCCCAAATGCTGGGGTTACAAGCATGCACCACCACGCCTGGCTTTCCTATTAGTTTTTTATTTTTTATTTTTATTTATTTATTTATTATTATTATTTTTTTTTTTTTGGTGGTACTAGGGGTGGAACCCAGAGGCTTTCTAGCTCCAGGCTATACTCCCAGAACTTTTTTTTTTATATTTTATTTGAAAACAGGGTCTCACTAAGTTGCTGAAAGCCTCACTAAGTAGCTGAGGCTGGCTTTGAACTTGTGCGATCCTCCTGTCTCAGCCTCCCAAGCGCGGGGATTATAAGCGTGCGCCACCACGCCCAGCTCCTATTAGTTTTTTAATAAAGGTAGATTATATATCTATTAGTTTGTGTTATCCTCAGGGGCATAATTGTAAGCCATGCAAGGAGATTTATTTACAGAGCAGAAAATTGATACTTTGTTTTTCTTGTGATCATTCTTTCTGAAATTGTCTATATAGGTGTAAGAAATTGAGGTTCAGCATTTTAGAAAAAAATAATTGTCATGGTTTTTATTCAGTTTCATGTTAGGTCTCTGTCTTGTTTTATTACAACAGAGAATAGTGGATGAAACTGCACAGTTTAGGCTTCCCTATTCCTTATTTGATAGTATGGTATCCCTTTAAAGTCTGTTTTCTTCTGTTCCCCAGTAATAGATATAGTAGCACAAACAAGATATGAGTAATTGTGACTTTTTTTTCTCATCAAGAAATGATGTAAGCTGGGCATGGCGGCGCATGCTTGTAATCCCCGCAATTGGGAGGCTGAGACAGGAGGATCGTGCATGTTCGAAGCCAGCCTCAGCTACTTAGGCTCTAGGCAACTTAGTGAGACCCTGCTTCCAAATAAGATATAAAAAATAGGTCTGGGAGTATAGCCCGGAGGTAGAAAGCCTCTGGGTTCCACTCCCAGTACCACACACACACAAATGATTTGCTGGGTGTGGTGACACAGGTTTGTAATCCCCTTGGAAGGCAGAGACAGGAGGATGGGAGACAGGAGGATCACGCAGGTTCAAAGCCAGCCTCAGCTGGTTTAAGAGACCCTGTTTCCAAATTAAATATGAAATAAGTCTGGGAGTATAGCCTGGAGGTAGAAGGCCTCTGGGTTCCATCCCCAGTACCACAAAAAAAAAAAAAAAAAAAAAAAAGAAATTATCTTAAGCCGGGTGTGGTGCACACTTGTAATCCCAGCATTCAGGAGGCTGAGACAGGAAGATTGCAGTAAGCAGACAGCTTTAGCTACTTGGTGAGGCCTTTTGCAACACAGTGAGACCCTGTTTCAAAATAAAGAATAAAAAAAGTAGAGCTGGGGCTGCAGCATGGAGATAGAATGCCCCTGGGGTCCATCCCTAGTACTTCAAAAAAAGAAAAAAAAAAAAAAGGAAATGATGTTAGAACAAAATAAGGTCTACCTAGCACCTATTGAAATATTTGCTTACCAAAAATTAAAAAAACTTTATAATATGGGAGCTAGCTCCTAGTGATCTAGAGTAGTAATAATTCCTTGTTGAATTTTTTTTTCAAAGGAGGAGAGATCTACAAAAATTGTCATCCCCCCCCCCCTTTTATCATTGCCTTTCTTAAAGTCTTTTCCTCCAATTCTCATTCCCCTTCCTCCTAGGTTCTAATTGCTAACAATGGGATTGCAGCAGTGAAATGCATGCGATCTATCCGTCGCTGGTCTTATGAAATGTTTCGAAATGAACGTGCTATTAGATTTGTTGTCATGGTAACACCTGAAGATCTTAAAGCCAATGCAGGTGAGTTGTTAGATTTACAAAAGCATCACCCTCAAGCATAAAAAGTTGACTAGACCAGCCTTTAGGTGAGAATGTTAACTAGGAGAGCACCAAAACCCAAGAGTTCCAGTGTAATCCTACTCAGGATTTCTCTTTAAAAAAATACTAGTAATAGCCATATAAAATTAATTGTATTATAGTTAACTCTGACACAAGATTCCTGTGTTCTAAGGTAAGTAGGTAGAAATTTAACACAAATATCAATTTGGGCTTTTAGATTTGTGCTTTTCAAAACCCTGGTAAGTATTTGCTATGGTACATTAATTAGCATGTTTAAGTAGAAAGGTTTGGGAGGAAATGCTATTTTCCTATGAGTTATATTGAGTTCTAGAAAATTTTAGAAAAATAACTCAAAACTCTTTCTTCTCCTCACGAGTTGTCTTGGGACCCCCCCCCCCTTTTTTTTTTTACTGGGGATGTAGGGATAGAACCCAGGGGCATTCTACCTCCGAGCTACACCCCCAGCCTATTTTGAAACAGAATCTCACTGAGTGTAAAGGGCCCCACTAAGTAGCTGAGGCTGTCCACAAACCATGATCTTCCTGTCTCAGCCTCTCAAATGCTGGGATTATAAGTGTGAATCACCACGCCCAGTTTCCAAATGGTTTTATATTCTCTTTTCTTTAAGGGTCCTCTGAGAGTTGTAAAGACTTTTGAAAGCTGAGACAGAAGGATGATAACAGTTTGGAGGCTAGCCTCAGCAATTTAACAAGACCCTGTTTCCAAAAAAAAAAAAAAGCCGGGCTGGGTGGTGCACACTTGTAACCCTAGCATTCGGGAGGCAGAGACCAGATCACAGTTGGAGAACAGTCTGCTATTTAGCTAGGCCCCTTGCAATTTAGTGTGACCCTGTTTCAAAAATTAAAAAACTACTAAAACATAGGGCTGGGGCTGTAGCCCGGAGTTAGAGTGCTCCTAGGTTTTATCCCCAGTACTGGGGGGTGGGGGGTGGGGGAGGGTGGCAAACACCTTTGTAATTCTAGTACTAGGGAGGCATGAGATAGGAAGATCACAAGTTCAAGGCTCATCTCAGCAACCCAGTGAGACCCTGTTTCCAAAAAATAATAAAAAATAATAAAACGTCCTGGGTGTCATGGTTCATGCTTGTAATCCAAGTACTTGGAAGCCTGAGACAGGAGGTCCGCAGGTTTGCAGCCAGTTGCAGCTACTTAATAAGGCGCTCCGCAACTTAGTGTGACCCTCTCTCAAAAATAAAGCACAAAAAGTAAGAGAGGTGTAGCTTGGATGTAGAATGCCCCTGGATTCAATCCCCAGTACCACAAAAAACAAAACAAAACAAAAAACAAAAATTGGCTGGGCATGGTGGCACATGCCTATAATAACAGTACTTGGGAGGCTGAGACAGGAGAATTGCACATTCAAGGATAGCCTCAGTAATTTAATGAGACTCAGCAACCTAGTCAGATCTTGTTTCAAAATAAAAAGCTGAGCGTAGTGGCGCACGCTTGTAATCCCCACACTTGGGAGGCAGAGACAGGAGGATCGCACAGGCTCAAAGCTGGTTTAAGAGACTCTGTTTCCAAATAAAAAGTATAAAATAGGTCTGGGAGTGTAGCCCGAGGTAGAAGGACCCTGGGTTCCATCCCCAGTACCACCCAATAAATAAATAAATAAATAAATAAATAAATAAATAAATAAGGAAAGAAAGAAAGAAAGAAAGAAAGAAAGAAAGAAAGAAAGAAAGAAAGAAGGCTAGAAACGACAATCATACCAAATGGCATTGAATTATGGGATCAGTATTATGGATGATTTTCTCAGTTTTCTTTTTTCTCTATCCTTTCCATATGTGTGAGGTAAACTGACAGCCTTAGAGTAGACATGTCATCTTGGCAGTTACCCCATTAGTGCTTCTGTCCTGATGACAGTGGGGTAGACTGTGCCCTGTGCATCTTGCCATGAACTTTGGTTCTGAAGGCAGACCATTGCTGTGTCCTGGTGACAGGGGTACTTAGGGTAGTCCATGTCCAGCTCATCGTCTTGCTATGCCATTATATTTCTGAAGATAGATCTTATCTCTCATTTCCAGAATACATCAAGATGGCAGATCACTATGTGCCGGTTCCTGGGGGGCCCAACAACAACAACTATGCTAACGTTGAGCTAATTTTGGATATTGCTAAAAGGATTCCTGTACAAGTAAGAGAGCCTTTAAAGCAAATTCAGCCATTATGCAGTTAGGTGCGGGGAAAGAACGTTTATAATAAAGAACATCTATAAGTGCTTTTAAAGAACTTCTTTTGGTGTGTTGCTGGAGATAGAACCCAAGGCCTTTTATGTGCTAAGCAAGTGCTCCACTACTGAACACCATGTTAGCCTTAGCCCTAAAGAGCTTTTCTTATATAAAGAACTTTTATATAAGTAATCACTTTTGAAAACTCTCACATGCCTTTATATGGTAAAACCGAAAAGACAATTGAAGAAGAAAAGAAGGGAATAACTAAAAATAAAATAAATATAACACAAATATAAGCTTTGAAAGGGTCTTATCATAGTATATTAGGAAGTTTAGGGTAAATATCTTAAAGCCTGATGAGGACAAAGCTTTAGGTGCATGGCAGTGTAACCACAAGATACAAGGTGGAGTTGGGTAGCCAAAACAAGTGTTTCTGTGGAAGATGGCAGATATTTGGAGAAAAGCCTCTGTAGAGTCTAGCTGAAAGACAGTGAATTAAGTTTCCTAAAGAGGAACAAGACTAGGGCTGGGCAGGTTGGCACACGCTTGTAATCCCCACGCTTGGGAGGCAGAGACAGGGGGATCGCACAAGTTCGAAGCCAGCCCCGCGCGCTGGCTTAGGAGACCCTGTTTCCAAATAAAAATGTAAAAAAAAAAAAAAAAAAAGAGCAACAAGACTAATTGAACCATAGTATCAGTTTCAACTTGATTTTGACCTCTTCAGAGGTTTTGCCACTACTTATTCTTGTTTTGCAAAAAGTTTGCAAATAATAAAGCATAGAAACTGAATTAAGCATCGGGTTGCTATGAAACTGTTGTACTTCATATAGTAGGGTCAGCCTTGAGAGAAAGTAAGGCAATTACTTGGCTTTTTGGGGAGGAGAGTAATGAATTCTAAGAATGAATTCCATTGTGTTCTCTTGTAGGCAGTATGGGCTGGCTGGGGTCATGCTTCTGAGAATCCCAAGCTTCCAGAGCTTCTCTTGAAAAATGGCATTGCCTTCATGGGTAAGCCTTAGTGATATACTGTTCTTGTCTCTCTGTTTCCTTTTATTAATTTTGTCCATATTCCAACCTGTAGTCTTATTTTTTTCTATTTCACATGTACTGGTCGTTTTTTTTTGTGTGTGTGGTTCTGGGGATGGAACCCAGGGGCATTTTTGAAACAGGGTCTCACTGAGTTGCAAAGGGCCTCACTAAGTAACTGAAGCTGTCTGCGAACCGCAATCCTCCTGTCTCAGCCTCC
This sequence comes from Muscardinus avellanarius, assembly GCF_963383645.1. Taxonomy (NCBI): domain Eukaryota; kingdom Metazoa; phylum Chordata; class Mammalia; order Rodentia; family Gliridae; genus Muscardinus; species Muscardinus avellanarius. The sequence goes on from NC_137802.1 coordinate 32,894,617, forward strand.
CAAATTCTGGGATTACAAGTGTGCGCCACCACGCCCGGCTATACTGGTATTTTTTTTAAAATCAAACAGCAACTCAGAATAACCCTCTTTATTTCTTTTCATCCCTGCTTCTTCATTTCTTACACATGGCTTATATTGCTTCATCTGTATTGTTTTTGCTGACCCTGGGTCTTTTTGCCTGAAGTATGAAAAACAGTGGTTTCTGAAAAACTGGTCTTTTAAAAAATTGCCATTAATTTTAGGAAAACATGTGGAGGAAGAACCTGTTTTTAGATAGTGAAGATAATTGATTACTTAGGATACTCTGGCAATGTGCCCTTAAATATGAATCAGCACCTTTGCATTTAAGAATATAGGTTATATTTCCTTGAATGAGAGCTATTTCTTCCCACTTGTTGGCTCTCATTATGGCAGAAAGAAAAATAGAGGTTAAGCCAGGCGTGGTGGTGCAGGCTGGTAATCCTAGCATTCAGGAGGCTGAGACCGGAGGATCGCAGTTCATGGACAGCCACAGCTACTTAGTGAGGCACTCTGCAACTCAGTGAGACCCCGTTTCAAAATAAAGAATGAAAAATAGGGCAGGGGATGTAGCTCAGAGGTAGAATGCCCCTAGGTTCCATCCCCAGACCCCCCCCCCCACACACACACACAAAATAGAAGTTATATGACTCAGAATATCTCAGGTCTTCCACAATGCTGATTATGCTTCATAAACATTATTAAGTTATCTTCTTCAGGTTCACTTAAGATCAAAGTAGAGCTAGGCGTGGTGGTGCACGCTTATAGTTCCAGCGCTTAGGAGGCTGAGACAGGAGGATTGCACAGGTTCGAAGCCAATCTTGGCTACTTAGCGAGGCTCTCAGCAACTTAGTGAGATCCTGTTTCCAAAGAAAGTATAAAATAGGTCTTGGAGTAAAGCCTGGAGGTAGAAAAGCCCCTGGGTTCCATCCCCAGTACCACAAAAAAATAAAAAGACCAAAGAAGATATAATGAAGACTTGGACCCCAAAACTTTACCATTCTTGTTTTATCATCATGAAAGATGATAGAATTAGGTTTGTCTGGATTTTTTTTTGTGTGTGCATGTGATGCTGTGGTTTGAACCCAGGGGTACCCTACCACTGAGATATACCCCTTGTCTTTTAAATTTTTTGTTGAAACAGAATTTTGCTAAATTGTTGTATGCTGTCCTCAAAACCTGCAATCCTTCTGTTGGGATTATAGGTGTGTACTATTGCACTTGGCTTGTCAAGCTTTTAATTCAGCATATATTTATACATTTATACATCTTGAGCCCTCATTTATGTACAAAAAGCTTTTTATTTTTTTATTTTTTTTTAATTTTATTTTATTGGTGCACTGTATTCATACATCATAGTGGGATACAAACTTTTGTAGACATACATGCACACATCGCCCAGTCAGCCCCCACCCGATCCCCACCCCATTCTCTCCCCATCCCTCCTTCCCATGCTTGGCTTAGTGGTTGACATCTAGTATTATAGCAATTTATCCAAAATTAAAAATGATAATCTCACATAACAGTTTCATTTGTCTGATACCAAGCGTTTGATGATTTAAAGATAGCATTTCAATATTTCTGTTTGCTTTCTTTCTTACTAGCGCATATTTTTTTCTGTTTTTTTAGGTGAAACTATCATATATTTATATATTTATTTTTCAGAAAAAAATCTATCCTAATATGGAATATGAATTCTAGATACCCAAAACGATCTTGAAAAAGAACAAAGCTAGCAGATATATATTTTCTGATTTCAAACCATATAAAGCTACAATAATTGAAACAGTGTAGTACTGTTCTAAAGGCAGATATATAGACCATTGGAGTTAAATACAAGCCTAGAGCTAAATTCTTCCCTATATTGTCAAGTTATTTTTGACAAGGTTTCCACGAACATTTGGTGGTGGAAATAATAATCTTTTAACTAAATATTGTTGAAAAATAATAATTACATGGAAAAGAATAAAATTGGACCTTTACCTAATCCCATATACAAGTATTAACTCAAAATAGATAAAAGACCTAAATATAAATCTTAAGACTATAAACTTTTAGGAGAAAATCTGGGTCATAAAACCTCACAACATTGAAATTGGCAGTGATTTCTTGGATATGATTTCAATGGCACAGGCAACAGAAGAATATACAAACTCCCTAAAAAATAAAAGAAAATATTGTATAACCAAAGACAATGTAAACAGAGTTAAAAGTTACTAATAGAATTGGATAAAATATTTCCAAATGCTATATCTGAAGGTATATTAATATTCCATCTAGAAATCCTAAAAATTAACAACAATAAAGGCAAACAATACAACTTAGAGATAGGTAAAAGACTAACATAAATAATGAATCTCCACAGATAACCAATCTTAGTTGTCTGTTGGATGGAAACTCTTGTTTCTCTGGTTCTGGTGAGTGTTACCTATTTCTTCTTTGTAGTTAATCTCTTTGAGTATTTTCTCTAGCGCTGGTTTTGAAGACATAAATTCCTTCAGTTTCTGTTTGTCATGGAAGCTTCTTATTTCTCCATCTAATTTGATAGAAAGTTTTGCTGGATAGGAAATTTTTGGCTGGAAGTTGTTTTCTTTCAGAGTTTGGAATATGTTACTCCAAGCCCTTCTGGCTCTCATGACTTGGTTTGGGAAGTCTGGAGTGATTCTAATTGGTTTGCCTCTGAATGTCACTTGGCCCTTTGTTTTTGTTGCCTTTAAGATTCTCTGCTTGGCTTCCACATTGGTCATTTTGACAATTATATGGCGTGGGGATCCTCTTCTCCGATCCTGTCTAAAGGGAGTTCTATAAGTTTCCTGGATCTGTGTATCAACCTCTTGCTCTATATTTGGAAAATTTTCTGCTATTACTTCCTTGAAGAGATTGTTGATCCCTTTGGTATCACTTTCTTTTCCCTCCTCTATTCCAATTATTCTTAGGTTAGCTCTCTTAAGATGGGCCCATATTTCTTCAATGTCAGATTCCTGCTGTTGGATATTTTTTTCTAGATTAGAAACTATGCATTCATTTTTGGATTGCTCATCTTCTAAGAGCGAGATTCTGTTCCCCATGTGGTCTAATCGGTTGTTTGTGCTTTGAATTGAGGCCTTTACTTCATTAATTGCATCCTTTATCTCTTTTTGGCTCTCTCTGAGTTCTTTTCGAAGCACCTCTATTATTTCTACAGTTATTTTCCTGATTTGATCTTCTAGAAATCTCTGATTTTCTGTTTTATCAGGTTCTGATGTTGTGGGGTTGTGCACATTCATTGCTCCAGTGTTATTCCTCTTTCCCATGATTTCGGAAGTTTGTGCCTTCTCTGGGTTCTTCCCTTGGGTCACTATGGCTTCACTTAAGGTGCTCTGGATCTCGAGTCTGTATTATCTCAGACCCTACTACTCCTTTACTGGGTTGTATCACAGAGTCTCCGACCCAGGGAGTCGATAGAGGCTGCTTTAAACTATGGGGGGTGCCAGGTTGCACGTTCTCCTATGGTGTGATATCTCTGCCACCACCACTCCCTCACTGGGTCAAGTCCCAGGAGGCCCAATACTGCGATTTCTCCTCTGTGGCCCGCAATTTGACTCACTGTTCTTGAGTACGCAGATGTAGCTGTACTGGACTCGGTGAATTCACTGCTGCTGCCGCCGCCGGTGGCAATATGGCGCCTCTGCCACGCCCTCGGCCATGAGGCTGGCGTATTTTTTCTTCTCTGGTTTTGATTTCCACTCTGAATCCCTGCAGCGTGTGGTGAGCTCAGCCACTGGGAGCTTTAAATGCTGTCTGCGCCGAAAGATCCCGCCTGGCTGTTCCGCAGCGGCTCACCTGGCTTGCTGTAGCCGTCCGTTGAGTTCGCCGCTGCCGCCGGCAGTATGGCGCTGCTGCCGCGTCCTCGGGCGCGTGTGTCTCCTCTGTGGCCCTGAGCTCTGTTCTCAGTCCGCTTTCTCTCTGGAGCCTGGTGGTTTTTTTTGTTTTTCTGGTGATGGTGTTTTCTGGCTATGAAAGGCGCTCTTTTTGTGGTAATGGAGATTGGTTGTTAGCGGGACTCTTAAGCCCCGCTTTTCTCGGTCGCCATCTTCCCGGAAGTCCCTCCAAAAAGCTTTTTACATTAGATTCTGTAGAGGTTACTAAAATTAGTCCAAACAGTAGCTCCCATAGTCAGTATGATATGTGATGAGGATAGGGACAAACAAATACAAAAATGGTTATAAATGATTATATTACAAGATAAAATGTATGTGCCATTAATGATGCTAAAAATATTACAGTCAGGTTTTTTTTTTTTTTTTAGGTCCTCCAAGCCAGGCCATGTGGGCTTTGGGGGATAAGATTGCTTCTTCTATTGTGGCTCAAACTGCAGGTATCCCAACTCTTCCCTGGAGTGGCAGTGGTAAGAAATTATTTCTTGTTTGTATCTGTAAGTACAGAAAAGCTAAGTGGGATGTTTTGGACTATAGCATGGGGTTTAAGTTTGACAATAAACAGAATCCTGTTATCTTTTGGCTTGATACACCTGTGAAGTTTGTTATGTCTTACGAATTTAAATTTAGTATCAGGTACACTGATGCTAAATTGATCTGGAATGATCTTAGGAATTAAATCTTAGGATTTAATTTGGAGAAACTTAGGGAAAACACCTATCACTTCGGGGATTCGGATCTCCTTTGGTAAGCTAGAATCTTCCTCAGAGGCAGTTTTTCTTTTTCTTTTCTTCTTCTTTTGTTTTTTTTGCGGGTTTGGGGATGGAACCCAGGGGCATTCGACCTCCAAGCTATACCCCCTGCCCTATTTTTTATGCTTTAATTTGAAACAGGGTCTCACTAAGTTGCAGATCCTCACTAAGTAGCTGAGGCTGTTCGCGAACTGCGATCCTTCGGTCTCAGCCTCCCAAATTCTGGGATTACAAGCGTGTGCCACCACGCCCGGTTTTCAGAGGCAGTTTTTCTAAGTGGAATTAGACCTTTGGACCACCTGGCAGAGGTGTCCTGGATTACTGGGAAAAACCTAAGTTCTCTTAACTCAAATGTTTACTTGCCAGTATTTTTCTAATGTCAGCCTACAGTCATTGGATGATTTGCTTTGCCTTCTCATACCACTCAGCTTCAGTTGTCATTGGTGCAGTAAATGAGATCAATAGTCAGCCTTTCTTTCAAGCATGCAGAGGGTCAAAATAAAAAATATTCTCAACAAATTCCTTAAAGAGTGCCATGTGAATTATCATGGCTGCTAACAATATGAACTTTCCGTTTTTAGTACTCACCCACTGGGGACAGACATATAGTAAAACCTCTTAAATGGAATGACCATTGTCTTGAGGCTGAAGAGATTTGAACCTTTACAATGCTGGCTCTCCAGGGGGATTGCCATATCCTCTCTAGACCTGCTGGGTCAAATAGTTTAAAATAAAAGGTGAATTTGTTCTTGTTTGAATGGAGAAGCTATATTGTTCCCCTTGTGGCTGAGTACAGGGATATTCAGGGAGCATGGAATCATGACTCTGCTGAGGCCAATAAAACCGCCATTTCCATTTCCAAGGGCTCATAAAGATTGAATTATTTCTCAGACTTCTGGCCCTCAAGCAGGACTGAACACAAATTGAATGTATTTTTCCTGCTGGGTGTCTGTGAGAAATTTGCCCTGCTTTTTTGTTGTTGTCATCTTGTATGTCCTTGCATCTCTCTCTCTCTCTCTCTCTCTCTCTCTCTCTCTCTCTCTCTCTCTCTCTGTGTGTGTGTGTGTGTGTGTGTGTGTGTGTGTGTGTGTTAATGGCGATTGAACCCAAAGATATTCTGCTTCTGAGGTATACCCCCAGCCCTGATTTTTGTTTGTTTGTTTTGAAACAGGGTCTCACTAAGTTGTGGAGGGCCTCATAAAGTTTCTGAGGCTGGCCACAAACCTGTGATTCTCCTATCTCAGCCTTCCAAGTACTGGGGTTACAAGTGTGCGCCACCATATCTGTCTTGCCCTTGCATTTTAATAAATTTGTCTTTTAGCCTTCCTGGGTTTTCCAGCACAAGAACCCAAATTGCTAGCTCATGCTATGGTCAAATACTGTTAACTGCCAGGACTGAACAGTGATTTATAGCATCTTTCTCCTCTCCACCTTCAGTTTTGGATAAATACAGCATTTTAAGGAAGGTGTAGCAAATAATTGACATGAATGCTTGATGTTGCCTTCAGGTCACTGTTGTCTATTGCAGGTCTTCGTGTGGACTGGCAGGAAAATGATTTCTCGAAACGTATCTTAAATGTTCCACAGGAATTGTATGAAAAAGGTTATGTGAAGGATGTGGATGATGGCCTGAAGGTAAGTTACTAACTCCAGGGAGTGATGCTTTTTAACTGACCAATTATATTCACATATATGGGGATTTGGAGCCTGGTTCATGATACATACGCAGGATGGCATGAGGGTTGTAAAACAAGTGGGTATAGTTTATGAAGTGTAGAGTGAAGAAGTGTTCTTAAACTTACATTAAAAGTTTTGAAGCAACTTCTCAATGGAACATTTCTTAGGTGATTAAATTGATGTTTTAGAGAGGTACTAATTCTTCATCTCTCTATCACCTGTCAGTGTATGAGGAGGGCCAACAAGCAGCACACTGATTCTCCTGCTTGAGTTCAGAGCCAAGAGAGAATACAGAAGAATGAGAAGTCAACGTATTAGCTTTATTACCAATACAGATATTGGTAATGTTAGCTTTATTACAGTACAAATGTTAGCCATCATGAGATTTAAAAACTGAATGCCATAGTTAACCAGGCTCACTCTGTCACTGATTATTGGTGATGCTGAATAACTATAGACCTCTCTCTATAGAGACAGCTTTTATCATTTCAGCTTATTAGATGGTGGAGAGCTGACAAAGAGTATATGTTTTATGCAGGAGGCTGATCACAAAGAGGAAGAGGCTGAGCAGTGCCTGCTCCGTTCTCTTTCCATTGACTCGTCACATAATTTATGCTTTTTCCTCTGGGAAAGAATGAGGGAGTGAGCCAAGAAAAGCTCAAAGAATTACTCTAATTATTACCCATCCACATAGAAGCATGAACCCAGGCAAAGGGAGATCCCCCATTGTCACCTTTTCTTTCCTTACAGATATCTCCAGTTTGTTCCCCATTCACCTTTAAAAAATTTTTTTGGTAGTACTGGGGACCTAACCCAGGGCATTCTACCTCTGAGCTACACCCTCAGTTTTATTTTTTATTCTTGATTTTGAAACAGGGTCTCACTAAGTTGTGGAGGGCCTCACTAAGCAGCTGAGGCTGGCCTCAAACCTGCGATCTTCCTGTCTCCGCCTCCCAAGAACTGGGATTACAAGTTTGTGCCACCACACCCAGCTCTCATTCACTTTTTAACTAATTGGATGCATCAGCTATGCTTCTAAGTATATGATGAAAGTGACAATTTCAGAAAAATACAGTGTTTGAGTGTCATTTGTATGTTATAAATTCAAGAGGAATATGAACTGCTATCTTTTTTGCAGTTTGAGTTAATCCTTCCATAATTTCCTTAATAAGAAAAATTAACATTTCTAATTGAATTACAGATGCTTTATCTTATAAATTGTGAAAGAATAGAAGCCCCTGTAAGAAATACCTATTTTGCTTATAAGCAGAATTTTTGGTGCAAAATTTGGAAAGCAAGTAATGATAATAAAATAACCCATAAACCACTATACTGAAATGATGACTATTAACATATCATACATTTTTTAGCCTTTTGATTTGTAGATTCCTATAATAATCTTTATTAATAGATTCTTATAATTATAAAATTAAGGTCTTACTACATCTATTGTTTGGTAATACTAATATTTTTAAATTTTATATATAAGTATTTACCCCATGTTATTAAAATTCTTCTAAAATTGCTTTTTGTGATGGTACTAGGAATTGAAAGAAGTGTTATATATGAGCGACACCTCCCAGCCCTATTTTATTTTTTGTTTTGAAACAGAGTCTCATTAAGTTGCCACACGTTGGCCTTGCACTTGTGATTCTCCTTTCTCAGTCTCTCAAGTACTGAGTTATTGGTGTGGACCGCTGTACCTGGCTATCAGTATATTCCTGAAGAGAGAAAATGCCAGTTTTTAGCGCCAGGCGTGGTGGTGCACGCTTGTAATCCCCGCACTTGGGAGGCGGAGACAGGAGGATCATGCTGGTTCGAAGCCAGCCATGCTGGCTTAAGAGACCCCGTTTCCAAAAATAAAAAAGTATAAAATAGGTCTGGGAATGTAGCCCGGAGTAGAAGGGCTTCCGGGAACCCCAGTACGACCAAAAAGAAAAAAAAGAAAAGAAAAAAAAAGAAAATGCTAGTTTTTCTCCTTACCTAGTAATGCCATTCTTTCTTCTTGAAGGCAGCAGAGGAAGTTGGCTATCCAGTAATGATCAAGGCCTCAGAAGGAGGAGGAGGGAAGGGAATCAGAAAAGTCAACAATGCAGATGACTTTCCTAACCTCTTCAGACAGGTAGAGTGCAAGTTCTTTTTGCTTATTTGAACTAATATGCAGATCAATGATGCATGATTTAACTCACATTGGTAATTTGGATGTCCAGAAAATATCTAATTTTAATTTTTTCCTTATCTAATGTAGTCTCTCTCTCTAGCCTTTACTTGGTTAATAAGGAAAAAAAAGGTAATGAAACGTCTGACTCAATTTAAGTTTAATTTAGTTAGGTAATTCAAGCAGTAGAGTTGTTCTTTCTTATGTACAAAGATAGCTCTTCCTACAGGGTACATGTGGCTCACAGTATCTCATAATGGCAAGGAAGCATCAGTATCTACAGTTTTGTGCCTCTGTTCTATTGACTTTATAGATAAGGTATGTGGCATGGTGATATGGTACTGATCTGGTTGCTCTCAGACTGGCCAGCCCCAGTTTCTCTGATTGGCTTTTCCTTCATTTCAGGGTGACTGCAGGCCTCTGAGTTTCCACCATGTTACTCATCTATTCTTTTGGCCCAGCAGTGCACATGCTAGCCTTTCATGTGTGGCCACTGTCCCCATGCACAGGAACTCAGCGGCAGGCCCACATTATATGAGAACTGCGAGCGGCTTTGGAAAGCTCATCCTAGTGTCTCTGCCTTCTCTTGCTTTTTTACCAAGTTGATTTAGCCATGCTATAGGTTCCTTGTAGGGGCAACCAAAGAAGTGATGTCTTTTCAGAATCTTGGAAAAAAGGGAGATAAAAGTTTCTTTTGCCTCACCCTCAGAATTACCTTCACATACCTAACATCTTTTTTTCTACCAATTGCCAGGAAAAGTTGCATCAGAAAAAGGAAAATTAGGTTACAGATTTGGCTTTTTTACTCTGTTAGCTTCCCCTAATTTCTTGGTTTTCCTAGCATATTCTATTTTATACCACCTTTGCTAGTGCCCCTAGCTACTCTCCCTCTCTTATTTGGGCTTGAATCCAAGGAAATTTTACCAGCATTTTTATTTTTATTTTTTATTTTTAGACAGAGTCTACCTAAGTTGCCCAGGCTGGACTCGAACTTTCGATTCTCCTGCCTCAGCCTCCTGAGTATCTGGGATTATAGACATACCCAGCTTTTACTCACCACACCCTCCTTTTATTAAACCATTAGGGAGCAAATCTCTTGCTTCACTGTTAAGGGATAAAACAAAAAAATCTATGAACTGCATCTTCCATGATTTGATACACTAAATAAAGAAAGTACATTATCCTATAAGTATTTAAGTATTGTCTTATCCTATTTTGAATGTCAGAAGTTGAATATTGCCTTTGTCTTCTTTTTTTTTTTTTTTTCCAGTTCTGGGGATGGAACCCAGAGGCGTTTGACCTCCGAGCTACACCCCTGCCCTATTTTTTATTTTGAAACAGGGTCTCACTGAGTTGCGGGGGGTCTCACCAAGTAGTTGAGGATGTCTGTGAACCGCAATCCTCTAGTCTCAGCCTCCCAAATGCTGGTATTACAAGCATTTACCACCACGCCCGGCTGCCTCTGTCTTATTCCTTATATAAGTTCTAATTTTTTAGATAGATCAGTGCTTCATAGAGTTTAGAAAAAAGGTGTTTAATCTTAGAAACAAAAGAGAAAGCATGTTATTAATGACTATTCCAGTAGATATTTCAAGACTATTAGTGTGAAATACAACATTGAAGAGTCTAGAACACTAAGAAGTTTTATGTGAAAATCCTTGAGTTCTAGTAATGTCTAACAAAATAACACAAACCATTTTTCTCAATGAGATGAAACTAAAATGTTAGACCAGACTTAAAAAGCAAAAAATCTGTATTAAAACATTATAAGCCTTCTTAGATAACGAAGAATTATAGGAGAATAAGGGAAAACCCAGAGTAAGGAGCCTGAAATTTGAAGCCACTTTCTCTATTTCTCTCTCTCTTTTTTTTTTATTTTGCTACTGGGGATGGAACCAAGGTGCAGGCATTCTACCTCTGAGCTATATCCCCAGCCCTGTTTTATTTTTTTATTTTATAATTTGGAAACAGGGTCTCACTAAGTTGCAGAGGGCTCCACTAAGTTGCTGAGGCTGGCAGTAAGTCTGTGATCCTCCTGTTTCAGCCTCCCAAGTACTGGGGTTACAAGGGTGTCCCACCATGCTCAGCTCACTTTCTATAGAGATATCTTCTATTTCAAGAAGAAACAGCTGAAAAGTTTATTAGAGTTTTCAACAGTCTTATAAGACTAATGGTACAATTTAGACATTAGGGCTTTCTGAGGAAGGATGCATCCTGAAGGACTATACGACCTGAGAAAGAATGAACTGCATGTAGTGTAATCCTCAAAGAGACTAAGTGTCAGATTCAAAGCACTGAAGCTCTAATTCAAGCAATATGCTTAGGAATGCAAGCGTCCCTAGTCACTTACAAAAGCAAATGTAAACCCTCTCTACAGAAAGATAGCATCCAGAACTTATTCTGTTAAATTTTATGTGGTGTATTAAGCAACCAATAAAAATAAGCAGGAATATAAACTTACAAGATTGAAAACAATGAAGAACAAAAGTCAGTAGAAACAGACCCATAAAAGATTTAATAACAGATCTATTTGACAAAGGCCTTAAAGTAACTGTGCTTAATATAGCCAAGGAAATTAAAGACAAATTTAAGAATTTTGACAGAGAACTGGAAACTATAAAGAAGAAACATGAAAATTGTAGAACTGAAAATTAAATAACTAAAATTAAGAAGTCAGTATATTAGATGAAGCTGAAGAGAGAATTAGTCACTGAAAATATATCAGAAGAAAATTCAGACTAAAGCATGGAGACAAAAGGATGAAAAATATAGAAAAGAGCAATGTGAGATATTGTTTGCAAAGATGACCGTGAAAAATTCTTCTTCCATCTCCATATACCTTCCCCTATACAGTATGATATTGCTGCTTTTCCCATCAAGAAGCAGAGTCTTCTACCCTTTGGATTTTCATTTGGCCTTGTGACTTGTTTTGACTGATAGAATATGGCAGAAATAATATATAAGTTCTGAAGCCTAAACTTGAAGTGGTTTTGTGGTTTCTACTCTTGCCCTCTTGGAATGAGCCCTCAGACCACCATGTGAAGAGTCCATTCTGACCTACTAGTGAAAGGCTATTTGAAGCAGCTATGAGTCATCCCAGCTAAAGCCACCTACTCTTTTTTTTTTTTTTTTTGGTGGTACTGGGGTTCCTGGAAACCCTTCTACCTCCGGGCTACACTCCCAGACCTTTTTATATTTTTATTTGGAAACAGGGTATCTTAAGCCAGCACAGCTGGCTTCGAACCTGCGCGATCCTCCTGTCTCTGCCTCCCAAGCGTGGGGATTACAAGTGTGCACCACACACCCAGCTTGCCACCTACTCTTAATAGTTGACTGTCAGCACCATATTTAAGATATGTAAGTGAGACTATATGAGACTTCCCAACCCTAGTTGAGTTGCCATATGATTACAGCTTAAGTAACAAGATTACCATCTGAGCTGAGCTCAAAATGCTAATCCACAGATCCATGAGCAAATAGAATCGTTATTGCCCCAGAATACTAAATTTTTGGAAGTTTGTTAGGTATCATCTGACACAGAAATTGAGACCTTAATGTATACTACTACCAAATGAAAAATATGGCATTGTCTTCGAAGCTGGCTCATAGGTGGAGGCTTGAAATATGATTAAAAGGATAATCATGAAGCTTGGAGGAATGGGGAGCAAACTGTTAGTGCAGGCTGGAAAAGTGGTGAAATAATTATTGACGTCTGGTAAAAAGATCACTCCACAAGCCGTATGGTGGCACACGTTTGTAATTTCAGCATTTGGTTCAAGGACAGCCTCAGCTACTTAGTGAGACCCTTTGCAACTCAATGAGACCTGGTTTCAAAATAAAGAATAAAAAATAGGGCCGAGGGTTTTGCTCGGAGATAAAATGCTCCTGGATTCCATCCCCAGTACTGCCAAAAAAAAAAAAAAAAAGTCACTCTACATTCTGTAATGGTAGAAAAATTGGCAAAAAGTGCTGTTTGAGGTAACTTGATACAGAATTGATTTAATTAAGTCATGAATCTGGTTAAGATATCTAGATAAAATTTGAATTTGAAAGTATCTGTTGAATGCCTGGCGTGGTGGCGCACGTGCTTATAATCCCGTTTATAATCCCTTTCTTGGGAGGCATAGACAGGAGGACCGCGCAGGTTCGAAGCCAGCTGTGCACGCTGGCTTAGGAGACCCTGTTTCCAAATAAAAAAATGTAAAAATAGGTCTGGGAGTGTAGCCCGGAGGTAGAAGGGCTTCCAGGAAGCCCAGTACCACCAAAAAAAGAAAGAAAGAAAATCTGTTGAGTGTTTCTAGTAACTTATGCTGAGAAATTATAAAGCTAAAGAAGCTAAAGAAGATTTATTTTTTTGTGGTTCTGGAGATGGAACCCAGGGGTATTCGAGATCCTAGCTATACCTGCTGCCCTATTTTTTATTCTTTATTTTGAAACCAGGTCTCACTGAGTTGCAAAGGGCCTCACTAAGTAGCTGAGGCTGTCCACGAACCACAATCCTCCTGTCTCAGCCTCCCAAATGCTGGGATTAAAAGTATGTACTACCACGTCTGGCTAAGATGTTTTGTTTGCAAGTAGAATTTAAAGGAAATTTAAGGAACCTAAAATTTATTGAGTTTGGAAAGTATAATTTTCTTTTTCCTAGTCTTTTCAGCTGCCAAAAGATTTGCAAAGTAAAAAATATCCTAGTTAAGCTGGGCATGGTGGTGCACACTTGTAATCCCAGTACTTGGGAGGCTAAGACAGGAGGATTACAGGTTTCTGGCCAGCTACTTATTGAGTCCCTCTGCAACTTAGTGAGACCCTGTTTCAAAATAAAGAAAAATAAAAGGACTGGTGGTGTAGCTCAGGTAGATTCTATCTGTCTCGAAGCTAGATTCAATCCCCCTCCCCCCCAAAAAATAAAAGATTCCGGTAAAGATCAAGTCAAGAGCACCTATGACTTTAAGATCTCAGAAATACTTAACACAATATATGGTAGATCATCTAGAAAAATATGTTTCTATTGCCTTGTACCATTTGACATGCCCAAAGTATACAGAGATATATACAGAAATGATTTATGGATATGGCTTTTGAGGTAAGCAGTGAACCCCAATTTGATAAATAAAAAACCCACAAAATTGTCAAGAGACTTGTATTACTCGTTAATGCACCAAAAGAAATAATAATAATGACAGAAACAGTTCAAAATGAAAAGTGGACTTGTGTCTTCAACTTTTTATGTGTTTGTGCGCGGTACTGGTGATTGGACCCAGGGGCAGTCTTTAAGTTTTTATAGACAGGAAGCAGATAGAGAAAGCTGTTCCACTGAGCTTTAGTCATTTATAATAGATTATTCAGTGGAGAACACAGATGGATGCCATGGATTAGAGTTCCACTTCCAGGGAACAGAACCAGACCCTAAACAAACAAACAAAAAACAACCAAAAAACCTACCACAAATTCCTTGCTCCTGTATTAAGGGAAGTTGGCAACATATACCCATTCAGATTTCAAAATTGCTATTCATCAGTGGTTGCCATGTGCTTCCCATCCTCTCCTCTTTTAATGAGAGTTTTTTTTTTGTTTTTTGGCAGTTCTTTTTCTCAATCTCATCAATAAGTGTTGGGGCAGATAACTTGTCTTTTTAGTTCCCAGGTCTTTGGATCAAGAGAAACTATACCTGAGGAGCTGCATCTAAGGAATCTCATTTGCTTCTGGATGAAGCCTGATGCCATGATTGGATGAGACTTTGGGGGTCTTGGGAGGGGGTGAGTCTGAACCGCATGTGGGAGGTATGTGAATAATTGTGGTCACAGAGTGGACTCTAGAGGATTGTTTGCAGAGATGGACACAATAACTCCTCCCATTTCTGTATGTACACCCTTTGCAATGTGACTTTGCTGTTCTTCCCATCAAGATGTGGCATCTCTTTCCCCAAGTCTTGTGACTTGCTTAGACCATTATTAGAAGGTGGCTCGCATGATGTATAAGTTCTAGAGCCCACACCTCAGGAGCCTTGCACCTTCTGCCCTCACCCTCTAGAAACTTTGAGCTGAAGAAGCCTGGTCTAGCTTACCAGAGGATGCAAGGCTACATGCAGTAGAAAGGAGCATGTTCCAGCTAAGGCTCCCTAAACCTGTCAGCTAACAGCCAGCTCCAATCACCAGACACGTGAATGACACCATTCAGTCCCACTTGAGCCATCAGATGATGTACACACGGTTGCAAGACCAGAACTGCCCAGATGAGCACAGACAGCATCATGAGCAACTAAGAAGTTGATATTTTAAGCAAGCAACTGGATTTTGAAGTGACGACTTATGTAGCAAAACGGTAAAAAAAGGTACAGGACATAAAAGACATGGGGTACAGTGAAATGATGTAATGTCATATACTTTAAATCTCTCAGAGGAAAAGAGAATGGAACAGAAACAATATTTAAAGAAATAATGGAGCAGAAGGCCATTTTTGAAAAGATAATAGCTAAGAATTTTCTGGAACTGATAAAGATATTAAGCACATATTCAAAAAAAATACTGTAAGCAGGACAAATACAAGAAACCACACCCAAGCTTATCAGAGTAAATCTGTCACCCCCCAAAAAAGAGATACCTACAAAATCTTAAAACATCTGGAGAAAGAAGATGACTTTCAAAGGAGTACCAATATTAATGGTTAAAATCTCAGAAGAAACAGCGGAAACCAGAACATTTGGGATATCTTTAAAGTGCTTAAAAATTATTTACCTGTGTAGGATTCTGTATTCACTGATAATATTTTTTCTAAAGTGAAGATGGAGTTCTTTGATTACACCACCACCACCACCATGTGATACACTGTGAACCAGGAAAGCATCCAGTGTGGAGCACGTTGTGCATATATTTTGCCCTGTTCTGGGATTTGTTTGTGTGTGTGTCTTTTCAGATATTTTGTTGCTTACCCTTGTAACACACTGGATGTTCTGTGTTTTCATAATCATTAATCAGTATTGGTTATATTAACGAAGAATGCAATATCTTAAAGATAGACAAGGCATGGACTATATTTATTCATTTTATACTTCTACTTGTTAACATAGTCTGATACTTTGAGGCACCTGTTTGTTGAAATTAAAGTTGCTTATCAGAATAAAAGGAAAATTTACCACTGAAGAATTTGTATTATTTCTATTTTTAAAATAGGTTCAAGCTGAAGTCCCTGGATCCCCTATATTTGTGATGAGACTCGCCAAACAATCTCGTCATCTGGAGGTGCAGATCTTAGCAGATCAATATGGCAATGCCATCTCTTTGTTTGGCCGTGACTGCTCTGTACAGCGCAGACATCAGAAGATTATTGAAGAGGCACCTGCTGCTATTGCTACTCCAGCAGTATTTGAACATATGGAACAGGTGTGTCTATTAAATGCTTTAACTTATGTTTTCTTACAGAAAACCACTTCTCCTTTAGTTCATGTACCAATCTGAGAATAGACTTTCAAGCCATGATTCTGGGTAATTGAAAAGATTTTAGCTTTTTCTTAGAGGGGAAAAAAATAATTTCAAATTGTTCTTTTTGAAAAATTGTCAAGGAACTTTTCAGGCTCTAAAAGTAATTAACACTTTATTTATTTATTTATTTTGTGGTATTGGGGATGGAACCCAGGGGCATTCTACCTCTGATCTACACCTCTAGCCGTATTTTTTTTATTCTTTATTTTGAAACAGGGACTCACTGAATTCCAAAGGGCCTCAGTAAGTAGTAGCTGAGGCTGTCCTCGAACCACAATCCTCCTGTCTCAGTCTCCTAAACGCTGAGATTACAAACGTATGCCACCACGCCTGACTGTAATGAACACATTAAAAAGAAAATCATTATGCCATTTTCAGTGAATATAAAGAATAGAAACATGTTGAGATTTTTAATCATATTGTTTGATTTTTTTTAACAACTTTGTGATCATAAGTAGTTTTATTTTCTGGATGAGTATAATTAAGTCTTTAGACTTAAGTCACTGAGATCCATCAGCTTAAAATTTTTTTAAAATTCTCTCTCTCTTTTTTTTTTTTTCGGTACGGGGGATAGACCCAGAAGCATTCTACCTTCAAGCTACACCCCGCCTTATTTTTTATTCTTTATTTTCAAACAGGGCCTTACTAGATTGTGGAGGGCTTAACTAAATAGCTGAGGCTGGCCATGAACCTGCAATCATCCTTTCTCCACCTCCCAAGTACTGAGATTACAAGCATATGTCACCATGCTTTGCCTAAATTTCTTTAAAGTTTTTTTTTTTTTATTTTTTGCGGATTTGGGGATGGAATCCAGGGGAATTTGACCTCTGAGCTATACCCCCTGCCCTATTTTTTATTCTTTATTTTGAAACAAGTCTCACTCTGTTGCAGAGGCCTCACTAATTAGCTGGGGCTGTCCATGAACCGTGATCCTCTGGTTTCAGCCTCCTGAATGCTGGGATTATAAGCGTGCGCCACCATGCCCGGCTGTTTTTATTTTTTCAATTTGAAACAGATCTCACTAATTGGCTGGGGCTGTACTTGAACTTGCAGTCTTCCTGTCTCAGCCTCCCCAGTACTAGAATTACAGGCATATGACACCACTCCTGGCTTGTATGGTTTTTGTTTGTTTGTTTTTTCTTTTTGGTGGTACTTGGGATTGAACCCAGGGCATTGTACCTATGAGCTACACTCCCAGACCTATTTTTTATTCTTTATTTTGAAACAGGGTCTCTAATTTGCAGAGGGCCTCACTTATTAGCTAAGGCTATTTGTGAACCGGTGATCTTCCTGTCTCAGCCTCCTAAGTACTGAGATTACAAGCATGTGCCACTATGCCTGGTGTATTTTTATTTTGAAAAGAATTTATGTTTCATGAAGTATTCCTTGGAAGTAGATGTAGCATAGGGGTCTGAACATAGTCTTTTCTAGAATCATTATTCAATCTATTTATTATTGAAGATTTCCTACTTTTTTCTGAATCCAAACAAGCTAGATATGTGGACATCTATGTTAAAAGTTTATTTCTTATGATGGATATATATTTTAAGATATTCTTATTCAAAACTGCTGTAGTAAAGATGCCTCAAAAAATACAGTGGTTTATATAGGTGTAACTTTCTGTTTATCTCTTTCATCATAGTTCAAAGATGAGCTGGGGCCCGAGACTGAGGTTTATTGTTCCACTATTCCTTAGGACAGGGCTTAGCAAACTATATAGTTCATGTACTAAGTCCAACTTGCTGTTTTTGTAAACAAAATTTTACTGTCACACCACCAGGTTTATTTATGTAGTATCTCTGGTTGCATCATTGCTACAAAGGTAGAGCTGAGTAGCTGTGACAGAGAGTATATAGCCCACAAAGTTGAAAATGAGTATTATTTGGTTCTTTACCAAAAAACTTTACCAGCCTTTGCCTTTGGGTGGTGTCATCATCTTTACAATTAAGCAAACCCACAGGTTTTGTTCACATTGTAGCCAAAAACAGAGAGAAAGGGAGAATATGGAGGCCATGCAAGCAAAAACATGATTTAGAAGATGTAACTTCTTACATTCCGCTTGACTAATTTTAGTCATACCTAGCAAAGGGATATTAGGAACTGTCACTAATGGGGTCACCATGTACTCAGATGAAATTTGGAATTTTTTTTTTCCTAAAAAAGGAAAAGTTGTTGGATAGCATTTAGTAACATGCATCCCAGTCTGCTCTTTCAGCTACCCCTTATCCTTTATCTTAGTTTAGGCTAAGAACATAGCTTTTCTCTAAAAGAGACCTCCTGAAGCCTCTTCTAATTATTATTATTACTACATCATTTAGAGATCCAACATGTACATCAGATTTCTAGGTCACTCAGGATGTTTTGTTTTGTTTTGTTTGTTTGTTTGTTTTTGCAGTGCTGGGGATGGAACCCAGGGGCATTCCACCTCTGAGCTACACTCTCAGCCCTATTTTTTATTGTTTATCTTGAAATAGAATCTCACTGAGTTGTAAAGCTCTTCACTAAGTAGTAGCTGAGGCTGTCCTTAAACCACGATTCTCCTGTCTCAGTCTCCCAAATGCTGGGATTACAAACATGTGCCACCACGCTGGCCACCCAGGATATCTTGTATATCTTTTTTTTTTTTCTTTTGCGGGTTTGGGGGATAGAACCCAGGGGCATTGGAGCTCCGAGCTACAGCCCCTGCCCTATTTTTTATTCTTTATTTTGAAACTGGGTCTCACTGAGTTGCAGAGGGCCTCACTAATTAGCTGAGGCTGTCCGCGAACCACGATCCTCTGGTGTCAGCCTCCCGAATGCTGGGATTACAAGCATGTGCCACCACGCCCGGTTTATCTTGTATATCTTGATGATGTACATTTCCTAAAATACAAGTTTTATGCCCTTCCTCATGCCCATTATTCAGTGGAGAAACAGGATAACTTCTTTGGAAAAATGGAAAATAATAGCCATCATTGGAGCATAGCGGTTAACAAATCTTTCTAGGTAGGGAGTGTGTTGATTTCTATAAATACCTTAGACCCCTTGGTTGCCCATGGTTCTGCTCACTGGAATTCAGTCCCTTGCCCATTGTCCTATAAGACATCTGACTTATTATTTATTTGAGAGATTCTTCCTTGTTCACTTTTTCTGGAGGGTGAGGGTAGGTCAGTCTTGGTGGACGATTCCTTTGGAGCTTTCAGAGCTCACTTCCTGCCGGTGCAGATTAGGGGTACAAATATTACTCTAATCATCTATCATAGACTTTTGAAGGCCAGGCTGTGGTTTGTTAGAAATACTATTTCCTCAAAAATTTAGTAAGCATCTGGGATATTTGCTTCTACTACATTTCAGCTTGGAGTAACCATACCCAGCGATTTCTTCTAGATGTAAAAATGTGTTTTCTTCCCTCTGTTGGCATCTATGCTTAGCCCATCTCTCTTTCTCAATTTAATGTTGACTACCTTGAGGCCAGTAGAAATTAAAGCAGCTCCCTTAATCTGATCCTTGACACGGAGTTGCTTCAGGGTGAGAATCTAATCTTTTGCTTTTGGGGTACAAAAAGCAGTTTGCTTTTTCATCATTCTGACTCTAGCCACTTTTCTTAAGGCGTGGTTGATATGTGGTCAGTCAGTGTTCCATTACTATAGGAAATAGTTCACTAAATGTTATGTCATGCCGTAACAAGGAGGCCACGAGCTTTCTAGCCTGCAGTGTCCATTTCCACGCTACCTACTTCCCTGTTACTCAACCAGTATCACATAATTCATTTTTTAAAATAGCAATTTCTACATCCAGTAAATATTATATATATTTACTAGGATATAGATTAAGCTGCTATAATAAAAGATCCAAACCTAAATATGATAGAAGTTGATTTTCTTTCCTCTCATAGCCTGAGGTGAGTTTTATGGGACTAGTGGGACAGTTGTATTTTGTGAGGCCATCTTGGGATTCAGGTTCTTGCTGTTTTGCTTTGCCACCTTTATTAGGTTCTCATCTGCATATTTGAAACTGGTTTGTACTATTATGACCATATTCCAGTGCATAAGATGGGGAAAACCAGGCACAGAGGATAAGCAATTCCCTTTCAAAATATGCTGTAAGAGTTTGCATAGCACTCAACAGTGCTCATATCATGTTGGTCGAAACTTAGTCACCAGCTGTAAGAAAAGTTAGAAGATCCAGTCTCTAGCTGGATAGCTGTTTCTAGGAAGAAGTGGGGAGCATACTGAGCATTAACAAAACTGAGGGACAAGAAAGAGTCTGTTACTCCCCCCACCCCCGAATGCTTTTATGTCTTATGGGATGAGGTCGCTTATGACTGGAAGTGAAAAACAGTTTTTTCTCCCAGATTTTCACTGACTTTGGCATTCTTGTCTAGGTGTACTGTGTAATAATCAAAATGGGCGAAATTTGCTCTGAAGAGGCTAAACACCTTTGGTGGCTCTTGTAAATATTGGATGGGGAGAGGCTGAAGATCATCACGGTGATTCAACAGCTGGACAGATGAGATACTTATATTTTCTTATCTTTTTTTGAGTGTGCGGTGAAACTTGCCAAAATGGTTGGTTATGTGAGTGCTGGGACTGTGGAATACCTGTACAGCCAGGATGGCAGCTTCTATTTTCTTGAACTGAACCCTCGGCTACAGGTGGAGCACCCTTGTACTGAGATGGTGGCTGATGTCAATCTCCCAGCAGCACAACTCCAGGTGAGTCACTCTGATCTGAGCTTGAGTTAGGGAAGTTAGGAATGTTCAGAGATTCCTGAAAAACTAGTTTAACCAGTGTCTGATAAGAGAAAAATACTGTCTATCTGAGTCTTACCTAATGTTCATTTTTTTCTGTGCATTTTGGGTTAATGATGTGTGGGTTGGTTTTTCTGATCCCTGCATTTTTTAGACAAATACATCATTTTATTTCTTTTGTGGAATGGGGGACTCAACCCAGGGGCATTTTACTTCTGAGATAAGCCCCTAGCCCCATTTTATTTTTATTTTGAAACAAGATCTTGTTAGATTGCTAGGAGTCTTGTTATGTTGCTGAGGCTGTCCTGTAACCTGCAACTTTCCTGTCTCAGCCTCCCAAGTATGGAGATAACAGACATGAGCCACTGTGCCTGGCTAGATCTTTTTTAGAATGAAACTTTTAAAAAATGTACTTTGTTCAGTTGTTTATTAATTTATTTTTTGTTTTTGTGGTACTGGGGATGGAACACATGGTCATTCTACCTCTGAGCTACACCCCCAAGCCCTATTTTTTATTCTTTATTTTGAAATAGGTTCTCACTGAGTTGCAAAGGGCTTCACTAAGTAGCTGAGGCTGGCCATGAACCTGGATCATCCTGTCTCAGACTTCCAAATGCTGTGATTATAAGCATGTGCCACCACGCCCAGATTTGTTCAGTTGTTAATTATAACAAACATCACAACTTTGAAATTAGTTCATATTTCTTTTTCATAGTGATTTTTACTGAAGTAACTCTTTGAGAGTGGTATTTGAAATTTTCCTGGTAACTGTGGTAGCACAGTTATATATATATATATATATATATTTTTTTTTTTTTTTTTTTTTTTTTTTGCGGGTCTAGGGATGGAACCTAGGGGCATTCCACCTCCAAGCTATACCCCCTGCCCTGTTTTTTATTCTTTATTTTGAAACAGGGTCTCACTAAGTTACAGAAGGCCTCACTATATAGCTAAAGCTGTCCACAAACCAAGATCCTCCGGTCTCAGCCTCCCCATTGCTGGGATTACAAGCTTGTGCCACCACGCCCAGCTGGTTTGATATTTTTAAGAACATATTCTTTAACCATATTGGGGAAACCTTGTAAGTTCCATGAAAGGCTAGAGATTTATTTATTCTAGTGATTTTCAGATGGAAGAGATAATTTTAACATGTTTAAGACTTTGTAGCTGTCTGAACTTCTTGGGTGGCTACTAACAGTGACTTTTCCTTGGATATTTTCATTCTTATCACTTCATAGAGAATTGACAACAGAGGGAAGGTTACATCTTTTGCACTAGGAATTTGGGGACATTTTCTGAAATGGGGAATATTTTAGCAACTTATCTGTAGTGATATATTCTATTTCAAATAATTTAGAATTGATGATTTGTAGAATATAAACCATAAAAATAGAATGTTTTAGGTAGTGTTTCCAAAAATGAAAAATCTCTTAGGTAATCTGATGACAGTCTCCACACTTTAAGGAAAGTAATTAGGGAAAATGAATCACGTGTATCTTATTACCTTTCAGATTGCAATGGGAATTCCTCTATTTCGAATCAAGGATATCCGTATGATGTATGGGGTATCTCCCTGGGGTGATGCTCCCATTGATTTTGAAAATTCTGCCCATGTTCCTTGTCCAAGGGGCCATGTTATTGCTGCTCGGATCACTAGTGAAAATCCAGATGAGGTAACCCATCACATAAAAGGTTTATGTTTTTATTTCTTTTTTCTTGTGATCTTTAATACTAAGTAATATCTGAGGACATACTCATGAAATCTCTTGGGACTTCCTCTGAGGAGGAAAATTCATAGAGGTTTCTCAGAGTAGATAAGTGATCTTTACTTCATTAGTCATTTAATCTCACTTAAGTCACTGTGGAGTCCTCAGTGGGTCTGGAGTACTGGACCTTGGCCTTTATGATTTTTGTGCATCATTTCTGAATTTGTGTATGGTTGAGTCTGAGCCTAAACACTTTGTTTAATGTTCTTTTATTTAGAAATATAATAAGATCTCTTTTATCTATTCTCCAACAGGGTTTTAAGCCCAGCTCAGGAACAGTTCAAGAACTAAATTTTCGCAGCAATAAGAATGTTTGGGGTTATTTCAGTGTTGCTGCTGCAGGGGGACTTCATGAATTTGCTGATTCTCAGTTTGGTCACTGCTTTTCCTGGGGAGAAAACAGAGAAGAAGCAATTTCGTAAGTATAATAGCATTTGATTGCATTTAAAAAGACAAATCTGTGTTAATTTTCAGTTAAATTTTGAGCATGAGAATGAGAATCATTTATCTGCTATCAGACTACTTCTGTGGGTACTTTTTTGAATACATAGATTGTAGTTTGTACTTGGATTCATATTGTGTTTTAAACTATGCAGCATTTGGCAGGTGTTTTTCTGTGTGCTTTTCCTGAACCTTTTCAAGTATTTTGCTTTGAATAATTATATTCTTAATTGGGGGGAGATAGTTTCTGACCAAGTAATATATAAGATCTGTAGATGTCATCAACATTAAGGTTTTGCAGCTGTGTGTGGTGGCACACACTTGTAATCCCAGCATTTGGGAGGCTGAGACAGGAGGATCTGGGTTCACGAATAGCCTCAGCTACTTAGTGAGACCCTCTGCAACTTAGTGAGACCCTATTTCAAAATAAAAAATAAAAAATAGCCAGGCTGTGGTGGCACACGCTTTTAATCCCAGCGCTTGGGAGGCTGAGACAGGAGGACTTCACAGGTTCAAAGCCAGCCTCAGCTACTTAGTGAGGCTCTCAGCAACTTAGTGAGTCCCTGTTTCCAAATAAAGTATAAAAAATAGGTCTGGGAGTATAGCCCAGAGGTTGAAAAGCCCCTGGGTTCCACCCCCAGTACTACAAAAAACAAAAAAATAAAAATTAGAGGCTGGGCATGGTGGTTCACGCTTGTAATCCCAGCATTCAGGAGGCTGAGACTGGAGGATTGCAATTTGGGAACAGCCTCAACTACTTAGTGAGGCCCTCCGCAACTTAGTGAGACCCTGTTTCAAAATAAAGAATATAAAATAGGGCAGGGGGGTGTAGCTTGTTGGTCAAATGCCGCTGGGTTCCATTCCCAGACCCGCCCCCCGACCCAAAAGAAAAGTAGGGCTGAAAAATAAAAAAAGGTTTTCCTTTTTTTTCTCTTTAGTGCTGGGATGGAACCTAGTGCCTCAGCAAATAGCTGTAAATGTTGATAGTCATTTAAAATCTCTTTTTGACAAATAAATATTGTATATACTTATGATATAGCACATATATTTTTTTTTTATGGTACTGGGGATGGAACCCAGGGGCTTCTACCTCTGAGCTATACCCCCAGCCCTATTCTTTTCTTTTTTCTTTTTTTTTTTTGAAACAGGGTCTCACTGAGTTGCCTTACTAAGTAGCAGAGGCTATTCACAAACCAAGATCCTCCTATCTCAGCCTCCCAAATGCTGGGATTACAAGTGTGTGCTGCCATGCCCGGCTGTCCATGCTAATTTGACATATGTATGTACTATTAAATGGATAAATCGAATGGTTTAATATATGCATTTCCTTATAAACTTACCTTTTTTTCTTTTTCTACTGGATATGCTGGTAAATGCCTGTAATCCCAGTAGTCCAGAGGCAGAGACAGGATTACAGGTTTGAGAATATCCTCAGCAATTTAGCAAGACCTGCAGCAACTTAACAAGACCTTGTTTCAACATAAAAAAATAAATGGGTTGGGGATGTAGCCTGGAGGTGTAATCCCCCTGGGTTTCATCTCCAACATCAAGAAAACCCCCACAAAAAAACCCTACTCTCCTAGCAAATTTCTAGTAGTATATAATATGTGCTATTGGCTATAGTCAATTTGATGTACTCTTTTAGTGGTTTTTTTTCTTTTTTCTTTTTTCTTTTTTGGTGGTACTGGGGTTTCTGGAAGCCCTTCTACCTCCGGGCTACACTCCCAGACCTATTTTATATAATTTTTATTTGGAAAAAGGGTCTCTTAAGCCAGTGTGCCTGGCTTCAAACCTGAGAGATTCTCCTATGTCTGCCTCCCAAGTGTGGGGATTACAAGTATGCGCCACCACGCCCGGCTGGCCTAGTGATTTTACATAGTAAAATTATATAAAATATAAGATTATTTTACTTTTCGTTTTGTTTTGTTTACGGTACTGGGGAAATGGAACCCAGGGGCATTCTACCTCCAAGCTACACCCCCACTCCTATTTTTTATTCTTTATTTTGAAACAGGGTCTCACTGAGTTGCAGAGGGCCTCTCTAAGTAGCTGAGGCTGTCCACGAACTGCAATCCTCTAGTCTCAGCCTCCCAAATGCTGGGATTACAAGCATGCCAACATGGCCAGTTTACAAAATTATTTTATAAAAGGATAATAGGAGCTGGGAGGTTAGGCTTGGGCAGCAGCCTTACCCCCCCCCACACACACACCTGGAGGCCCTTTGCCCTCTTCTCCCTAGTCCTCTTTTATAACAAAAGGGGTAATATAAATTATTTTATGAAATAATATGATGTAACAATATAAAGTTTTTTTATGAAGAGGACATGAAAGAATTGTCTACACTGCACATATAAAAGGCTTAAGTATGCTGTAAAATATTCTACAGTTTATATAAATATAACTGGTATATGATGTTAATATTTTATTAAACATAAATACTATTATCAAATTATTAGCAGTTTTGCCTACCTAAAAAAGAGGGCTTCAGGAGGTAATTTTGATAGCGGATATATTTAAAAATATCTGTCTAAAGTTGAAAATTGAGCTAGCTTGTTTTTCTTTTTTTTTAATGCCAAGGCTCTAATCCAGTGCTTCAAGTGATTTTCTGCTGAGCTGCATCCCTAGCCCCTCATTCTGTGTTTAGCTCTTTATTGTTTTATATCACATGTTTAATACCCTTTGAACTGTACCCAGAGTAGGTGATTAATAAGTATTTATTAGTACTTTTAGTTTTTAATATTTTTTCAAGTGGGAAAGTATCAGTATTTGTTTTATTCTATATGGTTCTTCTCCATTTATTCAAAAGTATAACTGAAAAATTTCAAAGTTAGAGCAATGCCACCAGAAACAACAACAATAATAGCAAAACATTGGCATAAAGTTGCCCTTTTTTTTTTCTTTCATTACCAAATATTTTGGGTCAGTATATTTTGTGTGTGTGTGCGCACAATACTAGGAATTTAACCCAGGGGTGTTCTACCTTTGAGCAACAGCTCCAGCACTATTTTATGATTTATTTATGTATTTATTTATTTTATGGTATTGGGGATGGAACCGAGGACATTCTACCTCTAAGCTACACTGCCAACCCTATTTTTTATTTTTTATTTTGAAACGAATCTCACTAAGTTGTGGAGGGCCTCATTAAGTAGATGAGGCTGGCCTCCCACCTGTAGTCCTCCTGTCTCTGCCTTCAAGTAGTAGAATTACAGGCATTTGTCACTCCACCCAGCTCAGTATCATCTTTGATTGGCTCCCAGGATTGTATTTTTTTAACTTGCAGGTATTTAAAAATTGGAAAATTGAAATAAAAATATTGACTTCTGCTCTCTCTCTCTCTCTTTTTAAATAATAATAATTGACCTCCCAGGGGGCTACCACCCTCCAGCCTTAAAAAAAAAAATTTTTTTTCCAGGCCTAGTGGCGCATGCTTGTAATCCCCGTACTTGGGAGGCTGAGACAGGGGGATCACAAAGGTTCAAAGCCAGCCTCAGCTACTTAGTGAGGCTCTCAGCAACTTAGTGAGACCTTATTTCCAAATAAAGTATAAAATAGGTCTGGGAGTATAGTCCAGAGGTAGAAAGTCCCCAGTATCACCAAAAAAAAAAAAAAAAAAAAAAAAGCCCCCCCAAAAAAAAACTACACACACAATTTGTGTGTGTGTGTGTGTGTGTGTGTGTGTGTGTGTGTGTGTGTGTGGTACTGAGGTTCCTGGAAGCCCTTCTACCTCCAGGCTACACTCCCAGACCTATTTTTATATTTTTATATTTTTAATATTTTTATATTTTATATTTTTATATTTTTATATTTTTATTTATATTTATATTTTTATATTTTTATTTATATTTTTATTTTTATATTTTTATTTTATATTTTTATTTTTATTTATATTTATTTTTATTCTCCTAAGCCAGCGCAGGGCTGGCTTCGAACCTGTGTGATCCTCCTGTCTCTGCCTCCCAAGCGCGGGGATTACAAGCGTGCGCCACCACGCCTGGCATTTTTTTTTTTTAAATAGGATCTTGCTAATCTGCTAAGGGTCTAAGTTGCTGAGGCTGGCCTTAAACCTGAATTTTTCCTGACTCAGCTTCCCAAGTACTGGGATTATAGGAATCCATCATCATGCCCAGTTTTCTTCATTATATTATGTCTGTTTTTCAGCTTGGTGTTAGACGTTTGTTTTCTGTAATAGTCCCCAACTTATAATCCAACATTATTTCCCATGGATCATAATGTATAAAGACTGAGAGAATGGAACCATATCTGCTTGGTTACTTCTGTGTCCCCTGAACATAGTAAGCATTCAGGAAATGTTTGTTCAATGATTGGATTTGCCACTAAGTCCCTATTGCCATGCCCTCTGCTTTAGTCATACCATTCCCTCACCGGCCCATATTTTCTTCTCTCTTCCTTTCTGCTGTTTCTGTTTCTCTCTTTACATTCATTTATTCACTCCATTCAACAGATAATTTACTGAATATTTACTATGTACTGGTTCTGGCAATGCAGTAAGGAACAAAATAGGGTCTCTGTCCTCGTGGAACTTTACAGTCTAGAGAAAGGAAGACAAGTAATCCATTAACCAATGTAATAAGTGTGATGATAGCAGGATTACAAGAACACATTATAGGAATAAATAGCTGAGTCAGCTAACTCAGTTTGAGGGTGTTGGGAAAAGCTTCCCAGAAGGAAGTGACTTCTAAACAGAAACATGGAGTATATAATACTAAGGGAAAGGAGGGCACAGACCAAAGGAATTCCTGAGCCACCTGGAGTACTCCATGTTACATTCACTGTTCTTAGGGAGGTAGACTTTCTCCCTTTGAACCTGTCCTGGACTTTTTTTTTTAATACTAGGGATTGAACCGAGGGCTGTTCTATTTCTGAGCTACACCCAGTCCTATTTTCTTTTTTGAGGTACTGAGGATTGAACCCAGGGACATTCTAACTCTGAGTTATACCCCTAGGCCTATTTTTTATTCTTTGAGACAGTGTCTCACTAAATTGCAGAGGGCCTGACTAAGCAGCTGAGGCTGGCCTCAAAACTGTGATCCTCCTATCTCAGCCTTCCAAGTACTGAGATTACAGGCATGTACTGCCATACCCTGTTCCTATTTTACTTTTTTATTTTACAACAGGGTCTTAGTAAGTTGGTGAGGGCCTTACTAAATTGCTGAGGCTGGCTTCAAACCTGTAGTCCTCCTGTTTCATTCTCCTCTAATCTCAGTACTGGGATTACAGGCATGTGCCATCACACCCAGCTTCATATCTATATCTATCTATCTATCTATCTATCTATCTATCTATCTATATAATTTTTTTTTTTTTTGGTGGTACTAGAGATGAAACCAGGGGCTTTCTACCTCTTGGCTACACTTCCAGACCTATTTTTATATTTTATTTGGAAACAGGGTCTCACTAAGTAGCCGAGGATGGCTTCGAACCCATGATCTTCCTGTCTCAGCCTTCCAAGTGCGGGGATTACAAGCATGCGCCACTACACCCAGCTCTCCTTCTATATATTTTGAGCATAATATTTATATTCTCTCTTCTTTATGAGCCTGGTATATATCTTGAGCATGTAAAGTGCAAAATAAGTATTTGTTGAAGAACGTACCTTCCCTGTATAGGATATACAGGGGGGAAAAACATACGATTTAATATTCTTTTAAAATTTGATTGTTTTATACTTAATTGGGAAGTAATAAAAGAATAGAGGAAGTCAATTTACAGATGGCTAATGTGCAGCTTAGAAACCCTCTTACATGCATTGTCAGGCTGGTTTCTGCACCCAACTGCCTCATTGTAGAGAAACCTTTAAATATTAACATTTGTCAAGATTCATTGAACTATATACCTTTTTTTTTTTTTTTTTTTTTTTTTCAGTACTGGGGATTGAACCCTGTGGCATTCTACTTCTGAGCTACACCCCCAGCCCTATTTTTTATTCTTTATTTTGAAACAGTTTCTCACTGAGTTGCAAAGAGCCTCACTAGGTAGCTGAGGCTGTCTGCGAACCACGATCTTCCTGTATTAGCCTCCCAAATGCTGGGATTACAAGTGTGCACTACCATATCCCATGAACTATATACCTTGTGTGTGTGTGAATGGTACTGGGGATTAAATCCGGGGCCATTCTACCTCTGAGATACATCCCCATCCCTATTTTTTATTATTTATTTTGAAACAGGGTCTCACTAAGTTGCAAAGGACTCCTAGTCATTTTTATTTATTAGTTTTGAAGCAGGGTCTAACTAGGTTTTTGAAAGTCTAGCTAGTTGCCGAGCTTGTCTTCTAACCTGTAATCTTCCTGTCTCCGCCTCCCAAATGCTGGGATTACAGGCATGTACCATCATGCCCATCACTATATAAATAAAGTAAGTATATTTTTGCATGTAAATTATACATTAAATAAATAAGGTCGAAGGAATCCGGGCATGCTGACGCGTGCTTGTAATCCCAGCACTTGGGAGGCTGAGAAAGGAGGATCACACAGGTTTGAAGCCAGCCTCAGCTACTTAGACTCTCAACAACTTAGTGAGATCCAGTTTCTAAATAAATTATAAAACAGGGTTGAGGATATAGCCCAGAGGTAGAAAGCCTCTGTGTTCCATCCCCCAGTAAAACACACACACACACACACACACGAAGATTACAAGGATGGTGAAAATTAATGCCCTAGTTCTAGTCAACAATAATGAATGGAGTGATAGAAATCTAGGAAGTGGAAGCAGAGGGTAGTTTGCCTATAATTTATTCTGTACTCTTAAGTAATGAAACATGTATGATTTACAGGTATTTGTATAGTAATAACTGTCAGAGTTTATAAGTCTACTGACTTGTAAATTCTCCTATGTGGATTACATGTGAATGAGCCTATTACATGTTCTACACTCTCTCCTAAGGAGATTCCAACAGAATGAAATAGCTCTTTAAAGTGATTGGAAAACACTAAAACACTTGTTACTGAAACAATTTGATTTTTTTTTTTTTTTTTTTGTTCAGAAATATGGTGGTAGCTTTGAAGGAGCTATCTATTCGGGGTGACTTTCGAACTACAGTTGAGTACCTGATTAAACTCTTAGAGACTGAAAGCTTTCAATCAAATAGAATTGACACTGGATGGCTGGACAGACTGATTGCAGAAAAAGTGCAGGTGTGTATTTCTCCTCTTACATAAACAGTCTCTGGTGGTGGCCTTTGTGTGTGTGTGTGGTACTGAGGATTGAACTCGGGGGCATTCTTCTCCCAACCTACCCCTCCTACCCTGTTTTTCATTTTTATTTTGAAACAGGGTCTTGATAGGTTGATAGAGTTCCTACTTACTGCGGCTGGACTCAAACCTTCCATCCTCCTGTCTCAGCCTTCCAATTACTGGGATTATAGACGTGTGTTACCAAGCCCAGCTCTGAATTGGGCTTTTATATCTTGTGATGTTATCAGTCCTTGCCACTTGATGAAATTTATTAGATTCTAGTGTAAATGGTTCCTATATACCTGGAAAAATATCAGAGTCAGGGTGGCTTTAGCACTGTAAGAGTTCTTTTGCTGGGCTGGGGAGGTACCTCAGTGTATAGTACTTGATTAGCATGCCTAAAGCCTTGGGTTTATCCCCAGAACTGGGGGGGGAAAACAAAAGGAATTCCTGTGCCTGTGCTACATAATCACTTAATGTGTTTAGTACTACTCCCTGGGGCATATTTAAAGAGAAGCATGCAGGGACTGCAAGGCTGTATTCTCTTTCTTCATTTGATCTTCAGTGTGCTTCAGAGATGCCAATTCCTGTATTTACTAAGTACTCATAAGTGAAGCCTAATATAAATCAGCGGTCATTTATTGTTCTTGAAGCAACTGCCAGGCTATTCTAAATTATCCAAAATTCTGCATAAAATTACTGGATTCAGATAAATTGTCTAAAGATCTACATTTTGCCTATATACCATTTTCTTTTAGAGTGTCAATAGCTAAATTTTTGTGCCTTTTTGAATTTATTTCTGAAAAAAACCTTTTCTTGAGCTGCCTTTGATTGTCCCAGTGGAAATTTTATAGAGGGGTGGAAGAAAGTTGTTTTTCATCTCTATTTACATTGTACCTGTATTCAAGTTTCAAAAGTAAATGTGTTCATTTTTATCTCAAAAATCAATTGAACAATATTAAGGGTGGAGATTTTCATTATTCACTCATTTCTTCATAACAAATTTGTTCTGATTTCAGTTGAAGGGCCATGTTGTCAGGTACTTTTGATATGCTTTCTTTTCACTTTTAGGCAGAACGACCTGACACGATGTTGGGAGTTGTATGTGGGGCTCTTCATGTGGCAGATGTGAGCCTGCGGAATAGCATCTCTAACTTCCTTCACTCCTTAGAAAGGTAGGCTTTGTTTCTTGTGGCTGTGCAAGCTAATCAGTGGTCCTGGGTACAAGGACTGCAGCTCAGAGACCCATTCTGTTTCTTTTTCATTTTCTTTTTTTCTTTTTTCTTTTGTCCCTTCCTGGCAGCTTGTAAGTGCTACTTGTTATTCACAGACTGTAGTGGAGAGGGAGAGAAGGGGATGTAGCAGTTTGTTGGAAATTATTTTATAACCTTAACTGCATAGTCTGGAAATTATCTTATACCACAGTTACAACAGGTTGCTTTTTGTTTGTTTGTTTGTTTTTAGGGTCTGGGGATGGAACCCAGGGCATTCGATCTCTGAGCTATACCCTGCCCTATTTTTTATTCTTTATTTTGAAACCAGGTCTCACTGAGTTGCAGATTTCCTCCTAAGTAGCTGAGGCTGTGTAACGAACTACGATCCTCCAGTCTCAGCCTCCTGAATGCTGGGATTACAAACATGAGCTGTGACCACACCTGGCTAACAGGTTGCTTTTTTAGAAACTAAAATCCAATTGCAGTAGGCATTCATTTCTGTGTAAACCAAACCCTGCTGATAAAGATCTGGTGTTTCTTCCTTACATTGAACCCTAAATATTTCATGTATTACCTGTACCACTTTCCAGGAATTATTGAAACTGATACCTCAGAAGTCTTTTAAGTAAAGGGTCAGACATGTATGGTCCTGAACTAATTTCTAACACTGATTCTGGGCACTAAGCTCTGCCTTTGATTCCCCAGAGGAATGGTCCAAAAGGCTAATCATATTAAAGCTTTAATCACAGGCATTTTATTTTCTTCTGTGTTG
Source organism: Muscardinus avellanarius (assembly GCF_963383645.1). Taxonomy (NCBI): domain Eukaryota; kingdom Metazoa; phylum Chordata; class Mammalia; order Rodentia; family Gliridae; genus Muscardinus; species Muscardinus avellanarius. The sequence goes on from NC_137802.1 coordinate 32,926,731, forward strand.
TTAGACTCATATCAACTCCCTTTTCAAGTGTCTGAATGGAAGAAAAGAGGCAAATTTTTGAAAATTGAACTGAGATTTCACAGTTATTCAAGCTCAATGATAAATATCTTTTCCAATATTCCTCTCATGTAGTAAAACCTTCAGCAGCTTGCATTTCCTGTATATATCAGATCTAAATCCCTCAGTGTGACTTTCAATTTCCTCAATACTTTAGCCTCTTTTGCCAATCTAGTCTTACTTATTTCTGTCTCAGTATACAATCTCTAAACTAGGTAAAGGGTTTCCCTACTGGTTTAGAACTGTCTCACATATAATCTTTTCTTTGAGTCACTCCCCTCCCTTAGTGGTCTTTAATTTATTTTTGAAAATTTGATTTTTGTTGTTTCTTGTTTTCTTTTGCTATTGGAGATTGAATCCAGACACATTCTACCTCTAGGATATATCCCCAGCCCTTTGTATTTTCTATTATTTAATTAGTTAATTAATTTAGGTATATCCCCAGCCCTTTATTTTTTTATGTATTTATGTATTTATTTAGTTAGTTTTGGTATACTCCCGGCCATTTATTTATTTATTATTTATTTATTTATTTATTTATTTATTTATTTAACCAGGGATTGAACCCAGGAGCATTCTGCCTCCAATCTACACCCTCAGCTCTTTTTTTTTTTTTTTTTGAAACAAGGTCTATACTGAGGGTCTCACTATATTGCTGTAGCTGGCCTTGAAACTGTGGTCCTCCTTTCTCAGCTCCCAAGTACTGGAATTACAGGTGTTGGTGTTAGCTACTCCTCCCAGCTAAAAAACTTATGTTTTGAAATAATTTCAGTCCTTCCTTCCTTCTTTTCTTCCTTTTGTGGATCTGGGGATTGAACTCAGGAGCATTCTACCTCTGAGCTATACCCCCAGCCCTATTGTATTTTGTTTTGAAACAGTGTTACTAAATTGCTGATAGCCTCACTAAGTAGCTAAGGCTGGCCTCAAAACTGAGATCCTCCTGTCAGCCTTTCAAGTACTTGGATTACAAGCATGTGCCACAACACTCAGCAGTTTCACTTTTCAGAGTTGCATGAAGAATACAGATAACTTCTATATATTCTTCACCCAATTTTTTTTTTTTTTTGTGGTACTGGGGATTGAACCTAGGGGCATTCTACCTCTAATATACATCTGGCCATTTTTTAAAAAATTTATTTTGAAGCCGGGCATGGTGGCTCATGCTTGTAATCCCCGCGCTTGGGAGGCGGGGACAGGAGGATCACGCTGGTTCAGAGCCAGCCTTGCTGGCTTAAGAGACCCTGTTTCCACATAAAAAAGTTAAAAAATAGGTCTGGGAGTGTAGCCTGTGGGATTGTATCCTGGAGGTAGAAGGGCTTCCAGGAACCCCAGTACCACCAAAAAAAAAAAAAAAAAAAAGTTTATTTTGAAACAGGGTCTCATTTGAGTTGCAGAGGGCCTCACTAAGTTGCTGAGGCTGGCCTTACACCTGTAATCCTCCTGTCTCAGCATCCCAAGGTGAGAGATCATAGGTGTGTACCACTATGGCTGGCTTCTTCACCCACACTTGCCAATTATTAAAGTTTGCCACACTCAGCTGATCACTCTCTTTATTAATTTTTTAAGTTTTGATTTTATTTTTATGAACTGTTCATAAGTACACATAGTTTTAAAATCAAAGGGCACAAAAAGATATGTAATGAATAACCTTCTTTCCTCTGTTCCTTGACCAGCCAGTGTCCTTGTTATGGTTAATCCATGATATAGTTTCTTCTTTAACCTTCCAGAACTATCCTAAATGTATGTGAACAACTATACATATGATATTTCTTCTTTCCTCCTTTTTTTTGTGTGTGTGTTTGTGCGTGTGTGTGTGTGTGTGTGTGTGTGTGTGTGTGTGTTACTCAAGATTGAACCCAAGGGCATTTTACCTCCAACTCTATTTTATGTTTTGTTTTGAAACAGGATTTTTCAAGGTTGATGGGAGTCTTTCTACTTAACTGAGGCTGGCCATGAACCTATGATTCTCCTGTCTCAGCCTCCCAAGTACTGGGATTATAGGTGTGAGCTAGCACACCTGGCTCAACTCCTGTTTTTTAAACACAACTGATAGTATATTCTGAAAGTGTATTCATCACTTTGCTTTTTTCATCTAATGGTACATTTTAGAGTGTTTTGTATTCGTACATACACACCTTTCTCTTTCTTCTTCTTCTTCTTTGTTTTTTGTGTGGTACTGGGGATTTAACCCAGGGGCCTTCTACCTCCGGGCTACATTCCCAGACCTGTTTGTTTGTTTGTTTGTTTGTTTGTTTGTTTGTTTGTTTGTTTATGGAAACAGGGTCTGCTAAGCCAGTGGAGGCTGGCTTTGAACCTGCGCAATCTTCCTGTCTCAGCCTTCCTAGCACGGGGATTACAAGTGTGTGCCACTATAGAATTATATATTTTAAAATGGTTAGGATAGTAAAATTTTGTGTATTTACTGCAATTAAAAATAAAAATGTATATGCAAAAGCTAAGGAGAAAAAGGGTTATAGGAGGAACTCTAGACAAAGGAGAAAACATAAATGAACAAATAATGAGGCCTAACTAGGGATGATGGGAGGGGGGAAGAGGAAAATTCTCTAATATATATGATGTACATTCACAAACATATCAAAGTCAATCACCAAGCTAAACATGAGGAGGGAGGGGGAGGGAAGTGGTAGAAATTGGGGAAGGGCTAAATGAGTGATGTGTGCATGTATGCCTCCACCATCTTGTACTCCATTAAGATGTATGACTACGATGCGCCAATACAAATTTTTAAAAATATAAAAAATACATAAAATTTTATTATGTGGAGGATTATTTTGTGTGTGTGTATATGTGGTACTGTAGATGGAACCCAGGGGCATTCTACTGAGCTTAAGTCCTCAGCCATATTTTATTCTTTTATTTTGAAACAGGGTCTCGCTAAGTTGCTACGGTTGGCCTCAAACTTGCATTTTCCACATACTAGGATTGTAAGCATGTGCTACCATACTCAGCTTATGTGGGTTCTTAAGAAAATTTATAATTTATGTGTTTAGTTTCTTATAGAAGGTCTTTTGGGTTATTTCTTTTCTTATGCTAATCCAGGAAATACTACAATTAGTAATCTTCCAGATTCCATATAAATTTAAATTTTTACAAGTGTCTCTTACCTTGTCATTCTTTCAGGGGTCAAGTCCTTCCTGCTCATACACTTCTAAACACAGTGGATGTTGAACTTATCTATGAAGGAGTCAAGTATGTACTTAAGGTACGTGATCTTCACTGAACCTGATTTTTTATTTCTCTTTGTTTTCTTTAGGTTAAGAGACAGGGAAAAGTTCAGTTCCTTCCACTGATTTGGAGGGAGGTGTGGATGAAATTAGTTATTACTCGCGTTAGAAGCCTAAAGCAGTATTTGATGATTGTATGAAAATCTTTTGCTTCTCAACTTTACATTATAGCCAAGGTAGCTGCAGAGAGAAGAAATAGCCAGAGCAGAGAGAACCAAAGAGCCTTATGTGCTTGTAATGAGACTGTGCCATGCCCATAACCTGGGTACAAACAGCACCAATGCCATTAATTTCCTTATTCTTTATAGACCTTTCTCACCTGTGTCTTTGAAATGTTGAAATTTTGTCTGGGGCTCTATCTAGAAGGGATGCACTGAATTGTTCCTTCTGGTTCTTTTTCACTACAGGTTACTCGACAGTCTCCCAACTCCTATGTGGTGATTATGAATGGCTCGTGTGTAGAAGTAGATGTGCACCGGCTGAGTGATGGGGGATTGCTTTTGTCCTATGATGGCAGTAGTTATACCACATACATGAAGGAGGAAGTAGACAGGTGAGTAGTTACTTAGGATCCATGTGCTAGTCTCTAGATTTTGGATTTTTTTCCAAGCCTTTTGAGGTATCATTTCTAATTAAGAAAAAAATACATACATTTAACAGAAATTTCAATAATGCCAAAGTATTTACAAGTAAAAACATTTCTTGAGCCGGGCATGGAGGCGCACGCTTGTAATCCCCGCACTTGGGAGGCTGAGACAGGAAGATTGCACAGGTTCAAAGCCAGCCTTAGCTACTGAGTGAGGCTCTCAGCAACTTAGTGAGACCCTGTTTCCAAATAAAGTACAAAGTAGGTTTGGGAGTATAGCCCAGAGGTAGAAAGCCTCTGGGTTCCACTCCCAGTACCACACACACACACACACACACAAAAAAAAAACCAAAAAATATTTCTCAAGGCAGGTGCAGTGGCACATGCCTGTAGTCCCAGCTAATTGGAAGGCGGAGGCATGAGGATTGCTTGAGCCCAGTAGTTCAGGGCCAGCCTGGGCAACATAGTGAGACCTCGTCTTTTATGATGTAAAAAGAAAACATGCCTCCCTACCACTTCAGTATTGGTGTACAATGAAAAAGAAGTCATTATCTCCTTTTTTGTTTGTTGTCCTAGGGATTGAACCTAGAGCATTCTACCTCTTATCTAAATCCCCAAACTATTTTTTATTTTGAAACACGGTCTTCATTAGATTGCTGAGAGTCTTGCTACATTGCTAAGGCTATCTTTCAAACTTGTGATCCTCCTATCTCAGCTTTCCAAGTACTGGGATTATAGGCATGCACCACCACACCCAGCTCAATTCCCTTCTTTTTAAGCAGCTATTGTTAATAGTTTTTTGTCTATTTTTGTATAAATATAATTAGATAATGCACACACAAGTTAAATATGTGCATACTGAATTTTTCCTTTAAATATATTCACAAAACTATTTTTAAAAACTACCTGTATCCCTTTTTTTTTTTTTTGGTGGTCCTGGGGATTGGACCCAGGGACATTGTGTCACTGAGCTACACCCCCATTCCTTTTTATTTTTTAATTTTGTAACAGGGTCTTGCTAGGGTTGCTGAGAGTCTTGCTAAGTTGCTGAGGCTGTCCTTGAACCTGTGATGATCCTCTCTCAGCTTTCCAAGTCCTTGGATTACCAGTGTGCACCACCATGCCTGGCTTTATTTATTTATATATTTCTGTAATATATGTTGTAAGACTGTTCAACACCTGCCTTGGTGTTGTGAAAATTGAAAGAATTAACACGCCTAGTGTGCTTTAGATTTTGCCTATGATAGGTTCAAGACATTATCATTATTACATCATTATATGTTTGTTTTTATAGAGGTGCTATTCTTTTTATTGCTCACATACTATTCAATTTTCTGAGAATACCAGGATTTTCTATCTGACCCTTACTGAGAGAAATTGTTATTAGATATTACAAAGAAGCGACTGTTCTCTGTTTGTGTTTATGTGTAGAATAATGTGTTTAGGTTTTTGACGTTGACATTTTTTGCCATTCCCCTTTTTATCCTGAGGTGCTTTCATGCCTTACATGCTCCCATTTATCTCCTAGATATCGCATCACGATTGGCAATAAAACCTGTGTGTTTGAGAAGGAAAATGACCCATCGGTGATGCGCTCACCTTCTGCTGGGAAGTTAATCCAGTACATTGTGGAGGACGGAGGCCACGTGTTTGCGGGCCAATGCTATGCTGAGATTGAGGTCAGGGTGGTGAACAGATTGTGGGGTCTTGGGAGGGAAGGTAGGAGGAGAGGTTAGCTGGAATAGACTAGGACTGAAAAATAACAGAAAGGAATAGAAATAGAAAAGAAAGAACATTAGTTGGTTTAATTGAGATTGTGAACCTTAAGATTTTTAAAACAAAAGCTTCCTGGGGTTTTTTGTTTACTTTTTTTTATGGGTGAAGAAACCCCAGTTCTAAAAATAGATAACTACAAATAGCATTTAATGACTCTTAGGTGTTGTGTTAACTGCTGGATATACAGAGAAAATACAGCAGATGAAGTTGGGGCACAACATAGTCAAGTAATGAAAAGTGAATTTGCAAAGAGCTGAGTATGGAGGGCAGAGGGGCACCTAACCCAAATCGAGGTGTGGTGATCAGAAAGGGAGAACGTCCTAAAAGAAAGAACATTTGATGTAGTTTTGAAACACAGATAGTAGATAAGGTAAAGAAGGGCAGATAAGAATGTTTAAAGTTGAAGGAATACCATGTATAAAGGCACAGAAGCAAGTGAGTGTAGTGTATTTAGGGACTGTAATTATATATTCGTACTGCTTGAGAACAGACTATGGTTTAATGAGATGTGGTGAGCAAAGATGCTAAAGAAGTAGTATGAGGTCTTGAGTATGAAGTCGTGAAGGATCTTACATGCCAGATTAGTGAGTTTGAACAATCCAAAAGGAAATAGGGAGTCATCGAAGAATAGTTAATTAAAAAACTGGCATGAGATTTGGAGTCTAGAATGATTTTATGGGGGAAACCTCATTGGAGGGATGCATTAGGTAGGGAAATTTCTTAGATTTTTGAAGTAATCTAGGCTAGAAATGAGAAGGGCCTAAAATGAAGACATGGCAGGAGAAGATTTTTGAGTTTTAGAAGATGTACTCAGCTGGAGTTGGTAAGGAGGAAGAGAAAAACCACCCTTAGGTTTTGGTCTCCTTGATATCTTAAGTAGAAAGACTAAGAGTTGGCACCCAGATTCACTGGTATAAGGAAGCCAAGTTTTTTCTCACTTCTAAGTACAATACAGTAAAATTACTAACTAGTAACGTAGATTTAAAAGTTAGAATCAAGCCGGGTGTGGTGGTGCACGCTTGTAATCCCCGCGCTTGGGAGGTGGAGACAGGAGGATCAAGTTGGAGCCAGCCTTGCTGGTTTAAGATACCCTGTTTCCAAATTAAAAAATATAAAAAATAGGTCTGGGAGTGTATCCCGGAGGTAGAAGGGCTTCCAGGAACCCCCAGTACCACCAAAAAAAAGAAAAAAAAAGTTAGAATCAAGCCAGATGAGCAGGACGTGGTGGTGCACGCGTGTAATCCCCGTGCTTGGGAGGCAGAGACAGGAGGATTGCACAGGTTCGAAGCCAGCCTTGCTGGTTTAAGATACCCTGTTTCCAAATAAAAATATAAAATAGGTCTGTGAGTGTAGCCCGGAGGTAGAAGGATTCCATTCCCAGTACCACCACCAAAAAAAAAAAAAAAAAAAAAAAAAAAAAAAAAAAAAATCAAGCCGGATGTGGCGGAGTACACTTGTAATCCCAGCATTTGGGAGGCTGAGACAGGAGAATCCTGGTTTGCAGATAGCCTCAGCTACCAAGTGAGGCCATTTGCAACCCAGTGAGACCTGTTTCAAAATAAAGAATAAAAAATAGGGCTGGGGGTATAGCTTGGTGGTAGAATACCCCTGGGGTTCCATCCCCAGTACTGAAGAAAAAAAAATTTAGAATCAAGCTGAACATGGGGTTGTACACTTGTAATCCATCCCAGTACTTTGGAAGTTGAGACAGGAGGATCATAGGTTTGCAGTCAGCCTCAAAAATGTAGTGAGGCCTTCTACAACTGAATGAGACCCTGTTTCAACAAAAAATAAATAAAATAGGGCTGGGGATTTATCTTAGAGGTAGAATGTCCCTGATTTCAAACCCTAGTACCACACAAACAAATGCCCCCAAAATAAAAGTTAGAACCAATCAAGGCCAGCCTTAGCAATTTAGCCATGTCTCACAATAAAAAAAGCAAAGGGATAGGGCAATACCTCAGTGGTAAAGTGTCCCTGGGTTTAATTTGTTCTCTAACACACACACACACACACACACACACACACACACACACACACACACGTTAGTAGCAGAGAGAATGTCAGATGGTTATTAATACTCAAAACTAAGTCTTGAGAAATTTTCCAATTGTCTTGGCAGTCTATAGATTTTGATAAATTCCCATTTTTCTTGAATTAAGTGAATTTCAACTTAGTAAAGGAAAAATGTCTTTAAAACATTCATTTGTATGAAGAGAACTCAGACTATAACTTACATATTTTTCACTACAGGTGATGAAGATGGTGATGACCTTAACAGCTGCAGAATCTGGCTGCATCCATTATGTCAAGCGACCTGGAGCTGCTCTGGACCCTGGCTGTGTAATAGCCAAAATGCAGTTAGACAATCCCAGCAAAGTTCAGCAGGTGAGGAGGAAGGTTTTCTGAATATTGCTGTCCAGGAGCTGAAGAATATGGTCTTTTGGAGGGGCAAGAGCTTGGTTTGCCAGTGTTTTCTTAAGGTTATATGTGTGTCTCTATAGTACTGTAGAATTAGTTTGTAAGAGTTCATTTAATAAGATTCTATAATTTTCTCATGATGTTTTTTCTACTGACTTCTCTCCTGGTACCTGGATTGGTGAAGGGATTTCTTGATTTTGAGTGATAACTGAGTTCCAGTTGAATGTTTGTGCCTTGAATAGAAGGTAAAGAATGATGATCTCTCATTGGGGTTGACAGGCTGAACTTCACACTGGTAGTCTGCCACAGATCCAGAGCACAGCACTCAGAGGCGAGAAGCTCCATCGAGTGTTCCACTATGTCTTGGATAATCTGGTCAACGTAATGAATGGATACTGCCTTCCAGATCCGTTCTTTAGCAGCAGGGTATGTATCATCTCTCTTGGGGAAGGGATGTACAGTGGGGGGACCTTACACCACCATAGTTTAAAGTCTCATCATGAGAACGCGGGTGTGGTGGTGCACACTTGTAATCCAAGCATTTGGAAGGCTGAGACAAGGAAGATCTGGGTTTGTAGCCAGCCTCAGCTACTTAATGAGGCCCTCTGTAACTCAGTGAGACCCTGTTTCAAAATAAAGAATAAAAAATAGGGTGTAGCTGGGGTAGAGCTCAGAGGTAGAAATGCCCCTGGGTTTCATCCTCAGTACAACAAAAACAACAACAACAAAGTCTCATGAGAATCTTTTAGAGGTAGATAAAGGCAGTTGGAACTCTTTCCACCTTAGTCGTGGGATTTGAAGCCATTAAATTCTTGCTTATCTTTATCATGGACTGATAAAGTTTAGTTGGTATTACTCTTTTTTAAATGAGGGATGGGGCAACATTTGCTTCTTACACTGCTTTGTATTCTATAATGTTTGATGCTTTATGTCCTAAGTAAGGCCTATATGACTGTGAATTTATATATCTTAGTTTATAATTTTTTTTTTTTTGCGGGTCTGAAGATGGAACCCAGGGCCATTCTACTTCCGAGCTACACTCCCTGCCCTATTTTTTTTTATTTTATTCTTTATTATGAAATAGGGTCTCACTAAGTTGTGGAGGGCCTCACTAAGTAGCTGAGGGTGTCTGTGAACCATGATCCTCCTGTCTCAGCCTCCCGAATGATGGGATTACAAGCATGTGTGCCACCTCGCCCAGCTATAAAGTGGGGATGGACTGTGTTTACTTTTAATCTTCATTTGTTATTTCTGTGTTCTTAGGTGAAAGGCTGGGTAGAACGGTTGATGAAGACCCTCAGAGATCCTTCCCTGCCTCTCCTAGAATTGCAAGATATCATGACGAGTGTCTCTGGTCGTATCCCCCTCAATGTGGAGAAGTCTATCAAGAAGGAAATGGCTCAGTATGCTAGCAACATCACATCAGTCCTCTGTCAGTTTCCTAGCCAGCAGGTATTTATGGGATACCACTATCATTGTTTTCTACTGGCCGCTGCTAGAATTTATGTGGTAGAATTCCGTTCTGTTTGGATCCTCCTTAATCATTTGGATGTTGTAATTTCAGTTTTCAGCATTATACTCTTCACAAAACTGCCTCAGAATATGAGCCCAATAGTGAAAGCACTGATTGTGAAATGTGGTTATGAGGAAAACATGTTTTGGCCATGTACTCCACAAAGCCTTGCTGTTAGGGGTATTCCCTAACTAGAGCTATGTCCATAAATTTAAGATGCGGAGCATTGGTAGTCATTACCAGCAGCATCTTTATCCTTTGCCTACAAGGCAGATTTATGTAGGGAATACAGCTGAGCAAGTGTGGAGTCAAGTTTGGATCCTGACCTTAAACAGATCTTTCCTGTCAGAGCCTCTGGATAGATGGTAGTTTTTGTGATGTAGTGACTAGTCTATCTGGGAAAGAGTGTAAAGAAACAAAAGTTGCTTGCTTACCTTAAGCCCCTAAAGTATGCTCTTAACTTCCAAATGCTGCCAGCATGTCAAAATGAGAAATTACCATGTTGTACCTAAGAAGAGTCCTAATGAGGGTGCTCTAGAGGCTAAGGATTTGGTCCCTTTGTTAGGTTGGGCTTCATTCCCTTCTCCTTTCTTATGCCTTAGATTGCCAATATCCTAGATAGTCATGCAGCTACATTGAACCGAAAATCTGAACGGGAAGTCTTCTTCATGAACACTCAGAGCATTGTCCAGCTGGTACAGAGGTAATTACATGTAATTCCAGATTCCCAGACCAGTCTACCCCATACCTTTCTTTTTAGTGGTCACAAAGAAATTGTCCTTAGTTCTTATTTTGAGAAAGTAGAAACTTTATATTTCAGAAGTACTTTATGTCTTCTAAATATCTTTACATTGTGACGTAATTCTTAAGTCAGTATTTCTCTTGATTTCTTAATATTCTGTCAGTTCTTAAAGCACAGATATTCAGTTATCTTTTTTCCTTTGCAATTTTGAAAAGATTCAAATTTTTTTTTTGGCCACAGGGCCCCGTATGACATTTATTGTACTTAATTTATAGATTAAAAGTTTTCTTTCTTTTTTTTGTGGTACTAGGAATTGAAACCAGGGGCATATTGGTTTTTCTTTTGTTGTTGTTTGTTTGTTTTTGTTTGTTTGTTTTGGGTACTGGGGTTTCTGGAAGCCCTTCTACCTCCAGGTCACACTCCAAGACCTATTTTATATTTTTATTTGGAAACAGGGTCTCTTAAGCCAGCATGGCTGGCTTCGAACCTGAGCGATCCTCCTGTCTCCGCCTCCCAAGCACGGGGATTACAAGTATGCACCACCATGCACGGCTTTATTTTTTATTTTGAAACAGATTCTCACCACGCCCGGCAAAACCAGGGGCATATTGAAACCTCTGAGCTTTACGCCCTGCCTTATTTTTTATTCTTTATTTCGAAAGAGTCTCACTAAGTTGCAGAGGGCCTGACTAAGTAGCTTTGGCTGTCCATGAACCTGCATTTCTCCTGTCTCAGCCTCCCAGGTACTGGGATTACAAGTGTGTACAACCACACCCTGCTTTCATAGGGCATTTTCAAGTTTAAGATACTTTCAAATTTTTCAGAAATTCCTTGGCCAGTTGAAGAGTATGGTAGTCATTTCTACTCAGCTGTAAGAACTGATTCAGGATGTCATTAGGAAGGTTATGAAGTTTTTTAAATTTTGTTATTTATTTATTCATTTATTTTGGTGGTACTGGGGTTCCTGGAAGCCCTTCTACCTCTGGGCTACACTCCCAGACCTATTTTATATTTTTTATATTTGTAAACAGGGTTTCTTAAGCCAGCACGGCTGGCGTCGAACCTGCACGATCCTCCTGTCTCCACCTCCCAAGTGTGGGTATTACAAGCGTGCGGCACCACACCTGGCTAAATTTTGTTTTCATCTTTAATGAGAGTGATTATTTTTTGTGTGTGTGTTTGGTACTGAGAATGAAACCCAGGGGCTTTCTACCTCGGGCTACATTCCCAGACCTATTTTATATTTTATTTGGAAACAGGGTATCACTAAGTTCCTGAAACAGAGTATCACGAAGTTGCTGAGAGCCTCATTAAGTAGCTGATGTGATCCTCCTGTCTCAGCCTGCCAAGTACTGGGATTACATGTGTGTGTCACCATTCCCGGCATTAGTGAGACTAATTTTAGGGTTGAAATTTAATTTAATCTGGTTAGTCGATTCCAGGCTGGCTCTTGTACTGCCCTGTATTGATAAGAAGGAAAACAGTTCAGTAGAAAGTATTTTTGTCCTATAGGTTTATTATATTTTTATTGTCCTGTGTGCGTGTGTGTGTGTTTGTGTATGTATGATACTGGGATTAACCCCAGGAGTATTCTACCTCTGAGCTACACTACCACCCCTTTTTATTTTTTTTGTTTTAAAATAGGGTCTTTCTAGGTTACTGAGTGTCTTGATAAGTTACTGAGTCTTGTCTCAAATATGTGAGCCTCCCAAGTACTGAGATTACATGCACGGCCACCACGCCTGGCCTATGTTTATTATTTAATAGTGTTGGCCTGTCAGGTTTTCAAGTGGAGAATTTTTCTATCTGCCCAGGTACCGAAGTGGCATCCGAGGCCATATGAAGGCAGTAGTGATGGATCTGCTCCGGCAGTACCTGCGAGTGGAGACACAGTTTCAAAATGGTAAGCTTCCTCCTGAGGACTCTCTAAGAACATTTCTGATTCTGATCACCAAACCCAGCTATCCTTACGGAGCTATATAAGAGCTAAGCCAGTTTATCCTGTTAACACTTCCCATTAATAAGCTGTTTCTCCTTTTACCACTCCTTTAAAAACAAAACCTCCAAATCCCACTAACACCAAAGAAAGAACAACAGCACGTACCTTGATGAAATTGTGAATCCAGTGTGCTTCTGAGAAAGGACTGAGATTATTTTTCTAGTAGAGATTAGCATTATCTTTTGATATCTTCTTGACCTTGTATAGTGAGAGTTGGTTGAGTCATGACCAGGCTGAAATTGAAATTCCTTATCTGAAGAACTTGCCTCTCAGTAGCTAATCACCACAGACAAATGCGAAGGGCTTTGATTTTCTACTATTTTTTGGTATCACTTATGTGGAATTTATCCCTGGCTTTCTCTGAAGAGCTTCACTAAATGATACGTAGTTTTTAAGCATGAAATACCTTGGCTAAGATTTTAAAGCTCTGTACTGCTGATATTGCTTCTTGCCACAAGATGGCAGTGAAATGCCATAGAACTTGAAATATTAACTAAAATTTTCTTTTATAAGAATGGCTCTGTTGTTACTCATAACCAGCAAAATTCTGCAAGTAGATATTAACAAACAGAATCCAGCAATGTATAAAATAATATATCACAATCAAATTGGTTTTATTACACTAATGGTAGGTTGATTAATTTTAGGACAATCAATTTATGTAGTTTTAACATAATAAAAATGGAAAGAAATGAGAAACATGGTCATCATCTCAAGATATGGAGAGAAAAACATTTGCATTTAATGAATCCCCCTGCCTAGAACTGGGGGTTGATCCCAGGGACATTCTACCTCTGAGCTACACCCTCAACCCTATTTTTTATTCTTTTTTTTTTTTTTTTTAATTTCGGAGTTAGGGATAAAACCCAGGGACATTCTACCTTCAAGCTATACCCCCAACCCTATTTTTTATTCTTTGTTTTGAAACAGGGTTTCACTAAGTTGCATAGGGCCTCACTAAGTAGCTGAGGCTGTCTTCCAACCACGATCCTCCTATCTAAGCCTCCTAAGTACTGGGATTACAGGTGTTTACCATCATTCCTGGCCTATTTTTTATTATCAATTTGTTTTGTTTTTGGTGGTGCTGGGGATTGAACCTAAGGGCATTCTACCTCCGAATTACACCCTCAGCCCCGTTTTTTGTTTTATTTTTAATTCTTCATTTTGAAACAGGGTCTCACTAAGTTGCAAAGGGCTTTACTAAGTAGCTGAGGCTGGCCATGAACCTAGATCCTCCTGTCTCAGCTTCCCAAGTCCTGGGATTAGAAGCATGCACCACCACACTCAGCTTATTCTTAATTTTGAAACAGGGTCTTACCAAGTTGCAAAGGGCCTCACTAAGTAGCTGATACTGACCATGAACCTGCGATCCTCCTGTTTTAGCCTCCCAAGTACTGGCATTACAAGTGTATACCACCATACCCAGCTATTTGATAAGGTTTAACATTCATTCATTCATTCATTCATGAGAAACTCTTAGAACTAGGAATGAAATGGAACTTATTTTGTGTGTGTAGTACTGGGGATGGAACCCAAAGGCATTCTACCTCTGAGCTATACCCCCCGCCCTATTTTTTATTTTTAGTTTGAGATAGAGTCTCACTGATTTGCAAAGGGCCTCACTAAGTAGCTGAGGCTGTCTGTGAACTGCAGGCCTCTTGTCTCAGGCTCCAAAAGCATGCGCCACCATGCTTGGCAAAATGGAATTTTTTAATATTGTAAAGGGGACCCACCAAAAATTTACAGGGTGATTCATACATAATGGTAAAATGCTCAGCCGGGCGTGGTGGCGCACACTTGTAATCCCCGCGCTTGGGAGGCAGAGACAGGAGGATCGCGCAGGTTCGAAGCCAGCCGCGCGCGCTGGCTTAGGAGACCCTGTTTCCAAATAAAAATATAAAAAAGGTCTGGGAGTGTAGCCAGGAAGTAGAAGGGCTTCCAGGAACCCCAGTACCACCAAAAAAAAAAAAAAAAAAAAAAAAAAGGTAAAATGCTGAAAACACTTTTTCCCCTTAAAAATAGACAAGCTGGGTGTAATGTTACATGTCTATAATACCAGTACTTGGCACCCTGAGATAGGTAGACTTCCAGGTTCAAGGCCAGTGTGTGGCAATTTATCAAGATCTTATTTTAAAATAAAAACAATGCCCCTTGGTGTAATTCCTAGTATAAAAAAAAAAAGGAAAGGTGTGTGGGGGGGTGTTAGGATGTAGCTCAGAGGTAAAGTGTTTGTTTAATATATTCAAAGCCCTGGGTTCAACCTCAGTACGGCCAAAAGAAGAAAAGCTCAATATAAAACCATATTAAGTAAAAAATACGATATTTGTTTACAGATTTATAGATCAGTGGAACATGACAACCCAGAAACAGAACCATAAATGAATAAAAGCTTATTTATGGTAGAACAGGCATGGCAGATCACAAGGGAAGGTTAGGGATTTTTTTTAAGTTCTTGGGATTGAACCCTTGGGTGATTAATTGAACTTACCCATCTCTGCTTATACCAGCCCTTTTCATATTTATTTATTTTTATTTATTTGTTTGTTTATTTTTGTTTCACTCGGGATTGAACCCAAGGGAATTTTACCTTCAGGCTACACCTTACCTTATTTTTAGTTGAAACAGTTTTGCTAGGTTGATGAGAGGCTCACTACTTGCTGAGGCTTTTCTTGAAACTGTGATCATCCTGTCTCAAGCCTCCCAAGTATTGAGATTATAGGTGTGTGTCACTATGCCTGGCTCCTTTATATTTTTTATTTTGAAACAGGTTCTTTTTTTATTTTTGGTGGTACCTCCGGGCTGTACTCCTAGACCTATTTTATATTCTGTTTGTAAACAGGGTCTCACTAAGTTGCCGAGAGCCTTGCTCAGTCAGCCTGACTTTGAACCTGTGCGATCCTCCTGCCTCAGTTCTTTGTAAGTTGCTGAGGTTTCCTCAAAGTTTCTTAGGCTGGCCTTGAATCTATAGTCCTCCTTTCTTAGCCTCCCAAGTTCTGGGATTTCAGGTATGCTCTATTATGCCTAGCAGGAGAGACTTTTTATTTATTTATTTTATTATTATTATTTTATTACTATTGTTATTATTATTAATATTATTATTAATTTTTTGGTGGTACTGGGTTCCTGAAAACCCTTCTACCTCTGGGCTACACTCCCAGACCTATTTTTACATTTTTATTTGGAAACAGGGTCTCTTAAGCCATCAAGGCTGGCTTTGAACCTGTGCGATCCTCCTGTTTCCACCTCTCAAGTGCGGGGATTACAAGCGTGCACCACCATGCCCGGCAGGAGAGACTTTTTAAATAAATGATACCAGGACAATAATTTAATCATTTGTTTAATTAAAAATAAAAAGGGAAAAAGAAGCCTGGTGTGGTGGCACACACCTGTAATCCCACGTACTGAGGAGGCTGAAGATCACAAGTTCAAGCCTAATTTGGATAACTCAGTGAGACTCAAAATAAACTAAAAAGGATTGGGGATAGCACTTAGTGATAGAACACTTGCCTAGTATTCATGAGGCCCTGGGTTCAATTCCAAGTGCTGCAAGAAAAAAAGTCATAGTAATTGGAATCTTACCTTACACCATACACACAGAAATAAATTTCAAATGAATAAAAGTCTTAAAATATTTACTTAAAATATGTACCCAAGAGGCAAACTATTAAAGTTTTAGAATATCCTTATTAGCTTAACATAGTGAAAATTTTGTCATATAATACACAGCATGTACAAACTATAAAGAAAACTGTTCAGTTCTGCTCATCAAAATGCATCAGAGATGGAAAACAAACTGTGAGAAGATATTTACAAAATATATATTATATATAATATCATGTTTCCCTAATATGTGAGAGTTAGGGAGAAATGGGTCATAGGAGGAACTCTTGGAAGAGGATCAGTAACTTTTAACTCTGTTTACATTGTCTTTGGATATACAATATTTTTTTTTATTTTTTAGGGAGTTTATTTACTCTTTTGTTGCCTGTGCCATTGAAATCATATCCAAGAAATCACTTCCAGTTTCAATGTTGTGAGGTTTTATGACCCAGATTTTCTTCTAAAAGCTTATAGTATTAAGATTTATAGTTAGGTCTTTTATCTATTTTGAGTTAATATTTGTATATGTGTTAGGTAAGGGTCCAATTTTATTCTTTTTCATTTATTATTATTTTTCAACAATATTTAGTTAAAAGACTAGTATTTCCTCCACCAAAAGTTCATGGAAACCTTGTCAAAAATAACTTGACAATGTATGGAAGAATTTATCTCTAGGCTTTTAATTAGCTCCAATGGTTTATATATCTGCCTTTATAACAGTACTACACTGTTTCAATTATTGTAGCTTTATATGGTTTGAAATCAGAAAATATACATCTTCTAGCTTTGTTCTTCTTTGAGACTGTTTTGGGTATCTAGAGTCCATATTCCATATCAGGATAGATTTTTTTCTGAAAAATAAATAAATAAATGTATGATAGTTTCACCTAAAAAAAAAAAAAAGGAAAAAATATTCTCTGGTAAGAAAGAAAGCAAAAAGAAATATTGAAATGTTATCTTTAAGTCATCAAAAGTTTGGTACCAGACAAATGAAACTGTTATGTGAGATTATCAATGTTAATATTGTATAAATTGCTATAATACTAGATGTCAACCAGTAAGCCAAGCGTGGAAAGGAGGGATGGGGAGGGAATGGGGTGGGGATCGGGTAGGGGCTAACTGGGCGAGATGTGCATGTATGTCCACAAAAGTATTTTCTTTATACCACTATGATGTATGAATACATTGCACCAATAAAAAATAAATTAAAAAAAAAAGAAAAAAAAATATAATATCATGTTGATAGAACTGCTATGATTCAGTAAATAAAAGAAATGTAATAGAAAAATAGGCAAAGGAAAAAGATATTTTGAATAAAAGTAAGTATAAGTAGTTCATATAATTACAAAAAGATGTTCAATCCCATTACTAATTAGAGAAATATGAGCCAAAACCACAATGAGAATGGTGAAAATTTAAGTCACATCATCTTTTACTGTTCCTGTAAATGGAAGGTCAAATTGGTACAGACGTTTTGGAAAAAAATTGGTCAGTATCTAATGAAGTTGAAATTTCATTTATATTCTTTAACCCAGTAGTTTTACGTTTACATAATGCTCTAGAGAAACTCTTACACATGTGTAGTAGAACACATATATAGGATTATTCATGTCAGGACAGTTCATAATAACAAAAAGTACAGGAAACAACCTAAATATGCACAGGTAGTGTCACACACTTATAATCTGAGTTCTTAGGAAGCTGAGACAGAAGGATCGCAGCTTCTCAGCCAGCCTTAGCTACTTAGTGAGACCCTCAGCAACTTAGTAATACTCTGTTTCAAAAGAAAAGAATAAAATAGGGCTGGGATTGTAGCTAGGAGGTAGAATGTTCCTGGGTTTCATCCTCAGTACTAAAATAAAATACACTAGTCGAATAGATTATTGAATTGTAGAATATTCCTATGGTGGGTTATTATTCAGCAGTGAAAATGAATGACTCAAGGTACACACATTAACAGAAGGATGAATCTCAAAAATACAATCTTCTGGAAAAGAAATGTTACAGAAGAATCAACACATGGTGACTCCATTTTTTATAAAGTTCAAAAATAAGAAAAATTAAACTATATATATATGTGTGTGTGTGTATATACACACACACACACTGCTGTTAAAGATAAGAAAAGGAAAAGAATAATTATGAAATTAAGCTTAGTACTTTTTTTCTGAGGAGAAACACAGGAGGTATTCAAAGATACTAAAGATGCTCTATTAAAATTTATTTATTTCGGCCGGGCATGGTGGCACACACTTGTAATCCCTGTGCTTGGGAGGCAGAGACAGGAGGATCATGCAGGTTCAAAGCCAGCCGCGCGCACTGGCTTAGGAGACCCTGTTTCCAAATAAAAATGTAAAAATAGGTCTGGGAGTGTAGCCTGGAGGTAGAAGGGCTTCCAGGAACCCCAGTACCACCAAAAAAAAAAAAAAAAAAAAAAAAAAAAAATTATTTATTTCAAAACAACACTTAGAAGCCGGGTGTGGTGGTTGCATGCTTGTAATCCCAGTACTTGGGAGGCTGATATAGGGGGATCACAGGTTTGTAGCCAGCCTCAGCTACTTAGTGAAGTCCTTTGCAACTTAGTGAGACCGTGTTTCAAAATAAAGAATAAAAAATGGGTCTGGGGTGTAGCTCAGAGGTAGAATGCACTTGGGCTCAATCCCAGTACTATAAAACAAACAAAAAAAAAATGTAGTTTAAAAAAACTACTACTTTTTTTGTTTTGTTTTTCCTTCAGTACTAGGGATATATCACACATTTCTTTTCTTTCTTCCACTTTTTTTTTAAACTGGGACTTGAACCCAGAGGTGTTTACCTCAGACTGACACCATCAGCCCTATTTTATATTTATTCTGAAACAGGGTCTCACTAAATTGTTGTGCATTGTCCTCAAACCTGCAATCTACCTGTCTCAGTCTTTCAAGTACTGAGATTACAAGCATGTGTGACTGCACCTTGCTTTTTTTTTTTTCTCCCCCTTAATGCATTGCTATAGATCAAACCCAGGGCCTCGTCCATGCTAGGCAAGTACTCTACCAATTATCTACATCCCCAGCCCAAGGCCAACCAATTTTTAAACAGCTTCCATTTTATTCTAAATGGATTTTTTATGAAATTGACAGCTCTCTAAGTAATGCAGTCCATGATTTTTTAGGTACATTTCTTATGTCAATTTTTTTATATTTAAAACAGATGAAGTACGGTTGCTCTGGTAAAATGTCAGTATTCTAGGAAATCATGGTACTGGAGTTTGAACTTCACTGTTCTATTTTGTAATTTAATGTAAAATCTGAATTGAGTTGATAATCTTAGTATTTTTATGGTTTTATAAAATTCTGACCCTGCAGAATATTTAAACACTAATTTTCTTTACTTGGAAGTTTAATTCTGAGGTTAGCTGTTTTCTAAAGAACTGAATATTAGTCAGGTACATGCCTGTAATCCCAACTACTCAGGAGGCTGAGGCAGGAGAAGCAAACATTTGAGGCCAACCTCAGCAACTTAGCAAGACCCTGTCTCAAAATAAAATATAAATAAAGGGCTGGAGAATTATGTAGATTTGCAATAGAGTGCCCTTGGGTGCAATCCTCAGTCGTACAAAAAAAAAGAGAGAAAGAATTAATTATTACTTATATCTTATTCTAGGTATCACTACAGTATACCAGAAGCTTGTATTTCTATTGCAAAACATAACTTTCCAAGCCAGGCGTGGTGGCACGCGCTTGTAATCCCAGCATTTGGGAGGCTGAGACAGGAAGATAGTGGTTTGCGGACAGCCTCAGCTTCTGCTTAGTGAGGACCTTTGAAATTCAGTGAGACCCTGTTTCAAAATAAAGAATAAAAATAGTTGCCGGGCGTGGTGGCGCACGCTTGTAATCCCCGCGCTTGGGAGGCAGAGACAGGAGGATCGCGCTGGTTCGGAGCCAGCCTCGCTGGTTTAAGAGACCCTGTTTCCACATAAAGTTAAAAACTAGGTCTGGGAGTGTAGCCCGTGGGAGTGTACCCGGAGGTAGAAGGGCTTCCAGGAACCCCAGTACCACCAAAAAAAAAAAAAAAAAATAGTGCTAAGGTTTTAACTCAGAGGTAGAATGCCTCTGTGTTCCATCCCCAGTACTGCAAAAACAGAAAAAACCATAGCTTTCCTATCGAGACCTAACCTGCCCCTGGTGCCTTGTGGAAGGCCAGTGAAAACAAACATAACTGTAATCCCTATATACTTTCCACAGTACTAGGGATGGAATCTAAGGGAATTCTACCTCTGAGCTATACCCCTAGCCCTATTTTTAAAATTTTTTATTTTGAAACAAGGTCTCACTAAGTTGCGAAGGGCCTCAGTAAGTAGCTGAGGCTGTCTGCAAACTGTGATCTTTTCATCTCAGCCTTCCAAATGCTGGGATACAAGCATCTGTCATTACGTCCAGCCCCTATAGACCTTTTGACTTAATACAAGGTTCTCCTTGATCTATACCGTGGTTTGGATTTGGAATTCCTAGGCATTGGTTAGTTGTTTTAATGAACTTACCGGGGAAATGTTGGTTTTGAGGTAGCACTACACTTGTTATAGATATTGGTAAATCTGGTGTGGTTTTAATTCTTGAGCTAAAACTATTCCAAGTATGTAGGGTGCAATATATTCAGTGAGTCACAGGTGGAACCAGAATCTCAAGCTGCTGCAGAACCTAAAGATCATCAAGTTTAATGGTATTGACATTTCTTTTTAAGCAAAAGAACCCTCATTTCTAAGAAAATTATTCTAGGAAAAGTGAGAAGTTTTAGAATAAGAGTAGAATTCAGTCGTGCTTCTCTTCCCTTTATTTTTAGACAAGGTCTTGCTAAATTGCCTGAGTTTGCCTTGAACTTCTGATCCTTTTGTTTTAGCCTCCCAAGTATTGGGATTACTACGCGCCTGGCCCAATTTTTTTTTTTTTTTTTTTTTTTTTGGTGGTTTTGGGGTTCCTGGAAACCCTTCTACCTCCGGGCTACCCTCCCAGACCTATTTTATATTTTTATTCGGAAACAGGGTCTCTTAAGCCAGCGAGGCTGGATTTGAACCTGCGTGAACCTCCTGTCTCTGCCTCCCAAGCACGAGTATTACAAGTGTGCTCCACCACACCTTCCTTTTTTTTTTTTTTTTTTTTTTTAGTACTGGAGATTGAACCCAGGGGCATTCTACCTTGAGCTGTGTCCTCCACCTTCTTTTTTAAATTTTTTTTTATTTTGAAACTTGGTCTCACTAAGTTGCTGAGGCTAGCCTCGAACTTGAAATCCTCTTGTATCTGGAATCCTTGGGAGACCAGTAGTATTATAGTGTGTGCCACCATGCTTCCCTGTACATTTCCTAATATGAGAAAATTGAGGCCCTGAGGGGTCAAATGATTTGTCTAAAGTGCATTATGAGTTGGCAACAGAGATAGACTTTGAGTCTAGATATTATATGCAGATTTACATGACTCTTACTCTAGTGTTCCTTTTACTAACCAACATGCCAGTTATGTACAAATTCATCCAAGAAATTCTTAACTTGTTTCTTCTTACTGCTTATCAGGTAAATTATAGACATTAAGAAACAAACAAGCCGGATGTGGTGGCGCATGCTTGTAATCACAGTACTTGAGAGGCTGAGACAGGAGGATTGTAGGTTGAAGCCAGCCTCGGCCGTTTAGCACAACCTGTTTTCAAATAAGAAATAAAAATTGGGGAGTGGGGCATGGTGGCACACGCATGTAATTCCAGTATTTGGGAGTCTGAGACAGGAGAATCGCGGTTCACGGACAGCCTCAGCTATTTAGTGAGGCCCGTTGCTACTCAGTGAAACCCTGTTTCAAAATAAGGAATAAAAAATAGGGCTGAGGGTTTGGCTTAGAGGTAGAATGCCCTTGGGTTCCATCTCCAGTACCTCAAAAAAAAAAAAAAATGGGTTGGGGATATAACTTGAAGGTAGAATGTCTCTGAGTTCATTCCCCGTATAAAACACACACACAGAAAGAAAGAAAGAAAGAAAGAAAGAAAGAAAGAAAGAAAGAAAGAAAGAAAGAAAGAAAGAAGCAAATAACATGTAATGTGAGCCTCTGTACATGAGTGAGGACCAGTTCTTTTTGCTGCTTGCAGGCCACTATGATAAATGTGTGTTTACCCTTCGGGAAGAGAACAAAAGTGACATGAACACTGTGCTGAACTACATCTTCTCTCATGCTCAAGTCACAAAGAAGAATCTTCTGGTCACAATGCTTATTGTGAGTATTAATTTTCAGAACCTGTAAGGATGATTGAAGATATTCAAAAGGTATTTTTTTCCTTCTGATGTCCATGGTCAGAGGAAAAGCTACTCTCTTTTATAAAAAATTATGGGATGAGTGCAGTTTGGATTCTGGATTAACAGTGGCTTACATGGACCTTTATCCTTGATCTGAAGAAGCTGCTACAGTTAGAAAAGGATTGTTTTGGTAATTATGCATATGATCTGCATAGGAACCCGAATATCTTGACTATTTAGAAATGCCTTGCGTTTCCCTATTTTTGTTGTCATCATGACATTACTTTTCAAATCTCTGGTGGTGCACGCTTGTAATCCCAGCATTTGGGAGGCTGAGACAGGAGGATCATGGTTCAAAGACAGCCTTAGCTACTTAGTGAGGCCTTTTGCAACTCAGTGAGACCCTGTTTCAAAACAAATAATAAAAACTAGGCCTGCGAGTGTAGCTCGGAGGTAGAATGCACCTGGGTTCCATCCCCAGTACTGCCAGAAAAAACAAGTATCTGATACTCATTTTAGATATAAGGAATGGCTCTTATGTAAAAAACTTAATAGCAACAAAACATTAGAAATTCAGTACTGCCTATTTCCTACCAAAGATATTTGAATTTATTCTGCATCTTCTTTGCTCCCTTTTTGTTTTGTTTACCAGAAAATGCTAAGCTCAGATTATTTGTATTGGTAGTAGATATATTATTTTGTACCCATAACTAGTTATATAAGAATTAGTAAAAAGTGGGAATGAAGGGCAAGACTAGTTAAAGTGAGTAGGACTGATGTCCATGTGACCAGGGGTTAGAATTTTGTGGACTTGAAGATTTTTGAAGATTGTTTGTGAGTCCTTTGCTCCCAGGTATTTCTAGCCGAGTTAATTCTAGGAATCTCAGAACAATAGGACTACTCTTTAGGTCCCTCACCCCATGGCTCTGAGCATTGCTTTGCTGCTGCATGTTTGTCTTTTTTGGGGAATATAAGACCTTTTCATTCCTTGAATTTTCTTTTTTGTCCCTTTGTAGAATGGGTATTCTTGGTACTTTAGTCCCATCATTTCTTCTCAGAGGATAAAAAACACCTTTTCACTGTCCTTTTCTATTTTATACTTCAAAATGAAGAGAAACTATCTGGCTAACAATGTTACTACTCATTCAGCCATTTGTCCAGCTGGTAACTCTAAAGAATATAATTTTTTTCAGAAAACCACTCTTTAAAAATATGTTGTTACAGGGAGAGTTTCTTACTTTTTTTACCCTGGAATGGCCAGATTGTGAGCAAGCCACAAAATGCATTAGAAGGGATAATAAATGTGTGTGATAAATATGTGTGTGTGTGTGTGTGTGTATGCTTTATGTGAAATTTCAACTTCCCCAAGTGACAGCTTTCAGCAAAGCAATTATACAGTCTAATGGAAATTTGATACTTTTTTCCTCAATTAAAAACGGAAGAAATTTATGACTTTATTTTCAAATTTTAATTCAACAATTGTTAATTCTTACTTGGATAAAGCCAAAAGTTTCTACCAGAATAGTGTAATGATGGGGGGGGGGGTGTCTTTCAGTTTGGAACTAAAATGGGATAGAATTTGCCTTTACAGGGAGCTAATTATGGT
Organism: Muscardinus avellanarius; assembly: GCF_963383645.1. Lineage (NCBI taxonomy): Eukaryota > Metazoa > Chordata > Mammalia > Rodentia > Gliridae > Muscardinus > Muscardinus avellanarius. The sequence continues at coordinate 32,950,529 of NC_137802.1, forward strand.
GAATTTTTCATCTTATTATGACTACCTTTTTAAGAACTTAACAGTTTTCTGCACTAAAAATAGACCAGAGCCCAGAATCCTTGGAGCAGCAGAAGAGTAATGATCGTCCGGGACTGTCGCTGGGTTTCTTAAATTCTAATTTGTAAGATATAGGGGCTCGGCTCGCTCCTTTTGCGGAGTGATTGTAAGTAACGCTTGCCTTAAGAATCTCATTATTGGAACACGGAGCCATATTTCCTCTGAGAATTCTGGAGTAGCTTTGAGCCGGGGCTGTTCATTTCTCAAGTAATCACGCTGGTGTGATGGAGAGAGAAAATGGCAGCTGTTCGGAGCTCAGGCCTTCAATTTTCTTCAGAGTCCAGTCACTCAAGTGTGTAATTACACGGGGGGTGCTGCAGAGGCGTTGGGCCCTGTCAGAGAACTGGTTTGAGCCTTTGCTTTCTGCTTTTGCCAGTCAGGACAGGCAGAAGCCAATGGGACCCTGACTTGCTGCTGTTCTTTCTACTCTCACCTTGTCATCTGATTACTTCTGACCTGCATGGATAGTACCCAAACTTTCTTTCCAACAGGCTGAGCTTTTTGGAGGAAAGAGCTATTTCAGAGTATCTGGGTTTGGCTGAATAACATAGGAGTTTGGCTGAATAAGTTAGGAGTATCTGGGTTTGGCTGAATGAGTAGGAGGAGAAATGGAAGCGGGAGGAGGGAAGAGGAAGCAGGAGGGAGGTTGAAGATGTGAACCATGAAGCTGGATTTGTCTTTTTCTCCATTTTGGCATCTTCACATTTTTCTTTAAAAACAAAATAAGATACAGAAAGCATAATAGAATCTGTAGGCTTACATATCATTAATTTTTATTCAAATATCAATCATTTTCACCCCATTTTAGAGATTTGGAAATTAAGAAGTTAACTGATAGGCTTGAGCTTGGAGCCATTCAGCAGTGAAGCAGGGGTCAGGGATAAAAGCTCAGATGGTACTCCTTTCTGACCCAACATTCCCGAATGCCAGACCTGTCTTCTTTTTCTCTTTGACAAAGACTAGCCGCTCCCCCATCCCATCTGCATTAACGGTAGCTGGTCAAGCCTTTTTAGTTGTAAGATTACTCTTTCTACAGATTTTATTGTCTTTTATAGATGTCACCGGGACACAGTAGCATTTCAGTTCCCCCTGCTTGTGTTCTCTTGGTTCTCCTTCCTTTGCTTACCTTGGCTTTCTGATTGATGCTTTATGTGCCCAGCATTGCAATCTCTGCTTTCTAGAAATAGTAATGTTGGTGGTATGCTTTACTGAGCTAGATGATGATTCCTGGGCTTTTGAACCTAGAGGAAAGAATAAAGAAAATCAGACTGCTCCAGAGAAGGGGAGGTGCCTTCATCTTAGTGTAAGTTGCCTAGTGGTAACTTGCCCCGTTGGACTCTTGAGCAAATTTCTTCTAATCCTTTATCATGTATGGAACATAAAATACTGAAGTTCTGTCCAGTTTCTTCCATTTGAAGGAACATTGAACCACAAATGAAAACAAAGCCTGGAATAGTAAATTTATTTTTTGAAAGCACTTGTTTTTTAAATTTAACTTAATTGGTAAAAGCTTAGGGCTCAGAATAGACTTTATGTGTTTGCTTAGAAATATTTAAGGGACTTTTCAGACAAATTAATTACTTGCTAGAAATAAAAGTATCAGCTGGGTATGTTGTCACACACCTGTAGTCCTAGTACTTGGGAGGCTAAGACAGGAGGATGGCAGGTTCAGGAACATCCTCTGAAACTTAAAAAAGACTCTCAGTAACCTAAGGCGACCCTGTTTTATATTTTTATATTTATTTATTTATTTATTTATTGGTACTGGGGGTGGAACCCAGGGGCTTTTCTACCTCCGGGCTATACTCTCCCAGACCTTTTTTATACTTTATTTGGAAACAGGGTCTCACTATGTTAATAAGAGTTTCACTAAGTAGCCAAGGCTGGCTTTGAACCTGTGCAATCCTCCTGTCTCAGCCTTCTAAGTGCTAGGATTACAAGTGTGTACCACCACACCCAGCTGGAGACCCTGTTTTAAAACAAAACAAACAAAACAAAACAAAACAAAACAAAAGGCCGAGAGTGTAGCTCTAAGGTAAATGTCCAGTACTACCACACTGAAAAAAAAAAAAGTGTCAGCATTCCCAGTATACCTCTCTAGATAACAATTATGTATCCTGCAGCATCTTGATGTTGGGTAGTCTTCCTCTCTCTGTGGATGTCTTGTTTCTGGTGTAGTACACTTGAACATGCCTCCATATGACTTTTACCACACGTATAGACTTTTAACTTGGATCAGAGAAGAGAGAACATTTAAAATGCTGATCAGTTCTTCATCCCCTTAAAATAACCGTAATTAGTCCAATGTAAAGAAGATAAGTCTTTCTCAGTGATCTCAAATTTACTAAATAAAGGTGTTACTAACACTTTATTGTAAATCCATCCTATAATGTGGGGTGTGTGTGTATGTGTGTTTGTGTGTTTGTGTGTGTGTGTGTGTGTGTGTTAATGAGGCTTGAACTCAGGGATATTCTACCTCTGAATACCGCCAGCCCTATTTTTATTTTATTTTTTTAATTTTGAAACAGATTCTCACTAAGTTACAGAGGGCATCATGAGGTTGCTGAAGTTGAACATGAACATGTGATTCTCCTTTCTCAGCCTCCCAAGTACTGGGATTACAAGTATGCGCCACCATGCCTGGCTCTGTGGTATCTTTGGAATGTCAAAAATCTCAGGTGTGACTGGAAGAAACTACCAATCCATTGATGATATTGGGATTAGGGCCTTCTCCCGCTGAATAGTAGTTAATGTTTTCAGGGCAAGACACAAAAGATCACATTCTTTTTATGTTCTAAATTGACTTTCTCATTGTCATTTAATGCTTCTCCTACTAAGAATAGACTTCTCTGTTATCTGTATGACTTTGGCTATGATATTGATACTTAAGCATTTTTGTTATATTTCTATAAATCCAAAACATTCACTATATTTAGTAACCCATCTAGGATGAGAATAAAAATAAGAAATAGCTGTGTTGTACTAATCTTAATTACTATACAATTGTAACTGAATAATACTTTCACTTCAGTCTACAGATTTTCTGCTAATGACCTATAATCCTTAAATCAGCAGGTTTTATTTATTTATTTATTTATTTATTTATTTTTTTTTTTGAGGTACTAAGGATGGAACCCAAGGTCATTTTACCTTCAAGCTATACCCCCAGCCCTATGTTTTATTTTTTATTTTGAAACAGGGTCTCGCTGAGTAGCTGAGCCTGTCCGCGAACTGCGATCCTCCTGTCTCAGCCTCCCAAATGCTGGGATTACAAAAGTGTGGGCCACCACACCTGGCCAGGTTCCTTCTTTAAATGATACATTTTATGTTAAGAAACATAGGGTGGTCAGAAACAGAGAGAGGGGAGGAAAGAGAGAAGAGAGAAGGCCACAATCCAAGGACCCATTTTCTCCAACCATTCCCTGCCTCCAAATCTAGCTATGTTGCTGAACACATGAGCTCTAAGGGATATTTTAAGTCTAAACTTTAACAAGCAGTGTTTGCTGTGATAGGAACATAAGAAAAGAGGAAACCGTATCTTGAGTTTCTCTACATACTGTTATTTACCTGTTCTTTCCTTCTGTTTCTTTTTGGACTTGTCTATGGTGATTTACGTATTTCCTTGAAATGCTGCTTTGCTTACTGACTCTCAGCAAAAGATGAGACTTCGCTGCATTTTATCCTTCTCTTTGCTTTTATGCCTAGGATAGGTGGGACAATCCTTTAGTATGTGACTGCATGATGAAGGGAATCCTGGGTTTATCTTTAATAGCAGTCTTTATTTTTCTCACTCAGATGGATAAAAGCAATACTTGTACTTTCTTATCTACAAATCATGGGTTTCATGACTCTGGGCAGTTGAACAAACCTCTGGTTGGTAGACTGAGGAAGAGAACCCTATTTTTAGTCATATCCTAAAAATAAGTTTGAAAAACCTTTTTCCCAGCATAATAGTGTTGAGTGTTTCAAAAGTATTTATTTTGTAATTAGAACATAGTAGGAGTTTTGGAAAATGGTTTTTGGAAATACATGTATGCCACAAAGGCCAACACACTTTTATTTATACTGCTGTAATAAAGGACTATACAGAGTACCCATGAGATGATGAAGAATAGGTACGAAATAGAGATTCTTAAAGGACTGATAACAGGGTGAAGGGAGGGTGACTTAAAAGCAGGAACAGGGTTGGGGATGTGGCTCAAAGATAGTGCGCTTGCCTAGCATGTGTGAGGTCCTGGCTTCATCTCTAGCATCACAACACACACACGTAAACATCTTTCATGTCTCATTGATAGTAGAGGAGAAGAAAAATTCAGTAAAATATATTTTAAAATCAGAACAGAGGGAACAGTACATAAATGTGTATATTTTATATGATATTGTATTAAGAACTACTAAATCAATAGCTTTGTAAAATTCAAAATTGTCAGACATTTATAAAAACTGCATCTATAGTTTTTTTTTCAGCTTAAATGAAAACTACATGGATAATAAAAAGATATTCCACTAGACTCTCAAGTGGAAATATTTTTCTCAGGACATCATCGGGATTTTTACCTTAACATTGTTTACTTTTTAAAAGAGGAAGGATCTAACACTATATATCCTATAATAAGAGCTTGTTTCTTTCCTCTAATCCAGCCAAGGATTCACCATATTTAAATTCATGGAATGATTTTTGGTATAGGAACAAGATAGATGATTTTGGATGTAGAACTCCAGAATATTTTTAGTTAGCATGTATTTATAAATGAATAATTTGTTCTTGTGTTTCTGTTTTGCATCCTCCTGGGGTGCTGAACATTTGGTTTCTTAGAATTAAAACCACAAGGGTGGTTTCTCTTGCCTTATTCTACCTTCTTTTCCAGTGTGGGAGAGGGAATAGAAAGACCTTCAATCTTTACATCATTTAAAACTTCTTGAGACTTTGAAACATCATCTGTTATTTCTTACTCAGAATCCCTTTGACCCCTTTTAGTGGTCTCTGATGATTTCTTCTGCATGTTAGAAATATAATGATAATTTATAAAGAAATACATTAAGAATCTGGAATCTGATTGATGGGAGAGATTTAGGCTGCTTCTCAGCAGCAACTTCCTCTGAGATCATCTGTACCACATTGTGTAGGATAAAAATAAAATTTGCATTTTCTTATTAATCCAGCCTTTTTACTTTTTTTTCGTCGCCTTTCTGTATTTCAAAGTCCTATCCTCTGCATTTCTTTTTAATGTAGGTGTATATGTTCTGTTTTAATTAACAATTAGGATCAGTTGTGTGGCCGGGACCCTACTCTCACGGATGAGCTGCTAAATATCCTCACAGAGCTGACTCAACTCAGTAAGACCACCAATGCTAAAGTTGCTCTCCGGGCACGCCAGGTAAGAATAGTTGTTTATCTTGAAGGAAGGCTAGTTTCATAGTTTGGGCAGCTCAGTCACCTTTTAAAGATCATGCAGTTCTCTGTGTATGTCATTCTGCCCTCAGAACCAATGCTTTCATGTGATATATATATATATATATATATATATATATATATATATATATATATATATATATTTCATGAGATATATATATATATATAATTATTTTTTTTTTTTTTCGGTACCAGGGATTGAACCTAGGGGCATTCTACCTCTGCGCTCCACTCCCAGCCCTATTTTTAATTCTTTATTTTGAAACAGAGTCTCACTAAATTACAAAGGGCCTAAGTAGCTGGGGCTAGCTGCGAACCTGTGATCCTCCTGTCTCAGCCTCCCAAGTACTGGGATTATAAGCGTGTGCCCCGACACTCAGCTTAAAAGAAAGAAAGAAAAAAAAATGTAAATATATATGTAAATGTGTGTGTGTGTCATTAAGAATGATTAATGTTGAATCTCTAAAATAGAAACTCTTTCCCTATTATAAAGCCCTGGTATTATTCCCCATCCTCCCTAATAAACCCAAAAGTAAACCAGAGTCAGATGGAGAAAAAGAAACTTAGAGAAGGATATCAATATCTTTTCCCAAGGGGATCTTAGAAGCAGATGAGAACTTTTAAGTGTGTATGAAATGATCATGTGTGGAAAGCAAAAAGATAATGAAATGAATCCTAGGCACTAACAATCAGAACAACCCCAGAGAAGTCCAGTTAGCTTCACCCTGTAGTGTTCATTTCCATTCCAAAAGGTTTCAGCAGGGAAGCGGGTAGTTGGTGCTCCCTTTGTGTTTCAGTGCATGGACATTGACAAGGAAGCAGCATTTGAAGCTGTTCAGTGACCTTCTGCTTTCTCTACAATTGTATCCATGTCACTGAACTACTCAAAGTTATTGAACCTCTCAGTGACCTGCTGAGGGTATTCAGGTCCCACTGTGTTCCTGTTTGTTTGTGACACTGCTTTCACACTCTGCTCCTCATATGCATTCGTGTTACTTTCTGATGCCTTCTCCATGCTGCCGAGTACCTGGAGCTGTCAAAGCAGCTTTTCCTAGTCTTTCTGCAGCAGAGTTGCGAAAGGCTAGCTATGTTGCTTCCACCTTCCTCACAGCTGCTCCCTGCCAGGCCTGGTTCCCAATTAACAGCTAGTCATGCAGTCCCTAGGACTAGCAGCTTTGCAATGGTAAATCACATGCACTGATGGAACTTGATTGAAGCTGTTTTCTCTCCCTTCCCCATTTCCCTCTGGGAAATTGCCCACAATGCAAATCATGGTGGGAGTCAACTGAGATTCACTATTTGTTGGCATTGACTTTATGTTACAGGACCTAGAAGTTGTTTTACTTGGTCTCTGTTTTATCTTTGATGCCTGCACTTACAGATTTATATTTATTGCTTTTGTATCAGAGCTTCCTAATAGGAGTATAGAATAATGACTCCCTTAGGAACTTATGCCTCTTATTTTGCTCTCACTCTAGGTTCTTATTGCCTCCCATTTGCCATCGTATGAGCTTCGCCATAACCAAGTAGAGTCTATCTTCCTATCAGCTATTGACATGTATGGACATCAGTTTTGCATTGAGAACCTGCAGGTATATATAATAGCCCTTTTTTGCCACTCTGTTTTCTTGTCCCCTTTACTCCCAAGAATAGTTTCATTAAGTAATCATTCAATTTTTATTTAAAATGATTTATTCTTAAAATTTTTTCATAGAGATGCAATGGATTTCTTTGAAAAGTATTGCAGCTTAGCCTAAAAAAACAAATTAGCCCTACCTTAATATCTTTTTTCTTTAATATCTTAAAAATCTTTACCTTTTGTGCTTTTTCCTAGAAAGCATTGCAGGCCAGAGTTAGATGGCAGCATTGTTTGATGTCTGATATTTGAATTAGATTTATACATAAATGGTTTTTACTCTTCTGGAGATAAAACTATTTAAATATAATTTAATTTTAATTTTATTTTAATGCTTACCATTAAGCTATATAAGGAACCCATTTTGTAAGAGGTTATTGGCTAATTACACTGATCAGAAGGGCCCTGACTTTTATTATTATTATTATTATTATTATTATTATTATTAATTATTATTATTATTATTTTGGTGGTACTGGGGTTTCTGGAAGCCCTTCTACCTCCAGGCTACACTCCCAGACCTATTTTTATACTTTTTATTTGGAAATAGGGTCTCTTAAGCCAGCGTGGCTGGCTTCAAACCTGCGCGATCCTCCTGTCTCCGCCTCCCAAGCACGGGGATTACAAGCGTGCGCCACCATGCCCAGCTTGACTGTTTTTTAACATCATCATTTTTCCAAGAGTGGCTTTCTGTTTTTCTACTTAGAAACCAGGATGCTTTTGTTATATCCAGCCAAAGGAATCTTCAGACTTTCTGTAAGATTTCTTCTTTGTGAAGTGATTTTCCCCTAGAGCTGAAAGAAGACATTTGTATTTGGTTCATAGTTGAAATCTAGTATTTCAACTTGAGTTCAAATCTAGAATTTACCATAGTGGAGAATTAAGGCAATATTTAGGAAGCAAAGTGTATATAAATGTCAAAAAGGGTAAAAATAATCATGAACACTTATTTAAGCTTATAATTGATGCTTTTAAGACATTATTCTAAGAATTTTATGTGTAGTAAGCCAAATACTCTTCACAACAGCCCAATAAGGACAGTTATTATTTTTCCCATTTGTGTCTGAGGAAGTCAAGGCACAGAGCAATCATGCTCATTATGACATCCATAGACAGAATTCTTAGCTTTTCAATAACTGCTTCGAATGCCAGATAATAGTATAAAACCTGTCTTTTTACCTTCCAGAAACTCATCCTATCTGAAACATCTATTTTTGATGTCCTCCCAAACTTTTTCTATCACAGCAACCAGGTAGTGAGGATGGCAGCTCTGGAGGTAAGTGTTCATTTCATGGTCAACTCTGGTTTCTAACTGATGTTGTTTTTGTTTTTGTTTGTTTGTTTTTTAGTAGTGGGGATGAAACCCAGGGACATTGTATCTCTGAGCTACACCCTCAGCCCTATTTTTTATTCTTTAAAAAATTTTTTTGAAACACTCTCACTGAGGTGTGAAGGACCTCACTAGGTAGCCGAGGCTATCCGTGAACCACGGTCCTCCTGTCTCAGCCTCCCAAAAGCTGGGATTGCAAGCATGCTTTTACCTAGAAAGCATTGCAGGCCAGAATTAAATGGCAGCATTGTTTGATCTCTGATATTTGAATTAGATTTATACAGAGATGGTTTTTACTCTTCTGGAGACAAAACTATTTAAATATAATTTAATTTTAATTTTAACACCCGGCTTGTTTTGTTCTTTTTCTTTAGCCTTTCGTTGCCTGTCCCCTGCCCCTTCCATGCTGGTGATGGAACCCTGAGGCTTGCACATGAGAACATGAGGCAAGCATGCTGCCACTGAGCAATATCCCAGCTCATGGGGTTGGTTCTGAGGGTAGTCTTTTCCTTGGAAACTATAAGTGCTTTACTTGAGTATTTCATATGAACTTCTGGGTTCACCAGCTTTTGGGTTCCAACCACAGGGAAGTAGCTACCAGCATTTTTCAGTAGTTTCTATTTTCCAGATATTTGAATTCTCCCTTTTCAATTGATTAGGATTCCTTGTGACAAATAAGTGAAAAAAATAGGTGGTTAATCTACACATGTATAACTTTACCATTTTGTGATTTAGGCCAAATTAAAATGGATTTTAAGCTGGGCATGGTGGTGCATGCCTATAATCCTAGTATTTGGATGGATGAGACAGGAGGATCACAAGTTCAAGGCCAGCCTCAGAAATTTAGTGAGGCCCTCCACAACTTAGACCCTATATCAAAATTAAAAATGAAATAGGGCTGAAGATGTATCTCATAGGTAAAATATCCTTGGGTTTAGTCCTCAGTTTCATAAAACAACAACAATAAAAATGGATTTTATTTATATTTGGAATTGTCAACAGCTCTTACAAAATTCTGCCTCATAGGAAAGAAAGTAACATCATTTAATAAACTGTGGTTAGCATGGTGTGGTGGTGCATGACTGTAAAGTCCCAGTACTTGAGAATCTGAGAGAGGAGGATTGCAGGTTCGATACCAGTCTCAGCAACATAGTGAGACTCTTAGCAACCTAGTAAGACCCTAGTAAACCAAAACCTAGTTCAAAACCTAGTAAAGAACCCAGTAAAACAAAACATAAAAGTCAGGTATGATGGTGCATACCTGTAATTCCAGTACTTGGAAGGCTAAGACAGGATGATTAGAACATCCTCAGCAAGTAGTGAGGTTCATCAATCTAGTAAGACTCTAATTCCAAATAAGAAATAAAATTGGTCTGGGGTATAGCTTGAAGGTAGACTGCCCCTGGTTTCAATCCCCAGTACCACAAAAACAGACAAAAAAACTAACTATGGTTTAGGTTGTTTTCTCATTTAATCCTATAGTTACTTTATGAAATAAAACAGTGAGATTCTGAGAGGTTAAATGACTTGTCCGAAATTTTCATAGATAATAAATGGAAGAGCTTGCATTTGAACTCAGGTCAGTCTGATGTCAAAGATTTTTTTCTGTTTCTACTACAGTGCACCCTGATTAAGCACAAAAATTTCAGGTTCTGAAGACTACCTTAAAATTGCCAAGTAGATATTTTTTGATGATGGAAAAACAGAGTATTTTAGATGATTTTATGCAATATAACATTATAGTCTGTTGCTAGTTGAGTTACTTTTTATTTGTATTCTGTGAGTAAAATATAAATTACCCTATTCAGTAAATACCAAATATTTGAAATATCTAAACTTTTTTCAGGGTTTTCACGTCATTTAGTGAAAATCCTTATATGCCGCACATGGCGATAGAATCCTGTGTAACATTTTATTTGCATGGCATGTGTGAGGGTAAAATGTTTTTGCTGAGACATAGTCTGCTGCTGTTTAACTCTTGAGTCAACTTAATGTGCTTGAGATATTGTACATCAAATTATGCCTCATTTCTTTTGCCTAGAATTTGGAGCTGTAAATACTCCCAACATTTGATTTGAGGCAATAAAATGGAAAAACAAAGAAACCCACAAGATAGTAAAAGAGTTAAATTGTTGTTCTGCCATTTCTTTCATCTTCTGTCTTCAGTCTTAAGTGGCTCAGAACAGCACTTCTTATTTTTTCATTGCTTACTTTTATCTTTTGTCAAAATAGTCATGCTTAACAAATTAATAGATACAGTTTGCTGGGCATAGTGCCACATGCTTGTAATTCCAGGATCTGGGATGCTGAGGCAGGAGGATCACAGGTTGAAAGCCAGCCATGGCAACTTAGCAAAGCTCTCAGTAACCTAGTGAGACCCTGTTTCAAATGAAGAAACAAAATCGGACTGTGGTTCTCCTTTGGAAGTAGAACATCTTTGGGCTCAATCCTCAGTACCAAAAAAAAAAAAGTCATTGTTCTTTGTGCTCTGTTTTATTAAAGATTAAACCTTCTATAGAATTGAAGTTAGTGTAAACAAAAGTTTACTGGGCACTTAGAGGTGTCCAGTAGAGACAGCCTAATTTATTTCCATTCATATTCATGGATATAGTACTAAAATTTCAGCTTTGTTAACTAAAGCAAGATATGTTTGTATAGGTCTGTGAGACGAAGCTTACCACCTTCTACATCAAGTGTCTATTTCCAAGACTTTCTGTTTCCTGGTCTCTGTATTCTCTTCATTTCTGTTTTTGAAATTATTTACTGAAGATCATTTTTTAACCAGGTGTATGTTCGAAGGGCTTATATTGCCTATGAACTTAACAGCGTACAACACCGCCAGCTAAAGGACAACACCTGTGTGGTGGAATTTCAGTTCATGTTGCCCACATCTCATCCAAACAGGTGAGTTTGCACTGCAGTGTGCACTTCAGCCAGCTAGAGGCTGGTTAGGACAGTTAGGGGAATAATAGATATGACAATTTTATGTCTTTGTTTTTTTTTTTTTTAGGTAGGAATGTCAAGTAAAATTGCACAGATTGAAACTATAAAAGAAGAGCCTCTCATTGCCCATGTCTTTGATCTAGAGAGATAAAGTATAAAGATAAAAGTTAGGATTAATCCATTCATTTTCTTGTATTATATCAGTTATAAAAACAGTTCCTTCCATTTACTGGCATTGTTGGAACTTTACCAGAAGAATCACTTTTTTTTCCTTTTTTGGATTTTTATTGATGCATATATTTTACATAATAGTGAGTTTCATAGTGATACATTCATATATGTGCTAACATATTTTGGTCTGCTTCCTTCTCATACTTCCCTAAAAATAAAATCTTTTTTTTTTTTTAAACAGTGTGAATCAGCAGTTGAAATAAAATATATCTTGGATGGTCAGGGTGCAGTGGCATACACCTATAATCCCAGTGACTCAGGCTTTTGAGGCAGGACCATAGCAAGTTTAAGGCCAGCCTTGGCAATTTGGGGAGACCTTGTCTCTGAATCAAGCAAGAAAAAGGATTAGGGAATGAGTCCTTTCTATTGGTAGAGCACTCTAGGTTCAGTCCCCACCACCACTACCAAAAGAACAAAACAAAACAAAAAACACCTCCTGGATGGAATTACTTTGCCTTTTTTTAAATGTTTGGTATGGGTGGTTGAAGTTATACCTGAGCTAGTTTTATTATTTCCCTAAAATCAGACACCTGAATTTAGCAGTTAAAATTCAAACAGGTTTTAATAATCACATTTTAGAAACAAACTTAAAATAGATTACCTAATTGACCATGCTCTTCATTATTCCTCCCTTCTTAAATCCTTTAAAATGTACATATGAAAATTTCAGTAATGCTTTGCTTTTAAAATAAAAATCCTTATTTATCCTGTACCCTCATTGTAAAAAACTATTCTGAGGCAAGGAAAATCTTAAGAATTCTGCACACACACATGTTCACACTTTCCTATATTTTCATTCTTTTTAGTAATACCACAGGAAATATAAATACCGCAGGCAATCTTAACCTGCCCCTCTCCATTTCTTCTTTATGGCCTTTGCTTCTTCGCTTGGTATTACAAAGTACTATGTCTTTGGGGATCCTTAGTTATAGACACCTGAAATGGTTTTGTTCTGAATTGCCACTTCACCCAAAGCAATAGAGCCTTTCTGGAGACAAAGAAGTCTGTGCTGAGACTTTTGGCCACTGGATGCCACTGTTGATCCAGCAGAGGTTCTGCAGATGAACAGAGGCATCTTCAGAAAAAGTATCTCTCTCCTTTGTCTCTGAAGGTCCTTTCACTTTTCTACCTTAAAAATGCCTTATGGCTGGCAGAGAAAAGAATATATCCTTGATTTAGCAAGCATCTCTCGGTACATTTTTGCCTCCATGGATTTCAGAATCTCATTTTCTAGAAACGAATGGTTGTCCTTCAGTGAGCAGGGAAGTACTCATGGCACACATGGGCTCAGCACTCGGTCTCCTTTCCCCCCAACCCGATTCCTTGAATAATTGTAGAGAACTACATGCTGTACTCAATGCTGTTTGTAATTCTCTAGACAGTCTCCCCTTCTTCCTGCTTTCTGCTACCTCTTCCCTTTGGGCAGTGATCTGTAGTCATCTTGTAGAGCTGCCTCAGATTTCCTTCCTTCCTCATTGCTCCCCTTGTCTTTCGGAATTGTTCTCTGTCTTACTTTTTTTTTATTTGAGACTATGTGTCTAGTTGGGTGAGAGAAAGGTAATTGAAAAAAATGTGGGAAATTATTAACTGCTTTGTTTAGAAGTCTTACCTTTCCACATTAGCGGTGTGAATCTGTATTTTCCTCGTGTATTTCAAAATTTATACTTGTCTCTTCCAACATGTGCAGTGTACATACCCCTATCAAGAAAGATGAGGCTTGAATAGAACTGTAATCTGTGGTCTCTAAAGTTTTCCTTGAGCCGAGTGTGGTGGCACATGCTTGTAATCCCAGCACGTGGTAGTCTGAGACAGGAGGATCGCACAGGCTAAAAGCCAGCCTCAGCTACTTAGTGAGACTCTCAGCAACTTAGTGAGACCCTGTTTTCAAATAAAGTATAAATTAGGTCTGGGAGTGTAGCCCTGGATTCCTCTCCGAGTACTACCCCAAAACAAAACAAAACAAAAACCATTTGTCTAAAGTCTTCCTTGGTTATGTGTGTAATTTTAAAGCTGCTGGGATGTTATTTTTATCACTATCATTGTTGTTGGTGGAGTTGTGAAGGTGAAGATAAATGCATAATAAGGAAAAAAGATGAAATAATCTTTGTAAACACTAGAAAATAATGTTGAAATTGCTTTAATTCCTTTTTTTTTTTCTTTTTTTTCTTTTTCTTTTTTCTCTCTCCAGTACTAGGGATGGAACTCAGGGGCATTCTACCTCTGAGCTACACCCCTGGCCCTGTTTTTTATTCTTTAATTTGAAATAGGGTCTCACTGAGTTGCAAAGGGCCTCACCAAGAAATAGCTAAGGCTATCTGTGAACTCGAATCCTCCAGTCTCAGTCTCTTGAATGCTGGGATTACAAATGTGTGCCACCACACCCGGCATGCTTTAATTCTTTTTTAATCTGAAGTCCTTTTGTTAATTTATGATCACTTGATCAGAAAATGATAGATCCAGTTTTAGAGGTTTACTTCAATAGTTATTAGAGATTTGCTACTTGATTTCAGTTTTGTAAGATGTTTTTTATTTGCTTAGAGAGATTTTTGTAACAATTTTAGGTTAGATCTCATGCCACAGTTAAGGGCTCAGTCTTCCATAAACCTGCCCCTACTTCAGATGTGGCCCCAAGTAGAATTCCTAAGCCATCTGCACTTTTGACCAACTGGCTATGAAGTTTGGAGTTCCCACAATCCCCTCAGTCCAGCAGTTCCCTAGAACAATACACAGAATGTAAGCATCACAGTTTTATTATAAAGGTTACAGATCAGGACCACTAGAAAGAAGAGACATATAGAAGGAAATCGGAGAAGGTCTCAGACACAGCTTCCCTGTTCTCTCTCTGTGGAATCAGGCCACACTACTCTCTAAGCACATCAATGTATTCACCAACCAAGAAGATCCATGGAGCAGAGTTTCAGTGGCAAGTTTTTATCAGGGTTCCATTCCACAGGCATGATTGATCGAATCTTGAGGTACATGCTTAAATCCTACCTCCCAGTGGTCATGCTGGCTCAAAGCCCCAACCATCTTATCACATAGTTTGGTCTTTCTACTGACCACCTACCATCCTGATTCATTTCATCTTTTCTCCTTTCTTAGCATAAATTCAAGTAGGATCCAAAGGGCCCATGCATAACAAAGATACTCCTATAACTTGGAAAATCCCAAAGATTTAGCATCTCTCTTCCAGGAAATAGGGAAAATGACTGGTCAGATTATTGATTATATAGTAGACCTGCTCACCTTAAAAAGGATTATCTACTTTTGAGTCAAATATGTTTCTTTTTTTCTAACTCCAATCCTTTTATTCCTTTTTATTATAATGATTCTCAGAATTATCTGAGGGATATTTTGAGAATGCAGTATATTGATCTGACCTATTTTGAATTAGAGCCTAGGCTCTAATCATTTTTTGAAAAGGTCCTCTCACAATTCTGGCAGCAGTGTAGTGGAGAATAACTACCTTTGAATCAACACTGTCCAATAGAAATCTAATGCAAGCACATATGTACACTTAAACTTTAAAAGGGTAGAAACACATAAAATTAATTTTAATAATATTTTAACCCAATAATTGCAAAATATCATTTAAGTATGTAATAAAAATTTTTAATGAGATCTTTTATATTCTTTTGTTCACACAAAGACCTTGAAATTTAAAGTTCATTTTATACATTCTTTATAACATATCTCAATATAGACTAGCCACATGTCAAGCACTCACTAACTGCACGTAGCTAGTTACTGTAATATTGTTCAGCTCAAATCTACACCAAAAATTAAGTAGGGTAATCAAACTGAGTTTTATGTTAATGCTAGTACCTCTAGAAGATATTGAAAAAACTCTTATTCTTATATTGCTGCTTCTTAATAGTTATGGAATTATCTATATCTGATACTATAGATATTATAATACAGTCCTTAAGAATGAAACAAAAATCATACATGTTTTACTTATGAATGTAAAACAGATTACAATATTTTTCTTAATTAGAGTTAATAAACCAAAAATTCTGTGGGAAGAAAACACATTTTTAAAACAAAATAAACAAATATATATATATATACACACATATGTGTATATATATATATTTTTTTCTTTCTTTCTTTCTTTCTTTCTTTCTTTCTTTCTTTCTTTCTTTCTTTCTTTCTTTCTTTCTTTCTTTCTTTCCTAGTACTTGATCTTCACATTCCTTGGCAGGTGTTCATTTGAAATAGACTAAATTTGTCCAGCACTTCATTAGAAGTATCTTTGTAAGCTGTAATATCAAAGCAAGACTACAATCACTGTATATGGGGTCATCTGGTGGAATTTCACCTCTGCGGTTTGTTTTTACCAGTGATTTAACCCCCATAGGTTGAGATGAAATATGTCTCTCTTTCTACAAGCTGACAGCAGGAAAGCATTTTTTCAGGAAAGTGTTGTAGATGTCTTTTGTATTGAAGACCTGTGTCTCATTAGGACCAGTTTTATTTTTTAGAGAAGCAGGCAAAACACATTTGCAAATGAGTAGGCGAGCTCATTTTTCCTCCCAGTTCTGGGGATAGAAACCAGAGGCATTTGACCTCTGAGCTACACCCCTGCCCAATTTTTTATTCTTTATTTTGAAACAGGGTCTCACTAAGTTGCGGAGGGCCTCACTAAGTAGCTGAGGCTGTCTGTGAACTACGATCCTCTGGTCTTAGCCTCCCAAATGCTGGAATTACAAATACTGTGCGCCACCACGCCCAGCTGCTGCTGCTGCTTTTTTTTTTTTTTTAAAGTGCTGATGCTGGAGCCGGACATGGTGGCACACACTTGTAATCCCAACATGCAGGAAGCTGAGACCCAGAGGATCGCAATTCGTGGACAGCCTCAGCTACTTAGGGAGGCCCTCTGCAGCTCAGTGAGAACCGGTTTCAAAATAAAGAATAAAAAATAGGACAGGGGGTGTAGCTCGGAGGTCGAATGCCCCTGGGTTCCACCCCCAGACCCGCAATAAATAAATAAATAAATAAATAAATAAATAAATAAATAAAGTGGTGATGCTGGGGATCAAATCTAGACCCTTGCTCATGCTAGGCAAACACTCTACCATTGAACTACATGCCTAGCCCAAAGGTACCACTTTTTAGCACATTTGGACAACATATTTAATTCCTTTTTATTTTTTTAAGACATCATAGGTCTTGCTTGACATTTACTTTATTTTTTAGTATATTTTGACTGCATTTTTTCCTAAAGTTTCTTGATATTTTTATTAAATAAAAAGCAGATTATTGCTGGGCGTGGTGGCACACGATTGTAATCCCTGCGCTTGGGAGGTGGAGACAGGAGGATCACGCTGGTTCAGAGCCAGCCTTGCTGGCTTAAAAGACCCTGTTTCCAAATTAGAAAATAGGTCTGGGACTGTAGCCTGGAGGTAGAAGGGCTTCCAGATTATTATACTTTATTCCTAGTCTCCTTGACTTTTTTTTTTTTTTTTTTTTTGTGGTACTGGAAATTTGACCCAGGGCCATTCTGCCTCCAAGCTATACCTCCAGCCCTATATTTTATTTTATTTTATTTTATTTTATTTTATTTTATTTTATTTTATTTATTTGCGGTACTGGGGATGGATCCCAGGTAGATTCCATTCTACCTTCGAGCAACACTCCCAGCCCTATTTTTTATTCTTTATTTGGAAACAGGGTCTCACTGAGTTGCATGGGACCTCACTAAATAGCTGAGGCTGTCCTCGAACTGCGATCCTCCTGTCTCAGCCTCCCAAATGCTGGGATTACAAGTGTGTGCCACCATGCCTGGCGCCCTATTTTTTATTCTTTATGTTAAAACAGAGTCTCACTAAGTTGCAGAAGTCCTCACTATGTAGCTGAGGCTGGTCGTGAACCTGTGATCCTCCTGTTTCAGTCTCCCAAGTTTTGGGATTACAAGAATGCACCACCATGTCCAGCTCTGTTTCATACTTTTTGCTAGGCATTCTTAGTCAGAGTACATTGTTTTCTACCTGGCCTTCAACTCATGACTTTTTCCTGAGAACTGTAGTTATAACTTATGTAGCATCCCCAGGTGTTCTTCACCAGAAGACCCTACTATTAGAGTTTCAGGGAAGCTTCTTGTCTGGATTTATCTTCTTCTTAAATTCTCTTCACTTGAACAAAAGTTTAAGGATACTTAGAAACTTGAGGTGATGGATGTAGCTCATAGGTAGAACACTTGCCTAATATGTATGAGACCCTGATTTCAATCCCAGCACACTGAAAAAAAGTTTTCATGTTTATGTGTGTGTTTCCTTTTATACATTCTTAGCATTTAAAGGCTATTTGCTCCTGTATATAAATTTTTTTGAGAGGAGAGGGATTTTTTTATTTTTAAAGGTGACCTGTAGCCATTTGACAATTATTCTTGAAGGTGAAGTGAATTTCCTCAGTTGTTTTCTTGGTGCAGGAATAGTTAGAACAGCTTATCTATTTCTAGGACCTGATTCTATTGTGTGAGATTGAATGAGCTCAGTGCTTTAGTGAGTCCAAAGAGTGTTTCACATGGATTAATTCTGGAACTCAAACCATATGATTCACCATTTCTTTCTCTGTTTCTTCATCCAGTGAGAATCGGGGTTTACAGCTTGAGGTGTGTTTGTGTCTGTCTTTTCCCCTCTAAAACTATTATTACTCACTGGGGCTGGAAAAGCAAAAGCTTAATACACTGAAGCATCATCCTAAATGCCTTTATTTTTTACCATTCATTGAGTCATTTAACATTCAGGCTTTCACTTAGCTCTGGAAATTTTTAAACACTTTAGTACTTTAAGCAAGTCTTTCAGTCTACCTGTATAGTGATTGAAATATATATAATACTCTAAAATATAACTGTATTTATACAAACATATGTAAAATATCCCATAAGCTCAGTGGCTCTGCATATGGCTTTGTATATTTTGAAAGTGTGGGAGTTAAAACTTAAAACTCCAAATGATTTTTATATATAATACCCACTAGCAAACATAGGTAGTTTAAAAAAGTTTCTGAAGCTGGGCATGGTGGCGCATGCTTGTAATCCCCGCACTTGGGAGGCGGAGACAGGAAGATCGCGCAGGTTCGAAGCCAGCTATGCTGGCTTAAGAGACCCTGTTTCCAAATAAAAAGTAGAAAATAGGTCTGAGAGTGTAATCCAGAGGTAGAAGAGTTTCTAGGAACCCCAGTACCACCAAAAAAAAAAAAAAAAAAGTTTCTGTCTATACTCCAAGTAAGGAGTATCAAAATTGATGCACTAGGTGGAAGAATACTTTGTTGTTTCTGTACATATGTAATGGGTGAGGACCTATTGGTGTTTGTTTCTGCCAATTTCTTAGATGGAAATTCATGCTTTTGTTAAGTTGGGTTGCATTTTACTTTCTTTGCTATTTGCTCCTTGTGAATTTGGCCGCCTGTATTATAATGTTTTAATTCAAGTCTTACATCCAGAAGAGGTCAGTTGTGTTTTCCTCTGATAACACATGTTTTGGTCATGGCTCTGTTTAGGCTGCTTGGTGCCTTAGTGTCCAGCTGTTGGTGGTTGGCCTCTGAGCCTTATTTTTATTTGTAAGGAAGGTTAGAAATCAGAAGCCTTCCATGTGACTAATCAGCAGCCTGCTACCATTTTTGAGAATTCTGATAATCTTTTTTTTTTTTTTTTTTTTTTTTTGGTGGTGGTACTGGGGTTCCTGGAAGCCCTTCTACCTCCGGGCTACACTCTCAGACCTATTTTTACATTTTTATATTTGGAAACAGGGTCTCCTAAGCCAACGCGCGCGGCTGGCTTCGAACCTGCGCGATCCTCCTGTCTCTGCCTCCCAAGCGCGGGGATTACAAGCGTGCGCCACCACGCCCGGCTCTGATAATCTTTAACACCCCAAAGACTAGACTTTTCTTTGGATACTACCAAGACACTCAAAAGTCATCCAGCTTGTAGCTTTTTTTTTTTTTTTTTAGCAATGGGAATACTTGTTTGTAGTTAACAGGCCAGAATGAGCTATAAATAAATAAAATCCTACAGTGTTCCTTCATTCAGGCTAGTCTGCTGATAAGATGCAAGCATCTAGCAGAAGAAAAGATTCTCAGCAGGTTTAAATGCTTACCAAAGTGCTTTCCTGTATCTGTAGCTCAGCGTCTAGTCTCTGCTGTGTTATTTTGACACTCTAGACTTGTAAGATTGGAGAGTTGAGTTTAAAACTCTCAATATATCATTAGGGTAGCCCAAGGTCCCTTCTTGTCAAGGAAGACTAGCTGATTCCAGGGGGAAAGAGAAGCAGAATCCAGGGCACCTGTAAATCCCTGTAGTTTTGTGCTGTGTTGTAGCTAATTATACGACAGGCAGCAGTAATATGCTGTAGCCCTGTTGACATGCTTGCTTCAGAAAGAGCAAAATCTCCAGTGGAGCAAAGAAAGGGGCATTGGAGGGGCTGCAAATGAATGAAGTAATAATCATTTTATTGTAAACTGAAGCTTTGCAGTGGAATCAGGTTATCTGAACTGCAAGGGAAGAGGGGGGAGGGAGAGGAAGATACCAACAGAAATACATGGTTCAGATGTGTTTTACAGCTCTTGATTTGGATTCTCCTGCAGATAGAGTCACACAAGGAGACCACCACTGATCACAGCCAGTCAAATTGCTCTTTCTCCTATGGCACTGCTGTTAGTGACTGCTCATAGGTTATTCAGCTGACCTCTTCTGATTCTGCTTTGCTGCCTGATTTCAAAAGATTTGCCCTATACTGACTCGCAGTCACAGCTTGATGTAACCACTGCTTGTTTGCATGCATCCCCATCATTTTTGTTTCATTTTTTTCTTTCTTTCCTTTTCTTCTTCAAGTTAGAAGGCAAAAGAATCAGCAACATTTTTCTATGATAAAGATTTATGTAGGGCCATCTAGACTCAAGTAAAATGAGATTCAGTTGGAAGGGATGGTAAAAAGGCTCAGAGAACTTGTAACTGCCAAAAAAGTCAGTATTTCTTAAATTAAAGAAGGTTCAGCTAGGAGGCAACAACTCTGACTTTGCATTCATATTGAAGAAGGCTCTCCAGCCATCCTAGGCAGGCAGATCAATAAAATCATAGTTGTCTTAATGCCAAGAACCTCAGAATTCAAGATATTTCTCTTGGCCTTCTTTAAAGTCTATATTGAGGTGGAATGCTAGCTTTGGGAGCAGGGATGACAGAACACCACATCTAAATTCTGGTTTATGACATATTGAGCAGTGTCCTTGGAAAGTATCTATTTTGGTTTCTCAGTTATATATGTAAAATGGAACTAATTTACTAAAAGGAAAATGATTCTAATATTTATTAAAACATCGTGAGAGAAGGTTCATCATAATAAGTGCTTTGTATAATCCACACAGCAGATTTGGGGAGTGAATTTATATACTATTATGGATTTGAAAATATGGCAGTTGTTTACCCCAATATGATGTTTGAATATAATGCACCAATAAAAAAATTTTAAAGGAAAAAAAAAAAAGAAAATATGGCAGTTGTCTTACAGAGGTTGAGCAGTTTTACTATTTTTACATGATGAGAATGCCATGGAATATGATAGATTTTTATTTTAGATAGATAAGTTGAATATTTAAATCATAGACATTCTCTTAATTTTACATAGGCCATGGGCCTAGCCTTCTGGTATATCACAGTAGTGTGCAATATGCTGCATTTGTCATATTCTTAAGATGATTAAATATCCTTCACAGGATAACAACATATAGAAATGATCATTGTGGACATGGCTAAGCATTTACCTGTTAATAGACACTTTTATCTTTCCCTACTCATCTCTCCTATAACCCTACAGATTCGTATTCTACCAAAGAGGAGAATCTGGCTCTAAATTTACCTCTTACATGATTGATTTGGGGCTATTCTTTAAAAACTGTAGATGTTAGGAGTTTTTGTTTTGTACCCCATACTGTGTGGATGGTGTATAATTCCTATAACAAAGCAGCAGGGGGCTCCCTATGAGAGCTGAAGAATTGCTGATGGAGAAGGGCTGGTTTTTTTGTTGGTGGTGTTCTTTTCAATTTAGGCCCTTTCCTCCTGAAAACTTGGCCCTCATCCTGTGAAGGCTCCCTAAGGAATTACAGTATAGCTCTAGAAGCAGTGAGACTGTTTTATTAGTTTGAGAAATTGGTTAAGTGGAGAGAGATGCTACTAGTTTCTAAACTCCAGAAATCTGCATGAATGGACCCCGAGATTGCTTTGGTTATAGGGTTCTTCTCTCTGAACTGAGGTTCATAGTAAGAAACTGCAGATTGCCCTATTCTTTAGAAATTTTTCCATCTTAAAAAGAACGCTTTTATATAATCTCGTTACCATCTGCCCTTAGTTTTCTATTCAGCTACACATCCCTCTGCTCTAGAATCTGTGCATACTTTTTATATATTCATGAGAGCCAAGTACATTATTGCTAAGAATCTCTTATAAAATAAAACCCATTCTCCTAAGTAAGAGCTCAAGGAATCCAGATAGCAAAGGTTCAGGTTTTTGCACTCATAGTTTGCTCATGTTGCCTTATGAATTCTCTCTGTGATACAGGTTTGATGCAAAGAGCATTGCTACTCACAAATCACATGAGGTATATAGTTTGTGTGCAGTGATATGTCACAGCTTTTTATTTATATGGCCAGCTCAGTCTATTCTGCTCCTTTCACTGCCATGGGAAGTGCATCATTTTCCTCCCTCTATCCTGCTTCCCACATATCATCAGCACCACCCACCGTGTTCTGCCCATTAAGTCCTCTGTGTGCCAGAAAACTCCAACAATGATTAAATGCTGATAAGTGAATGTAGGAAGGTTAAGACATCAACCAATCAGACCTCTTCCAATAACCCTAAATTGTGGGTGGTAAATATAATTTTGTCCTTTTAACATTGAAAATAAGGATTTTCATTAGTTTGAATATTTTTAAGTTGGGGAAATGACTGACATCAAAATTTTAAGACACAGTGTCAAAAGACCAAAGAAATTGTGAGAGGCTTGCTTTGTTTTCCATTCTTGCCCTGGTCTTTCTTCGTGATTTTGGCACATTCTTTATAAGGAAGTTTTAGAGCTAGCCAAATTAGGAAAAGTTTTATTTATGAGGGGCACAGAGTTTTTAAACTTAAGAGTAATTTTAAAAAATAATTATTACCCTAAACTCATATAACTAAAAATTATTAATTAATTTTAACAAATCATGCCACTCTAGTAGTAGAATCATTTATCATCACTTTCCTGCTTGATTTGCAGTTTAAGCTCCTATAGGATGGAGTATCCTCTGCTTACCTCCCCATGAGATCAGGGGATGATCACAAGAACTGGGAACCTAGATCCCTGGATTTTATTTATTATTTTGAGGAAAATTTGCAAGTTCATCACAAATTGTAGAAAAACAATGAAGATAGGAAGAGCTGTGGAATCAACTTCTCTTTATTACAACTTCAAAAACAGAAGCAAGAAATGTTTCTCTGAGAACTTGTCAAGAATTATATTTCATGTTGCTGTTTAAGAAAATATACCATATCATATAGCATGAATTAATTTTCACCAGCCTGTGTTTTACTACTATGCATCATTTTTTTCATAATGGAGTTATTTTTAAAAATCCATTGCAAATACATTTTGACCCTTTTCTCCACAGCTGCTGTGGTGAGGTAGGTCAGGATGCAGGCCTCTTTGGAGGTACCCTGGGGGTTGAAGGGTAATGAGCACTTAATTATGTCTGCTGAATGCCAGAGCTGCCAAACTGGAGCTCCTTGTGACTAGTCTGTATCTGCTGACAATTTTTTTTTTTTTTTTTATTATGGCTTTCACTAACCTAACAGTAACTAACTGTGGTTGTTTAATTACAGAGGGAACATCCCCACGCTAAACAGGTACCGTATGTTTAGTTTCTTTTCCAATTGAAAGCACCTTTTTTTTTTTTCTTTTTTAAAAATAACTTAGAATAGTGAAACCAGGAAAAATAACACTACATGAGACAAGGCAGTGCCTTTGGACATAGTAAATTACTCTTTCTGTTTGGAAAACACGTCTTCAGTGGTTTAAAAAGCAGGACTTGAAAGATGTCAGTATGAAGAGCTCCCATTTAGTCATATGTGATAGGGAGTTTGTCTCTTCGAAGTTCAGCTTTGCTGGAAACGTCTTTTCTAAGTTCTCTGTTTAGTTTGGGGCTTTTAGAGGAGAAACCCTTAAGGTTACTCATATCCTGAAAAATTGCTCACAGGTTTTTTTCCATTCTTAGTTTCCCTAATTTGCTTCTCCTTTTAGAGGAGTATAAATTCAGAAATAGCTGATCTCATGTTTTATCAGTTTGTTAGCTATTTTTCTAAAGTGTTGATGTTATAATGATTAGAAAGATGTCTATTTTAAACCTATAAGATTAATGTTAGAAAGGTATATTAGGTTTTAATATGTGAAGAGTTTCCAGGCCAGTATAACACAAGTGGTATTTTAGTATATATTTTGAGTTTCTGCTGCCTCCTTGAACCAAGCAAGGTAACACAATGCAAGTTTGAGAGGATAGCAATTCCCACTGGCATTGAATCCATAAAATGCTAACAGCATTGATAAGTTGGCGGCAAGCTCAGTGTGGATAATGTTACATGTGGAAATATTTATAGGCTTACATTTATTTTGTTCTTTTACCTTTAAAATATTAAGTAATCAAAACTGATTGTAGCTTTTAGAGCCCAATTGAGATGTGGAAAAGAAAGAGAGTGCTTTTATAGGGTCTCCTACTCTTCTGGAGAGTGGGCTTGGTTCATTCCTGCTTGCCTTTAGATGCTGTGGCCTGAGCATAGCAGTGAAGGCAAACTGAATAGTGTATATTTCCCAGGGGGCTCAGTCTAGTGAAAGATATTTAACCCCATGTTTGCCACAGTCAAGTCAGTTAGCTTTGTAGAGGGAGTTCCCTTTAAATGTTATCGGGAAACTTTTTGTCTTTCGTGTGTAATGACAGGCAGGTAAAGATATTATTGCCTCACAAACTTGCTCCTTCAGTAAATATATTTGGTGATCCTAGAAAAGAGGGAATGTTAGCACTTCTGAGTTAATTCAGCTCAGAAGCCCAGTCTCTAGTAGGCACCATGTGTAAGACTTGCTTGATGTGTGTTTCATTTGTTTGTTTCACTCATGGTATCAGTGGCTTCCTCTCCTACTCTGCCTTTGTATTCCCCAGTACTGTCAAAAGATGACATGCCTTTTCCATAGCCATTATTTACCAAAGGAATAAAAGCCAGGAGTGTCAGTCTCCATAGTCTGTGTGAGCGGTGTTTCCATCCTATGAAGAATTCCACTGCTTTTTATCAGTATGGTTTGCAAAGGACCCAATACATATCCAGATCTCATGTCCACATTGCTGGCTTTCTTTTTCCTGCAGCACTGCAGGTAGTACACTTCATAAAGATTTTGGGCAAGTCCACAAAATGCAGGTGTCATTGCCTCGCTCTGAACTGGATTCAGATAAGTATGCCCCTAACATGTCAGGCAAATCCTGGAGGCTCAGCTTGTTCCTTCTAACAGGATGTCCTGATTGGGCACTCAGAAATACTTTATCAGTCCATGCTGCTGAGGTGCATCAAAATATTGAGCTTCATTATGATTTTAGATTGAACAAACCAGTTCAATTCTCCCCAAGCATCTCTATTTAGTAACTATTTGTCATGCTTACACATACTTTGAGACCCATGCTCTGCCCCTTTGTGTCTTCCTAAAAATTGTTAAGAGCTTTGAATGGAGATATTTTTACTGTGGTGTAGAAGTATTTAAATGTAAAGGGGAAATATTGCAACTTGGGGTTGAAAAATGTCTCTCTTTCAAAAAGGGAGAACTATAATCCTAATAACTACCCCTATTAACCTGATAAAGAAAAGGTAAATGCCTAGTAAAGTTTCTTTTGTAGATTGACTTGTTTCTGTACCATAAATAATACTTTTTATAATGATTTACTAACCCATTTCATTCTTAGTAGGAATTATTCTATATACATATAGCCACCTCTCTATCTGTAAACACTTATTATAATTCTTAGAGAAAAATGCCGTAAGTGTTGCGTAATTACAACTCACTTAGCTTGCATACTTCCTTTTCAAGTAGGGAATATTTTGGGGAGGCGAAAGATGCAGAATGGTTTTTAACCCCTGTGTGCTATTCATTCACCAAACATGTCATAAAGTCATTGTATTAAAACTGTCAAGCCAGGCGTGGTGGCGCACGCTTGTAATCCCCGTGCTTGGGAGGCAGAGACAGGAGGATCACACAGGTTCGAAGCCAGTCGCGCTGGCTTAATAAGAGACCCTGTTTTCAAATTAAAAAAATATAAAAAAATAGGTCTGGGAGTGTATCCCGGAGGTAGAAGGGTTTCCAGGAACCCCAGTACCACAAAAAACAAAAAACAAAACAAAACAAACAAACAAAAAACTGTCAAGAAGCCAGGTGTAGTGGCGCACGCTTGCAATCCCAGCATTAGGGAGGCTGAGACTGGAGGATCGCGGTTCGCGGTCAGCCTCAGCTACTTAGTGAGGCCCTCTGCAACTTAGTGAGACCTTGTTTCAAAATAAAAGAATTAAAAAAATAATAGGGCAGGAGGTGTAGCTCGGAGGTCAAATGCCCTTGGGATCCATCTCCAACCCCCCCCCAAAAAAAAAAAAACTGTCAAGAAATTTATGACAGGCCTTTGGATTCTATATGAAGAAATTTGGGGATGATGAAAATATAATTTGTATGGAGAAATTCAAATGAAACAACGAATCTAGCAAGATACACTTATGCATGTGGGTAAAAAACCAAATCTGCTCTGCAACCTGACCCTACTTCTATTTTCTTCTGGCTCCTTTTCCCTATTATTACTTTCTAAGTTCTTGCTCTTACCCTCCTTGTCTAATGAACTTGATTGAATTATCGTTTAGAATGTCCTTCTCCTCCAACCTCAACCACTATGGAATGACTCATGTAGCTAGTGTCAGCGATGTGCTGTTGGACAGCTCCTTTACCCCACCTTGCCAGCGGATGGGCGGAATGGTCTCTTTTCGGACTTTTGAAGATTTTGTCAGGTAAGGCATTGCAGAACTGTGCCTATTTAAGGGCATCCTTGACCTCTCTTTGAAGTTCTTACCTTTCTGCAAAGTATAGGTCTCCATAATGGTCATGAACAAGCTAAGGAGATATAGCCCTCATTGCATCTGCCATCAAAAGAAGTATATGTGCTTCCATTTCTACCTCTCTTTGAGTCTCTACAAGTCTCTGCTTGTAGTATGAACCTGGTCAGGAAAAAAAAAGACGAACAAAAATCATCTTTTCTCTAGGAGCTAACAGTAGAAGCTGTCTGCTCTGTGATGAGTGAAATGTCAGGAGAAATTAAACACAACACTAGAGTGAGCCCTACCAGAGACGATACATCTTTTGATTAAATGCATTCAGCATCTATCTCTTGATGTATACTGATGCATTACCCTAGGGGGAGGGGTAATTACATTGGTCTGTCACTGCTGCAGACCCAGCTCTTGCTGTTACTTTAAGAATGATGAAGACAGCAGTGTTCATATCTTATATGTGAAGCAAAACAAAATAAAAATGCTTTAGATCATTGTTTTTTCTAAGAGAAAAAATAAATATGGTTTATTAAAGTTTAAACAATCCATCCTCCTAATTTCTGCCACTTGGTGAAATTTTGAATGTCATCTCCAGCCACTCTTTTCAGCTGAGTATTGTGCACAGGCTGGGATGGATTATTCTTGTAGACTGAGCTGCCAATAGCAGCATTCGTTTCCTACCACTTGGGTTTTCATGGTGGTATTTCTCTGGTATTTTTCAGGATCTTTGATGAAGTGATGGGCTGCTTCTGTGACTCCCCACCACAAAGCCCCACATTCCCAGAGGCAGGTCATACATCTCTGTATGATGAAGACAAGGTATAGTGTCCCCGTTGGGAAACTGCTTTGTTCCTTCAGACACAGCACTATATACTAACTATATCCTATCTTTCTACTTTGGAAGATTATAGAGAACAAATTACCTATTTAACCTGTTTTGTGTTATTTAATTTTATATGCCTCATCAAAGTAAATGTGGAAGCAGGTGGAATATAAATTCTAAATTTTAAAAATGGTATGATTATCTTGGAACCCATAGCATAGAACAGGCTCAGCTATATATATTGCAGCTTCCTCTGAGTCTTTGGATGTTGTTTTAAAGATTTCAGCTTTGAGCCGAGTGTGATGACCTACGCTTGTAATCCCAGCATTCAGAAGACTGAAACTGGAGGATTGTGGTTTGCAGACAGCCTCAGCTACTTAGTGAGGCTCTCCATAACTTAGTGAGACCCTGTTTCAAAATAAAGAATAAAAAATAGGCAGGGGATATAGCTCAGAGGTTGAATGCCCCTGTGTTCCATCCCCAGACCCCCCCCCCAAAAAAAAGGGATTTCAGCTTTGATTGCTGGAGTTGTTAACCAGTGATAGCCTGTGTCTTAGACTTTAGACTACAGAAAGAAGAAAGAAAGAAAGAAAGAAAGAAAGAAAGAAAGAAAGAAAGAAAGAAAGAACATCTTTTTAAACATTGTCTCTTTTTATTAAATCCTTCGTGTTTGTTTATCAGTAAACAAATTGCTCTGTTCATTATTCCCTGCAACATTATTTTTCTGTAGTTTGGTGCTTCTACTATCTGATAAACTCTAAAGACCTTAAGTGGGGATATGTTCTGATGGCTTTTTTCACTCATTTTTCTTCACATACTGTGAATACATGTGGCAGATAAAATAACCTTACCCCCATTTTCTTGGTGAAAAAATTGAGAAATATCGACCTTCAAGTTTATGTCAAGATTTGAAGTTACCTCTAGCTAATGCCTTTGCTGCCTTATCTTTTATGAGCTTTACTTTCCTTAATCTGTGTTGTGAATATCAGGCAGTACCGTTAGTTTGCTTATTCCTACTGATAGGCAAATCAAAATATTGGGTGGGAGTATACCCCTTTTTCAGTTATTCTGCCAGGTACTATAACTTCTTCCTGCTTCATAGTCAGAATCACGATTTCTTTGGTTTTTGTTCTTGAGTTACAGGCCCCCAGGGATGAGCCAATTCATATTCTGAATGTGGCTATCAAGACTGACTGTGATATTGAGGATGACAGCCTGGCAGCTATGTTCAGAGAGTTTACCCAGCAAAATGTAAGTCCTTGATTGTGGAAGCCAGTGGTGGCCCTTTCCTGCTGGTTGTGTCAAAGCTATCCTTTTGAGTGTGTATGTGCATGCATACGTTCATGTGTGTATGTGTGTGCGTGCACTTACGTGCATGACCGTGCTGTGGACTGAATCGACATTCTACCCCCGAGCTACACCTTAGCCTTTGTTGTTTGTTTGTTTGTTTGTTTATGGTGGTACTGGGGATGGAACCCAGGGGCCGTCTACCTCTGGGCTACACTCCCAGACCTATTTTATATTTTATTTGGAAACAGGGTCTCTTAAGCCAGCTGAGGCTGGTTTCGAACCTGAGCAATCCTCCTGTCTCAGCCTCCCAAGCACAGGGATTACAAGCATGTGCCACCACGCCTGGTTTAGCCTTTGTTTTTAAAAACAGGGTCTACTAAAATGTAGAATCTTGCTATTTTTCTGGGCTGTCTTCAAACCTGTGATCCTGCTTGGCGTGGTGGCGCACGCTTGTAATCCCCGTGCCTGGGAAGCGGAGACAGGAGCCACACTGGCTTAAGAGACCCTGTTTCCAAATTTAAAAAGTATAAAAATAGATCTGGGAGTGTAGCCCGGAGGTATAAGGGCTTCCAGGAACCCCAGTACAAAAAAAACCAAAAAAAACCTGTGATCCTCCCGTCTTAGCCTCCCAAATACTGGAATTATGTGCCACCGTGCATGGCAATCTTTCATTTTATTTTATTTTGCTGTGCTGGGGATTGAACCTAGGGTCTTAGACTGTTATGCCAGTGTTCTACCACTGATTTACATCCCCAGTTCTTTTAAAAATATTTATTTAGCCGGGCGTGGTGGCGCACGTTTGTAATCCCCATGCTTGGGAGGCGGAGACAGGAGGATCGCACAGGTTCGAAGCCAGCTGTGCTGGCTTAGGAGACCCTGTTTCCAAAAATAAAAAAGTATAAAATAGGTCTGGGAGTGTAGCCCGGAGGTAGAAGGGCTTCCAGAAACCCCAGTACCACCCCCCAAAAAAATTATTTTATTTTGAGAGATGGTCTTGCTATGTTCCACAGTCTGGCCTCAAACTTGTCATCCTCCTGCCTCAGCCTCCTGAGTTGCTGGGATCACAGGCATGTGCCACTGTGCTTGGCTAAAGCCATCCTTTCATAAGTTGCTTCTTGTAAGGCTATGTAATGTAATGTGATGTAATGGCTATGCCTTTTATCATAACTATCAAAACTGGGCTAGTTCTGCCTAGAGGGGTATGATACCAAAGTAATTTAATGATATAAAAATCTTTTTATGTCAGGAAATAAAGACCTCAAATATCTAAAATGTTTTTAAGGGAAATTTTATTCCTAATCTCTCTGAGTTCTGAAGTCTTAAACTCTCATTCACTTGCTGAGTGGTTTCTTTTGATGCTTTAACTCCACACATATAAGCCCCAAGTCCACGCAGATTTCTGTGTGTCCTTCCCTTCCCTCCCTTGAAAATATTAGTTATACTTTCATACTTTCAATTTTCTGTCACTTAGATATCTCATGTTGACATCAAGCTTCATAGTTTCAACTTAAATTCTCATCATTTTTTTTTCAGCTTTCACCTGGAATATTTTCTTCTCCCTTCTTCTCTCCTTTTCCCCCTCCTCTTGTCTTAAGGACTATCTCAAATTTTACTACTTTGTTGAAGGTTTTTTTTTTTGGGGGGGGGTTGGTGCTAGGGATCAAACCCAAGAGCATCCATCCTTACTCCAACCCACATCCTCAGCTTTTTAGTTTGAAACAGGGTCTTGCTAAGTTGCTGAGGAGCTCATTAAGTTGCTGAGGTAGACTTCAAACCTGCAGTCGTCCTGTCTCAGTCTCCCACGTACTGGGATTATAGGTATATTCCACCTTGCCCAGTTGTTAAGGATTTTTATGTTGTTGTTTTTTATTTTAATTTTATTTTAATTTTTATTTATTTTTATTATTTTGGAAGTACTGGGGATGGAACCTAAGGGCTTTTCTACCTCCGGGCTATACTCCCAGACCTATTTTATATTTTATTTGGAAACTGGGTCTCACTAAATTGCTGAGAGCCTCACTAAGTAGCTGAGGCTGGTTTCGAACTTGTGTGATCCTCCTGTCTCAGCCTCCCAAATGCTGGGATTACAAGGATGTGCCACCACACCCAGCATTAAGGATTTTTAAGTAGCTAAATAAAATGTATTTTTATACCTTGAATCATTAATCAGCATATTTATTCGCAATACTAATGCTTTCTATTCATAAAGAAGTTTTATCTACACTTACTTATTTCACATTACCACAAATCCCATGTGGTTAAATGAATCAAGAATTATTTCAATTGTACACATGGGACAAAGCTCAAAATCAGAGAGATTAAGGGTTCTTGGTCACCAACTGGAAGATGATAAACCAAAGACTAGAACTTAAAGCTTTGATGTCATCTCTATAGGACATAGATCTAGGAGCTTCAGGAGCTTTTTTTTTTTTTTTGGTGGTACTGGGGTTCCTGGAAGCCCTTCTACCTCCGGGCTACACTCCCAGACCTATTTTTTACATTTTCATTTTGGAAACAGGGTCTCCTAAGCCAGCGCGCACGGCTGGCTTTGAACCTGCGCGATCCTCCTGTCTTTGCCTCCCAAGCGCGGGGATTACAAGCATGCGCCACCACGCCTGGCTAAATAATGCATTTTTACCTTGAAGATATTTATAGTCTGCTGGAGGGAACTGGATAGGCATACTTAAAATGATAATCTAAAGTTACTTTTAGGTGGGTGTGGTGGTGCATGCTTGTAAATCCCAGTACTTGGGAATCTGAAACTGTAGTAATGAAGATTTATAACCAGCCTCAGCTACTTGGTTAGGCCCTCTGCTACTTAATTAGACCCTGTTTCAAAATAAAGAATAAAAATTAGGGCTGGAAGTGCCAGGTGTGGTTGCACATGCTTGTAATCCCAGCGCTTGGGAGGCTGAGACAGGAGGACCGCACAAGTTCGAGGCCAGCCTCAGCTACTTAGTGAGGCTCTCAGCAACTTAGTGAGACCCTGTTTCCAAATAAAAATATAAAATAGGTCTGGGAGTTTAGCCCGGAGGTAGGAAGCCCTTGGGTTCCATCCCCAGTACCACAAAAGAAAAGAAAACAAACAAACAAATTAGGGCTGGAAGGTAAAGCTTGGAGGGAATGCCCCCGAGTTCAATCTCCAGTACTGAAGAAGAAAAAAAAAGTTACTTTTTGTGTGAGGGTCATGGTACTGGGGATTGAACCCAGGGCTTCAAACATATTAGGGTAGTTCTCTATCACTGCACTCTACCCTCAGCCTCTACAGTTGTATTTCATTGTGATATGTAATTGTGTCAACAGTGCCCTGTTAAACTGTTCTGAAGGATGTCGTGTGTGCATGCCGTGTGTACACACACACATACACACACAAATTAATTAATTTATTTATTTATTTATTTATTGGTGGTACTAGGGATTGAATCCCAGGAACATTCTACCTTTGAGCTACACCTTTCTACACCTTTACCACCCCTCCCCCACCTCCATTCTTTTAAATTTCAAAAAAAGAGTTTCACTAGGTTGCTGAAAGTCTCACTTTTACTGAGACTGGTCTCAAGCCTGCAATTCGCCAGTCTCAGACTCACAAGTACTGAGATTATAGGCATGTGCTACCATGACTTCTTTAGTGTGTGTGTGTGTGTGTGTGTGTGTGTGTGTGTGTGTGTGTGTGTATTTCCTTTGGGTATTGTAATTGACCCAGGGCCATTCTACCTCTGAGGTGCACCCCTAGCCCTTTCATTTTTTAATTTTGAAGTCTCGCTAGGTTGCTAAGGCTCTCCTCGAACCTGCAATCCTCCTGTTTTAGCTTCCCAAGTACTGGGATTATAGGTGTGAGCCACTAAGCTTGATTACTATATATTTTTTTTAATATTAGTGAGCAATAAAGATATGACTTTTCTTTATTGGACTCATAAACTATAACACAGAGAGACTGTGTGTCTTTGCTTAAGTTTATTCATAAGGGTTAGGGTAGAGTGCGATGATACTCCAGGCCTAGAGACGCTCTTAACTGCATGAGGCACTGTGTTTAACCAGGAATATTTGGCATTTTTGTCCTCCTATCTTAAAAATATATAAAAGAAGGAAAAGCAATTTAAAAATAAGAGCTGAAGTGATAACTAGTTTTGTTTTTCACTTCATGATCATGCTCCTAGCAGTTTAGAAAGTTTTTTTTTAAAGCACACATTAAACTATCAAATAGGTTGATCCAAATTGTTCAAATAATCTTCTAGTCCCAGCATGTCTTTTTTCTCTCATAGAAATTAGGATCATATATTTGTAAATGACTTGTGGAGGAGATTGAAGCAGTCAGTGTAAATGGAGTTTCTCCAGGTGCTGACGCCTAATCGCTGGGTAATAGCTGTGGACTTGCTGTGAGACCCACATTATTACAATGTAATCAGAATCCTGTTGCTCTGCTGTTATTGTCAGCCACTTGTGGAATTTTAAAAGCAATAACAATTTTGATTTTAAATCATGGCATTATTAAAGTTATTTTCTTCCCTTGCCAGAACATAGCTATTGATGCTTGTCTTTGAAGGACTTGACTATAGTGGAATTCTTTGTTGATGTCAAAAGAAATATGTCTGTTCCCGGGCACACAGAGAGACTCAGCATTATCATACTCCCTTTCTTTTAACACAGTGTTTTCTTATTGTAGTGTCAGTATTTGGTTATTTACATTGAGGGGCATGATGATAGTATGGATAATTTTAAAATTTGGTTGGACCAAAATTTACTTGTATTTGACCTAGGAATTTTTTATTAGAATGTGTTTATGGAAAATTTATTTTTTCAGTATTTTCTGCTTATATTTTTATAAAATTATCTTACTACTCAGCATTTTCTTAGAAGAAATAGAGAAAGAGGAGGAAATGACTCAGGAACATACTTCTTCATAAGAGGAGTCCAATTTAGATTAATTAATTAATATAGTATCATGAAAATTAAGAACTGGCTTATGAACTTATCTTGTGGTTAGATTTATAGCAAGGAATATGATCAAACTAAAGCCTGGATGTAGGTTATAAAAGTCAATGTATTTTTTCATCTGTACTATTCATATATTCTCTCAAAGTCGTTCAGCTAGTGGGATTGCTTTTCTATTTGTTGGCCATGTAGCACCTCTGTTAGAGACCTTTAAAAGAATGTCTTTCACTTAATTCATACTGATCCTTTGCCTTTCGAGGTAATTGAGGAGTAGAGGATAGGGAAACACTAAGTTCCAAAAGCCCAAGACACATATAACAAGTTGTCTCGAGACTTCTGTTCTCTTTTGACTTCTAATATACTGTTCACCTATGCTAAGTGGAGATATGAATGCTACCTGAACTTAAAAGCCAGTTCAACATTGCTTTAAATAATTTCTATGGAAACATCCAAGATTTCCATGAACAGATGAAGGCAATATGAAATTGTGGGATATGTACACAATGGAATTTTATTCAGTCATAAAGAAAAACAAAATTATGTCATTTGCAGGGAAATGGATGGAATGGAGAACATTATGCTAAGTGAGATTAGTAACAAAAAGTAAAAAATCGGATGCTCTCTTTAATATGCAGAAGCTAGGGTCATAGGAGGAACTTTAGGTGAAGAAGGAGAAACTGTAGATGAGCATATAAGATGACCTATCTGAGGAGGGGGAAGAGGGAAATTCCCTAATGTACATGATGTACATTCACAAACATATCAAAGTCAATCTCTAAGCCAAACCTGAGAAGGAGGGAGGGAATAGGGTGGGAAGTGGGGAAGGGCTAAATGAGTGATGTGTGCATGTATGCCTATACCACCTTGTACCCCATTAAGATGTATGACTACACTGCACCAGTAAAAACAAATAAATACAAATATAATTTTTATAAGTTTTTATTGGTGCATTGTATTCAAAACATCACAATGGAATACAAGGCTAGGATAAATATAATTTTTTAAGAGAATCTTTTGTTTTTGTTACTGAGGATCGAACCTAGGGGCATTCTACATCTGAGCCACACCCCAGCCTTGTTTATTTTGATACTGAAGATTAAACCCAGGGGTATTCAACAACCTATTTTATTTTATATTTTGAAATGATCTGCTAGGTTGCTAAGAATCTCACCATACTGCTGAGGCTTTCCTCAAACCTGTGATCCCCCTCTCTCAGCTTCCCAATTATTGAGATTACAGGCATCTGCCATCATGCCTGGTTTTCATTTTTTACTTCAAAATGGTGTGTCACTAAGTTAACCTACAATCCACCTGTTTCAGTTTCCCATGTACTGGGATTCCAGACATGTGCTACCATGCCCAACATTTTTTTTTTTTTTTTTTTTTTTTTTTTGCAGTACTGGGGATGGAACCCAGAGCCATTGGTATCTGTGAACTATGCCCCCAGTCTTAGTTTTTAGTCTTTTTATTTTTGAAACAGGATTTCACTGAGTTGAAAAGGGCCTCGCTATATTGCTGAGGCTTGTCTACGAACCTCTGCCTCCCGAATGCTGGTATTACAAGCATGCTCACCACACCTGGCTACCATGCCCAATTTCTTTATTTTTTTATTTTTTGGTACTGGGATTCCTGGAAGCCCTTCTACCTCCAGGCTACACTTCCAGGCCTATTTTTTTTTTTTTTTTTTTTGGAAATAGGGTCTCTTAAGCCAGCGAGGCTGGCTCCGAACCAGCGCGATCCTCCTGTCTCTGCCTCCTAAGAGCGGGGATTACAAACATGCACCACCACGCCCTGCCCATGGCCAACTTTAAGAGAACCTTTTTTTTTTTTTTTTTAAAAATACCTTCATGTAAAGTAAAAGAAAATTGTTTTAGAATAACTGAAGGTTAGGATTTGTTAGGTTGAATTCTAGAAATGCTGTATCTAATGGTGCATAATTTCTATTTATTATTTATTTATTTATTTTGGTGGTACTGAGGGTGGGACCCAGAGGCTTTCTACCTCCAGCCTGTACTCCCAGACCTGTTTTATATTTTATTTGGAAACAGGGTCTCACTCAGCTGCTGAGAGCCTCACTAAGTAGCTGAGGCTGGCTTCAAACCTGTGCGACCCCCCTGTCTCAGCCTCCCAAGTGCAGGGATTACAAGCGTGTGCCACCATGCCGGGCTATAATGTCTATAATTTACACAACAGTTTAGGACCTCTATTTTCTGTTTTATAGGAAGTGTTTTATTTGCTGAGCATGGTCACAAATGCCTGTAATCCCAGCCTCTCAGGAGACAGGGTGGCTCCAAGTTTGAGGCCATCCTGGGCAACTTTAGTGAGACCCTGCCTTAAAAAATGAAAGGAAGCTGGGCATGGTGGCACATGCTTGTAATCCCAGCATTTGGGAGGCTGAGACAAGAGGATCATGGTTCGTGGACAGCCTCAGCTACTACTTAGTAAGGCCCTTTGCAACTCAGTGATACCCTGTTTCAAAATAAAGAATATAAAATAGGGCTGGTGATGTCACTCAGAGGTAGAACCCCCCTGGGTTCCACCCCGACTACTGCAAAATAAATACATACATACATACATACATACATACATACATAGGACTGGGGATGTGGCTCAGTGGCAGAATAACTCTGGGTTCCATCCCTCACACTAGGAAGGGAGGGAGGGATTTTATTTCCCTTTACCTGATTTCATTTAGTTTATATATTAGCTTTAATCTTCACGTTTGAGTGATTTCTAAAAGCATGAATTGTAGGTTTACTTTGATGTAAATCAGTTCTGAGAACATTTAGGTGACTTTATGTGACCCTTTTTCCTCTTTCAATTTTGTCCAGATCAATATAAAACCCATTCCAAAGCTGGGCGTGGCAGCACATGCTTATAAGCCTAGCATTTGGGAGGCTGAGACCCGAAGATTGCAGTTCGCGAACAGCCTCAGCTACTTAGTGAGGCCCTTTGCAACTCAGTGAGACTCTATTTCAAAATAAAGAATAAGCCGGGCATGGTGGCGCACACTTATAATCCCCACGCTTGGGAGGCAGAGACAGGAGGATCACACTGGTTCAAAGCCAGTGGAGCTGGCTTAAGAGACACTGTTTCCAAATTTAAAAAAGTATAAAAATAGGTGCTGGGAGTGTAGCCTGGAGGTAGAAGGGTTTCCGAGAACCCCAGTACCACCACCACCAAAAAAAAAAAAAAAAAAAAAAAAAATGGGCTGGGGGTGTAGCTTGGAGGTAGAATATCCCTGGGTTCTATCCCTGGTACCATAAAAAAACAAATAAATAAAATAATGAAAATAAAACCTATTTCACAAGACTTAGACCCAAGAGCTCTGTTAAGATTTATTTATTTGTAAATTTGAAGATTTTTAGCTGAGATGCAGATATCCAAAAAGGGTGATTATGCTGATCAGAGTCTTTTTTTTTTTTTTTTTTTTTTGCGGGTCTGGGACTGGAACCCCAGGGACATTTGACCTCCGAGCTACAGCTCCTGCCCTATTTTTTATTCTTTATTTTGAGACCGGGTCTCACTGAGTTGTAGAGGGCCTCACTAAGTAGCTGAGGCTGTCTGCCAACCATGATCCTCTGGGTCTCAGCCTCCCAAATCCTGGGATTACAAGCATGCGCCACCACACCCGGCTGATCAGTCTTATAAGGACTGAACAGAGTAAAATTTAGGATGAATGGAGATGTCATCTATCTTCTGTTTTATGTGTTTGTTCATAGAAAGCTACCCTGGTTGAGCATGGGATCCGGCGCCTTACTTTCCTGGTTGCACAAAAGGTATTGGCATGTGGATTGTATTTGTAATATTTTACATTGCTGTCAGAATTTTTTTTAATAAAAAATATGATTGCAATAAAATGCTTACTTATGGGACTTATGCAGAGAAATATAACTTTTGTGTGTGTGTGGTACTGAGGGTGGGACCCAGGGGCTTTCTACCTCCTGGTTATACTCCCAGACCTATTTTATATTTTATTTGGAAACAGGGTCTCACTAAGTTACTGAAAGCCTCAGTAAGTAGCTGAGGCTGGCTTCCAATCTGTGCAATCCTCCTGCTCAGCCTCCCAAACACTGGGATTACAAGCATGCGCCACCATGCCTGGCTGAGAAATAGAACTTTTTTATAAATTTTATTAAAAATTAGATATAACATTGTTTTTCTAGGAAGAATTTTCTTTCTTTCTTTATTTATTTCTTTCTTTCTTTCCTTCTTTTTTTTCTTTATTGCAGTACTGGGGATGAAACCCAGGTGCATTGTACCTCCAAGTTACACCCCCAGTCCTACTTTTTAGTCTTTTTTTATTATTGAAACAGGATCTCACTGAGTTGCGAAGGGCCTGGCTAAGTAGCTGAGGCTGTCCGTGAACCGTGACCTCTGGTCTCTGATTCCCAAATGCTGGGATAACAAGCATGTGCCACCACTCCCGGCTTCTGGGAAGGATTTTCTAAGCCCTTCACTTATTACTCAGTTCATTTTAAATATTATTACTAATTGCCAATTTCTGATGTGTTTTCTTTCCTTCTGTCTTTGATTTAAAAGGATTTCAGAAAACAGCTCAACTGTGAGGTGGATCAAAGATTTCATGTAAGTCAAAGGAACACCTATGAATGATAACTTACTGTTTTATCTGTTTACCATTGATGGTGCTGCTGATGATTTTGCTGCTGATTATTTAAAGAGAATATGTCTGAGTTATTTAGAAAGGTAGACTATTGACATTTGGTCTCCCATATTTTTCAGAGTATTCTAATGAATATCTTATTTTATTTTATTTGGTGGTACTGGGGTTCCTGGAAGCCCTTCTACTTCCGAGCTATACTCCCAGACACCTAGTTTTTATATTTTTATTTGGAAATTGGGTCTTTTAAGCTAGCAAGGCTGGCTCGAATCTGCGCGATCCTCCTGTCTCCGCCTTCCAAGTGCTGGGATTACAAGCGTGCACCACCACACCCAGCTGAATATCTAATTTTTATGCCAAGTATCCCATTAAAAGGTTTTTTTAAATCCTATAACATATTCTAACTATTTCTGAGAAATAGTAAGAATGAACATATTCATTTCTTCAGATAAATAAGGTAGAAAAAGGAGCTAAGTAGTCATTGCTTCTGTGCACAGTGAATCAATAATTAAGAATAATCAGTTGTCCTTTTGAGGTGATGGCTTCTTTCAAAGATGAATTCAAGTTCTATTATCAAGAAATCTCAATTCTCAAGAAGAGTGATTTATTATTTAAGATGCCTTATCAGAGCCCAAGTTGCTATTTTTGTCTTATGTTAATATTAAATGCAGGAAATAAATAAAAACTAAACAGTCTTTTGTTTATTCTCCCATACAACTGAATTAACTGTTAATATTAATAAGATTAAAAATTTTACTAGAAAGACAATTGTGTTAATAGCCTGGCATCTAGTCTATGTGATGACTCAGTACAATGGCAGCAGTCAGGCCAGAAATCCAGTTTATAATCAAGATTTCAGCGGGGTGTGGTAGTGTACACTGTAATCCTAGTATTTGGGAGGCTGAGATAGGAGGATTACAGGTTGGTAGCCAGTCTCAGCAATTTAATGAGGCCCTCTGCAACTGTTTCAAAACACTAAATAAGAAATTGGGCTGGGGTGTAGCTCAGAGGTAGAACACCTCTGGGTTCATTCTGCAGTACAAAAAAAAAAATTTCAGTTGTCATTCTCAAAACGACTGGCTGTTGTAAAAATGTTTCATTAAAAATGGATTTTAGCTGGGTATGGTGGCACACAGTTATAATTCCAGTACTTGGAAGACTGAGACAGGAAGGATTACAGGTTCTCAGCCAGCTTCCGCTACCTAGTAAGGCCCTCTGCAACTTAGTGAGATGTTGTTTCAAAATAAAGAATACAGCCAGGCATGGTGACCAACTCATATGTAATCCCAGTATTTGGGAGGCTGAGACAGGAGGATTGTGCAGGTTTGAAGCCAGGCTCAGCTAATTAATGACACTCTCAGCTACTCAGTGAGACCCTGTTTTCAAATAAAATATTAAATATATATCTGGGAATATAGCCCAGAGGTAGAAAGCCCCTGGTTTTCATCCTCAGCTCCACAAAATAATAAAAAATTTTAAAATAGGGCTAGAGATGTAACTCAGAGATAGAATGCTCCTGAGTTTAATCCCCAGTCCAACAAAAAAAGGGGGAAAAAAGGATTCTAATATAGTAAGGAAGATTACAGAGTATGTTAGGAAGTCTCAATTGTCCTGATAAAATATTTTATTTCCTTTTGGTTTTTTGTTACCTTTCTTTTTGCAATTAAGATAATGAAGTTACTTTTCAGGTCTTGCTCATTTGCAATGTAGATAACACTTGGGATTCTAGAAAGGCCTTTGTAAATTCAAGGACTCATGTGTGATTGCTTTTATTGCCCTTTTGTTTATTAGGTCTCTAGCACTTGACATTTTGTTTCTCCTTTTACAGTTCACCTTGCTGATCTAGTCTATAGAGAAACAAGAGCGCCTACCTTGCAAGCTAAAGAGCTAAGATTTTCTGAAATGCTTTAGGAAATGTTATGGACTACACAGCTCCCTTGTGTTATCGATGTCAGGAAATCAAGCAGAGTGTAGATATACATCAATCAATAACTTTAGATAGAAAACTGGAGTCAGTGGAGATGTATGAGGAGCTTAAAGTGAACCCTGGGGCTTTAGTAAGAAAAATCAGGAGCTTAGAGAATAAAATTGATACTTGGGGATAGAATATGAGAGTCCATGAATAAACACTGGGGCTGGTAGTTGCTGTTCAGATCTAGGGTAGACATGCCAGATCCAGGCCCTGGATTTTGGAAGGGTATCAGGCAAGTTTCTTAAATATTAATATGCTTTTTCTTTTTTCACTGACTTTAAAATAATAGCATATTATTCTCGGAAATGACACTGAATTTGTAAAGTTGTTTTCCTTTTTGTTAATAGTTTCATGTCTTTAGCACATTAACTATATAATAACTGTAATAAGCATTCCATGATCAATTTAAATAAAAGTCTACTAAAAATTTTTAAATAAAAAATCCCTATATTATTGAATAGAAGAGAGAATGTGCATATGAGGGGGCAAGGAGAGGAGGAAGGTTACCAAGTTTCTCACTAGCCTTTTTTAAATTTTTTCACTAACCTTTTAAAAAACTATTTTAGGTATGACACACATACAAAAATATATCTTTTGTTATCTTTGCATCTGTGTTATATCTTAGAATATATCTCACAGCTTTAAAACATTTTTTTTCCTTTCTGCTGAACTGATAATTCTGGATTTCAGTTGAATAGAGACATGTTTAGGCAAAATCTGCTAGTAAATGAAGCCAGCAAGGGGTCCTTCCAGGCAATCATTTTGTGTTCTATTTATAATGGCATTGGGTGAAATTAACAAGTGACTTAGCATGAATGTAGGAAAGGCTGCTTTAGAGCATAGAGAACATTAAGGTTTAGATGTGGACTAGATTTGCTTTAAAGCATTGAATGGCAGAGGAGTTGGGGTGCTTTTATGTTATGTTAGAAATGGTTAGTGGTTTTGCTGGGGCAAGGGCAACTATTACTGAACTCTGCTCAGAATCTACAATAACTAGGAAGCCTCGGCAAGAATTGTACAAATCCAGGACTCACTGTTACGGTGCTGCTGTGAGTTCTTCTGTTGGTGGTAGCTTGCCATTCATGAAGGATGCTTAGCCTCTGTCATGTCATCTGATGTGTGCTTGGCCATAGTTAGTGTAGTGTGAAAAAGAGGAAGCTTTCCAGGAGTGTTAGAGATGAATCCCTTGATCTCTCTGGCTTCTTGGTAATCCACCGTGATGTATGCAGCCTCCCCAGTTCTACACTGTGAAATCCCTATATTATTGAATAGAAGAGAGAATGTGCACATGAGGGGGCAAGGAGAGGAGGAAGGTTACCAAGTTTTGTTCATGAAAAACATTAGTTGGTGTGGAATGAAGCAAACTGTGCTGTTTCATAGTTTAGAGCCAGAACACAGCAATGAAGGCCAGAGAGAGGAAAGGTTCCTAGAGAGCACGCATGCCGTGAACTGTCTATTTCACATACCAGTAAAGTCTATGTGCATTTCCAATATTTTATTGTATAATTGCCATAGTCCCTAGAAAGCTAGCCACAGGTATGTCTACTGCTGCCTTCATCTATTTACTTTACATGGAGATTTGTTGAGACAGCATGTTCACTAACTGTAAGGCCACTTAGTGGCAAGTCCACAGCCATAACCATTTAATTAAATCATGTACCCATAATCGGACTTTTAAGCATTGCTGCTTAAAATTGATATTTTATATTTCATATATATATATTTTTTGTGTGTGGTACTGGAGATTGAACCCAGGGGCATTCTACCTGCTAGCTACATCCCCAGTCTTACTTCCAGCCTTATTTGTT
The DNA here is from genome assembly GCF_963383645.1 of Muscardinus avellanarius. Classification (NCBI taxonomy): domain Eukaryota; kingdom Metazoa; phylum Chordata; class Mammalia; order Rodentia; family Gliridae; genus Muscardinus; species Muscardinus avellanarius. Next base: position 32,992,694 of record NC_137802.1, read on the forward strand.
TTTTTATTCTTTATTTTAAAACAAGGTCTTACTAAGTTGTGGTGGGCCTCACTAAGTAGCTGAAGCTGGCTGTGAGCCTGTGATCCTTCTGTCTTGGCCTCCCAACTACTGGGATGATAAGCATGCACCATCACGCTTAAAATTGATATTTAAATAGAAATTTTGAGAAAAAACAATTCTATTCCTGTATATATATTATTTGTATTAAAAAATGAAGTGCCAGTTGTCATGGTGTATCTTTGTAATCCTCATACTAGGAAGGCTGAGACAGAAGAATCACAGGTTTGAGGCCATCCTCAGCAAATTATTGAGACCCTGTTTTAGAATAAAAAATGAAAAAGACTGTACCCCTATGTTCGATCCCAAGTACCAAATTAATAAGTAGAAAAAAATTTTAAAAGAAATGGCTTGTTGAGTTTCCAGCTATTTAATAGCTGCACTTCTAGAGTTTTATTAGTTAAAATTCTCCAGTCCAGTCTCTGTTAGTTTCAATCACATTTCAAGTCTAGAATTCCAAAAAGTACAGCAGAAAGTTCTAATTTTTATATGTTATGCTTTTTTTTTTTTGTGGTGGTGGTGGTACTGGGGAATGAACCCAAGAGCATTCTACCTCTGAGCTACATACCCAGCCCTGTTTTTTAGTCTTATTTATTTATTTATTTATTTATTTATTTATTTATTTATTTATTTATTTTGGTGGTACTGGGGTTCCTGGAAGCCCTTCTGCCTCTGGGCTACGCTCCCAGACCTATTTTATACATTTTTATTTTTGGAAACAGGGTCTCTTAAGCCAGCTGTGCTGGCTTCGAACCTGCACCCGCGTGATCCTCCTGTCTCCACCTCCCAAGCGCGGGGATTACAAGTGTGCACCACCACGCCCAGCTGGTCTTTATTTTGAAACAGGGTTTCACTGAGTTGCAAAGGGCCTCACTAAGTAGCTGAGGCTTTCCTCATGTCTCAGCCTCCCAAATGCTGGGATTATAATGTGAGCCACCACCCCTGGATATACTTTTTTTTTTTAAGGGAAAAATTCTTAAGGATACTAAAATATGTATTTTCAGGATTTCTTCCTTTTTTGTGACTTATAAACATTAGGTCCAAAAATTTGTAAGAGATTCTAATCAAAGTGGTCTTTTTAAAATCTCTTATGATGTTTCCTTTTGTTTATAAGCGGTCATGATTTTTTTTTTTCCCCAGTACTAGAGTTGAACCCGGGGCATTCTGCCTCTGAGCCACACCCTCAGCCCTTACTTTTATTCTTTATTTTGAAATGGAGTCTCACTAAGTTGCAGAGGGCCTCACTAAGTAGCTGAGGCTGGGTGGGAAACTACGATCTTTCCTGTCTCCACGACCCTAGTATGAGGATTACAAGCATACACCAAGATGCACAGAAAATGAGATTTTTTAACTTTTATTTATCTCCTAAGAGATAGTTGTAGTCTCATGACTTTCACTTTCCAATTAAATATTTTGGATTATTTGCACCTCTAGGGAAGAGCTCACTATCATGGACAGTTATGATTCATAGTTCAGTGTCTTTGTCTTTTTCTTCTCTTTACTTTTTTTTTTGCTAAGGTAATTCTCTTTGCTAGTTGACCAACTATTAGTTTTTAGAATGTTTGGTTTGGGTTTTTGTTTTAATTACAGTCTATATAATTAGTTCTCAGCATGTTGAGGTAAAAGAGAATTGTAGCAGCAAGCTCCCAATTTCTTCATCTCATTAGGTTTTTAACACAATTATTAGTATCATAATCAGCTATGATGTTTTCTGTTGCAGGTTTTCACATTCTCTGATTTGCAGGGTGTCTTGATTGGCTAATTTAGGCAAATTATTTTGATTGTCTTGATGATGGTTGGCTGATTAGAACACAGCAGGGGTATAATTTCTTCCTAAGAAATGTTGCATTCTTTTGGTTTTTGGTACCAGAACACTAAGAGGGTTTTTCTTTGTGTACATTCAATTATGATATTTGCCCATAACACTAGTCGGATGCCTGGAAAGCAATTAAATTAGTGATAGAATAAGCATGAATGTTGTTAGTGGAAAAATTGGCAGCATGAAGATGATGTTAGATGAAGGAATTAGTTAAAACCATAAGATTGGATTTTTGTATTTCTTTTTTGTGTTTCCTGTGAGTCTCTGGGATTTTTCCGAGTGGTTTTCTAATAAAAATCTTCAGACTTCTGATCTCCCAAACACTTGCTTGATAGTCCTGCTTTCCCATTGCACAGAAGTACTTGCCATCTTCTGTTTTGAATGTTCATGAAAGTGATTTTTATTTTACTTATTTTGGTGTGTAGAGGGGAGGTTACTAGGGGTGGAACCCAGAGGCCTTCTATCTCCGAGATATATCCTCAGTCCTATTTTATTTTTTATTTGGAAACAGGGTCTCACTAGGTTGCAGAGGGCCTCACTAAGTAGCTGAAGCTGGTTATAAACCTGTGTTCCTCCTAGGAGTCTCAGTCTCCTAAGTACTGGGAATACAAGCATGCACCACCACACCTAGCTGAAAGTGATTTTTTAAGTTGTTGGTTGGTATTCACTCTTGTCACCTACAGATAGTTTATTCACCAAGAATTAGTCTCTTTCATTATTTGTAATAAAGGAGTTTTCATTCAGATTGTTTGCTTTTCATGTCTGCTAGTTAGTAAATATATTTTGAATTGGCTTGGTGAAAAAAAAAGCATTTTTGTGTTTTGTGGGTTTTTTTTTTTTTTGAGGAAGATGGTTTTGTTTTTGAAGGAAAATGATACACTATGTATGATTGAATAATATAATAAGCCGGGCGTGGTGGCGCACATTTGTAATCCCCGCACTTGGGAGGCGGAGACAGGAGAATTGCACAGGTTCGAAGCCAGCCGTGCTGGCTTAAGAGACCCTGTTTCCAAATAAAAAAATATAAAATAGGTCTGGGAGTGTAGCCCAGAGGTAGAAGGGTTCCATCCCCAGTACTACCCCCCAAAAAAAGTTTTATAAATAAATGTTTTAATTAATTAGCTGTTAATAGCTCAGGCACAATAGAAATGTATATGGTTAAAAATGTATTCTTTTTCTTTGACTTTCAGAGAGTTTTATGGAAAGATTTTGTTTTCTTTTTGACATATGTTACTTTTTAGGTAATACTTCTAGACTTCTCAAAATAAAACCAAAACTAGATTATATAAATCCATGAGCATGAAATCTACTGTTAACTCAGCTGAATGTCTTCTTACTTAACCTTGAAGTTATCTCCATGTGTTTCATTATCATTGAGGCAGGTGGAGGGTAGTGCATCAGAGAATTATTTAGAACAAAATATTATTAGTAAAAGATCAGTCCTATATAAAATCTACTTTCAAAGGGCTTTGAAAGACCCAAGTCTGGACACAGTATTTCCCTGAGCCTGGTAAATGCACTCCCAGAAGTATGTTAAATTCAGTTTTACAGTTAAAATAGCAGAGAAAATATAAAATGATATATTAACTGTGCAAGGTAAAGGTGAGATGTAATGCCTACGGAAAGTATTCCAGATGTTTTTAGTAAATCATAAACCACAATTTTTCAGCATGCATTTTGCTTGATTCATTTGGTTTTATCTTTTTCCTTGATGTCTTAATTTCTCTTTTTTATTTTCATTTTATTTTTTGTCTCATGAAGAGAAAACCTCTAAGTAGGAAATTTGTATTATAAGAAGAATAGAAAGATAATGACCTGAGAGGTGAAAGGACATGGGCTCTGGCATTAGGGCATTAAAGAGACCCCTGTTTATTATTATTATTTTAGCTCTGTGAACCTTGGGTAGGACTCTGTTACACTTGAGCCACAACTTGCTCATCTCTAAAATTAAGGTCATACTACCTCCCTTGAGAAATTGTTGCAAGCATTCAATGGGGCAACAGACAAGAATGCCTGCCACCTAGAAGATTGTTAGTCCACCTTTCCTTCATGGTTCCTCAAGCCCATTGAAGGATATGTAGGTAGCTAGTCTAGGTCTCTGTGCCTTGTACCAATCAATATTTGATTATATTGCACTCATAATGAAGAAAATGCCTAATGAAACCTCCTATAGAGGCAAATAGTAATGACTTGATTCCAACACTGCCAGTAGAGCTTCCCATCCGAAAAACGGGTATTTGGTGTTAAGTTAAATTTCAGAAACTAATGAACTTGGCTAATTGAATTCATCTTTGTTAATTAATAAGGTTCTAGTAAATTGGTTGCTTCCTTGTGCAATGCTTGCAAAAGAGCAATAAGACCTAATGATTACAAGTTTACTAGTTCCGCCCCCTTTTTTTTCTTAAACATAGAGTAGTAGTGACCAAAGTAGCATCTGTAACATTTGTCTTCCAATGTTAGTATTTAAACCCTCGAAAGTACTGACTTTAGAATGAATGTAAGAGGGCAGGAAACATGGACTGAAGATTCTATACTGTCTGGCTAGTTTTAACTTGTAAGAGTTTCTTAGGGAGAAACTTGAGAAATCAGCAACGATTACTATAGTGGCTGAAGAATAAAGGTATATTGGGTTTGTTTGTCACATTGTGCGGAGACACAGGAAATCCTTTTTATTTTCCCTTGAAAGATGAAAAACTATGTTCCCCCTCCCCCTTAGGAAACAATAAACTAAGGTATTGTGATAATTCTCAAATTTTTAATTGGGTTACCCAGAGGATCATTCACATTACCTTACATTACAAAGCATAGGTAAGAAGCATTTTTTTTCTATGACACTGTCTTCTAGATGCTTGTTTTATATTATATGTTTGTTTCCAAAGAGCCATATTTATGAACGACTGACACATATTTCCCCCTTCTTTAACACAGAGAGAATTTCCTAAATTTTTCACGTTTCGAGCAAGGGATAAGGTAAGGGCTGTTTCCTTATATTTTATTAATCTTTACTTTCTTTGTTTTTTCTTAAAAGCCAAGAATGACTTATCTTTGCCATTATCTTTACCATTCTCCTTTCTCTGATTGAACTTGTGTTCCCCTTTGCCTTAAAATGTATCTTAGAACTAAAGTACACTGCCTTCAGAAAGTTTGGTTCAGGAAACACTGAGCTACCCAAAGAAAGAACCAATTCTAACAATGTGATATTAAATGATTAATATACTTAGTAGAATAATTCTTATTGCCTATGATAGTTATATTTTACTGTTATTTATTTGCATTTGTTTTTCAGCTTTAAAGTATGAAAGTTCAAACTATGCTTTCTTTCTGTTACCCACTTATATATTTTGTGCTTTATTCAATCCGATATGCCTCTTGAAAAACAATTTGTTTTCAGCAAACATATAGTAAATATACTAACACAACTTTTAAAAAGATAGATATGTAATTATGTATCTGTGGATATAGTATGTCTTAAAGCCAAATATCTTTTTTTAGTTAGTGCAGTTTGTTTGTATTATGTTCTTTGTACTGAGACCTAAGTAATAAGCCATGAGTCCTGCCCTTAACTCTTTTAGACTATAACATTAGCAAGTTTTGAAATAGATATTAATGTGAAGCAGTTTGTAATTAATTGTAAAAAAATGTATTATAACATTAAGTATTATAGGAATCCTGAGGAAATTGAAGTTTTTTCCTTATTTATTGGTGTTTTTGTTTTTAATGAAGAGCATCACCATTTGTAAAAGCCTAAATATTAAAAGCTTTAAGGGGAGCTGGGCGTGGTGATGCACACTTGTAATCCCCGCGCTTGGGAGGCAGAAACAGGAGGATCACACAGGTTCAAAGCCAGCCGCACTGGCTTAAGAGACCCTGTTTCCAAATAAAAATATAAAAATAGGTCTGGGAGTATAGCCCGGAGGTAGAAGGGCTTCCCTTAGCACCCAATCTTATGTCATCTCTAGCATTATCCTTATATGGAGCTTATGTTTGTTACTCACTAACACATCATAGCTTAGATTTCTTTTTTCAAATATCTCTTTTACCTATGTAGTCATAATATAATCATGTTATTGCCTCTTGTGAGCTGTTTCTCCTCTGATTCTTGTGCTCAGTTTGAGGAGGATCGTATCTACCGTCACCTGGAGCCAGCTCTAGCTTTCCAGTTAGAGCTGAACCGTATGAGAAATTTTGACCTCACTGCCATTCCATGTGCTAATCACAAGATGCACCTATATCTCGGGGCAGCCAAGGTAGAAGTGGGCACAGAAGTGACGGACTACAGGTTCTTTGTTCGTGCAATCATCAGACATTCTGATCTGGTCACCAAGGTGGGTACTGTACTTAAATTGGAAGTTATCCCTGAGGAAAAGAACCAAGAAACAGGCAAGGTTCACAGTCATGTTTACATTGATTGAATCATGGCTCTCATTCTCTTTCTTCTTACTCTCCAAGAATCAGCAGATCTCTGAGAGTCATTTCTCTTACAAAAGTAAATATTACAAATAATAAAGGCTTATTTTTCTTTAATCTTTATTTCTTGGCAATGGAAGCAGAATAGTACTCACCCGAGGGTAAGAAAGGCATGCTTACAGAAAAATCACAAAGAAAAATAGTGATGATAGAGAACAAGGAGAAAAGTTAGGAAAGAAGAAACCCTATTGTAAGTTGTCTAGAGGTATGGGTATGGGTAGCATCTGTATATAGAAGGACTTAATGGGCCGGGCGTGGTGGTGCACACTTGTAATCCCAACATTCGGGAGGCTGTGACCGGGGGATCACGGTTTGTGGACAGCCTCAGCTACTTAGTGTGGCCCTCCACAACTTAGTGAAACCCTGTTTCAAAATAAAGAATAAAAAATAGGGCAGGGGGTGTAGCCCGGAGGTCGAATGCCCCTGGGTTCCATCCCCAGACCCGCAAAGAAAAAAAAAAAAAAAAGGACTTAATGGAATGTTATTATTGTATCCCATAGCCATAGTCTTTCTAAACAGATTTTCTTTCTAAGCAGCTATGTTTGGCATATGTGAAATATAATCCTATTATGGTTACAGCTCTGGGGATGCCCAGCATCTCCACCTGATACAAGGAAATGATACCCTAAAAGGCAGGAGAGAGGGATAGCAGAGAATCTGTATGTGGCCTTTGCCTGCCCATGTTGCCTGTGGTCACTAGACTGACTCTAGAGGGAAAGGCAGGTAATGTTTCCACCAGGTGCCATGTGATTTATGGCATAGTGCTACTTAAGTAATTTTTTTTTTTTTTTTTTTTTTTTTTTTTTTTTTGGTGGTACTGGGGTTCCTGGAAGCCCTTCTACCTCTGGGCTACACTCCCAGACCTATTTTTACATTTTAATTTGGAAACAGGGTCTCCTAAGCCAGCGCGCGCAGCTGGCTTCGAACCTGCGCGATCCTCCTGTCTCTGCCTCCCAAGCGCGGGGATTACAAGCGTGTGCCACCACGCCCGGCATTACTTAAGTAATTTTAATAGCCATTTCTTTATTGCTTCTTTTAAAACACAAAATGTTGTTGATTTTCTTCCTGTGTAGGAAGCTTCCTTTGAATATCTACAAAATGAAGGGGAGAGGCTGCTTTTAGAAGCCATGGATGAGTTGGAAGTTGCTTTTAACAATACAAATGTCCGTACTGACTGTAACCACATATTTCTCAACTTTGTGCCCACAGTTATCATGGACCCATCAAAGGTACATTTTTCATAGCTTCTCTGTCAGCATTAGCAAGTACAAGCAAAGATTTACTGTGCATATCTCACTTAGTCTTGAAAACATACTCTTTCTCAGTAGATTGAGCCTTTAACCTTAAAATTTACAGACTCCTTAGAAGACTGAGATTCTGAGACAGTGTCAAAAATTTGAGATAGCCATTAAGAACAGTTCTCAGAACTGTAGGTGATGTAGTGTTTGCTTGCTGCTCATTTATATGCTGTGTAAAAATTTCTCTTTCTCCATTGGGACCAGTTTTATATTTTCCCTGATAGTGGTCCTATTTTATATTATACCTTAGGCTTTCTTATCTCAAATAATTGATTTTGCTATTTCTAAGTATTTTGGCTAAACTATTGCTTTTGTGCACTAAATGTTACTTACATAGTGGCCTTAGCAAATTAAGGCACCTTCTCAAAATGTCTGACCTATTTCTCTTTGGTAGTTTTGCAAGACAGAGTTTGGCTGATATGGAATTTCACATGTATTATGTCTATTTTCTTTTCTGAAGCTCTATTCTCATTTTATATAATTTAAGGAAAGAAAACAAGAAAATTCCATACTTCACTTTTTATCATAGGTTTATAAGAGAGACTGTTCTTTCCCTATCATGATATTCTGGAATTTGAATATGATAAGCAAGTATCTCCCTTTCTCAAGATCAGCTGTAGGCAGGGGCTTTTGCTTTTTGAACTTAGTATCTATTTCAGTCCATGTTCTCACTGCTGGATTTCAACACCTGACACACACAAAACTTAGAGGAAGGAAGATTTATTATTCTGAAGATTTTCATCTGTCTATCTGTTATAAATGATAAATAGATGGACTGAAATCTTCAGGATACACACACACACACACACACACACACGTACTTCAGTATATTTAGTAATATGTATGTATGTATGTATGTGTGTATATGTATATATGTATGTATGTATGTATGTATGTATGTATGTATGGAGAGAGAGAGAATATGAATTTTACTCTGGCTGCCAAACAGGAGCCAGGACTACAGATCTTTAAGGCATGATGGAGGGAAGCAGAGAGAACAAGAAGAGGAGGTGAGACATGTCCTGTCTTCAGAGGCCACACCTCCAAGGGTCCACCTCTAAACATGACTGCCTCAGAGCCTGAGGGCTGAGGGACATTTTACTTTCATACCATAACAGTATCTAAGACTAAAAGGAGAAATAGTTTTCTACTTTTTTTTTTTTTTTTTCAAAACTCCAAGCTGATGATGGGTTGTTTGTCTGTTAGGAAGTCAAGAACAAGGCTCAAATCTCATTATCTAGTTTAAGCCAAATTTCTCCCCAGCATTCTGGGACTGATGAAGGGGGAGGCTTAGAATATAGCCTCAACATTATATAACTCTATATATATTTGTAGATTTGGCTTAACTTTTCTCAATGAATTTGTAACATCAGCCTCTATGCCTCCACTCATCTGCTTTCCTAATCATAAATTGCTGTCAATTTTCTGTACATAGAGATTTGTTGGCTTTTGTTCTTTTAAGAAAAGAATGGATAAATATATTTTGGTTAGCAAGCAAGGGTGAGAATAGAGAAGTTAACTCCTTGAAGTCTGTTCTGGTTTAAAATTCTGTGGTACAAGCCGGGCGTGGTGGCTCACGCTTCTAATCCCAGCATTTGGGAGGCTGAGACAGGAGGATCATGGTTTGCAGATGGCTTCAGCTTAGTGAGGTCCTTTGTAACTCAGTGAGACCCTGTTTCAAAATAAAGAATAAAAAGTAGGGTTGGGTGTGTAGCTTGGAGGTAGAATGCCCCTGGGTTCCATCCCCAGTACCGCAAAGAAAAAAAAAGGTAAAAAAAAAAAAATTCTGTGGTACAGAAACAAACTGCAGGGTAGCACAAGAGAAGGAGGATATGAGATCATTTCGACTTTTTTTTTAGGAAGGTGAAAAAGCATTTTAGAAAGATATTTAAAAAACATTAATTTTGGATAGTATTCCTAGCTCCCTGCAGCTACATTGGAAAAAAAGTTTTGCTTTAGCTTGTCAATAATGAAATCACCTCTAAGGCCTAACTCACCTAACCCTGAAAACTAAGAGTCTTATGTTGCCTTGGTGTAAAGCTTAGAGAAGCTAAGGAACATCTACCCCCATCTCCTTAAATCCCAGTTGGATTTGACAATGACCAAACTTCAAAGCACTAATGTTTAGAGAGAATGCTGTAGCACCACCTACAAATTAATTGCCTTTCTTTAATTTGTGCAATTTACCAAGAGACATATATTATAAAGTTTAATAAAATTATATGGAAAAAAGCTCATGGTGGTAATTGCTATGTTGATTTAAGGTCCTGTAAGTGCAGTGAAACATAGCTACCATGCATATAAATGCTACTTAATAGCTATTTAACTAGGGATTTTATTCTTATTTGGGGCTTTCTCTTAAATCCTGTGGCTTTTAATTTTAGATATTACAGATCTTTGATACAGAGTATGAATATAATTGGGAAAGGTGAAAGAGCTGTACAGATTTGGGTGTTGTGAGTTAGAGAAAGCCACTTAAATGCCAGATGAGCATGGAATTGTCCCTGACTTACTTAGAGTAAGAGTAGGTTTGGGGAGAAATTTTCTGCCCACTTTTTTATGGAATGTGTGTGGTATACCTCTCCACAAACCAGCATCTTCTTTCCATTCCTCCCTTCCCAAAGATAGGCAGACCTGACACAGGTCTTAGTTACAAGGTATTTAAGTTTTGTGCTTGGTGATGTGTGTGTCAGATTGAGGAATCTGTGCGGAGCATGGTAATGCGCTATGGAAGTCGGCTGTGGAAATTGCGTGTCCTCCAGGCGGAACTGAAAATCAACATTCGCCTGACACCAACTGGAAAAGCAATTCCCATTCGCCTCTTCCTGACAAACGAGTCTGGCTATTACTTGGACATCAGCCTATACAAGGAAGTGACTGACTCCAGGACGGCACAGGTACAGTACTCAAGCACACTCCCTCGAGTTTTGGTTTGATCCCTAGATAAGCAACTTGTCCTTGTTATGGAAGCCCCAAACTCACAAACCCCAATTGGCTTTCCAGTAGGGTTATTCTCTTTGAGATTAAATGGTTGTGTCAATTGAAAAACTTTATTTACCTTTTAAGAAGTGCGTAAGTCATGGTGATATAAAACCTTCAACCTTTTGTTACATGTTGGTGAGCCCTAACAGATGCCAAGTGAACTTAACTCAAGAGGCAGTTCTGTAGTGTAGAGGGCATGTGGGCTACCTTAGCAATCTAGTCTTCTCATCTGATTTGTGCTTCCTTATTTTCAGTGTTGAGCATTCATTGTCTAGAGAGGAAAGGAGAATTATTGGAATATGTCACCAACTCCTGTCTCAAGGAAGGAAAAATTTCAACAGAGTATAACATGAACAGTACTAAGCAGTAATTTTATTATATTTATCCAAGATGTTATTTTGGGTTGTTTGTTTGTTTGTTTGTTGCAGTACTGGGGATGGAACCCAGGGGTATTCTACCTCCAAGCTACATCCACAGCAAATATTTTTTATTCTTTATTTTGAAGCAGGGTCTCACTAAGTTTCAGAAGGCTCACCAAGTAGCTGAAGCCATCTGTAAACTGCAATCCTCCTGTCTTTGCCTCCCAAGTACAGGGATTACAAGTGTGCGTCGCCACGCTCTGCAGTTACTTCATTTTCATATTCTCTTTCCTTCAGAGTTACACTCTTAGAGACCTATATAGGAACAAAGTGGTAAGCCTTAGCCCATTTTTTCAGGTAAAAAAGTTAAGAGTGCAAAAACGGAAAAAAACTCAGTAGACTGATTCTGTGATAACAAAAATTCCCTTTTAATCTGTTTTGCCACATTACTATGTAACTATTCGGGCCATCTGCTGTGTTATTGGATATAGGTTTCTTTACTATTTTTCACATCTTCTTAGAACTAGGACATTGTTTTAGGACGTTGGCCTGAACTTCAGAATTATGTTCCTTCTGATAAAAGGATGAATGTGCTTCAGATTCATAAACAAGGGCTTTTCATTCTATGTATCTGGGTGTTAGGAAGAGATTAGGTGTTTTTTGTTTTTATCTATGTTCTTTTAAGCCTGGGAATAGAGGTAAGTAAAGACATTTTGCCAGTCTTTTGAAGGTGACTTTTTTGAACCTCAGTTTGGACAGTTCTTATAGTGACCTTTCCTTTTGTGCTATGATTCCCAGTTAGATGGCCAGAGAAATCTATCCTTTGAGAAGTGAGCAGTTAAAACAGTGTGCAAGAGTGCAAGGGGTGAACAGGGAAAAGACTGTTCAATAATTTTTGCTGCATTTGACGTTTTTCAGGACAACCTTAAGGACATTTTCAGTCAAAGCTTTCCATGGGCAAGGATGTTTTTAATTAACTTCTACAATGGCTTCAAGGCAGGCCTATTCCTGTGAAAAATAAGATGGCCACTTGAGGTTTTAATGTTTTTGATAAATGTTTGTTCTTCATAACTACTTTTTTTCCCTTTTATTTTATTAGAAGTCTCTAAGATTTCCCTTATGCTGCTTAGTGGTGACACAGGAGCATGAGAGGCACAGATACCTTTGACTAGGGATTAGTTCTGTGCCTTGCTCAAAATAAGTGTTCATTGGCATCTGAAAGGATGAACTAGCCACCCTCAACCTGAGGGAGAACCCCTTTTACCAGTGGTCCTATATGTTTAAGAAACCCTGAAGGAAGAGGTCTTTCTTAGGCTCTTTAGTTGGTAATTCAAGAGCCACTATGGCATGGGAACTGGTTACGACCTGGGCTGGGAGTGGGATCGGACGAAAGGAGCAGCCTCCAGCCCAGTTCCTGTGTTCCCAGGGCCAACTCGTGCTTATTGCCATGTTACTTTTTTTCCTTTTTTTTTTTTTTTAATTTTGGTTGGGGCTGGGGATGGAACCCAGGGGCATTCTACCTCTGAGCTACACCCCAGCCCTATACTAGTTTTTATTTTGAAATGATGTCACTAATTTGCTGAGGGCCTAAGTTGTTGAGACTAGCCATGAACCTGTGATCTTCCTGTCTCAACGTTTCAGGTACTGGGATTACAAGCGTGTGCCACCACACTCAGCTGTTTTGTTTTCCTTTTTAAAAAAAATTTGTGATACTAAGAATTGAAGCACTAGGCAAGTGCTTTATCATTGAGGTATATCCCCATTCTTTTTATTTATTTATTTATTTTTATGATGTTGGGGGTTGAAGTCAGGGGCATTTTATCTCTAAGCTATACCACTAGCCCTTTTTGTATTTTATTTTGAAACTGGGTCTCAATTGGTTGCTGAGAGTCTCACTACATTGCTGATGCTGTTCTTAAACCTGCAGTTCTCCTGTCCTCACCTCCCAAGTATTGGGATTACATACATGTGCCACCACGCCTGGCCTTTTTATTCTATTTTGAGACAGGGTTTTACTAAGTTGTTTGTGCTGGCTTTAAACTTGTAACAATCTTGCCTCAGCTTTTTGAATGGCTAGGATTACTGTTTTTTCCCTTTCTTTTTCTTCTTCCTTCTCCTACCCTCAGTACTGGCAAGTGGATCCAGAGGTACTTTACTACTGACCTATATTTATATCCCTTTTTATTTTTTATTTTGAGACAAAATAGGATTATGGGTATGTATCACTACCTTTGACTTTTTTTTCCCTTTCTTTAGTGAGTCCTAATATGAATTCAAAATAATACAGAACTATGTCATTCATTCATTCATTTGTTCATTCATTTAGTATTTCCTGACTGTGTGTAGTGTCAGACACTATAAAGACTAAGCTGAAAAGTGGTATCTACTCAAGAAATTTACATCACAGTGAAAGAAGATAAGTAATTTATTTCTCTGTGGTATTATATATGCCATTATAAAATAAATATTGTAAGCCGGTATGGTGGCACACACCTGTGATCCCAATACTTGGGAGGCTGAGACAGGAGGATCACAGATTCAAGGACAGCCTTAGCAAGACTCTCAGCAACCCAGTAAGATCCTGTTTCTTTCTTACCAAAAAAAGTATTTTAAAGGCTGGAGGTATAGCTTAGAAGTAGAATGCCCCTGTGTTCAATCACCAATACCAAAATAAAAGAGAATAAGTACTTTCTTCTACAGAAGCGGATTATGTCAGCCAGAGATTGTTTTCCAAGAGAGTCACCCCCTTGTCTTTTTATTCAGTACTGGTGTTTGAATCCATGACCACTTACTACTCAATTATATTCCCCTTACCCTCTTTTTTTTTTTTTTTTTTTTTTGGTGGTACTGGGGTTCCTGGAAGCCCTTCTACCTCCAGGCTACACTCCCAGACCTATTTTTTTACATTTTTATTTGGAAACAGGGTCTCCTAAGCCAGCGTGCGCGGCTGGCTTCGAACCTGCACATCCTCCTGTCTCTGCCTCCCAAGCGCGGGGATTACAAGTGTGCGCCACCACGCCCGGCCCCCCCTTACCCTTTTTTGAGACAAAGTCTAGCTCAGGCTGTCTTTAAACTGGTGATCTTCCTGTCTCAGCCTCCCAGGTAGCTGGAATTACAGATGTACACCACTGTGCCTGGCTAACAGAGGCTCTTTTGGTGGCCTCTGGTGAAAGATGTGTGATATAGAAAATGTATACATATTTTCAGGAACTTGTAAAACATACATTTTATCAGTTCTAAAATGAAACTAACATAGGTAGCTGGTTATTCAGAGGCTTCAATTACTGTATGTTACTCTGAACCTCCTGCCCTAGCACATCCTTTCTACATTCTCCCAATAAGGGGCAAAGTTGATTGTTTTGAGTTTCATTTTCTTTGCATAGTTTTTGTGGTATAGACTGCAATGCATAATGAGATCAGACAATCAGAGTAGAGAGATTTGAGTAACTCATTGCATAAGTAAATTGATTTCCAATGTGTAATGTAAGGGAAAATAGCACTCTAACATTACCTTTACTGAGGTATAATTTACATATAATTAACTAATTTTTATGTATAATTCAATTCTTTCTGACAATTATATATACCTATGTAAGTGCCATCACAGTCATGTTAGAGAACATACTGTTACCCATCCTAACATGAGTTCTTTCATTTAATTTACAAAGGTAAAGCACCAGCCCCAGTCTCAGGTAACCACTGATCTGATTTCTGTCATTATAGATTTGTTTTATAATATGAAATTATAGAATTTTATATAAGTGAAATCAATACACAATATTTTGCATATGACGTTTTGTGCTGAACATATTTTTTGAGATTCACTCGTATTACATGGATTATGAGTATATTCCTTTTTGTTGCTAAGTAGTATTCCATTTTTTGATTTGTAAAAATTTTCATATCCATTTATCACCTGTTGATGGACAATTAATGTTTTATTTCCAGTCTGGGCTATCTAGATATTAATTACCTAGAGAGATGTATGAAATCTACTTATGGCCATAAAACTGCTATGAACATTTATTTTTAAATCTTTATATAAATATATTTTAATTTCTCTTGGATACATATATAATACATAAGGATATAGTTGCTGGTTCATAGTAAATGGAAACTTAACATTAGAATAAACTGACTTCTTGTTTGCCAAAGTGGTTTTACTATTTTAAATTCCCAGATGCAATATATGTACACAGATGGCTTTTCCCAGCCCTCTCCCTCAGTGCACAATTGTGTTGCTTAACTATAACCAACCTACTGTCATCCCAGAGCTTATAACTGTATCTCAAACCCTATAGCCACAGGTTTTGTCTCTATTACTAGACAAGAAATGTAGTTTCAAGAATGTGCTGTTTTTACTTCTTTTTCTTGTTTTGATTTGGCCCAACTCCTCTGAATCTAGTCTTATACAGTACCCTTGCCTTTTTTTTAACACTTAGAAACTCTTAAAATTTTACTGTTTCTAAGGCATTATAAATCTTTCTCCCACATGGTGACTTTTCCCATTGGTCTTGTGGAAGAAGACCAGGAACTCATCTGTGGGCCTTTAAACAGCCCCAGACAAGCCGGGCATGGTGTCACAGGATTGTAATCCCAGCATTCAGGAGTCTGAGACAGGAGGATCGCGGTTCACAGACAGCCTCAGCTACTTAGTGAGGCCCTCCACAACTTAGTGAGACCCTGTTTCAATATAAAGAATAAAAAATAGGGCAAGGGGTGTCGCTCTGAGATAGAAAACCCCTGAATTCCGTTCCTAGACCCACACACACACAAAAAGCCCGAGACATGCTTTTCCTAGTACAGGACCTGATTGACAAGTCAACAGAAGACTCTTCTTTCTCTGAGCTAAGGGATTAAGGATTCACTTAGCCCAACTATCTCCAGGGTTTAGGGAGGTACTTATTTCAATTCCTATCCCTATATATCAGATCCACAAATTATTCATTAATAGTAGAAACTGGGCGTGGTGGCGCACGCTTGTAATCCCAGCATTTGGGAGGCAGGAGGATCTCAGTTTGAGGACAGCCTCAGCTACTAATTGGGCCAGTTGCAACTCAGTGAGACCTGTTTCAAAATAAAGAATAAAAAAAAAGTAGGGCTGGAGGTGTAGCTTGAAGGTAGAATGTCCTTGGGTTTCATCCCCAATACCGGGGAAAAAATAGAAGACTTATGCTTTTATTCTAGTCTGAAATAGATATCTAGATATACACATATCCTTTCATGTCAATCTCCATTTGTATTCACTGGGTTGGGAATCTATATTTTATGTATTCTATTCATATATTAAGTGCCTAGTTTAGTGTTATACAACCTCTGAGAACTCAATAAATATTAATCAAATTGAAATAATGGCGTCCCTTATAAATATTCATAAGCAAATAGAACTAGCTAAATATATAGAGTATGAAGTACTCTTCTAGAAATATTTGAGCTAAAATGATTAAAAACTGATGTGGTGATTTGACTGTGTAACAGTACAGGTATTATAGGAGTTACTAGTTTTAAGCAGTATGATGGAGAGAAATTATATATGTAGTTTAATATGTAACTTAATAAAATATAATTATTTTACTATAGACTATCTTTTGCTGATAAAATTAACTAACTAGATGGATGGATGGATGGATGGATAAAATCCATTTTTTTTTTTCAGTACTGAGGATTGAACCCAGGGGTGCTCTACTATTGAACTATATACCTAGTTTTTTATTTTGAAATGGTCTTGCTAAGTTGCTGAGGCTGGCCTCAAACTTGCAATCCTGTCTCAGCTTCCCAAGTTGTGGGAATATAGGTGTGTGCCACCACACCTGGTTTGAAATTCACTTATGTCAGAAATCTTTGGAGCTTTTCTACAGCTGATATTACTTATAAAGTACTTTCTGGTCACGTGGACTAAAGTACAATGAATTGGTAGAGCTTTGATCTGGCCTTAGAACAAGAATTATTTTAGTGCATAGCTGTTTCTCAACCTAAATACTAAAATTGCTTGTACTAGTTGATATATTTCTGATCACATGAAATTCAAGTTACTTTAGAAGACAGTTATCATCCATTTATGTCTGAAATGTGGAATTTACACTGTGCTTTCTTGTTAATTTCAACTAATCCGAAAGTAGGAACAGCTTATGGTGTAGGACTACCTACACATCAGTGTTTGGGAGTTGGTTAACCTGTAGAAAGGTAAGAACACCAAATACCTGATGTTGAGAGACATGTCTCAGCTACTCAGTCCATTAAAAATATTTTTCAAGGAATAGCATTTGTTGGAAAGAAAAAAAAAAAATCTAGGGTATCTTATATATTTTCCCCTCTGTCTCTTAACTCCCTATGCCATTCTTTTTTCCCTACAGATTATGTTTCAGGCTTATGGAGACAAACAGGGACCACTGCATGGGATGTTAATCAATACTCCATATGTGACCAAAGACTTACTCCAATCAAAGAGATTTCAGGCCCAATCCTTAGGGACAACATATATATATGATATCCCAGAGATGTTTCGACAGGTAAAGTTGGCTAAGGGGTAGGGGTCTTGACATGTTCCAAGGAAGCAGCTTCTCCGAATTTTCATCAGATGGAGCTTTGACTAAAAAAGGGCACTGCCAAAGGGCAGGAAATATCCTGACACTATTCTCATTTATGTTTCATTTGAGATTTAGTGACTGCCAACTCTAATATTAGATGTTCTTTATGAATTAACAAAAGGAGTGGTGAGAGTAGACTCTTTCTTGAGTAGAGGAGAGTAAACCAAGACCACATGCCTGTGGTGGTGGTTTACAAAAGACCTGTGTCAGGAATTACATATATATATTTCCTAGGTCTATAGTCAAATTAGGATTATTAAAAAAGGGGATGAAACTCTAGTTCTCATTTTTGTATTTTCCAAGATTACCCAGGGCTCTAGCTGATAGCCTAGGCTAATATGATGTGAATCAATATAGATAGCATAGATAAATGGATATAGACTGCATGGTATAGTTTTAAGTATAAGTTCTTTTGTAGGAGATTTATTATAGCTGAATAAAAACTAGCATGAGAAAATATGACATTATGAATTTCATCCTCTATATGAAAATAAATTCCTTTGATCTGTATGGTGAATCACCTCTATGCTGTAGATTTTTCTTCCATCAATAGAAGGCAAGAAAAGTATATCACCAGCAGAAAATGCAGCAGATAAAGAATAAGGTATCAAAAGAATACTGAATTCATCTTTAAAAAAAATCTATGAATATAGGATTTTTTCCAAGTCTCTTAGTACTACCAGTATTACCACATTTGAATTTTAATAAAAGTAATATTTGTAGACTTGGCAAATAATAGCCTATCTATAATTTCTGTATTATTCACAAATTCAAGAGATTACCTTTATGTAACCATTTGCTTACAAGTTTTATCTCTTGAAACATAGCTACCCTCAGTATATCCCTTCTTAGAGCACTGTTAGCCTGAAAACCATGTTGGTTCTGTTTCCCACTTCAGTGCTATAAATAAAAATTTCATCCTATATAATAGAAATAAACACAATGATTAGGACAGGTAGGTCTCTATGAGTCATTTGTGCTTTAGTTCTTGCTTTGAGGCAAATAAAGAAAGAACTTAACTAGAACTCACTTCCTAAAGGATCTGTTATATTTATATAGGAAGCTGGAAATGAAAATCATAATGGTTTTTAAAGGGGTCTTTTTTTTTTTTTTCTTTTCTCTTTGGACTGGGGATCAAACCCAGGACGGTGCACTTGCCAGGCAAGCGCTTTGCTACTGAGCTACATCCCAGTCCAAATCATATTGGTTTTTAAATGAATAGTTGTGTCTGTTTTCACAAATTTCAGCAGAATTGATCTGCACAATTCTGAGAAGTTATACAACTCTTAGCTAATTTCTTTTTAGGAGCCTATAGTTATGAAAAATAGTAGAAAGAAGATTCTTCCTTGAATCTCTAGTTAAAAACCTTCTCTGGCTTTTCTGGGTTGTCTTTGTATTAGCTGAGTGTCATGTCTTGATTTTGTGGCTGTTCTTCTATTACCAGGTTTCTTCAAGAATTGCCCTCCCCCTTCTTCAGAAGGATTTAATCCTGCTTACTAAGTTTTTATTTTAATATTCCTGGGATAGTGTTAGGTTTTTTTGTGTTTGTTAATTCTAGTGCAGATTCAGACTTACTCAGTAGTCTGACTTTGTTGAAAAAGTGCCTGACTTTTGCCATATAAAAATATTATTTAATGCCAGGCGTGGTGGCACACGCTTGTAATCCCCATGCTTGGGAGGTGGAGACAGGAGGGCGCAGGTTCAAAGCCAGCCTCACCAGCTTAGGAGACCCTGTTTCCAAATTTAAAAAATATAAAAAATAGGTGTGGGAGTGTAGCCTGGAGGTAGAAGGGTTTCCAGGAACCCCAATACCACCACCAACAAAAAATATTATATAAATACAAATCTGTACTGAGAATGGGAGCTGAGAATTTGTTTAGACTCTCTGAAGAACTCTTGGAAAAAACAAAACCAGACTTACCAAATCTTAATAATTATTTTTATCCATACTGAAGTGTCGTCACTGACTAATCAAACTTCTCTCTTCCACTAGTCCCTGATCAAACTCTGGGAGTCTATGGCTACTCAAGCATTCCTTCCATCTCCCCCTCTGCCTTCTGACATGCTGACTTATACTGAACTAGTATTGGATGATCAAGGTCAGCTGGTCCACATGAACAGGCTTCCAGGAGGAAATGAGGTAAGTACCAGAAACCTCTCTGCCTTTCTATCTCTGTGCCCACAATTACTAGCCTTCCTTAGAGGTGGTCATTATATATATTAAGAGCCAAGTGAAGCCGGGCGTGGTGGCGCATGCTTGTAATCCCAGCATTTGGGAGTTTGAGACAAGAGGAATGCGAATTCACGGACAGCCTCAGCTACTTAGTGAGGCCTTCCACAACTTAATGAGACCCTGTTTCAAAATAAAGAATACAAAATAGGGCAGGGGGTGTAGCTCAGAGGTAGAATGCCCCTGGGTTCCATCTCCAGACCCACACACACACACACAAAAAAAAAGCCAAGTGACATGCAATGTAGTATTCTTGGTAGAGTTGTTTAATGAGAGAAGATTGAATATATTTTAAAGAGTTGTCATTAAATTAAGTGTGATAATGATGTTACAATTTTGATTTTTTTATAAAGAATATTGTAAACTGGGATAGCAGTGCATGCCTGTATTCCCAGTACTTGGGAGGCTGAGGCAGGAGGATTGCAGCTTCAGCAATTTAATGAGACTTTCAGTAACCTAGTGTGAACCTGTTCCAAAACAAAAAATAAAAAGGGCTGGGGTGTATCTTCAAGGTAGAATACCCCTGGGCTCACTCCCCAGTGCCAAAAAAAAAAAAAAAAAAAAAGGTAGTATAGCAACATATGTACTAAAAGTATAAATGATCTGATGTTTAAGATTTGCTTCAAAATAATGAGGAATGCAGGTATGAGTATAGATGGAATAAGACTGGTCATGAGTTGATAATTGAAGGTAGGTGGCAGATACATGAGAATAAATTATTTTCTCTATTTTGTATATGCTTGAGTTTTTTTTATAATAAAAACACTTAAAGTATTATTTTTCTTAATTTTTATTTGTTTCCTTACTT
Source organism: Muscardinus avellanarius (assembly GCF_963383645.1). Classification (NCBI taxonomy): domain Eukaryota; kingdom Metazoa; phylum Chordata; class Mammalia; order Rodentia; family Gliridae; genus Muscardinus; species Muscardinus avellanarius. Next base: position 33,013,301 of record NC_137802.1, read on the forward strand.
GCATACTAATTATGCATTTTTTAGTATTTTTGTCATGCTCAGCTCTTTTTTGTTGTTGTTGTTGGTTTTTCTTTGCAGTACTGAGGATGAAACCCAGGGGCATTCTACCTCTGAGCTACAGCCCCAGACCTATTTTTTATTCTTTGTTTTGAAACAGGATCTCACTGAGTTGCAAAGGGCCTCACTAAGTAGCTGAGGCTGTCCAAGAACTGCGCTCCTCCTGTCTCAGCCTACCAAATACTTGGATTATAAGCATGTGCCACTATGACTGGCTTGCTCAGCCCATTTGATCTAATAGCTGTCATGAGCATGATAAATATATTCTTAAGGGGGCTCAATCACAGTAAGGAGTTTAAACATAAAAGAAGAGCCTGGTGTGGTGGCATGCATTTGTAATCCAAGTACTTGGGAGGCTGAGACAGGAGGATCACAGGTTCGCAGCCTTGCCTCAGCCACTTAGTGAGCCCTCTGCAACTTAGCGAGATCCTGTTACAAAATAAAGAAAAAAGTAGAACTTGGTGTGTGGCTCAGTGGTAGGATGTTCCTGGGTTCAATCCCCAGTGCTGCAAAAAGTCAAATATTAAAAAAAATAATAATAAAAGAACAGAAAACTTTTTTTTGTGTGTGTGTAGAACTGTCGATAGAATTCAGGGACATTTTACCTCAGAGCTACAACACCCCCAGCCCTATTTTTTATTCTTTATTTTGAAAAAGAGTTTCACTAAGTTGTAACAGAAATCCCATTTTTTGATAGTTATCCAAGAACACATTTTCTAGTTTTTTAATCCTTTCTCATTTAGTGATATGTTAATAATGATGCAAAGTCATACTCTGTTGAGTATCTTCCTTCATTTGTTAATATTCTTCTGATTATAAGTATACATCTAAGCCGGGTGTTCTGGCGCATGCTTGTAATCCCCGTGCTTGGGAGGCTGAGACGGGAATCGCACAGGTTTGAAGCCAGCCTCAGCTAAGTGAGGCTCTCAGCAACTTAGTGAGACCCTGTTTCCAAATACAATATAAAATAGGTCTGGGAGTGTAGCCTGGAGATAGAAAGCCCCTGGGTTCCACCCCAGTACCACCAAAAAAACAAACAAACAAAAAAACCCTATATATCTAATGTACAGTTATTACAATGATAAAAACACAAGTGTAAAAATACAGATGTTAGCTGGGCATGGTGGCAAACGCTTGCAATCCCAGCATTCGGAAGGCTAAGACAGGAGGATCACAGTTCTTGGACAGCCTCAGCTACTTAGTGAGGCCCTTGGCAACTCAGTGAGACCCTGTTTCAAAATAAAGAATAAAAAATAGGTCTGGGGTTGTAGCTCGGAGGTAGAATGCCCCTGGGTTCCATCCCCAGTACTGTTAAAAAAAAATATATATATATATATTTTTTTTTTATTTCAACCTTAAATATAACTTGTAGTTAATTCTTATTCCTTAGAATCTTTTCTATCTGGGTATTCACCATAAACAGGCTTGTTAAACCACTGGAGATATTAAGCAGATTGCTTTCATTTTCAGTATTTTATTTATTTATTTATTTATTTAATTTTTGGTGGTACTGGGGTTCCTGGAAACCCTTCTACCTCCGGGCTACACTACCAGACCTATTTTTTTATTTGGAAAAAAGGTCTCTTAAGCCAGCAAGGCTGGCTTCAAACCAGCATGATCCTCCTGGCTCCACCTCCCAAACGGGATTACAAGCATGCGCCACCACACCTGGCCATTTTAAGTATTTTTTTTTTTTTTTAATGTTGCTCTAAGCCGGGTATTTTTTTTTTAATGTTTAAATTTTTTTAAATGTTGCTCTAAGTATTTTTTTTAATGTTGCTCTAAGCTGGGCGTGGTGGTGCACACTTGTAATCCCCGTGCTTGGGAGGCTGAGACAGGAGGATCACACAGGTTAAAAGCCAGCCTCAGCTACTTAGTGAGGCTCTCAGCAACTTAGTGAGACCCTGTTTTCATATAAAATAGAAAATAGGTCTGGGAGTATAGCCTGGAGGTAGAAAGCCTCTGAGTTCCACCCCCAGTACCACCAAAAAAAAAAAAAAAAATGTTGCTCTAAGTTTAAGGTGTTTGGCTATTTCAGTAATACACTAGGGACTTCCAAGTGCAGATAATTTAGTATTAAGATGGAAACAAACATTGAACCAGGTGGAGAGAATCAGACTTGTAGTTCTACTAATCTCTAGCCTTGATAAATAGAAAAGGTGAGAGGGTAGAAGGGGAGAATGCATAGAATTTTGACAAGAATAAGGTTGGGTGTGGTGGCACATGCTTGTAATCCCAGCATTCTGGAGGCTGAGACAGGAGGATTGTGATTCAAAGTCAGTCTCAGCTACTTAGTGCGATTCTTTGCAGCTCAGTGAGACCCTGTTTCAAAAAGTATAAAGACTAAAAAATAGGACCGGGGGTGTATCTTGGAGGTAGAATGCTCCTAGGTTCCATCCCTAGTACCTCAAAAAAAAAAAAAAAAAAGAATTTTTACAAGACTAGATATATACTAGTCAATCCACAAAGTTGATACAGAGATTTGTGCTACTGTGTGTAGCATCTGCTCAGTGAGCTCTCAGCAGCAAGGAAATGCTTCATTGTGCTAGACTTAAATTCTGATTCATTGAATCACTGTTCAGAAATGGAAGACACCTTCATGAACATGGCGCTGAGAGTAAAACGGTTTTAACTAATGTAATTAAAAGACAAAATGAGATTTTTAGCCACGTGAAAGCTAGCTGCAGTGCTATATGAAACCTCTTGCCATGATCTTTCTCTTCTGCTTTCTCTCTGCTCTCATTCTGTGTTTGAGTGAGTGGAGACTGGGGGAATAGTGAAGTCCCAGAGGGACAGAGCTCTGTTCTTGCTGAAATTACAAGCACAGAGCTGCCTGGGCATGAACATGTAGTGTTTACTCTGCCAGTATGAATACAAATAGTCTTATTATACGGGACTCAGTACCCAAAGACCACACACACACGCACACGCATACACGCGCGCGCGCACACACACACGAATAAAAAAATTAAAGGTTTTTTTTAACCCTTTTAAGACCTAACAAACCGTAGTGGGAAAGGAATACCTTGAACAGCGGCATAAAACTATAGCTCTGAATAGTAATCTAGTATAGGAACCACATGTTTTCCTTTGCCCGGTGCTCTAATAGTTTTGAAAACAAAAACTAATAGCATTTGTTAAAATGATTTTTGCTTCTTGTCAGTTTTCACTTTTTATCTTACACTTTCCCCTCCTTGGTTGCCTATTTTCTTTGTTCTCTTTTCCTTTTCTTCAAATGATTGACTAGGATTGAGGCTGAGTGTTAGCTTGCTGTTTCTGAGCCTTTGAGCTCAGGAGGAGTGAGACTGATGTTCTTTTGTGAGCAGTTAGTGGCTAATGCCCAAGATGGCTGGTGAAGTCTGTGGCCTTAGCTAGATTATAGGGCATTGCACGACAGGAATGAGGTTAGGGTATTAGTATCAAATTCTGCTACCAATAGCTTGAACATACAATGGAACATGTCCACTGAGAGACTGACCAATCTAAGGATGGAGTTTCAGCAGTCAGAACTCTGAGGGACAGCTGTGCCTAAGAAATGACGAGGTGTCAGTAGGATGTATTTCCTCATGCTGAGCCCAGTTTTATCAGGGCACGTTGACTTTTCAGCAATTGCAGTTTAATTTCCTTTGGCCAAAGAGACAAGTTTGTCATGAGTCTGGCACTCTACATATTACCCCAAGAATGATGTGAGGAGAGTGAAAAGAGCTCATGCTGATGAGATTTTGAGCAAATCGGTCCTGTCCCAAAGAGAAAGGGCATCTGAACAGAGCCTTGAGAAATAGTTTATTAAAAAAGGAATAAAAAATTGACCTGCTAATGTTCTGAGAGCCAATGCTCGATGTAAATGCATTGATGCTACATAGACATTAAATCATGGTAATGTGGTGTTCTCCAAAGGTGACGGCTCTACCAGGTCATCATTGTGGGTGGTATTGCATTACCTTGAAGGATTGGAGTTTCTGAGTTTGAAAGCTAGCGCATGGATATAAGGGTAAAACAAGAGATTCTTGTGGAGTGTTTTCATGAATTGAGATGCTTTCCCCCATGATCAAAGGCAGAAACCTGCGCTTACCAGACTACCAGCTATATTGGTGGCTAGTCTTTCTTCCCTATTTTTTTCCCTTAGGACAGTAAATAGGTGAAATGGTGATAGGCCCATGACTTGGACCAATTCAGTTCCGTTTAGTTTTAGGTAACTTGTTTGCCATTTAAGGAAGAATATTGGCTATTTCAGGAGAGATGTGACCTGCATTTTGAACATTTGTGCCTGTTTTTAAAGCAGGAGCAAGAGAGCTCTTCTGATTCCATATTAGCTACTTTCTCTCTTCCTAGTTGTCCCTTCCCCACAAAGAAAGATGCGACTAAAGGAATGCCACCTAATGCTTGATGAAACGTAGAGGAGAACACGTTTTTCTCGTCAGGTTTGAATGAATGGCATTGCATTTAGTATGAATTTAGAGTACGAATAAAAAAAAAAAAGATGTAGACTAAATCTGTGAACTGTGTTACTTGCAAATAGCTCCAAAGATGAGTTGCCCACAATTTTTTCTTAATAGTTTCAAGCAAAGATGAAAATTGAGGAAAATGTGATTGCAACATAGACTAAACTGATTTCATTTCTAGCTGCTGTGATGCTACAGTGATGAGCACTGTATGTAAATACACAGCTAGATGAATGTGTGCTGTTGAGCCTGGATACAGATGAAGTGCCGTCATCCAACAATTCTCCTTCACTACTTCTCTATTGTGGAGGAATTGTTTTCATTTACCTGCCAGTTTGCTAACCTGTTTTGATCATTTGGCAGAGGCTGTTATTGCAGGTGGGAACATTTTGCGTAACAGTTCGCAATCCAGTGCAGCTGCTTTTCGCACTAAATCCCGTTATTAAAAAGCTCAGGCTAAGATCAAGCCAAGGGCTCTAACAGACTTGACAGAGAACAACTTAACTTCTCCTGGTAGGGTGAAGACAATCCTAGCTTTCTTGAGACTGTTCTTATTTGTTCTGAAGTAAGCGAATGGCATTTCGTTACTTTATTTCTTCTTAACAGCTCTATGGACTAGATCTGAAATCTCTAAATTGGGCAGTGATGAAAGATAGGATAAGGGAGGCAACTTTTATAGTGATTTTAGTACTGGTAGAAATTAGGTCCCTGCTTTCCTTACCATTTCAGAACAGTTCTGCTTTATGTTCTGAGGTGAAACAGTGGAGATAGTGGGTATTAGCAATTCAGCCCTGGAACTGCTCAGCCCTTCCAGTACCTTTACTTACCACTCCTGTCATAATGAAAAACTGAGATGAGAGCTATCGTGTTTAGAAGTACTTATAATTTATTAGGTAGAGTAGGTATGCCTAAAAAAGGATTGGTAATCAGAACTCTTGCATGGCATAAAAATGTTTTTCTTTAAACTTTTCTGAGAGAAAAGTATATTCCAATGCAGTGCAGTAGTCACCTTTATACACTATCACACTGTGCTGTCTCCAAGGCTTCATTTTTTCAGATGGGCACTAGGTGTCAGGGTTTTTCCTTCTTAAGCAGTTCAGCACTCACACAAGCCTTTTAAGCACCCTATTTGGGGAGGCAAATCCACTTGTGTCCTTCCCTTTTTTCAGCGGGCACCGTAGGCTTTCCCTAATGTTCCTGCAGTTTGCAATTGCCTTTGGTTGGAGATGTGTGGAGCCTGCATCGTGGCACTACACATTTTCTTAGGAAGAGGATGATCAAAGAGGAAATAAAGGAGTGCAAATTAAAGTTTAAAGACTAGCTGCCATCATGACTGATATCTTGGTTTCAGTTCTGCTTTATGTTCTGGGGTGAAACAGTGGAGACAGTGGGTATTAGGAATTCAGCCCTGGAACTGCTCAGCCCTTCCAGTACCTGTACTTAATTGTTGTTTAATTGTTCACAGTGTGCCAGTGCCACTAAAGCACAGTGTCTCTTTGCTTTTTATTATAAAACATTTTTAAATGATACAGAAAAATACGAAGAAGAGATATGACAAATACCCTGCTTCTGTTGACCATCTTGAACAAACCTTACCATTTTTGGCTGTGTTTTTCACTTATACTGTTGTCATCCTTAAGATTTTTAAATTTGAGTGTAACAAAAAATTAGGAGTTGGGTAGGGAAAGGAAGTTGTTAAGCTTAAATAAGTCTAAAAGATTAGAAAAAATTAATTAGTAGATCCATCCTAACAGTTTTTAGGCTGGACTTCTTAATCCAAAGGACCTCTTATTTTAGAAAAATCACCGTAAACTCTCAGTCTTGATTCCTTTGGAATCCATACTCTCAGAGCAATTACTTGGGTTATCCTAGACTTAAATTCTAGTGGAACCCATTATTGTCTAAAAGTACCTGAAGAGAGTGTATATGTGGCTTGTGAGTTTTGGGTAAAGAAATAGTTGACTATTTCTCATGCTCATAGGACCTAAACATTTTTCCAGTTTATCATTAGATTTTTCTACATTGTTTCACTTAATTTAACCTCAAAATAACTTCATGAGTGGGAAGTTAAATTAGATGTATTTGAAGCCGGGTGTAGTGGCGCATGCTTGTATTCCCAGCACTTGGGAGGCTTAGACAGGAGGATCGCACAGGTTCAAAGCTAGTCTTGACTACTTAGTGAGGCTCTCAGGAATTTAGTGAGACCCTGTTTCTAAATAAAATATCAAATACGTCTGAGAGTGTAGCCCGGAAACAGAAAAGCCCCTGGGTTCCACCCCCAGTACCACAAAAAAAAAAAAAAAAAAAAAAAAAAAGATATATTTGACTGTGCTTTTTGTTTCATTCTTTTGAAATCAGTGTCCCTTTTTATGCAAGGTATAAAAATTAAGCCAGTGTCAATCTTTTTAGATATGTGTTAGAAAAGTAATGTGTTTGAGTTGTGGTCCGCTGATGGTGAGCTTTGACACACCTCAGAAAAGCAGGTTTGAAAAACAAGACCATGATCTGTATACTGACTAGTGATAGTCTAACAGCTATCAGTCTATCTCTAAAGGTGGGAATATGTAAGTGCTTTGAGATCCTCAGCAGAAAAGAGTCACATAATAGTTATAATAAACATTCGTAATTTATACTTGCCTGATTTTTCATTAGAACCTTCAGAAAACCAATTTTTAATCCTTTCAGGCCTAAGATAGGAATTATCAGCAAAGAGAAAGCTATATTGTAGAACATATAGTAAATTAGTTTTATTTAAAAATTTTATATTCTTTATCCCCATTCTAATACACTAATGCATTATACATTCTAATATATTCTACCTCCAAGCTATACCTCTAACCCTTTTTTTTTTTTTTAATTTGGAAACAGAGTCTTGCTAAGTTGCCCAGGCTAGCCTCAAACCTGCAATCTTCCTGTCTCATCCTCCAAGTATTGGGATTACAGGCATGTACCACCATGCCAGGGTGGGAGGTATATAGTTTTTTTAGTACTCCTTCTGAATGACTGTTATTAGTAGGAGATTTCTCATCAGGTTGATTAGTTGGTTTTGACTCATTTCATTGTAAACAAATTTAAGGCTCAATGAACTTGACTGACTTTGAGAATCCTAAATAATCCAGTGAGCCACTAATGTAATACATGTGGAAAATCCTTGGTTCTTTTCAAAACTAAGTCATATATGTAAAACCCCCAAATAAAAGGATGCGCTGGCCAGCATCTTTTTATGTGTTTTAAGATTTTACTGAAAAACAATGTGGCGTGCTGCTCTGTGTCAAAGTGGAGGCCATAAGGAACAGGACAGAAACATATCCTCAGAGGAGAGGTATAGTGTGGAGCACCAGAGCTCAGCATTCCTCAGTGATTAAAAGGCAGGGCTTCTGGGACTATAGTAGCCAACTTGGTTGATTTCATTACCAGCCAATTGATCCTTTGTCCTAGCAGATACCTCTGATTTATCTGTGCTTCGTTGCATGTTTTTTTTAAAAAGAAATTGATAAAACCAGGCATGGTGGTGCACACTTGTAATCCCAGTATTTGGGAGGCTGAGACTGGAGGATCACAGTTCACGGTCAGCCTCAGCTACTTAGTGAGGCCCTCCACAACTCAGTGAGACCGTGTTTCAAAATAAAGAATAAAAAACAGGGCTGGGGGTGTAGCTAGAAGGTAGAAAGCCCCTGGGTTCCATCTCCAGTGCCAAAAAAAAAATTATTGGTAAGTGTATTAAAGTATGTTGTGTACATGTGTAAAAACATTGTGGTTTCTGTATAAATATTTTAGGGAGAAAACATTTTCATATGCAAAAATATTGCTTCTAATCTTTGAAAATATTTTCAGAAAATAATTCTGAGCCAAGTGTGGTAGTATGTGCCTATAATCTTTGTACTTGTATGGCTGAGACAGGAGGATTACAGTTTGAATTAAGCCAGCTTCAGCAATGTAGTGAGACTCTTAGCAACCTAGTGAGACCCTGTTTTTAAAACAAGTAAATAAAAAGGACTGGGGATAGACCTCATAGGTAGAATGCCCCTGGGTTCAATCCTTAGTACCACAAAAATAAAACAAATAAAAACCTCTCAAATGAGTTTTTTTGCCCTAAAAAATGATACTTTTCTTATTTTTTATCATATTTTAGAGGACTTGAAGTAAATTTACTCAGCTATTTTTTAATTAACCAAGCATTGAAAAAAAGAATAGGATATTAAGGAAATTGTTTTTAAGCTCTTTTATGTGATCATATAGCAATAGGCAGTGGTACATGCTTTATCTGGCAGATAGTATAATATGGAAATGCAATGACATTTTTTCAGAATAGCTTTTACACATAGGACAAAATTATATTGGTCATTGATAGGTCCAACACTACATTGCCTATGGCTTTAATATAACTTTAAAAATTATACAAAAGGCTAGCATGGTGGCACACACTTGTGATACCAGTACTTGGGGGACTAAGACAGGAAGATGGCAGGTTTCTCAGCAACTTAAGTGAGACTCTGTTTAAAAAAAATAAATAAGAAGGATTGGGTTTTAGCTCAGAGTAGATTGATCTTGGGGTTCAGTTCCCAATATGAAAACAAAACAAAAAAACCCTATGTAATATTTTCTGATATTTCATCATGTGTTTTATTATGAGACTGACATCAGTTGAAATTACCATGGCTCTGGGCGTGGTGGCGCATGCTTGTAATCCCTGTGCTTGGGAGGCAGAGACAGGAAGATCACATAGGTTCAAAGCCAGCTGCACTGGCTTCAGAGACCCTGTTTCCAAATAATAAAAAGTATAAAATAGGTCTGGGAGTGTAGCCCGGAGGTAAAAGGGCTTCCAGGAACCCCAGTACCACCAAAAAAAAAAAAAAAGAAGAAGAAATTACCATGGCAATTTATTTTTGATAGTTTCAAATTAAGATTTAGCTGGGTGTTGCGAAGCACGCTTGTTATCCCAGCACTTGGGAGGCTGAGACAGGAGGATTGCACAGGTTCAAAGCCAGCCTCAGCTACTTAGTGAGGTTCTCAGCAACTTAGTGAGACCCTGTTTCCAAATCAAATATAAAAATAAATCTGGGAGTATAGCTCGGAGGTAGGAAGCCTCTGGGTTCCAAAAAAGAAAAAAAAAAAGTGCAGCTTTAGCTTGGCATAGTGATGCACACTTGTAATACCAGTACTTGGGAGGCTGAGACAGGAGGATTGCACAGGTTTGAAGCCAGCCTCAGCTACTTAGTGATGCTCTCCACAACTTAGTGAAACCCTGTTTCAAAATAAAGAATAAAAAAATAGGGCTGGGAGTGTTGCTCAGAGATAGAATGTCCTTGGGATCAACCCCTAGTTCCCCTCTCCCTCTCCCTCTCCCTCTCCCTCTCCCTCTCCCTCTCCCTCTCCCTCTCCCTCTCCCTCTCCCTCTCCCTCTCCCTCTCCCTCTCTCTCTCTCTCTCTCTCTCTCTCTCTCACACACACACACACACACACACACACACACACACAGAACATATTAATATCCCATACAAGATATCAAAGGGGCCAAAAGTTAACATTATATTATGTAGGTAAAAAGAAATTCAAATTTCGACTCCTTCTGCCTGGGTCTTGATTTTCTCATTTTTGTGTTGCAGATAATTCCAAAATCCAGCTCAGGGCCTTGCAGGGTGATTAATTCTCTGGTACTAGTAAAATTAGAACAATAGCTGTTGGAGGTTTTGCCAAAGAGTACTCAAGTTTTAGCATAGAAAATAACAAAGTGCTGGGCATGGTGGTGCACATTTAATCCCAGCATTCGGGAGGCTGAGACCAGAGGATCATGGTTCGCAGACAGCCTCAGCTACTTAGGTCCTCCACAACTTAGTGAGACCCTGTTTCAAAATAAAGAATAAAAAATAGGGCACAGGGTGTAGCTCCGAGGTCGAATGCCCCTGGGCTGGGTTCTATCCCCAGACCCCCCCAAAAAAATAAAGGCTCACCATTTCAGCCACAGCCTAATCTGTATTTTAGTTGTGGAGAGGTTGATACTGTTGAACTCAAGAGTGTAGAGGTAGAAGGCAACTGTGGCAATAATACTCCTTTTCTACCTATCACAGCCTAGCTAAAGTTGATGAATGCCCTTTATACCCTCAAAAAACAAAATGTTGTCCTGTTTTGCCCCTTAGTTTTCTCTTCAGATTTCCTCATTGAGTTTAACATTGTGTTGCAATAATGTTAAAATGTTAAAATATAAATAATGTTAAAATAAAAAATATAAAATAATGTTTTAAAATAATGTTATTTTAAAACAACAGCAGCTTTGGAACATGCCTATGAGTACTTGCACATTCTGTTTGCATTGATAGTACAATTAGTGTTGATGTCAATTTTGGTGTTAATTTTGGGTCATGATTAGTGTTGACACTTTGTGTCAGACTAATGGCATTTATGGGTACCACCAGAATAAATGTTAATATTATCATGTTTTTAGTGTCTGTTATAGTAACATTAAACTAAGGGCCTCCCAGGAGAAAAAATACATATGTGGGTAGATAGATAATGCTTTTCTGTATCACTGGTGTTACTCAGTGAGAAAATGACATCTCAGGGCAGAATCCTAATCACTGTTTGGAGCATCAGAAATAATGATCACCTCTGATCGGGGGTTGTGAATAATTCATTTGGTTTGATTTTCACGTCCTGTCCAGTGATACTTTTCAAACCAAATGTGTTTCTACAGGAAAATAATGGTCCCACTTCTTATGGAAATACTGTGGCACAAATCATTTTACCCACATAAAAACAGTTAAAAAGACCATTCTCTTCTGCTTGCTTCCTCCTCCCTGTCCCCTCCTCCCTCACTTGATCATGTTTATTCCAGGATCAGGATGTGGCCAGAGAAATATTTTCTTTAGGACATGTAAGGAAAATAAATATTTATTTCTATTCTTAGTTTGATCACTGTAGCTCTTTTGATCCCTTTTCCTTTTTTACTTTATCTTAGTTTGATAGTCCTAAGAAACCTGTTCATCGAGGTGTCTTGTTATTAAAAGTCATCTGCAATTAAATATTTAAACATCTATTTGTGGCTCTCTTAATGACAGTTCAGTAAGAACATAGGACCACTTGGTTAATGTTCAAGAGAGGTGGTGGTGAGGGAGGAAGCTGCCGGTGCTGCCAGTACCAAGAAACCCGATCCTGAAACTCATTATGCCATAAACCCACCCACTGACACAGCAGGCTACAGGTTACCCTTTTGTTGTTCCCCCAGCCAGTCTCTTGCAGTAGTCCCTTAGTCCTGAGTGTTGTTTTACCAGGTTTCACCTGGGCAGAAATGTGGGAGGGAGAGTGAAGATGGAAAAAGGGGTTCAGTGGTGAGATTTCCCTTGGTTATTTTTCTCTTTTAATAGACAAGGCAGCTTGGGCTTAGGTGAAATCAATGAATGTCACATTCTTAATCACATTGTCACATTTGTATATACTTTCCTAGTGATTGCAGAATTTGCAGTGTAAAATCTTCATTGTTTATAAAACATAGGTAGGCCCATCTTTGTCAAGTAATTTGACTGAAGAACTTGCCATGTCCTAATTAGATGGGGGGGGGGTGAGACTGTCTTCTGAAGTAATGACCTAGTCCTTTGAGACAAAGCTATTCTTAGACAGAATATTTTGAGCCATTTCTCCTGAATGTTGTGACCTTTTTTTTTTCTTCTTCAACCTGATATTCAACATCAGACATAAAGTGTTTTGCATTCAGAAACCATTTCCAGTATCAAATTCAATTTTGTCAAGTGATTAGTTGAATTTGGTGTAGAATAATTTAGAAACACAAAGCTGAAAGTGGTAGTCTTGCTTCTACACTGGAAGAAAGGAGCAGCAGTGATCCTCCTCTCAGCAACTGTGCCTTGCAGCTGGATTATTGCATTACATGTCTTTGCAGCTGGTACAGACCTGCATCTGTTGACACCATGTGTTTCTACCCAGGACTGCTGGAAAAAATGGGGGAGTGGGTGAATTGATACCTTACCTGCCTGTCAGTGCAAACGTCCTTTTATGTACATATGTTTGCAAAGCTCTTTAGCCCCCTTGAAGATGAAAGGCTCTGTATAAATATAAGCTTTCGATTTTAGTACATGTTTGTAATACATGTGGTACAGTCCTAAATATGTATTTAGCTGATAGGCACTGTTCTTGTCTATCGTACAAATATTGACTTTAAAAGTATAAATATGTATTTAACCATCAGACCAGAAAAACACTGAAGCAGTTACTTCTCAGGTAGAGATATTAATATTGTATAAACCTATCTATATATAATGTTTACATTCTACTGTATCATCGCAGAGCATTTCTTTTTAAAAATGAAATGATAGCCCCAACAAACTAAAATACTTCTGGGTTTTTTTGTTTATTTGTTTTTGTTTCTTTTTTTTCCTTTGTGAATGCTAGGGAATGAACCTAAGGCTTCACACATGTTAGACAAGCACTTTACTACTGAGCTATACTATCAGCCCTAAGATAGCTCCCCCTACCCCAGTACTAGAGTTTAGGGGTGGTCACCACTGAGCTACACTGTCAGCCCTTTTAAAAAATTATTTTGAAACAGGTCTCACAGAGTTACCCAAACTGACCTTGAACTTGTGATCCTCCAGCCTCAGCCACCCACCCAAATAGCTGGGATTACAGGCTGGTGCCTGTAATATAGTTTGTGATATTCTCCCCTTACTGTAATTTGTTATCTTTAATTTTCATGTTTATTTCTCTTTTTAAATTTTACATAATTATGATCTATCATAGTATGACTAAAATTAAGAATCAGTTTCTCTAAAATGAGAAATTGATTAAGCTGGTGAGATTTATTCCCCTTTAAAGTTCTTTATTATTATGACAGTATTCAAATACATAACAAAATGAGGACAATAATATAAACTTCCATGTACCTATCACCCAGAGAAGAAGTTTTTTTGCTTTGTTTTGTGATACGGGGCATTGAACTTAGTGCTGCTCTGCTACTGAACTATCCCCCAAACCCTTTTATTTATTCATTTTTTTGGTGGTTTGTACTGGGGTTCCTGGAAACCTCTGGGCTATACTCCCAGACACCTATTTTTTATATTTTTTTATTTGGAAACAGGGTCTCTTAAGCCAGCAAGGCTGGCTTCGAACCTGCGAGATCCTCCTGTCTCCACCTCCCAAGTGCGGGGATTACAAGTGTGCACCACCACACCCAGCTCCCCCAAGCCATTTATTGATTGATTGATTGATTGTACTGAGGATTGAACCCATGAAATTCTGTCTCTGAGCTATTTAGCTATTTCTGCAGACATTTTTTTTGTTTTTGCTTTTGTTTTTGTGTGTGTGTGTGTGTGTGTGTGAGTGTGTGTGTGTGTGGTGTGTGTGTGTGTGTGTGTGTGTGTGTGTGGTACTGGGGATAGAACCCAGGGGCATTCTACTTTTGCACTATACCCCCAGCCCTATTTTTTAGTCTTTTTATTTTGTGAAACGGTCTCACTGAGTTGCGAAGGGCCTTCCTAAGTAGGTGAAACTGTCTGCAAACTGCAATCCTCCTGTTTCCACCTCCCGAATGCTGGGATTACAAGCATGTGCCACCATGCCTGGCCCCAGACCTATTATTTCTAATTTTGAAACAGGGTCTTACTTACTAAGTTGCAGCAGGCCTCACTAAGTTGTTGAGTCTGGCCTTGAACATATGATCCTCCTGTCTCAGCCTCCAAAGTAATTACAGGCCTTTGCCTCCATGCCTAGCTGAGAAAAAGTATTTGATAATCTTTTTTCACTTTTTTTTTCTTTCCTGTTTTGGGAATGGAACCCAGGGGCATTCTACCTCTGAGCTATACCCCCAGCCCTATTTTTTTATTTTGAAATAGGGTCTCACAGAGTTGCAAAGTGCCTCACTAAGTAGCTGAGGCTGTCCGCGAATTGTGATCCTCCCGTCTCAGCCTCCCAAATCCTGGGATTACAAGTGTGTGCCACCATGCCCGGCTTTCACTTATATTTTAACTTAAAAAATTAAAAGTATAAATACAGTATAAAAAATCCCACACAATTTCATTATCCTAATAATCTCTCACCTTTTTTTTTTTTTTTTTTTTTTGTCCCTTCTCAACTCTATTAGATAGAGGTTTTTTGTTTTGTTTTTTGTTTGTGGCAGGCCTCAAACCTGCACTCCTCCTGCCTCAGCCTCCCAAATACTGGGATTGCTGGTGTGTGCCACTGTACTCGTCTGCTGATAGAGTTTTAAGGCATATTATACACCTAATAGGTACAGTTTACTATTCTAAGACTTATAAAAAATGTATACACTAAGTTGTCACTACCCCATTTTACTAATGAAGAAACTAAGGCACAGAAAGGTTAGTAACTTTACCTGAAGTTATATGGCTAGTAACTGACTATTCTGTTAGATTGTCAGGGTCTGAGAATCTGGCTCTTGAGTTTGTTCCCTTAACAGAAACAGTATTTGCCTCTTACAACTATGTTCTGCACACAATTTTATGTCTCTTATCATTTAGTATTATGTCATGAGTATGTTAAAATGCTATTCATAGTCTCCATAGCCATCACTATTTACAGCTATATAGAACACTAACAAAGACTTCATTCTCTTCAGAATTTTCTTAACTTTTTATTTTAAAATAATTTTAGATTTTCAGAAAAGTTATAAAAATACTGCAGAGAGTTTTTATATACTCTTTACCCAGCTTCCCCTAATATATATTTTGGTGCTGGAGATTGAACCTAGGGCTAAACGTGCCAATGAGCTACACCTCAGCCTCAACTTCCTCTAATATTAACATCTAACCATAATGTAACTGTCAAAACTAAAACATTACCATTGGTATAATTCTATTAGTAAACAACGAAATATATTTTTTTAATTTCACCAGTTTTTCTAGTAATTTTTTTGTTCTAGGATAGTTTATGATAGCACATTGCATTTAGGGGTCAATGACATTTAGATTTGGTCTGTGATGTTCATCTTTCAGATTGTGTTCATCTTCCATGTTGGTCTGGAACATACTTTCTTAATTACTGTAGTAAAGAAATATTTCTTCTGTGAACCTTACTTTACAAAGTAAACAATTCAGCAGGTGTAGTGGTGCAGTCCTATAATCACAGGTACTCTGGAGGTTAAGGCAGGAGGATCACAAGTTCAAGGCCAGCCTGTACAATTTAGCGAGACGCTTTCTCAAAACTTTAAAAAAGGAAGTGCTGTCTGGGGATGTAGCTCAGTAGCAGAATACCCCTGGGTGTAATCCCCAGTACTGCCAAAAAACAAAACAAAATAAAAAAATAAAGGGAAACAGTTCATACTAGCTATAGAAACAAGTTACTTAATTACTCTGTGTAGTAGTTTTCTCAGAGAAACCTTTGAGTTAATAATCATGATAACTACTATTTTTGGGGGGGTATCTGGGGATGAATCCCAGAGGCATTTGACCTCCAAGCTATACCTTCTTCCCTATTTTTTATTCTTTATTTTGAAACAGAGTCTCACTAAGTTGTGAAGGGCCTCACTAAGTAGCTGAGGCTGTCTGCGAACCATGATCCTCTTGTCTCAGCCTCCCAAATGCTGGGATTACAAGTGTGCGCCACCATGCCCAGCTATGATAACTACTATTTGAGGGTTTTTATGTACCAGGCTCTGTATTACTTTAATATGGCATTCCTCAAAATAATCTCTTCAAAAAGGTATTTCTATCTATATTATCACTTTGTAATTGAGGAAGGTAAGGCTATCAAAAGCTGACTTGTCCAAAGTTATACAGCTAGCATGAAGCTGAGATTTAGGCAATGATAGCTTGAATCCCCCATCGAACCTCTTAACCACTATCAGTTTTTGTCAACTTGTAGTGCAATGCAGCATGAACTAGATATTCACTAATAGAAGCTCTTATTTAAAAAAAAAAAGTCTAATGATATTTAGGACTCTGATTCTGTAATCTCCTGATACCAGTCATAGATAATGTTCCAAGGCCATGGTGTTGACTGTTTTCC
This sequence comes from Muscardinus avellanarius, assembly GCF_963383645.1. Taxonomy (NCBI): domain Eukaryota; kingdom Metazoa; phylum Chordata; class Mammalia; order Rodentia; family Gliridae; genus Muscardinus; species Muscardinus avellanarius. The sequence goes on from NC_137802.1 coordinate 33,029,770, forward strand.
AAGTATTATTTTAAAAAGTAAAAATGAGCTGTGTGTGATGGAATATTCCTATAATTCCAGCATTTAGGAGGCTAAAACAGGAGAATCAACAGGTTCGAGGCCTGCGACAACGCAGCAAGACTCTCAGCAACTTAGTAATATTCTGTTCTAAAATAAAAAAAAATAAGCTGGGCATGGCAGCACACACTTGTACTCCCAGTATTTGGGAGGCTGAGACTGGAGAATCACAGGTTTGCAGCCAGCCTCAGGTATTGAGGACCTCCGCAGCTTATTGAGACCCTGTTTCAAAATAAAAGAATTTAAAAAAATAAATAGGGCTGGGAATGTAGCTAGCAGGTAGAATGCTCTTGGCTTCAATCCCCAGTGTCCCCCACAATAAATAAATAAATAAATAAATAAATAAATAAATAAATAAATGGCTATAGTGTACCTCAGAGATAGAACATCTTTGGGTCCCATTTCTAATACAAAAAATAAAAAATAAAAATGCTGGGCATGATGTCACACGCTTGTAATCCCAGTGCCTGAGGCTGAGATAGGAGAATCAAAGATTCAAAGCAAGCCTTGGCTATTTATTTATTTATTTATTTATTTATTTATTTATTTATTTTTGTGGTACTGGCGGTGGAACCCAGGGGCTTTTCTATCTCCGGGCTATACTCCCAGACCTATTTTATATTTTATTTGGAAACAGTGTCTCACTAAGTTGCTGAGAGCCTCACTAAGTAGCTGAGGCTGGCTTTGAACCTGCGCCGTCCTCCTTTTTTAGTATCCCAAATGCTGGGATTACAAGTGTCACCACTACACCCGGCTAAGCCTTGGCAATTTAGCAAGGCTCTCAGCAACCTAGTGAGACCCAGTTCCCAAATAAAGTATAAAATCTGGCAGGGGGTGTAGCTTGGAGGTAGACTGCCCCTGATTTCAATCCCCATTCCAAAAAAAACATAGTGAAACGACTGTGGAACCAGCAAGTATTTATGATGGCTAGAGAAAGAACTCTTAGGCAGTATATGACTAATAATCAAGTAGGTTCTCTATGAAGTTCCTTAGTTAAAAGATAGAAGAAAAGAGTCAAGCGTGCTGGCACACACTTGTAATCCCAGCATTTGGAAGGCTGAGACAAGAGGATCATGGTTCGCAGACAGCCTCAGCTACTTAGTGAGGCCCTTTGCAAGTGAGTGAGACCCTGTTTCGAAATAAAGAATAAAAAATAGGTCTAAGGGTGTCCCCCAGAGGTAGAATGTCACTGGGTTCCATCCATAATACCATGCAAAAAAAAAAAAAAAAGAGAGAGAGAGGAGAAAAGAGAGGTACTTTAGGCTGGAGAAGCTTTCCCACAGAAATAGAATTTGAACAAACCTTTTGAAATAGTAGAATTTGGATAGATTGAGAGAGGAAAAAGGTATGACCTTTGCATATTGAAGTTAATACAATAGATTTTTCCTTCTGATAGTTTGTTCCTCAAACCCATAGGTATTAGTTTCTTAATTTTGCATCTGGGGCATTGAAGCTCACTAAAGTTAAATAATGTTTTCAAGATCACAAAATTAATGAGCACTAGAACAGATTTTTTTTTTTTTTTTTTTTTGTGTGTGTGTGTGTGTGTGTGTGTGTGTGTGTGTGTGTGTGTGGTACTGGGATGGAACCCAGAAGCATTTTACCTCCAAGGTATACCCCCAGCCCTATTTTTTAATCTTTATTTTGAAACAGGGTCTCACTGCGTTGCAAAAGGCCTCACTAAGTAGCTGAAGCTCCAGGAACCCGGATCCTCCTGTCTCAGCTTCCCAAATGCTGGGATTACAAACATGCCTGGCTTAGAACCTAGATTTAGATTTAAGTTTTGTTGACTCTCAAGCTGCCTACATTTACATTATATGCATTATTGTTGAGTATCTTGCTGTACTAAGACTATGATAGCTTTCTCCATTCTGTAATGGTACTTTTTAAGGTAGGGGTGGTCAAAGAACACACTTTGGAAAGGCATTGATAAAGAATAGTGTGTTCTTCCTGCTGCTGTGTTGACACCTAATTAGAAGTCAATATTGCAAGCATAATGACCTGGCCAGTTGCTGAACTGACTGCCCAAGTGACACAGAGTCCCCAGGTAATAATGAAAGATAAGAGTATTATTTACTTGCCCATTGCCACATAGTCATAGTGTTTACATTAGCACACAAATGCTGAAGTGGATTCTTCAGGGCTTATATCTAAGCTTCATCTGGCCTAGGTGGCTAACGTTAATATATCATAAAATTTGGGGTAAAGCCCAATTTTCCTAACTACATATGCATTTAAAAGGGAGTAGATAGGAAGTCACTTTTTCACCTGAAAAACAAAAGAGCAGTTGAGCTAGAGGAGCACATAAGAAGGCAGAAGGCATATAAAATATTATTGACTAGCTTCTTAAAAAACACATCCAAAATTATCCTGATACTTGAGGTTTCTCTGTGCTGTTTTTGGATGATGTGTTTCTCCTTCCCTTATCAAGGTCTTTAATGAACAAATAGTGTAATATCTTAGAAGGTGATTGGATTTTTTTTCCTGTGTATTATATCCATTTTGATTTGTATTTGGCCAGTGATATGATGTATTAAATAGCTTATATTTATCTGTGGGTGTTTCATATATATATTTCTTAATGCTGAGAATCACAAATAGCTGTGTGGAAAGCTTCAGCCTGCCTGATTGCAGTGGATGTGCAATTGGATTGAGGAATGTGTACTCAGAGCTTATGATCACTGGCCCGGTTGAGTCTGGGTGATGCATGTGGCTTTCCAGGGATGCTGCTATTTACATCTGTTAATGGCCCTTCTTGATGGCCAGCTCCCCAATGAGGTGATATGCAGCAGCCTGGGAATGAGGGACCAAGGCTGCAGATGTGGCTGGGCTCCATTAGGCAGGACTAGGGATGCTCATCTGGTAGGCTTTGTTTTGAGGGGTGAGTGGTGGGGGCAGGGAATGAGGCCAGAGAAAGAAGGGTGAAAAAAATGAGAAGCATTACTTATCCAGGTATATGGAAAACACACAGGCAGACATGAAAAACTGCAGCCATAACTGGGTTATAAGTGAATAGAAAAAGGAAACTAGTGAATAAACAAGTAGAAGGACTGACTTATTCTCATATAAAAGAGGAGAAGGCTGTGAGAGTTTGGGAAGAGACATGTCACTGCATTTTAAGTCAAGATCATTTATTTGTGGGACTGGTCAGATGCTACTGAACAGAGATTTAGATACCCCATATTACAGCAAGTCATTAGTTGTGTTATTTGGTTTTCTGGTATTGGGAAAAAGCAGCGAGAGATGCTCTCAAGGATGCAATGTTGAGCCATAATAAATTGGTTTAGAAATGCAAGATACCTGCAATATGCCAGTAAAGAATGTTTCTTTTTCTTTCTTCCTTTTTCTTTGCATTACTGGGGATGGAACCCAGGGGCATTCTACCTCCAAGCTATGCCCCCAGTCCTATTTTTTATTCTTTATTTTGAAACAGGGTCTCACTGAGTTGCAAAGGGTCTCACTAAGTAGTACCAGAGGGTGTCCATGAACTGCGATCCTCCTGTCTCAGTCTCCCAAATGCTGGGATTACAAGCATGCGCCACCACACCTGGCTAGTAAAGAATGTTTCTGTTATTCTTCAGTAAAAGAACCTCTGCTCCCTTATGTGTTAAAAGGTTTTTGTTTGTTTGTTGCGGTACTGGGGATGGAACCCATTCTACCTTGGAACTGGGGATGGAACCCAGGGGCATTCTACCTCCGAGATACACCCCCAACCCTATTGTTTATTCTTTATTTTGAAACAGAGTCTCACTGAGTTGCACAAAGGGCCTCACTAAGTAACTAAGGCTGTCCGCAAGCCGTGATTCTCCTGTCTCAGCCTCCCAAATGCTAGTATTACAAGCATGCGCCACCACACCTGGCTAAAGATTTCTGTGGAATGAATCTCACTAAAGGTTATATAGCTTTCTATATAAAGATTATATAGTATCCTTGTAGATAGGCTAGTAAAATGGGAGTTCAGTATTTAGTCACCACTACTATAACATTCTTCCACATATAGCTTAAGTACATGTAGACTCTGATTTTTTCCATCTTGAGTAGTCCCAAAGACGGAATTGAGTCAGCTTTGAAATACATTGTAAACCAGATGTTCTCAGCATAGTCTAGAGCAGTATGCTAGAATGTTTTTTTTTTCTCCTAGTTTAAAAGAGAAAGTCTGTTGGGAGGCTGAGACAGGAGGATCACACATGTTCAAAGCCAGCCTTAGCTATTTAGTGAGGCTCTCAACAACTTAGTGAGACTCTGTTTCCAAATAAAATATAAAATAGGTCTGGGAAGATAGCCTGGAGGTAGAACGCCTCTAGGTTCAACCCACAGTACCACTAAAAAAAAAAAAAAAAAAAAAAAGTAGTGTTTAAACTGGGCGTGGTGGCGTATGGTTGTAATCTCAGCACTTGGGAGGCTGAGACAGGAGGATGGCACAGGTTCAAAGCCAGCCTCAGCTACTTAGTGCGGCTCTCAGCAACTTAGCGAGGCCCTGATTCCAAATAAAATAAAAATAGGTCTGGGAGTATAGTCTGTCTTCTTAGCGACATATATTTTTCTATAAAGGATGTGTCTAGGTATACAGCCCTATCTTGGAGGGACTTGAAAAAGAATTCTGCATGTAAGAAGCTTGTATTTATTTGTTTGTATCTTTATAGATTGGCATGGTAGCTTGGAAAATGACCCTTAAAAGTCCTGAATATCCAGATGGCCGGGATATCATTGTTATTGGCAATGACATCACATACCGAATTGGGTCTTTTGGGCCCCAGGAAGATTTGCTATTTCTCAGAGCTTCTGAACTTGCCAGAGCAGAGGGTATCCCACGCATCTATGTAGCAGCCAACAGTGGAGCAAGAATTGGACTGGCAGAAGAAATTCGCCATATGTTTCATGTGGCCTGGGTAGATCCTGAAGATCCGTATAAGGTACAGACTGAGAAGAGATAATACTTTTCAAGGCACTGTATGGTTTTGCATGTGTGTGTGTGTACATGTGCAGAAGGGTGGTGGAAAGGAACTGGTATGCATTTAAAAGCCAGCACTTGTGATGAAATATAAATAATGTTACCTATGAAAATTCCTTAAGATACCTTAAGAGACAAATTGTTTCTTAATGTGTTAACCTAGTTTTTCCTCAGTTGTTTTGTTTTATTTTGTTTGCGGTACCAGGTTGGAACCCAGGGGCATTCTACCTCTGAGCTGCACCTCCAGTCCTATTTTAGTCTTTTTTTTTAAACAGGGTCTCACTGCATTGCGAACGGCCACGCTAAATAGCTGAGGCTGGCCGAGAACTTCCAGTCTCTGCCTCCTGAATGCTGGGATTACAAGCAATACGCCACGCCCAGCTGTTGCTCAGATTGCCATTGATTGACCTTTAGATCAAATAATAGAAATGCATTTATCATGAGACACACCAAACACAAAATATGTATCTTCAAATGATTCTACTATGAGCCGGGAGTGGTGGCACATGCTTGTAATCCCAGCATTCAGGAGGCTAAGACTGAAGGATCATGGTTCCTGGACAGCCACAGCTACTTAGTGAGTCCCTGGAACTCAGTGCATTTAAACTCTGGGCTACACCTCCTGCCGTATTTTTTATTCTTTATTTTGAAACAGAGTCTCACTAAGTTGCAGAGGGCCCCACTAAGGCTGAGGCTGTCTGCAAACCGCGATCCTACTGTCTCAGCCTCCCGATCCTACTGTCTCAGCCTCCCAAATGCGGGGATTACAAGTGTACACCACCACTCCTGGCTCATCTTGCTGAGTTTTTGCACACTGGCCTTTCATTTGCTGTCCTCAGCCTCCCAAATAGCTGTGATTATAGGTTTCTGGTACCATGCTGAGCGTGCATGCGCTTACGCGCGCTCGCTCTCTCTTTCTCGCGCTCTCGCTCTCTCGCTCTTTCTCCCTCTGCCTCATTAAAAAAAAATTTTTTTTATGGTACTGGGGATGAAACCCAGGGGCCATCTACCTCTAGGCTATACCCACAGACCTGTTTTAATTTTTGTTTGGAAACTGGGTCTTGCTAAGTTGCTGACAGTCTTACTAAAACTGCTGAGGCTGTTCTCAAATTCTTCTGTCTCACCCCCATGTGCCAGTATTACAAGTGTGCACAGCCACGCCTGGCTACCAGCTCTCCTTTCATAATCACTTCCTTCCCTACACCCTCTATTCTTTTGCTTCTTTCTTCATTCTGCTTACTCTGTGCCTTAACAAAAAACCTGTTTAAGCCCAGCTTTCTCCATTTACTCCCATACATGCCTCTGCACAGCTGAACACCAATAGAGTTTTAAAATATGTAGTTCTGGTGACGGATCTTTAAATTCAAGTTTGCCAAACTCCTGGATGATAGTTGCATATCTCCTCCCTCCTCAAAATCTCGTCACTCTCTTTTCTCATCGCTGCTCTTAGCTAATATCAGACTTTGCTTCTTAATTTAATGAGAATCAGAAACAGAAGAGAGCTTCCACAAGCTTCTATATGTCTGTATCTTGGATTTACTAGGCTGCACCCCACTCTCCACTGTCTCTGCTGCAGTTTGAATGAACATCCTGAGCCCATCTCTCCTCTTATGCATTAGATCTTCTCTCTCCTTGCCAATTTAAAGGTGTAAGTCAGCACTTCTCCTGCCTCTTTCTTCCATATCACTATTCCCCTTTCTTCTGGAATCTGCCCCTTCAGCATTCAGATGCTTAGTCCTCCCACCACTCCCCCTGCTTCATTTCTTCTCTAGAACAGAATTCAAGTGCTGTCTCTCCTTCCTGTTTCCAGACACTCCTCTCTTATTTCCTGTTAGCCCACAGTAGCGAGCTTGTCCATTCCACCAGATCTGGTTTTGTCTAGGTCACCAGGGATACCATATTGCTAAATTCCACAGTGAATTCTTAGTCCTCATCTTAGTTTCTTGGAGATTTAGCAGGATTTGGCACAGTGGTCCTCCTACATTCTTGAAACAATGCTTCTCTTGGCTTCTGGTATCCACAGAGTCTCCTTTTTTGTCTTTCTACCTTCCGGGTTCCTCTTTCTCAGTTTGTTTTGCTGCCTTTCACCTCTTTACATATGAGATCGTTTCAAGGGATAATGAATACATTCTGTATTTTGATTGTGGTGTTTATGCAAGTAAATACATTTGTCAGAACTCACCATATGATAACACTTAAACTTGATGAATTTTACTGCATGTAAGTTTATAATTCAGTAAGTTTATTTAAAGTGTGTATGGAAATTGATAGTGGCCACTAACAGGTATGGGATTTCTTTTTGTGGTGATGAGAGTGTTCTGCAATTACTGGTGAGGTTGCACAACATCTGTGAAATTTTACACCCAAGCCGGGCATGGTGGCGCACGCTTGTAATCCCAGCATTCGGGAGGCTGAGACCTGGAGGATCGCGGTTCGAGGACAGCCTCAGCTACTTAGTGAGGCCCTCTGCAACTCAGTGAGACCCGGTTTCAAAATAATGAATAAAAAATAGGGCAGGGGGTGTAACTCAGAGGTCAAATGCCCCTGGGTTCCATCCCCAGACCCGCAAAAAAAAAATTTTTTTTACACCCATAGAGCATGTCAAACATATATGCCATGTCACTCTACTTTGTATGTGAGTGTGTATATGTATGGATACAATTAAAACAATTTTGATATTAACATGATTTTTAAATGTAAGTAGGAATTAGGTGTTATTTGTTGAAAAAAGCAAGGCTGAGCATAGTGGCACATGCCCATAATCCCAGTATTTGGGAGGCTGAGAATGGGGGATTGCAGATTTGAGGACAGCCTCAGCAATTTAATGAGGCCCTCAGCAGCTTAGTGAGACCCTGTTTCAAAACAAAAAATTAAAATAGGGCTGGGGAGTGTACCTTGGACATAGAATGCCCCTAGGTTCCACCTCCAGCACCACAGACACACACAAAAAAGGCAAAAGGCACAAATTCAGTGTTCATTGACTATTAACAGTACATAAACATCTATTTTAATATTGAATCTTCTAGACTTGTGATACTCTTCATTTATTCTTTACCTTTTTTTTTTTTTTTTTTTTGGTGGTACTGGGGGATGGAACCCTTCTACCTCCAGACTACACTCCCAGACCTATTCTATATTTTATTTTGAACAGGGTCTCTTAAGCCAGCATGGCTGGCTTCGAACCTGAGTGATTCTCCTGTCTCCACCTCCGAAGTGCGGGGATTACAAGCGTGCACCACCACACCCGGCTTACCCATATCTATTTTGATGATACTATGAATTTGAGAGACTAAAGAATAGTAGTCCACTACCAGGATGGTGGCACACACTTATAATCTCAGTACTTGGGAGGCTGGATTGCAGGTTCAGAGCCAGCCTCAGCTACTTAGTGAGGCCCTCTACAACTTAGTGAGACAATCTTATATGTAAAGATGAAATGAATAAAGAATAAAAAGTAGGGCTGGGGTCTAGCTCAGAGGTAGAATGCCCCTGGATTCAATCCCCAGTTGTGAGAAAAATAAAAACAGAGGTATCACTGAGGAGCCGAAAATTGCCAGGCATGGTGGTGCACACCTGTAATTGTAGTGCTTGGAAGGCTGGGACAGGAGGATCACAGGTTGAAGGCCAGTGTCAGCTGTTTAGTGAGGCCCTTTGCAACTTAGGGAGGCCCTGTGTCAAAATAAGTAGGGCTGTGGTATAGCTCAGAGGTATAAAGTCCCTGTGTTCCATCCCCAGTACCCCCCAAAAATATGTATATACAAAAAAAAAACCTACCCTTTAACCTTGTTGAAAATGAAATAAATGGAACATTCTTGGAGTCACAGCTATAAGGTTTATTGTTTCAAGGACAGATAGTGGTATAAAAATAAAATCCTTCATCTTATTAGACAATAACTCCAAGAAGTGATATGGCAATTTACTTACTTACTTACTTACTTACTTACTTTATTTATTTATTTATTTATTTATTTATTTATTTATTTATTGGTGGTACTGGCGTTCCTGGAAACCCTTCTACCTCGGGGCTACACTCCCAAACCTATTTTATACTTTTTATTTGGAAACAGGGTCTCTTAAACCAGCACGGCTGGCTTCGAACCTGCACAATCCTCCTGTTGCCGCCTCCCAAGTGTGGGAATTACAAGTGTGCGCCACCATGCCCAGGATGATATGGCAATTTAAAGCTCGCTTTGGGACAAGTTTCATAATGCATACTGTGCTGTATCTTGATTATGTCATAATGACAAGAAATGGGTTAAATGTATTTGTGCTTCACAGGGATACAAGTATTTATATCTGACACCTCAAGATTATAAGAGAGTCAGTGCTCTCAACTCTGTCCATTGTGAACATGTGGAGGATGAAGGAGAATCCAGGTATGTATTTTTTATAAATCAATACTACTCGGCTATGGCCAAAGAAAGAATATGATAGTTTCTTCCTTCTGGTCCTGCTGATCATAACCTTGGAGAGCACTGAAAAGTGCTTGTTTCTTAATCTAGATGTCTTAGGTTTATATTTTAGCTTTACCACCTATTAGCTGAAGGACCTTGTTATTGATTGACGTTTTAAAATCATTTTTACAGCTAGGCTGGTAGCACACGCTTGTAATCCCAATACTTGGGAGGCTGAAACAGGAGGATCTCACATTCACAGCCAGCCTCAGCTACTTAGTGAGGCCTTCTGCAACTTAGTGAGACCCTGTTTCAGAATAAAGAATAAAATAGGGCTGGGGTGTGTCTTGGAGGTAGAATGCCCCTGGGTTCCATTCCCAGTACCACCAAAAAAAAATCATATTTATAATATTTATTATCAAAATAAAAACATTTTATAAACAATTTTTTTCTACTAGAGATTGAACCTAGAGGCATTTTACCTCCAAATTAAGCCACCCTTACTACCCCCATTCTGTTCTATTTTTTTTATTAGTTAATTAATTAATTAATTTTTTTTTTTTGCGGGTCTGAGGATGGCAACCCAGAGGCATTTGACCTCCAAGCTACACCCCCTGCCCTATTTTTTTTTTAATTCTTTATTTTGAAACAGGGTCTCACTAAGTTGCGGAGGGCTTCACTAAGTAGCTGAGGCTGTCTGCGAACCGCGATCCTCCGGTCTCAGCTTCCCAAATGCTGGGATTACAAGCATGTGCCACCACATCCGGCTTATTTTTTATTTTGAAAAAGAGTCTTGCTGAGTTGCTGAGGGACCTTACTAAGTTGCTGAGTCTGGCCTTGAACCTGTAGTCCTCCTCTCTCATCTTCCCAAGGATTACAGGTGTGCACGATGGTGCCCAGCTACATGTAAGCAATTATGAAGAAAATATGAAAAGCAGACACAATCCTCCCTTGCGGCCACAATTAGGGATTTTTGTTATATTCTTACTGTCTTCTCTACATTGATATCTATTTTCTACATAATTAGGATTACAATAGATAGGAGGTCTTTTATTTTTATTTTTTATTATTTTATTTTTGCAGTACTGGAAATTAAATTCTACCTCCAAGCTATATCCTTGGCCCTATTTTTTTATCCTTTATATTGCAACAGAGTCTCACTGAGTTGCAAAGGGCCTCACTAAGTAGCTGATGCTATCCTTGAACTGCAATCCACCTGTTATGGCCTCCTAAATTCTAGGATTACAAGCATGCACCACCACGCCCTGCTCTTATTCTTTATTTTGAAATAGGGTCTCACTGAGTTGCAAAGGGCCTCACTAAGTAGCTGAGGCTGTCCACAAACCTTGATCCTCCTGTCTTAGCCTCTCAAATGCTGGGATTACAAGTGTGGGCTACCACGCCCGGCTAGGAGTTTTTTTAATTTGTTCTTTTCACTAAAAAACTTTTTTAGGCTTTTTTTTTAATCTTCTTAAATTATTTTTGAGAATATCAACTTTAGTGGCTATATAGTATTATGTTATCATGAAAATATATTTGAACATTCAGGTTATGTCCAATTTTTCATTGTTATCCCTCAGCTAAACATTCTTTTATGTAAACTCTTAGGAATACCTCTGCTTACTCCATTTTTTTGTGTGTAGGGGGATACTAGGGATGGAACTCAGGGGGGTTTTACCAGGCTATGCTCCCAGACCTATTTTAGATATTTTATTTGGACACAGGGTCTCACTAAGCTACTGAGAGCCTCACTGAGTAGCTGAGGCTGGCTTTGAAGCTGCAGATCCTCCTGTCTCAGCCTCCCAAGTACTAGGATTATAAGCATGGGCCACCAGGCCCAGCCCCAAAGTCCATTTTTATGGATTTTAAAATATAATTTAAAATTGCTCTTCTAAAATATGCATTTCTAATCAGCAGTATGTGCTTGTTTCCTTTTTCTTAATTTTTCTCTGCCCTTGCCAACATTGATTATTGTCAATTAATAAAGTAGGATAAAAACAGCAATTGTTATTTTAACTTGTAGTTTTGATTACCAGTGAAGCTGAACATTTTTATAATCTCTCTGCAAGTATTTTCTAGAATGTTAATTGTTCTAATACTATTTAATGAATAATTCATACATTGTTATTTTACATTCTGTCTGCTCTTGGTCTAATGCCGCACTGTTTTAAGTATTCTGGTGGAGCAGTTTTTCCCACATTCTTCCTTTTTCCTTATGTCATATTAGCTGAGTTAGCATTTATTTATTTGTTTGTTTGTTTGTTTGTTTTGGCACTAGGAACAGAAGCCAGGGGCATTCTACCTCCAAGCTATACCCCCAACCCTATTTTTTTATTCTTTACTTTGAAATGGGGTCTCACTGAATTGCAAAGGGCCTCACTAAGTAGTTGAAGCTGGCCACTAACCTCAGTCCCCCTGTTTCAGCCTCCTAAATGCTGGGATTCCAAGTGTGCACCATCATGCCCGACAATTTTGCCCTTTTTTTGGTGGTACTGGAGTTCCTAGAAACCCTTCTACCTCCGGGCTATACTCCCAGACTCATTTTTTTTTTTTTTTAATTTGGAAACAGAGTCTCTTAAACCAGCAAGGCTGGCTTTGAACCTGTGCAATCCTCCTGTCTCCGCCTCCCAAGCACGGGGATTACAAGTATGCGCCACCACGCCTAGCCAATTTTGCCTTTTTATATGTAGGCTCTGTGTGTGTGTGTGTGTGTGTGTGTGTGTGTGTGTGTGTGTGTGTGTGTGTGTTGCTGGGAATTGAACCCAAGGACATTCTCTCTGAGCTACACGCCCAGCCTGATTTTTCATTCTTTATTTTGAAACAAGGTCTCTCTGAGTTGCAAAGGACCTCACTAAGTAGCTGAGGCTGGCCACAAACCCCCATTCTCCTGTCTCAAGTACTTGGATTATAAGTGTGCATGACCATGCCCAGCTTTATGTAGGCTATTTATTTATTTATTTATTATTTATTATTTTTGTGTGTGTGTGGTGGTACCGGGGTCCTGGAAGCCCTTCTACCTCCGGGCTACACTCCTAGACCTATTTTTACAACTTTATTTGGAAACAGGGTCTCCTAAGCCAGTGCACGCGGCTGGCTTTGAACCTGTGCGATCCTCCTGTCTCTGCCTCCCAAGCGCGGGGATTACAAGCATGCACCACCACGCCTGGCCATATGTAGGCTCTTTAAAAAAAAAAAATCTTAAGTATTTGTTCTAGCAACTTAGTGATTATTTGAATAAAATAATGTAAAAACATTTACTTCATTCTTAAATAATCACAACTACTCAGTAATAGTATATTCATGTCTGCATGATATCTTAAACCTTGGAATCAGTTTGGATACAGCCACCCTCATTTCTTTTTCTTTTTCAATGATTTCTCTACAGAACTTTCCTTTTTTTTTTTCATAGAAACTGAAAAAGCTGGCTTTGTAAAGGTAGAACATTATCAAAAGAAATGTAGCAGTATTTAAAGATAAGTTGCAAACTTCCCAAAGATAGTAATTCACACAGGATCCAATAGATATCACATGTCATAGTGTTTCCTCTTAAAAAAAAAAAAAAGCTGCCAGGCGTGATGGCACACGCTTGTGATATCAGCGCTTGGGAGGCTGAGACAGGAGGATCACACAGGTTCGAAGCCAGCCTCAGCTACTTAGTGAGCCTCTCAGCAACTAATGAGACCCTGTTTCCAAATAAATTATAAAATAGAGCTGGGGTATAGCCCATTGGTAAAAAGCCCCTGGGTTTCATCCCCAGTAACACACACACACACACACACACACACACACACACACACACACCGCTGAGTAAAGTGGTGTACACCTTTAATCTCATTACTTGGGAGGCTTAAATAGGAAGATCACTGGTTCAAAGCCAGCCTCAGCAACTTAGGGAAACCCATTTTCAAAATTAAAAAGGCCACATGTGTGGCTTAGAAGTGTAGCTCCTGAATTCAATCCCAGTACCAAAAAAATTAAAAAATATTGCCGGGTGCTGTGGCCCATGCTTGCAATCCCCGTGCTTGGGAGGCAGAGACAAGAGGCTCGCGCAGGTTGTGAAGCCAGCTGCGCTGGCTTAAGAGACCCTGTTTCCAAAAATGGAAAAAGTATAAAATAGGTCTGGGAGTGTAGCCTGGAGGTAGAAAGGCTTCCAGGAACCCCAATACCACAAAAAAAAAAAAATTAAAAAATTATGCTTCAGTTCACTCTGGCGCCCCAGATACTTTGGGAAATAGTATGCGTATGGTGGGATTTGGTCAGTTTCTTTTTGTTTATTTCTAAATATTTTACATTTTTTTCTTAGCAATCTTAATAGGTTTTTTTTTATTATTATTATTACTACCAGGCATGGTGGTGTACACCTGTAATCCCAGTACTTGGGAGCCTGAGATAGTAGAATTCTGGGTTTGAGGCTAGAGCACAGTAACCTAGCAAAACCTTGTTTCTTTTTTTTTTTTTTTTTTTTTTTTTTTTTTTTTTTTTTTTTGATGGTACTGGGGGTGGAAACCAGAGGCTTTCTACCTCTGGGCTATACTCCATTTTATTTGGAAACAAGGGTCTCACTAAGTTGCCTGAGAGCCTCACTAAGTAGCTGAGGCTGGCTTTGAACCTGTGCCATCCTCCTGTCTCAGCCTCCCAAGCACGGGGATTACAAGCGTGCGCCACCATGCCTGGCTGCAAAACCTTGTTTCTAAGTTAAAAAAAATAAATAAATAGGGTTGAAGGTTTAGCTCAGAGGTAGAATGCCCCTGAATTCAGTCCCCAGTACCACATATTACTTATTTTCAGAAAACTATTAATTTTGTATGTTGCTTTTGTTACAAAGCAAGTCATTTTTTTTTCTTGAACTTCCTCATCTGAAAGATGAGGATCGGGTAATTTTATGGTTCTTATCTCAGTACTGAGTACATATAACCAATCAAAAATCCTGGTAATTTTTATAACAATGGAGGTGATACTACCTGTCATATTGGATTGTTGTGAAGATCAAAATTCATATATATGAATGCTTTGTTAGTTCTAATGAACTATGCAACTTTTTTTTGTACTGGAGATTGAACCCAGGGTCATGCCACCTCTGAACTACACCCCCAGCCCTATTTTTGATTCTTTATTTTGATACAGGGTCTTGCTAAGTTGTGGAGGGCCTAAGTAGCTGAGGTTGGCCGCGAACCTGCGATCCTCCTGCATCCCAAGTACTATAATTACAAGTGTAATCATTTGTAATTACACAGATTACAAGCATGTGCCACCACATGCAGCTCAAACATTTTTATTATAACAATAAAATGTAGTACTGCCTTAAAGAATGATAGTCCTAAGTAGTAGAATACTCAGGTCAGAGAGCAGAAAATAAGAAATTTTAATTCTCTTAAATTAATACAATGTGGGAGAAGATACTACTTAAATCCTGAACACAGGTAAAGCAATATACTGGGAAGGCCAAGTGGGCCCACCAGTAATTGTAACTATATAGCACATGGTAAAAAGAGTATATTATTCCCCTCCCAAATTAATGCAGTTCATTGACCTCTTAAGATAGATTAGCTTCATCTGTAACATAACTCTAGAATTCAAGGTTTAGGTAAAGAACAAAAGGGAAAATGGAAGAATTATTGGATGTTAGGAGAAGCTATATAGAAAACTAGAGGAATCCAGAAAGTAGAAATGTAGTCACAGACAAAGAGCAAGAACAAAGCAATGGAACTGATGGAGGGCTGGACAGGAAGAAGGCAGCAGAGAAACACAGGGATGGGGGAAGTGGTTTAAGAGCCACTATGGAATACTTATTTATTATTTCAATTTATGAAACTTCCCAGTGCCAAGCCTTCTGGGTACATATGGAATAGTAGTAAATAATATATGCCCATCTCTACTTACAACTTGGTATTTTTTATTTTATTAGTTGCATTCCCCACATCCCATTCCCCATTATGAGGTATCATTCCTAATCCCGTGCCAGGAAGACAGATGGGTGGCTCCAACTAGGGCCCCAAGATGCTTTCTGGACAACTTGGTCAGCCTTTCACCTCTGTACATGTTCTGCCTGTCCCTCCAGAGGGCTGTAGGCAGCCAGGGACCCTTCCTTACATGTAAGGAGCATGGATGGGAGCGCTTTCTTTTCACCTTCCTCTTCATTCCTGTCTTGAAAAGGAGAGAAGTTTCGACTTGAGAAACAGGACTGAGCATTTTTACTTCCCCTTCATTTGGATCTTTTTTATTTACTATATAAAATTATCGGTTTAATGGTATTGCTTATTACAGAGATATACATTAACCCTACTTCTGAGAAACTTGTTCAAGAAAGTAAGAGCCGGGCATAGTGGTGCATGCTTGTAATCCCAGCATTTGGGAGGCTGAGACTGGAGGTTCACAGTTCACAGACAGCCTCAGCCACTTAGTGAGGCTCTTTGCAAGTCAGTGAGACCCTGTTTCAAAATAAAGAATAAAAAATAGGGCTGGGGGTGTAGCTCGGAGGTAGTTCCATCCCCAGTACCGCAGAATAAATAAATAAATAAATAAATAAATAAATAAATAAATAAATAAATAGAAAGAAAGAGAGAAAGAAAGAAAGAAAGAAAGAAAGAAAGAAAGAAAGAAAGAAAGAAAGAAAGAAAGAGGAAAGAAAAATAAGGAAAGGGCGTCTAGAATGTTAGGGCCATCTATATGCCAAGCCTTCTTCTGGTTGCAAAACTCTTAGAGATAGATACTGTTATCCTCATTTTAAAAAAGGAGCTGTTCTCCCAAGTCCTACCACTGTATGTATCAGGGCAAGGATTTAAACCTGTCTGCTTGATTCCAGATTTTGCTTTCTATTATTATCATATTGCTTCCAGGTAAAATAGGAGCCAAGCTAGGGAGGAAAGACATGTGAATGAAGAGTGTAGAACCTTTGTATTAAATAAATGTTTTATGTGCTTTTAGAAGTCTTTTAATGGTGATTATTCTATTACTGGATTGTTGTTACTCTTTTTAACCTTTATAATTATCCAATAGGTACAAGATAACAGATATTATTGGGAAAGAAGATGGACTTGGAGCAGAGAACCTTCGAGGTTCTGGAATGATTGCTGGAGAATCCTCACTGGCCTATGATGAGATCATCACCATCAGCCTAGTAAGCCTTCCTAGGATGTGAATTTTTATTTTTTTTGACTTATGTGTAGTGTTAGGGATAGAACCCAGGGCCTTTGGAATGTTAAGCACATGCTCTAGCACTGAGCTATATATCCCTGTCCCTCGGAATGTAAAATTCTTGAGTAGCTGGCTGTGTGGCATGGTTTATTTTTGCCCCTTCACTGGAGATCAGTCCCAAAGGAGAGCATTGCTTAAATATTGTATATTGACAATTTTATTTTAATCACACACAATAATGGGAAGATAGTATGATATAAATTATTGGATTTTTCAGATAGATCTAGGTTTTTTCAGTTTTTAGTTTAATGTTTTATTTAAAAATTCTACCCTGCCAGTCATGGTAGCGCACACTTGTAATCCCAGCACTTGGGAGGCTGCGATAGGAGGATCGCAGTTTCTGGACAACTCCAGCTACTTAGTGAGGCCTTTGCAACTCAGAGAGAACCTATTTCAAAGTGAAGAATAAAAAATATGGATAGGGGTGTTGCTCGGAGGTAGAATGACCCTGGGTTCCTTCCCCAGTACCACACACACACACACACACACAAATTCTCCCAGACTTTTCAAAGTTTAAATTTCTCTCTTAGTACTTTCTTTAATTCTGCCTGTAGTAGGAATGCCATGAACCTGTGAAATGGTCAAGAAAAGGGACTGTAATCCTCACAGTGTCTAATATTTTAGTTATTGAGTGAATTTTGTCTCTTTTTTGGCCAGGAAATTGTTTTTTTGTATTATTATTATTTGTTAAACAGATTTTGTAAAAAAAAAAAAAAAAACTTATTTCTGTTTATGTGGATTTTACACATTTAATCTGTACCTATTCTTTTTTTTTTTTTTGGTGGTACTGGGGCTCCTGTCTCTGCCTCCCAAGCGCGGGGATTATAAGCATGCACCGCCACGCCCGGCATCTGTACCTATTCTTAAAGCTTGGTAGAGGACATAAAATGTGACACACAAAATTTATTCTTCTTTAAGGTGACATGCCGGGCCATTGGAATTGGGGCTTACCTTGTCCGGCTGGGACAGAGAACCATCCAGGTTGAGAATTCT
The DNA here is from genome assembly GCF_963383645.1 of Muscardinus avellanarius. NCBI lineage: Eukaryota > Metazoa > Chordata > Mammalia > Rodentia > Gliridae > Muscardinus > Muscardinus avellanarius. The sequence continues at coordinate 33,047,359 of NC_137802.1, forward strand.
CACTTAATTCTGACAGGAGCTGGTGCCCTCAACAAAGTAAGTTCCTAGGGTTTGGGATAAGCATGTGAAGCTATTTGAAGTTTATTGTGATCTGGATTAAGTGCATGTTTGCAGTCCCCACTACTCAGGGGACTGAGGCATGAGGATTGAAAATTCGAGGCCTGCCTCAGCAATTCAGAGAGACCCTATTTCAGAAGAAAATATAAAAGAACTAAGGATGAGCTCAGTAGTAGAGCTCCTCTGAGTTCACTCTCCATTCCCCAGTAACACGCACACACACACACACACACACACACACACTCCTTCATACACATACACTCACACAAACACACACACATACTCTCTTTCTCTCACCCACACTCTCTCCATCTCTCTTACAAACACACTCTCACACTCAACACACACACTCACACACACATACACTAACAGGCACACTCTCTCTCTTGTGTCAATTCATGCCTTCCTCCATGTATATCTTACTCTTTGCTCCCATCATCTTTGCCCATTGACTCACTTGCCATTCATTCATTCATTCATTCATTCATTCATTTTACTCAACAAACATTTTAAGTACCTTCTCTGTGCCAGGTACTGTTCTGAGTCTTGTGTGTATGTTAGTGGACTATGTAAAAACCTGCTCCAAATACCTCATATTTTAGTCTCTTTCTAGAAAGACTGAGAATTAACTAAATTATTTTGTTCTGACTCAGCCTCTCCCTTTTTCTTACCTACGAATAAGGCATGTGAAGGGACCTGTTCTTACACACAGAGCTCTCCAGGTTTTGGTTGTACAAGTTTCCATTCCAGGCCTACACATGGACTAGATGTTGGGGATATTTAATTTTAATGTTTTGAGAAATAAGTCACTATACCCTCAAAATATACACTAATGGTCTCTTTTACATAAAGGAAGTATTCAGTAAGTACTGAGTGCTAAGATGGGTACATGACTGTATTGCTGAGAAAGAGTATAATGTGGACACATGTGGGAAGTTCTGGAGATTTATCCCAGGGAGCTACAGTTTCTCAACGACACCCTTAGCTCTTTTTTTAGTATGTATGTATGTATGTATTTGTTTATTTGTTTATTGTTGTGGTACTAGGGATTAAATTCAGGGACATCCTACTCCAAGCTATACCCCCAGCCATATTTTATTTTTTGTTTTGAAAAAGGGTATCACTGAGTTGCTGAAGCTGGTCTTAAGCCCACAATCCTGCTGGTACTAGGATTATAGTCATGTGCCACCACACTATGCTAATGCAGACATGACATTTATCTTTTCTTCCAAAGAAAGGCTTATGCCTTTTTAATCCAAATTCATAAGGTCTTTTCTAAAGGAGGAAAAAATAGATGGTGAGGCCACTGCTCACAAAAGTGAAAATAGTCTAAGACTACCTAGATTTAAAAAGGGCAATGCAGATCTGACTTCTTTGTAGGTACAGGATATTTGCTTTTTCTCCAGAGCCAAAAATATAGAATGGAATAGTCTGAGGCCGGCTACCCTTGTACATCTTATATAATCTCTTAGTTTCTCAGCTTTTGTACTTGTCAAGGAGGCATTATAGAGGGCCTTGCTAAGCTACTGATGCTGACCACACACCTACGATTCTTCTCTCTCAACCTCCCCAGTATTGGGATGACAGGCATGTGCCACTACTCCTGGCTTAATTTTTTTAAACAATTTTTTATGTATGTGTATGTGTGGCACCAGGGGTTGAACCCAGAAGCTACTTCAGATCTATTTAATTTTTTTAATTTTGAAAGAATGTCTAAGTTACCAAGTGTTGGCATCAAACCTGCAGTCTTCCTGTCTCAGCCTCCCAAGTACTGGGATTACAGGTATGAGCTACAATACCAGGCTGCCTGCCTGCCTGCCTTTCTTTCTTTTTATTGAGTTACACACATACTAAATTTCACTGGATATTGTGTTTATAAGACTATGTCTTATAAACTTTTTTTTTTTTTTTTTTTTGGTGATACTGGAGGTAGATCCCAGGGGCATTGTACTTCTGAGCTAAATCCCTAGCCCTATTTTTAAGTCTTTTTTTATTTTTTGAAACAGGGTCTCACTGAATTATAAAGGGCCTCACTAAGTAACTGAGGCTGTCTGCAAACTGCCATCCCCCGGTCTCAGCCTTCGAATGCTGGGAATACAAGCATGCACCTCCACGCCCAGCTTGTAGGAGCTTTTTATCAAGCCCTGATTTTCAAGTGTTAGGGACTAAGTGTCCTATCCTATCTTTCCCATTTTCAAAAAGTTGATAATTTCATTGGTCCAATTAACTTTTGGAGATATCAGAAATTAGAGGAATTGTTTGATATGCTCAATATCATTTTGGGGTTTTCTTTTCTCCCCACGGAAAGTCAGAATAGTTTAACTGTGGCAAACCTGGCTCTCTTTTTCAGAGAATAGCCTAGAAATAAACATTACAAGCTCCCACCATTGAAGATCATTGCAGTTGGAGAAACTACTGAGAGTCCTATTTTTTTTTTAAGTTGCTCTTGGAGAAACTACTGAGAGTCCTATTTTTTTTTTAAGTTGCTCTTTTGGATACTTTCTTAGGATGAGATATTGATGAGTGCTGAAAAGAGTTTTAGGTACTATTACCTATAAGAATATAATTGTCTTTGTTTTATTTTGTTGTTTTGTTTGTTTTGTTTTGTTTTGTTTTGTTTTGTTTGGTGGTACTGGGGTTCCTGGAAGCCTTTCTACCTCCAGGCTACACTCCCAGACCTAATTTTACATTTTTATTTGGAAACAGGGTCTCCTAAGCCAGCGTGCGTGGCTGGCTTCGAACCTGCGCGATCCTCCTGTCTTTGCCTCCCAAGTGCGGGGATTACAAGCGTGCACCACCACGCCCGGCTAAGAATATAATTTTAAGCGTGCACCACCACGCCTGGCTAAGAATATAATTTTAAAATGATTATCTTGCCAGTCGTGATGGCGCATGCTTGTAATCCCAGCATTTGGGAGGCTAAGACAGGAGGATCACGGTTCACGGACAGCCTCAGCTACTTAGGCCCTCTGCAGTTCAGTGAGACCCTGTTTCAAAATAAAGAATAAAAAATAGGGCTAAGGGGGAGCTCGGAATTAGAATGCCCCTGGGTTCATTCCCAGTACTGGAGGAAAAAAAAAGAGTTAATTTCTTCTCTCTCTCTGTCTCTCTCTCTCTCTCTCTCTCTGTCTCTCTCTCTCTCTCTCTGTCTCTCTCTCTCTCTGTCTCTCTCTCTCTCTGTCTCTCTCTCTCTCTCTCTCTCTCTCTCTCTCTCTCTCTCTCGTTTATGAGGGTGGGTACTGGAAAATGAATCCAGGGACATTCTACCCTCAAGTTACAAACCCCAACCCTTGGTTTTTCTTTTTTTTTTTTTTTTTTTTTTTTGGTGGTGGTACTGGGATTCCTGGAAATCCTTCTACCTCCGGGCTACACTCCCAGACCTATTTTATACTTTTTATTTGGAAACAGGGTCTCTTAAACCAGCATGGCTGACTTCAAACCTGCGTGCACCAGCACACCCAGCTACCCAAACCCTTTTTATTTTTTGTTTTAAAACAGTGTCTTACTAAGTTACTGAGAGTCTTGCTACATTGCTAAGGCTGGCCTTGAACCTGCAGTTCGGTCTCAGCCTCCTAAGTACTGGGATTACAGGTATGCCCTCCCACACCTGGCTAGAGAGCTAATTTTTGAAATATATCTTATTATAATCACACACACACACACGCACACACACACACACACACACACACACACACACACACACACTGTCCCCCCCATTCAAAAATATTACAGAAAGTGATGGTTGCTGGTTTTTTTTTTATCTGAGTATTTGCCAGTTGAATTTCAGTTGTGCCATGAAGAAAGCATTAAGGATTTTTTTCCCCCTAAAAACGAATTGTTAGCCGGACACGGTGGTGCACTCTTGTAATTCCAGCATTTGGGAGGCTGAGATAGGAGAATCATGGTTTATGAACAGCCTCAGCTACTTAGTGAGGCCCTTTGCAATTCAGTGAGACCCTGTTTCCAAATAAAGAATTAAAAAAAAAAAAAAAAAGGGCTGGAGGCAAAGCTCGGAGTTTCTGTATTGCAAAAAAAAAAAAAAGATTTGTTCTAATCAAATGTATATATTTACCTTCTTCCTAACATTCACTGTTACTTGGGTTTTCTTTTTCCTTTTTTGATTCTGGGGGTTAAACCCAGAGGCTTTCTACCTCCAAGCCACACCCCTAGCCCAATTTTTTTATTATTATTATTATTATTATTATTATTATTATTATTATTATTATTATTTCTTATTTGGAAATAGAATCTCACTAGGTTGCTGAGAGCCTCACTAAGTTGCTGAGGCTGGCTTTGAACCTGCAATCCTCCTGTCTCAGCCTAGGGCTGCTTATTAAAAGAAAAACCTGGTTGCAAAGGGAAAGACAAGTAAATCTACTGTTGTAACTTACCAAACAATTCTCATTTCTAGAAGGGCAAGATCATTTTTAGCTAAAGGGAATGATCACTTACAGAGGTTACCTAATCCTGCTTTGCCTGCTTTACTATCTTCATGTCGGCACCTCTTAAGTAGAGTGTTGCTGGAAGGCACCGATTTTATGTAAATTCATTAAGAATGTCCTGTCAGCCTCTTTGCTTATCAGGTATAAAAAGGAAAACAATTCAGAGCTACCATGCTCAGATTGGTTCCTCTGACTCATTCATAGTACATATTCTGTCTTCGACTTGGTGAGTGCTGTCTACTTGCTGAGTGCTGTTGTCTTTGTAGTCTCCACCTTGCCTTCTGCAGGTATCTCTCTTTCTTGCTTACTTGAGTATCTGCAAGCCCTTCTGAGTGCCTGTCTGTCTGTGTGAGTGCTGGTTTCTCTGTCTCTTTGTTTCTATGTCTCCATTACACATCCCTCTTTCTGTGTTCTTCCCTGAGCACCCATGTGCAAGAATGTCCTTGTGTGTTTGACTGTAGAGGCTCCTTTCTAACCATTTTGCTCATAGTATGTGTGTATCTATGTAAAGTGGAAATGTAGGAACTGTGTGCAAGCTTCTATATAGTCTTACACTGTAAACATTTGATCCCCACCTTTTTGAGTCTTCATCCTTTATGTTAAACATTGGGGTGAAGAATAAGAAGGGGGGTGCAAAGAGGTTGTAAGAAAAAAAATCTTGTGTGTGCAAGTGCCGATCCCGTTGACCCCTTTGAAAATTGAAATAATGATAATGCGCGTCTCCTGACTGCATCAAAGTATCAGCACATCAAAAGCCAGGAGGCATGAAATGCAAATGATAAAGTGAAAGCAGATGGATTGTGCATGATCGCCTGATGCCCAATGAATTTTAAAAGGTGCTGGTTTGCCAAGGAGGGGTAGAGGATTGGGGGTGGGGGACTGAAATAAACACGTTATCCCTGCAATTTTTTTTGTTCTTGACGCTCACTCTTGACAATATTTTTTCACACTTGAGTGAGCACCCACTCCATCTCTCGCTCCCTTTCTCTCTCTCCCTCTTTCTCTCTCTTTCTTCATCCTCTTCACACACACCCCCTCCCATCCCACCTCTTACACATCTCAGGTCATGTCGCTATAGCTCCGGTGGAAATAATAAGATATAAACCACGAGGTTGTTATTTGCATAGAAATAGCATGGAGCCCCAGGCAGCAAGAAAGAAGGACACAGGGATCATTTGTCTAAAATTTTAATGAAAACTTTTGCTGAGGCAGAGATTTAAAAAAAAAAAAAAACTTTCTTCCTGTTCTTTCCTAACCCTTTCCACCCCCTCCAACCCTACCACTGATTTGACTTAACATGGTTTGATTTGAAGAGACAGGATTGACACTTCAGATATCATATTCATGTAAGACAGCAACACATAAATTATTTGTTCCTTTAATAGATATAAAGCTGAAGAGACACACGCTCCCAACTTAATACATTGCATGTATGTATCAAGCTTTTTTCTTGCTGGTCTGGGGATGGAACCCAGGGGCATTCTACCTCTGAACTATACTCCCTGCCCTATTTTTATTATTATTATTTTTTATTTTGAAACAGGGTCTCACTAAGTTGCGGAGGGCCTCACTAAGTAGCTGAGGCTGTCCATGAACCACGATCCTCCAATGTCGGCCTCCCAAATGCTGGGATTGCAAGTGTTCACCACCACTTACCACCACGCCCAGCTATGTATCTAATTTTTATGGCAGCACTCCAACTCAGCACATGCATGATATTTGTAGCCTATTTTTAATTAGTATATACCTGACTACCCATTGCTTCCAAAGACTCTTTTTAAGAGTTCTTTTTTCTTTTTCTTTCTTATAGCCAGCAGTAATAACATGCATGTAAAAAACAGATATTATGGTGGTTTTCTGGGTGTTTTCACTTTTAGTGGTTTTATTGTACACATTTTATTAATGAGCACCATCCTTTTCATTGTGTTCTTTGTCCCCAAATCAGAGAGTGTTTCCCATATTTGTATTTTTAGTCTTTTCCCCTTGTAATCTTAGTATGTGTACTCTTTCTACATCTCTCTTGCTTTGTTGCCTGAAATTATTTATGAAATACTAAAAATATTAAGGAGTTGAGAGATATGGCTTTTGTGGATTTTCTTTAAAGTTATGTTACAGATTTGAGATTTGAACTAAAAGCAATACCAAGCCAGAGGTGGTGGCATACACTTGTAATCCCAGCATTTGGGAGGCTGAGACGGGAGGATAACAGTTCACAGACAGCCTCAGTTACTCAGTGAGGCCTTTTGCAACTTAGTGAGACCCTGTTTCAAAATAAAGAATAAAAAACAGGGCTGGGGGTGTAGCTCGGAGGTAGAATGCCCTTGAGTTCCATCCCCAGTACTGCAAAAAAAAAAAAGCAATACCAATGGGCATAGCCGTGCATGGTAGCACATGTTTGTAATCCCAGTACTTGGGAGATTAAAACAGGAGGATCACAGGTTTCTGGCCAGCCTCCACAACTTAGCAAAGCTCTCGGTAACTTAGTGAGACCCTGCTTCAAAATAAGAAATAAAATTGGGCTGGGGGTGTAACTCAGAATGCCTCTGGGTTCAATCCCCATTACTCCCCCCCAAAAATGGGCTGCTTATTAGAGGTAGCCCAAATAAATTTATTTGAAATTCAAAATCAGGAACATCTGTCTAGCTGAGCATAGTATCTGCACACTTGTAATCCCAGTACTTGTGAGGCTGAGACAGGAGGGTCTCAAGTTTAAGGTCAGCCTCAGCAACTTAGTGAGGACCTTCAGCAATATAGTGAGACCCAATTTCAAAGATTAAAAAACAAAAGTAGCGAGGGGTATAGTTCAGAGGTAAAATGCCCCTTGGTTTAATCCCCAGTATCTTCCCCCTACCCTTTCCATAAAGAGGAATATCTGATGCCTTGCTGAGGTGGGCTAGCGGTATCAGGGCCATTTTACATAAGGCAAAACTAAAACAGAGACTACATCAGAGTCAGAACATGAATTTTATATCCCTAAGTTGTATTGCATAAGGGCTTAGGTCTCTGTGCTTAGTTAAGTTCACAGGCCCTACAAAGAGAAAATGGTAGCTGGGCGTGGTGGCACACACTTGTAATCCCAGTACTTGGGAGGCTGAGACAAGAGGATCACACAGGTTCAAAGCCAGCCTCACCTACTTAATGCGACTCTGTTTCCAAATAAAATATAAAATTGGTCTGGGAGTATAGCCTGGAGGTAGAAAGCCCCTGGGTTCCATCCTTAGTACCACACGAAGAGGGGGGAGAAGGGAGAGGGAGAAGGAGAGGGAGAGGGGGGGAGAGAGGGGGGGGGGTGTCTTGTCATTTTTTCCCCCATCCATATATCATGAGAGTGATGGCATAAGTAGAAGTTTCTACGGGCTCTCTGTTTGGTGTCTCTCAAGGTAGTTAGCTGTAGGTTCCTCGCCCCAGGAGCTGTTGGCTGCAGCTGGCTGAGTCTTCAGTATGCTTTACTGAGTGACAGAGCAGAGCTGAGGGACATGGCAGATTGCCCCATGCAGAGGGAGTCGTGTTGGCCTGGCAAAGGCTGTAACCTATGTGCTCGATGTAGTGGGAAGATAGACCCTTCAGGAGCTGGATGATTCAGAGTCATAAACTGTCAAGTCAGGATGCTACTTTTATCTTTTCAGCAACTACTTTCGTATTTACCTCCTCTCCCTGATGGTGCATCCTCTCAATTCCTATTTCATCTGTTTAGCATAGTGTCAGGTGGCAACAAGACTGTAAGGACTCGTGTTTTAATGGAACACTCATGTAGAGTGGCACCTACTAATCCTTGGCAAGGCCCCCAGACTTGGAGAAAGCACAGATATCAGAATTTGCAGTTTATGGGTATCTTTTGAACAGTGACCACATCTGGACAGTAAGCTTCTGCCAGTGGCTGTGATACATGAGTAATAGATTAACTCACAAGGTAATCATGTTACTTCTATATGGTAAACATTTTAGAGCTTCTGCTTCTCCTTTAGGAAACAATCCCATAATCTTATCTCTGTTAGTGAGATCAGGTCCTGTTTTCACTGAAACTGCCAGGGAAAAACTTATATAAGGGATGTGGGTAGGGCTGTTAGTCCTGTAGGGGGCACTAATTTTCTAATCTTGCTGAGCAGAGACTTGGTACAAGTAAGTCACATCCCTGTCTGAATACCTTTAAGGTTTCTGTGTATATATTTATACATGACTTGCAACATGAGACCTGCAGTTGTTACATTTGACTCTGTTGGGCACTGTACCAGAGTTCCTCCATGACCTGGACTTGTCTGCCACACCAGGGGCCTGCACTGTACAATTCCCACGCTCACCCATGACTCTGACACACAGCATGAGAGAGTTGTGGAAGCTCAAGAAGGGATGGAGATGAGCTCTCACTGGGGGGTGGCTAACATCCTCACAATCACATAGCTTAAAGAGGTTGAAAATGTGGTTTGAGACTGCATGCATTTAATTCCTGGCTCTACCATCTTCTAGTCATGTGGTCTTGGGCAGTTAACCTCTCTCGGTTACAGTGTAGTAACTATAAAGTGGGGATGATAATAGTACCTGTCTTCCAGGGTCATTATGGGGATTAAATGAGTTAATATAGGAAAACACTGCACTATTGTAGTCTTCTCTGAGGTACATGTAGGGGTTTCCCTCCCCTCATTTTGTAATTTGTTATTTAGGCTCTGGAAAGGAAATACAAATATAGTATTCTGATTCTCTGAAGGCAAATTTTTTTCAAGAAAATATTAAATGGCAGTCTCTACTGTGGCACTACATTCGTGTATTGACTTTTCTAGTAGATGTTATCTAAGACAATCAGCACACTTTGGAAAGCCATTAACGTGAGAGGCACCATGTTTGGTCATGGTAGGGTAGTATATATGTCAGTCATCTGTCTATAAGAGTCCCCAAAGACTTGTTGATACAATAGCCCATAATCACTCTAAAGACCAATCTAGCAATTTGCATTTTTAAAACTCCCTAACTACCTATTTTCACAATAGACAGTCCTGTCACTCCCATTGTTACAGTTGGGATCACTCTTCCTTCTAAAGAGGGCGTTTTAGCTTCCTTTCTGAGTAAGCCTTGCTCTAGCAGTATGAATAAGTTCTTAAAAAGGACTTCAATTAGCTGATCTCCTTAGTCTACAGCCCCCTTCCCTATGTACATATACAAAGTGTGGGTAAATCAAGCCCATTAGGATTTTGTATTTCATTTGATATTCTTCAGGTTCTATAGAAAACTGTACCAGGTATATTTGACTTTATTAGTGAGCCTTGGTGATCTGGTAGCAGCCTGGTCCTGATTGTGCTAGTGGTTTGGAGATCTTACAGTTTTAGATTGCCATTTGGCATGCCATACACAGAGTTCTGATTTTAAGAAAGCCCCAAGTGCATGCGTGGTGGCTTAGAGCCCAAGGACTTGGGAGAACCCAGAGCTTCAAGATGAGTGAAAAGCTCTAAGGCTTTGCTTGGGGTGCTGAACACAGATTCAGAAATGTTGATGTTTGATGACCTGTTATAAATGTCCTCAGCCAGCCGGGCATGCTGGTTTCAGTGGTGGCGCATGCTTGTAATCCCTGCGCTTGGGAGGCTGAGACAGGAGGATCGCACAGGTTCGAAGCCAGCCTCAGCTACTTAGTGAGGCTCTCAGCAACTTAGTGAGACCCTATTTCCAAATAAAATATAAAATAGGTCTGGGAGTATAGCCTGAAGGTAGAAAGCCCCTGGGTTCTACCCCGAGTACCACCATAAATAAATAAATAAATAAATAAATAAATAAATAAATAAATAAAATGTCCTCAGCAAGACATGGTGGAGCACACTTATAATCCCAGTACTGGGGAGTCTGAGACAGAAGAATCACAGGTTCATGGCCAGCCTCAGCAACATAAGGCCCTCTGCAACTTAGTGAGACCCTTTTCAAAGTAAAAAATAAAAATAGGGGTACGGATATGCTCAAAGGTAGAATGCCTCTGGGTTCAATCCCCAGTACTATAAAACAACGATAATAATAGTAATAATAGTAACTCAAACTTTATGGGGTTACAAAACCTTTAGGTTAAAAAAAAAATGGCTGTATGTGGTAGCATACACCTGTAATCCCAGTACTTGCTAGGCTGAGACAGGAAGATCGTAGGTTCCCGGCCAGCCTCAACCACTTAATGAGGCCCTCCACAACTTAGTGAGACCCTGTTTCAAAATAAAGATTTAAAAATAATAGGACTTGGGGTATAGCTCAGAAGTAGAATGCTCTTGACTTCAATCTCCAGTGCCACACACACACACACTAAAAAAAAAAGTTTGTCGGGCATGGTGGCACACGCTTGTAGTCCCAATATTTGGGAGGCTGAGACAGGAGTCTCAAAGGTTCCTGGCCAGCCTCAACTACTTGGTGAGGCCTCCCACAATTTCGACAAAGTAAAATGACCCTGGATTCCATCTCTAGTACCACAAAAAGAAAAAGAAAATGTTTGAACAATCCTCCCCACCATTTACTAGGTAGTCAACTTTGGGCTTTAGTTCATTTGAGTCTCAATTTCCTCTGTGTAAAATTAGAACCATAAGGCATACACCATCTTAAAGCGGAAGATGGGTTGCCGGGTGTGGTGGCGCACGCTTGTAATCCCCGCGCTTGGGAAGCTGAGACAGGAGGATTGCCTAGGTTCAAAGCCAGCCTCAGCTATTTAGTGAGACTCAAAACTTAGTGAGACCCTGTTTCCAAATAATATAAAATAGGTCTGGATGAATAACCTGAAGGTACAAAAGCCCCTGGGTTCCACCCCCAGTACCACACCCAAAAAAAATGGAAGTTGGAAGATGGGTTGCCAGGCGTGGTGGCGCATGTTTGTAATCCCCGCGCTTCGGAGGCAGAGACAGGAGGATCACGCAGGTTCAAAGCCAGCCGCGCTGGCGTAAGAGACCTTGTTTCAAAAATATCAAATAGGTCTGGAAGTGTAGCCCAGAGGTTGAAGGACTTCCAGGAACCCCAGTACCATCAAAAAAAAAAAAAAAAAAAGGACTAGGGGGAAAGCCAGCCATGGTAGTACATGCCTGGAATCCCACTACTTGGGAGGCTGAGACAGAAGGATTGCAGGTTCAAAAACAGCCTCATCAACTTAGTAAGACTGTCCATAACCTAGTGAGACCCTGTTTTAAATAAAAAATAAAGCTGGGCATGGCGGTGCACGCCTGTAATCCCAGCATTCGGGAGGCTGAGCCCGGAGGATCGCGGTTCGTGGACAGCCTCAGCTACTTAGTGAGGCCCTCCGCAACTCAGGCCCGGTTTCAAAATAAAGAATAAAAAATAGGGCAGGGGTTGTAGCTCGGAGGTCAAATGCCCCTGGGTTCCATCCCCAGACCCGCAAAAATAAATAAATAAATAAATAAGGTAGGGATATAGCTTAGAGGTAGAACGCCCTGGATTCAATACCCAGTACCACCAAAAAAAAAAAGGCTAGGGATGTAACTTGAATAAATAACATTCTTGGGGTCAATCCCCAGTACCAAAATGATAGACATAGTTTTTTGTTGTTGTTTTGGTACTGGGGATTGAACTCAGGGACATTCCACCTCTGAACTATACCCTCAGCCCTATTTTTCATTTATTTTGACACAGGATCTCACTAAGTTGTAGAGGGCCTCACTAAGTGGCTGAGACTGGCCAAGAACCTGTGATCCTTATTCTGAGCCTCCCAAGTACTGGGGTTACTGGCTGATAAATACAATCTTAGTCACATTTTTTTTTTAATTTCTAGTATTCTGTAATCAAGATGTATACTGATCTGTGGCCAGAAAGCCATGTTAGGCTGAGACAGAAAGAGGACAGATTGGAGGAGGGGAATTTTTAAAAAGATACTACATATTGTGGTGTTATATATTAGAAAAATTACATATAGTGATGTTAAAGTATTATGTATTAGTGAGATTAGGAATGGAAGTTATAGAGCATGATGACTTAAAATTTATCTTGTTTCTTATCCAGATTACAGAAGAGTAAATGTTCTATGCTGTTCACAAGTGGCCACAGAATTGTAAATGTTGGGAATAGAAAGTCCCTCAAAAGTCTGACCATCCAACCATTGCTTGAATTTCCCCTGTGACACTGTTGATGAATATTCATTCACTTGTGCTTACAAAATTCCACTGAAGGAAGCTCACTACTTTTTTAGCTAATTCATCTGTATAAAGTTTTCCCTTATATTTCACCAGAGTCTATTTCCCTGTGCAGACAAACTGATTGTTCCTTAAAATAGTGTTCAGAATCAACAAAGAAACTTCCAGTGTTATGATATGACCGATGGGAAATTGAGTGGAACCAAACTTTCTCTGTACTTTTGTCTTCAGAGACTGGTCTTGTCTTAAAACCAAATGTAGTAAAGAAGAAAATGCTATTTCAAGATAGAAAAGAAACTGATTCATAAATAACATTCCTGCCAGTTAAAAATATGACAAACAAAACAGTTAAAAATTAATTCTTCTTTGAGATATGCTATGGAAACTTTGGGGCCTCTTGCATAGTGTCATGAAAAACTATTGGAGCCCAGTTATCTTCTGTTTTCCCATCATTTGTCTGTCAAAAGTCAAGATGATATGGGATTGGATTATAGATATTTTTGAGTACCAGCTGAAAATCACTGGACCCAAGGTTTGTAGAATCAGCAGAGGTGCTATAGACTGAAGTACACAAAGCCCAGAGGGTATACAAACAAGCCAAATTGCTAAACCATTACCTTGTCACCTCCGTGAGCAGTCTCTGGCTCACCTCATCAGTGTGGACCTCTGATATACCTGTACCCTGTCTCCAGAGTATCCCTCAACTTCCAGGATTCTTAGGTGTCTTGAGTTTTAGAATGAAGAAATGTCTCTACTTCACACATTCTTTGGCACAAGAGGCTCTGTATTTCCTTCTGAGTTCAAGCTGAGTGCCCATTGAGACATGTCTGCATGATGCCTTAGGCAGAGCTATTTCCTCGCCTCATTTTTGAAGCAGTCATACATTGCACCTCTGCATGGTGGATTTCCTTCACTTTTCTCTCTTTCTACAGAGGTTTGTAGCTCTGTCTTTGCAGATCAGTGTTCACTTGAAGCTTGCTACTCTGTCAGCCCTTTCTTCTCCTTTCAACCTTTCTTCTCCCCCAACCCCAGCCTGAAACTCAAGTAAATTAGCATCTCACCCTTGCCCCCCAGTTAAAAAAAAAATTCCATACTCCTCCAGCAGTGTCTGCTCTTGGATTTGCAGTCAGCAGCCATCTCCAATAACCATCAGGCTGTCAGCTTTGCAGCTCCCCACTACCTCCCACCTCCCCCATCACTCACCAGAGGAAAAAGAGAGCCGGAGCAAGAGCTGGAAATATATCATGCAATAGTGTATCATGAATTTGTTGTGAATCACAGTGGTGAAGCAGGTTTATTTATTTCTGAGACCTTAAATCAATACAAAGTAGGTCTCTTAGTTCTGAAGCTGGGATGGAGTGTGAAAAAATGAGCCCATTGTACTCTTAAAACTTTGGGGAAAGGAGATGACAGCTATATAATTCCATTTACCAGGCACTAGGGGCTTTAATGTGAAGGTGACAGGGAGCTCTTTGTGCATTTAGAGCACCATATCTTCTAAATAAAAGATCTGTAGACTTGATAGTGGAGCATAGCTCCAACTTTAATAATCTCCAAGCATTAGACCAAGCCAATATGTTCCCAAGTCAGAGAGGTCCCCTAAACACTCATAAATTAAAAGTGCAAGAACTGCACACATTGGTAGATTAGAAATGCAAGAACTCTAGTCTTTTCTAGGAGACAGACCTGGGCCCTCCTTGTGCACAGACTGCTGTGTGAATATGATAAAGGCTCAGGAAACAAGTCTGTTTAGAAATCTGACTTCTGGCTGTTCATTCGAGGAAAGGTCCCCTGTGCATGAATCCAAATCTCACTGTCTCCTCTCATTCAGAGGGGCCATCATCACACAGTCTAATCAGCTAATGTACACAGTCAGGAGTGTTGAATTATGAAAGGAGAAGCTTTAAGAGCTTTTTAGATTGAACTACAGATTACCTTCCATGCCTAGGCTTCAAGTTTTTCTGGTTGATTCTTGACTAGCTCCTAATTTTAATAATGCCCCAGTGTCTGGGATTTAGACCTTTTAAAGTAGTGTACATATCTGCAAATTGAGAAATCAGCATCATTAAAGAAAAGAACCCACCCAAAGTTAACCAACAGTTTCATAAAATGCAAATGTGAAAAGTCAAAATCATTGAAACAGATAATCAGCTTTTGAATATCTGACCCACAGATAAAATTTACCTTTCTACAATAGATAAAGCAGGTTTATGCAGCTCAGTAGAGCAGCCCTAATATAACATGACTATAGAGTTACTAGTTTAATTCAAGCCTAAGCAAAAACAAGTGAAACACCCAACATCTACAGTGGGGAAAACTAAAACGGTGTAGAAAAATTGAACCATTTGTTTTGCTTATGAAAGCCACCACAGCCAGGCGTAGTTGCGCATGTGTGTAATCCCAGTATTTGGGAGGCTGAGACAGGAGGATTGCAGTTCGCAGCCAGTCTCAGCTACTACTTAGTGAGGCCCTTTGCAACTCAGTGAGACCCTGTTTCAAAACAAAGAATAAAAAACAGGGCTGGTAGTGTAACTTGGAGGTAGAATGCCCCTGGGTCCCATCCCCAGTACCACAAAAAGAAAAGAAAGAAAGAAGGAGAGAGAAAGAAAGAGAAAGAGAAAGAAAGAAAGCCACTACACATTATAATACTAATATATATGAAGCCAGGAATGGTGGCTTACACCTATAATCCCAATACTTGGGAGGCTGAGACGGGAGGATTGCAGGTCCGGACCAGCCTCAGCAACTTAACCAGGACTCTTAGCAACCTAATGAGACCCTGTTTCAAAACAAAAATAAATAAAAAGGGCTGGTAGTATAGCTCAGAGGTAAAGTACCTCTGAGTATAATCTTCAGTAACACACACACATGCACATACACACAACACACGTTAATAATATGAAAGACTTTTTTATGTATGGTAGTTCAACTTGCTGAAAATACAAGCCAAAACTGAGTTTTGTGTTTGTTGGCACTATAGACTGATCCTAGGACATTCTACCTCCAGCTACACATCCATTCCTATTTTATTTTATTTTATTTTATTTTATTTTATTTTATTTTATTTTATTTTATTGGAACACAGTCTCACTAAATTGTTGAGGCAGACCTACATCCTGGGATTACAGGCCTGATCCACTATGCCTAGCTTAAAATCTGGGTTTTGTTTTTTGCTTTTCTGTTTGTTTTGTTGTTGTTGGTGGTGGTGGTGGTGGTGGTGGTGGTGGTGGTGGTGGTGGTGGTGTTTGGTGATACTGGGGGTGGAACTCAGGGACTTTCTACCTTCAGGCTACACTCCCAGACCTATTTTATATTTTATTTGGAAACGGTCTCACTAAGTAGCTGAGGCTGGCTTCGAACCTGTGCAATCCTCCTGTCTCAGCCTCCCAAGCGCAGGGATGACAAGCGTGTGCCAACACTCCCGGCAAAATCTAGTTTTTATAGAGCAATAAGAATTGTGGTAGTTAACACACATTCTTTGCATCCTTGTTATATGTAAGCGCACTATCATGTTGTAGAGATACAAGGATGATTCCTGCTTTCAGTGGAGCTTAAAATTTAGGCTGAAAGACAGTAATATGCTTTTCAAGTACAGTAGGGGGAAAGTAAGGTTGCTGCCCCCTTGATGTCAATGAGAAAACTCAAAAATGCCACACAGATAAAGCCACTGAAGCCAGGCATGGTGGCGTACACTTGTAATCCCAGCACTTGGGAGGCTGAGACAGGAGGATTGCACAGGTTCGAAGCCAGCCTCAGCTACGTAGTGAGACCGTTTCCAAATAAAATATAAAATAGGTCTGGGAGTGTAGCCCAGAGGTACAAAGGCCCCTGGGTTCCACCCCCAATACCACCAAAAAAAAAAAAAAAAAAAGTCACTGCTCCTTTCTTAAAAGCCAGGCTTCAGCAAGCTCTAAACTATGATCCCTGGCCACTGTGAGCATGAGTAGTTGGTCAAAGCCACCTGCTTCCCAGACCAGTGTACTCAGATAAGACAACAGGAAGTAACTGAAAAACAGAGATATACATATAAAATATAAAACAGGGAACACATATTTCTAGCTGGGAGTGTAGTTTAGTGGTAGAGCACTTGCCTAGCATGCACAAGGCCCTGCATTCAATCTCCAGCACCACACACACACACACACACACACACACACACACACACACAGAGAATTTTGGAAAAAGACTGGTATCAGGATACATGAATTCTCAGAACTCAATAATATAAAAACAGTAATTAAAAGCGTGAGCAGGAAATTTGAATATACTCTTCACAAAAGATGATGTAAGAATCCAGGCAGGGTGGCACACGCTTGTAATCCCAGCATTTGGGAGGCTGAGACAGGAGAATCGCGGTTCGAAGACACCCTTGGTTACTGCTTAGTGAGGCCCTTTGCAACTCAGTGAGACCCTGTTTAAAAATAAAGAATAAAAAAATAGGGCTAGGGGTATAGCTTGGAGGTAGAATGCCCCTGGATCCATCCCCAGTGCTGCAAAAAAAAAAAAAAAAAAAAAATTAAGGATCAAAAGCTAATGAGGATTCAGGACAACTGCAACACTTATTTGTTGGTATGAATGCAACATGGTGCAGCCAGTCTGAAAAAGGTGTGTTCTTTGTGAGGCTTTATTTTTTATTAAGTTATACACTTCACATTCAACCTAGCAATCATAGACCAATGTTTTTACCAACAGAAATGAAAATATAAGTCCACAAAAACCTGTATATGAGCCAGGTAACATAGCATACACCTATAATCTCAGCTACCTAGGAAGCTGATGTAGGAAGATTGCAAGTTTGACACTAGTTTGGGCAAATAAGTGAGACTGTGGTGGTGGTGGGGTTAAATGGGGATTGAGCATTCTACTTCCTTTTTTTTTTTTTTTTTTAACAGTACTGGGGATAGACCCAGGGGCATTCTACCTCTGAGCTATACCCCCAGCCCTATGTTTTATTCTTTATTTTGAAACAGGGTCTCACTGAATTGCAAAGGGCCTCACTAAATAGCTGAGGTTGTCCGTGAACTTGCATCCTCCTGTCTCAGCCTCCCAGTTGCAGGAATTACAAGTGTGCTTCACCACATTCAGCTAAGAGCATTCAACTTTTAAGCTGCATCCAGTCCTATTTTATTTTCATTTTGAAACAGGGTCCCACTAAGTTGCTGAGGGTCTTGCTAAGGGTTTCTGAGAGTCTTCCTAAGTTGTTGAGGCTGGCCCAAACTTGCTATCCTCCTGTCTCAGCCTCCCAATTATTGGAATTACAAGTGTGTGCAACCATGCCTGGTGAGACCTTGTCTTAAACTAAAAAGACCTGATGTTCTACCTCAGTGGTAGAGTATCTCTCATTTCTATCCCTAGTACTTTAAGTAAAACTAAAACAAAACCACAAAAACCCCAGCTGTACATAAATGTCTATAGCAGCTTTATTCATAATTCCCCCAAATTGTTAACAACCCCAGTATCTACCAACAGATGAAAGAGATGTCTACCAACAGATGAACAAGAATACTACTTAGCTACAAAAACAAAAAAAGTCTGATACTTGGCATCGGTGTGAATGAATCTGATACATTATGCTAACCAAAAGAAGTTAGACTCAGAAGTCTACATCCTATGTGACTCCGTTTATATAATGTTCTAGAAAAGGCAAAACTCTTGGCAGAAAGCAGATGAGCAGTTGTTAGGTTAGAAGGAGGAAATGGATTACAAAGGAGCGTGAGGAACTTTGTATGATGATGAAAATTCTGTCTTGATTGTACTGGTGGTTCTATAGCTATCTGTGTTTTGTCAACACGTTTAATTGTGTTCCTTACAGTGGACAGCTTTGTTATATGGAAATTGTGTCTCAATAAACCAGACTTAAAATGCTAAGTATTTCCATAGTTGGAATTGGCTTATTTTCGGTACGCCCAAGTCCTTAGCTAATAAGCAGTTGATAGATTCCTAGAATGAGTGATTCATTTTGGCACTCAGCTTTTTCTCTGGAAGCCTAAGGTTTTTCTCCTACGTTTGTCAGATAAACTATCTGTCTTTGTTCCTCACCCACTGCACCTTCAAATCCCATCATTCCCCTGCTGTCCACTGAGGCCTAAACCTCAGTAAACAGAGGTCTTCCAAGTGTTTTTTCTGGCATGTATCTCAATCTTTTTTTTGGATAAATATTTTTTTCTTTTGCTACCAGTGATAGCATAGTTCCTTTGCCCCAATACCTGATCAGTTCATAATTTGCTGCTTATAGAGAGATTTTAGGTCTTACAGTAGATGGTCTTGAATTCAACAGTGGCTCAAGTCTTGGGGCTTTGCCCTATCAGTGTATTCTTTTTTTTTTTTTTTTTTTTTTTTTTTGGTGTACTGGGGTTCCTGGAAGCCCTTCTGCCTTCGGGCTACACTCCCAGACCTATTTTATTTTTGGAAACAGGGTCTCTTAAGCCAGCATGGCTGACTTAGAACCTGCGCGATCCTCCTGTCTCCGCCTCCCAAGCATGGGGATTACAAGCGTGCGCCATCACACCCGGCGGAAACACCCAAATATTCTTGATCTCAGATACACCAGTCTTGTGTTTCCCTAGAGATTTAATTCTCTTCACCTTTGGATATATTTCTGGTGAAACATTTACACAGTAATATGTGCTATGCCACTTAAAATTCTTAATTGGAGATTGAATTACTTGTCAGCTTTTAAAATGTATAGGCCTTTCAGGTCAAGGAAGAGGATATTAGCAGCACAGAGTAGATGAGCTATTACAGTTTTTCTTCCCCTTCCCTTTCTCTCTCTTTTTTTTAATCCTTCATCCTTTCATTCTTCCTCCTTTTTTTAACCCTGTTTTTACCAACTTTCTCCTACTTCTTTCTTTCTTTTCTCACTGTCTCTCTTTGTCTTAGCCAAAGCTTTATTAATAACCTGACAGATCCCAGAGTTACTTTAATACCTAGAATCATGGGTGAGGTCCAGTGATGATGATTGCTCAGTAAATTTACAAAACCCCTCCTCAAATCCTACTCAAATACCCATCATTATTTTTTCCTCTTAGCACATGATCAAAAATATTTATAAGTCTAAGGATCCCCAACATAATGTGTGTATCAGGACAAAAACAATTAAAAAAAAAATGAGCTAAGTTGCATCTTTGAAACTTGGGCTCTCAATGCCTGTGCTGACAAATATCCGGACAAGTAAATACTACACTCATTCAACATTACACAGTGATTTCATTTGCACAAAACCTCACAGTTGCTTTGCCACTTCAGTCAAACGTCTAGAGCACTGGGGAAAGGAAGAATGTGTTTATCTTGATCTCCAAAAAGGGATTTAAGGGTGAGAGCAGACAGTATATTAGACTGTTTTCATTGCCTGTCAGCTGTGGTAAACCTGAGCTGTCTGCAGTGTCTCTAGATAAGCAGCAACAGCAGCAGAGGCCTTAGCATGTATGTATGACTGCATTCATTTGTACCTCTTACATATCTCAACATTTCTAAAGACTTGGGAGCATCTTTGGTGGAGCCTTTGACAGTTGCATCTCTGCTAATCACTGGCTTTAATGTGGTGCCCTTAATTCTCTGGTCTGCCAGCTACAATGAGCAGAGCACTAGATGAGGCTTAAAATTTATAGGGAGACTGGATGAAGATCCTCTGCCTCTCAGAATCAGTGGTTAGTTCTGTGGCCTGGGCACTCTTAGCAGAGGACTCAAAATGGTGCTACTCCCAATAGCTCATGGCACTGCTTCTCTTAGAAGTGGAGGTCAACCAGAGGGCCTTGGAGCATTATCTCTATTTGAATGACTCCTGTGTTTAAATGGTGATTGGTTCTTGTTAAGCACATATATATTTTTTTAACATATTTTTATTGGTGCATTGAGTCAAACATCACAATGGAATACAAGACTTGTTAGGATATCCAAGTACACATCATCCAATCAACCTTTATCCAGTCCCCATCCCACTCCCTCCCACTCCCTCAATCCCATGCTTGATTTAGTGTTTAATATTGATATATTTATTTACGTACTTCATGTGCTATCATTACATACTATCATGTGCTTTAAAGAGATTCCATCTTCCCCGATCCCATCCCCTCTGATTGGTCACCTTAATTGCTCCTCCACAGGGCCCCTTCTTCCATTAGATTCCCTCCTATTACCCATTTCTTCCTAGTTTTGTGTATTAGGGAGAACATCAGATTTTTTTTTACTGTGATATTTCTCTGTATATGCCGCTTTGCAAGTTCCATTCCCACTCTTGAAGGCCCTGGCACCGGCCTGGCCACCCAGTAGACTCTGTTCCCGGCCTTGTCTCATGGAAGGCTCTGATCCCAGCCTCGGGGGCCCCAGCACTGGCCTTGTCTTTAGGCTAGCTCCTATCTCGGCCTCACTGGCTCCAGCTATGGCTTCACCAAATGGCAGGCACCGATCCTGGCCTTGCTGACCCCAGTACCGGCCTCACCGCATGGCAGGCTCCAATCTCGTCCTCTGAGACCCCAGCACCAGCCTCCAACCCCTCGGCAGGCTCCGATCCCAGCCTCACTGGCCCCAGCACCAACCTCACCCCTCAGCAAGCTCCAATCTCTGCCTCTGAGGCCCCAGCAAAGGTCCTGCCTCATGGCAGGCTCTGATCCCAGCCTCACTGGCCCCAACACCAGCCTCACCCCTTTGCAAGCTCCGATCCCAGCCTTGGAGGCCCCAGCACCGGCCTTGCCTCACGGTAGGCTCCAATCCCGGCCTTGCTGGCCCCGGCACAGGCCTTGCCTCATGGCAGGCTCCGATCCCGGCCTCATTGGTCTCGACACCAGCCTCACCCCTTGGCAGGCTTCAATCCTAAGCACATATATTTTAAAAGTTTATATTAAAAGCCGGGTGTGGTGGTGCACACTTGTAATCCTAGCATTTGGAAGGCTGAGACAGGAGGATCGTGGTTAGAGGACAGTCTCAGCTACTTAGTGAGGCTCTTTGCAACTCAATGAGACCCTGTTTCAAAATTAAAAAATAGGTCTGGGGGTGTAGCTCAAAGGTAGAATGCCCCTGGGTTCCATCCCCAGTACCACCAAAAAAAAAAAAAGTTTATATTAAGCTGGGCATGGTGGCTCACACCTATAATCCTAGTACTTCAATGACTGAAACAGGAGGATCAAAGGTTTGAGGTCAGCCTCAGAAAATAGTAAGATTCTCAACAACCTAGCAAGACCCTGTTTCAAAGTAAAAGAATAAAATAGGCCTGAGGGTATAGCTCAAAGATAGAATGCCCCTCAGTTCCATACTCAGTACTACATAAAAATAAAATAGGACTGGGGGTATAGCATGGAGGTAGAATGCATCTGAGTTCAGCCAGGCATGGTGGTGCACGCTTGTAATCCCAGCATTTGGGAGGCTGAGACAGGAGGATCACAGTTCAAGGACAGCCTCAGCTACTTAGTGAGGCCCTTTGTAGCTCAGTGAGACCCTGTTTTTAAAATAAAGATTAAAGCCGGGCGTAGTGGCACACGCTTGTAATCCCAGTGCTTGGGAGGCTGAGACTGGAGAGATTGCACAGGTTCGAAGCCAGCCTCAGCTACTTAGTGAGGCTCTCAGCAACTTAGTGAGACTCTGTTTCCAAATGAAATATAAAATAGGTTTGGGAGTATAGCCCGGAGGTAGAAAGCCTCTGGGTTCCACCGTAACACCAAAAAAAGAATAAAAAATAGGACTGAGGTTGTAGCTCAGTGGTAGAATGCCCCTGGATTCCATCCCCAGTACTGCCGCAAATAAAAAAAAAAAAAACAAAAAACAGTGCATCTGCGTTCAACCCCCAGTCCAAAAAAAAAAAAAAAAAGTTTGTATTATGTGGTAGATAATGGGAGGGAAATAATTTGAGAATTGAAACAAGGCAGGCAACTTGCCTAAGACCAAAATGCCTATGTCAGAGTTTAAAGTAGTGACAAATAGACCAGGTGTGGTGGCGCACGCTTGCAATCCCTGTGCTTGGGAGGCGGAGACAGGAGGATCACGCAGGTTCGAAGCCAGCCGTGCTGGCTTAAGAGACCCTGTTTTAAAAAAAAAAAAAGAAAAGTATAAAATAGGTCTGGGAGTGTAGCCCGGAGGTAGAAGGGCTTCCAGGAAACCCAGTACAAAAAAAAAAAAAAAAAAAAAAGTGACAAAGTTCACTTACTTCATGAAAATATGCTGATGAGGCCTGATGACCCCAGGTTTTTCGATAGACCGTTGGCAGGACAACACATGGAGGAAGAAAACAATGGCTCTGTGCACATGGGCTCTGTTCCTCCTGGACTCCAGTCACACCATTTCAGAGTTAGGCAAAAGGAATTTTGTCCTAGCCCAGATCATGCTTCCCTGGTTGAGGCTTTTGTTGAGAAGTATTCTAAAATCATTAAGACCACTTGAGTCACCAACAACTCCTATAAATCAGGAGCTACTGTGTGCACCCTCATCCTTTCGGTGCATACTCCAACACCTACGGTCATTGAAGATAAACCAGAAGCTACTGCTTTCCCCTCCCCTCCCCTCCCCTCCCCTCCCTGGTTATTAAGTAACTATGATTGTCTGCACTTGTCAGGCTTCATCTCTGTGTGTCCATCCCCACCCCATCCCTGTCTCCTATGACAAGGCTGGCCAGAGAGCTATTTGGATCCTCTTTTAGTCTATCCTATGATTTTTGTCTTTCCTTCCTTTCCAAATTAAGCGACTCTTTTCCTATGAAAAATATTTCTTTATCCTAGAAATAGTGTTCTTGATTATGTTTGGCCCTGGTTAGGTTTCTTCAGAAATCAGGGGAAGAGAAATGTAGAAATACTGCTGCTTTTTTAGAACAATGCCAAAGCATCAGATGCTTGAGTTTTAGCTTGTAAAAAGAAGATGCCCTAAGTTACTGAGTCTTGTTCCTTCCACATTTATCTCTTATAAAATATGTTATGTGGTAGTGCTGCCAGAGTGCCAAGGTTTCTAGCACCGGGGAAAGAAAAGAGCAGTGTGGTGAAGTCACAGGACACTGAGAGTAGCCTGCTTCTGCATGCTCTCTTCTTTGAAGTAAGATACTTTTTTTTCTTTTTGAAGGGGACAAAGATATTGTATATGGAAGGCGCAGTTAAACAACAATGTAGCTCTTGGTCTGTTTCAGTTCTTTTTTCTGAACTTGGTCCATTACTGATTTTAGAGATGTGTAAGATTCTAATAGTCAGATGTTATCAAATACTAGATACAGGACAGAAAAATAATGTTTCTGAGCAGAAAACAGCCATTGTTACAGGCAACACGGAATACATGGCTCCTGTCATAGATTGTGAATATCAAATCTTTGGGGTCAGCAGTGTCTCCTTTTTATTTCTTTTCCCTCTTTCCAATTTTATTTTAATAATTAAAAATACTGCTGATCACACTGGATGACTTCTAGCATAGAGGTAGTCTGTCCCAGAAGGACCAGTTGTGGGCCATCGGGTTTATGACCACCATAAAACCAGAGCCAGATCAGAGCGTGGCCTCCCTGAGTGACAGAGTTTCTGCCTCCACCACCCGTCAACTAGCTGCTTTGGACATTTGTTTTGGTTTGGTTTCGTTGTTGTTGTTGTTCTGTTTTGTTTCCTAAGGCATGTGTGAGTGTGCATGTGTGTGCACATTTAAAGAGATAAAGGAAACAGGTACACAATGCCCTCTGCCTGTTAGAGAGACTAAAGCCATAAAAATAACAAACGGCGTGTATTTGCTAGAATGTCAAAGTTATGAGTTTATTTTGTAATGATGTGCTCCTGCCTTCATGAGGTAAACTGGCCGTGGCGGAGGTGTTATTAGTAATATGGGCTCAGTGGAGCAGAAAGCCGAGTGACCGAGAGATCAGTGTATCAGTCAGAGAGAGGGCAAATGGAAAGAGACAGCAGGAGAATGAGAAAAGAACTGCAGCCCCTGGCCTGAGATTAAAGATGGACCGAGGGGCGGATGGGAGCCCAGTGGTCAGATATGGTCTGCCCTGTTCACAGGGCTCCTTCAAAGGAGCTGCCAGCATGCTGCTCAGCTTGGGGCTGCCTGTAAAGGCTTGTTCTCTGTGCTTCCTTATCAAGGAAAGCAGTAATCGGAGAGCAATTTTGCTTTCCATATTCTTTTCAGAGAAGTCTCGCATGCCCTTCCTAGCTGAAGTTAAATGGATTCAAGGCCAGCTGCATCACCGTGAGGTTATTACTCTGGTCACCAAATTCCTCAGCTTTTGAAAGGTCTCGATGTAGGAGACAGACCCAGCATGCAGGGGAACCCCTCAAAGCTCCTAACAAGAAGGGGCCAGTTGGAAAGATATAGGTACTATTTGTTGGCCCTTCATTTATAAGGTCCTTCCCAGAGACAGAAGATGAATAAAAGTAAGGAAGAAATTTTGTGTTGTTATTTTTTAAAGGAGAAGGAGAGAGTGAAAAGAAAGGGAAAAATACAGTAAGCGCTTCACAACTGTTTAGAGCTCTCCAGGGCTACCCTAGATGACTGGCAATTACCACACACTCAGCAGTTTGCAGTAGTCAGTGATCAGGCTGCCCGGCTCCCATCTGCTGGGTCAGGAAGCCTCCCTCCCTGGAAGAAATTATTAACCAGTCTTCAAGGGGAGAAGCAACCCTACAATTTCCAAGTCCGAGAATATTTTTTTTCCTTCTCTAAAGGAAACTTTGTGGTTTCCAATTGCAGGTGCCCTTTGACCTGACATGGGTCAAACTCCTCCCAAGAGACACCGAGGATGAGGCCCTAAATTCCGTCAGGCCTTGGAAGAAAAGGGCTGAGGGATAGTGGGCTTTGGAATAAATCACAGCCCAGCAGACAAAGGGGACTTGAGACTCAGGGGTTTGTGTATGTGTCATGGGTTGTTTCAGATTTTACCAGCCTTTAGAGCTTGTGTGTAGGGGACCAGCTGTAAAATCAAATGTAAGGGGGCTGAGGGTGTAGTTCAGTGGTAGGGTGCTTGCCTAGTATGGGCAAGGCTCCTGAGTTCAATCTCCAGCCAGGAAGGAAGGAAGGAAGGAAGGCAGGCTTGCGTGCGTGCGTGCGTGCGTTAATTCTTTAGAAGAAGGATGAGACCCACCCCCACTTTAACTGTGGCTCATACTAAAGATTGTCAAAAGACAGGCATGTTATCTTTTTTGTTTTTGTGTGGAGCAATTCTTCCAGACCTGCACATGATGAGGTAGACTGTGCCTCAGCTTCCCAGCCTGCCCCTCGCACTTGAAAGTCGAAGTGTGCTGTGGAAAAAAGTGGAGAAAGAGGCTTACTGGTTTCAGAATTGTAACAGTATATGTGATTGTTGAAAGTCTGCTTTGTTTTCTAAGTTTTCTTTTTAGGAAGAAAGGTCCTGAGAATCCCTCAGTACAACCCAGGGAGCCTGAAATCTGTGCTTATGGAGAAAAGAACTTAATGAGAATTCTGAAATAGACTATGTATTTCTGTACAGACACGTCTTTTCTTTTGCTCATTTCCTTAGGTCCTTGGGCGAGAAGTGTACACCTCCAATAACCAACTGGGAGGCATCCAGATTATGCACAACAATGGGGTAACCCACTCCACCGTTTGTGATGACTTTGAAGGGGTGTTCACTGTCCTGCACTGGCTGTCATACATGCCCAAGGTGAGCCCTTTCTGCCCACCATTTCCACCACAGCTCACTGCCTCTTTGTTTGACGTCTGTTCTTTATAGCAGAGGAATTTTGTATTAAATATTTTTCTGAAAGCTGTTTTTTTTTTCTTCTTAAAACTAAAGCCTCCTACTTTTAAAATGCCTTTGGATTTTATGAGGCCCTTTTCCAATGTTTTCCAGCCCCTAACACTGTCACAGCCTATCTAGGTTCAGATTAGAAATACTTAAGCTTCCTCCTGGTTGTTGGTTTTCTCCTTGGTAATAGCTCTCCATTCTCTGGGGTGCTTCCCAGAAAGCCTGAGCACACTGAAATCAAGAGTCAGAATTCACCACTTTGTGCCAGGCTACCAAAGGACGCTGGAGACCTGTGTGTATTCCTCTGGGCTTGGCATGTAACCTAGAATGCTTCTGGTTGATGGCTAAGGCCAGCGTGTATAATTTTTTATGTGAGCCCTCCTGTCTTTTGTTGATAGCTGTTGTTGCTGAGTTGGAGTATGAGACTAATGTTCATTGAGTGCTATGTTCTTTCTCTTCCCATCTCCTTTTAGAGTGTGCACAGTTCAGTTCCTCTCCTGAACTCCAAGGACCCCATAGACAGAATCATTGAGTTTGTTCCTACAAAGGCTCCATATGATCCTCGGTGGATGCTGGCAGGTCGTCCTCATCCAAGTATGTATATGTTTGTGCATTCTGTGGTACCCTGCCTCTCAAGTGTTTAGTCTTTCAATTACTATCCAATTCTTGCACAAAAGCATGTGGCTAAGAAAATAAATCTAAGCTAGGTACAGTGGTACATGTTTATAATCCCAGATACTTCAGAGGCTGAGGTAGCAGGATTGTAGGTTCAAGACCAATATCAGCAATTTAGCAAGGCCCTCTACAACTTAGTGAGACCCTCTTTTAAAATAATAATAATAATAAATAGGGCTGGGCTGGAGATGTAGCTCAGAAGTAGAGTGCCCCCAAGTGCAATCTCTAGTAACACCACCACCAAATAAAAAAGATTGTCCAGAGCTTTTATATTTTATAATTACATAGTGTGAGGTTTATTGATTTATCCTTCTGTATTTAGGCTGATTTTACCTAACTTAAGAATAATAGGCAAAAAAGGTAACTATGGAAATTAAATGTACATTCTCATTTGTTAATTCATTTGGCTGTTCTTGCAAACCTTCCTTATTAGAAGGTTCTTTTGTGAAGTTCCAGATCCTCCTGCTACATTTTGAATCTACTTTATCAAGTTATATGATAATGTGGAAATGTTTGTTCTCTTTTGCATGTTTATTGCAACTACTTGAAAGAAAAGCTATATATAAAATAAGAATGGATTGCAGAAGTTATTTTATTAAAGAACCATTGTGCCAGGTGTAGTGGTGCTTGCTTGTAATCCCCGCGCTTGGGAGGCTGAGACAGGAGGATAGCGCAGGTTCGAAGCCAGCCTCAGCTGGCATAGAGACCCTGTTTCCAAAAAAAATAAAAAATAAATATATATATATAAATTTTTAATTTATATATTAAATATATATAAATAATATATATATAAATAAAATAGGTCTGGGAGTGTAGCCTGGAGGTAGAAGGCCCCTGGGTTCCATCCTCAGTACCACCAAAAATATATAAAAAAATAAATAAAGAGCCATTGTGATTTTGCTGAAAAAGAATTCTCTTTATAAGGAAGAATTAATACACTTTTCTGGGTACCCGCTTGAAGCTGAGTAGGACATAAAGCACCTCCATATGCATTATCATATATGAACTTACTATTACTCAGGTAATGAGGATCACCATTATTACTAATAATATCACTATTATCACGATGATTTGTGCAAGGTCACACAGCTATTACTTTAGAGCTGGGGTTTTACCTGATGTCACTCTAGATATTCTAGAAAAATAAAATCAACAGAGAATTTTTTTTATAGTACTGGAGATTGAACCCAGGGGCATTCTACCTCTGAGCTATACCCTCAGACCTATTTTTATTTTACTTATTTGTTTGTTTTTTGCAGTACTGGGGATGGAACCTAGGGGTATTCTACCTCTGAGCTAGACCCCCCCAGTCCTTTTTTTTTTTTTTTTTTTGGTGGTACTGGAGTTCCTGGAAACCCTTCTACCTCAGGGCTACACTCCCAGACCTATTTTTTTTATATTTTTATTTGGAAACAAGGTCTCCTAAGCCAGCAAGCCTGGCTACGAACCTGCGCAATCCTCCTGTCTTTGCCTCCCAAGCGTGGATATTATAAGCGTGTGCCACCATGCCTGGCTCCCAGTCCAATTTTTTATTCTCTATTTTGAAACAGGGTCTCACTAAGTTGCAGAGGGCCTCACTAAGTAGCTCAGAGCTATTCTACCTCTGAGCTATACCCCCAGACCTATTTTTGTTTGTCTCTTTTTTTGGGGGGGAAGGGGGACTGGGATTGGAACCCAGAGGCATTCAACCTCCAAGCTACACCCCCTGCCCTATTTTTTATTTTGAAACACGGTCTCACTGAGTTACAAAGGGCCTCACTAGTAGCTGAGGCTATCTGTGAACCGCGATCCTCCATTCTCAGCCTCCCTAATGCTAGGATTACAAGCAATGCCCCACTATACCCGGCTTATTTTTTATTTTGAAGCAGGGTCTCACTAAGTTGTGGAAGGCTACTAACCTTGATCCTCCTGTCTCAGCCTGTGAAGTACTGGGATTACAGGCATGTGCCACTATGCCCAGATAAAATGTTGATTTTTAATTTATAATTGGACCTATTGCCTTCAATGTCTCTTCTTAATAATATTAATATAACTAATTTTTTATGGGCAGAAAAACTACCAATCTTTTCCCGACTGTGTGTGTGTGTGTGTGTGTGTGTGTGTGTGTGTGTGTGTGTGTGTGTATGTGTACTGGGGATTTGGTAGAGGGACATTCTACCTCTGAGCTACACCCCCAGCCCTGTTTTTTATTCTTTATTTTGAAACAGGGTCTCACTAAATTGCAGAAGGCCTAAGAAGCTGAGGCTGCCTGTAAACTGCGATCCGCCTGTCTCAGCCTCCCAAGTACTGGGATTACAAGTGTGCTCCGCCATGCCCGGTTTTCCTACATCTTATTTTTATGCATGACTATGATAAGAACTGTGAACCTAACATACCTATCAGCCTTAAAATCCAGAACTTTTCTGGGAATAAAGCAGGCCTCTAGAATTCTGAACAAGGTTTAGCAGATATTCCCTGGGAAAGGTGGAGAACCATTTTAGCAGGTTTCTAAATTCTACATCCAAATGTATAATCTGCCCTTTGGGGACTGTGAAGCCCAATGTTAACTGGCTCACTCTCCATTAATCAACCTCTAATTTGGGGGGTGGAGGTTAAAGAAGCAAATATTTTATTTTGAAATTAATTCTTAAGTTTCAAATCGTTGTTATTATAAAGTAAGAATCATAAAAATGATCTGGGCATGTAAAGTTAAAATTGCAGTATCTCAATGGTCCTAGAAATTTGTTTAGGGACCTTCATCAAACTTTGAGCCCTTCTTTCAGTGGGCGAACAGAAGTGTGGGTGTAGGTGAGCATTATCCTGGTCATTATTAATGAGATCCACAGAGTAAAATGAAATTTGTGATAAACTAAGTTTTCCATTTTTTGGATAATATTTTTTCATTGACTCCCTAGTAATTCATCCTGCTGTCTATGTGCAGCTAACACTAGCTCCCAAATCGAGTGACTTCAGATTTTAATTTAGTAGAAGCGTTAAAGAAAGCAGATGATTCCCTGTGATAAGTTAAAGCAGATATCTTCTAGGTGAAAAGTTAAAGTCATTTATTAGAGAAGATAGTGCTGTGATATTCTTCAAACTGACGCTCAACACGAGACTGGAATCTAAACGATCGGCTTTGGGCTCACGATAGAGAGATAATTTTGAAATGGATGATCACATTTTACACTGGGGCCATAGAGGCAAGGAATGTAGAACACAGTAATTACAAGTTTAGTCTTGATAAAACACTCTCCATCCTGTTTAAGTCAGCAGAGGTTAGCTTGCTTGGATCTCCACTTTTAATTGGTTTTGGACTTGGGTTTTTAGGGGGTAGAGGGCCATGTTCAAATTAGAAGAATCACTGAGAAACTGAACTGAGAGGGCACGCTAAGATACAGTTATTTGCAGAAGCTTTTATGGAGCCTTAGTCAAACATTCATACCTGTGGAACAAAAGTTTTTTACTAAGATGTTGAAAGTTACATGTCTTGCCAATGAAGGAATTTTTGTGTGCAGATGTTAATGGCATTAAGTGTATGCATCCTAACCATTCTGTTTTTGTTCTGTCAAGAGGAGGTGGTCATGGCCCTTTCTTGTAGAAAGACTTTATTTGTTCAGCTATAAATAAAGTGAAATTAGCCGGACATGGTGGCCTATGCTTATAATCCCAGTACTTGGGAGGCTGAGACAGGAGGATCACAGGTTCACAGCCAGCCTCAGCTACTTAGTGAGGCCCTCTGCAACTCAGTGAGACCCTGTTTCAAAATAAAGAATAGCCAGACGTGGTGGCGCATGCCTGTAATCCCAGCATTTGGGAGGCTGAGACAGGAGGATCGTGGTTCACAGACAGCCTCAGCTACTTAGTGAGGCCCTCTGCCCTCTGCAACTCAGCGAGACCCGGTTTCAAAATAAAGAGTAAAAAATAGGGCAGGAGGTGTAGCTCGGAGGTAGAATCCCCTTGGGTTCCATCCCCAGACCCGCAAAAAATAAAATAAAATAAAGAATAAAAAATAGGGCTGAGAGTGTAGTTTGGATGTAGAAACACCCTGTGTTCAATCCCCTGCACCACACACACATACATTCATACATATATGCATCCATACATACATAACATACGTACAGTGATTCTGTTTCGTTACTTTTCTAGCAGAGACATTTATCCCTATTCTTTTCCTCAAATTTGGGTCCTCATCTGATCATTAATACTTATTGTTTGGCTGCTTTCATCTTTCCATTAAGAGAAAATCAGTGGAATCAAGCAGAATTGTAAGGCGAGTTTTAAAATAGAAATAGACATTTTTGAAACCATCTTTAATGACTTGGCTGCCTTTTGACAAATGCTTGTGGCATCTTGAAAAAAGCCCAGTTATTTATTTAAAAGCATGCAAACTCTCTGTGCTAGCTGAACCCCATCGTTTAACAATAAATGATGCTTTTGCTGATAAATGATTTCTTTTATGCAGAATAGCAAATGAAATAGGAGATGATGTCTGAAGGCAGATGAACATCCAGCTGCCTAATGCTTCCATCTATTATGATATGGTTAGAAACAACAACAAACTCCCCAGGACAGTCCCCCAGACCCCACCTTCAGTTCATCAGTTCCAGTACACCATCAACAATTGACTGCTTTTATTCTTTGTTTGTTTGTTTGTTTGTTTCCTTCTGTAGCCCAGAAAGGTCAGTGGTTGAGTGGATTTTTTGACTATGGATCTTTCTCAGAGATCATGCAGCCCTGGGCACAGACTGTGGTGGTTGGTAGAGCCAGGTAAGAGCTCTTTTGAAAGCTTTGAAAGCTCTATTTCCTCCCAACTAAAACCAAGAAGGAAAGGGCTATGTCTATATAAATTTTTACCAGTAATGTGCTCTTTGTCTAAACTTTCTAAGAACATTGGGTTATAGCCATGCTCAAGGCAGTCTAACTGGAGCTCTGGTTCCCAGTAGTCATGTAGTGTTTTACTCCAGTGATGCGTTTAATTTGAAGACTGATTTTGACAATATTTTCTTTTTATAATGCTGCAAGAAAAAGCTCCTTGGGGGCTATCAAGCTCAACTACAATAGCCATAGACCACCAGTGGTTCCCCTCCACCAAAGACCACTTTCTTTGGGAACAGATGGCAAGTGAATCATAGATTCACCTGTTCTCCGTGCAACCTGAGAGAAGTTTCTTCATGGTTTCAAGATTACTTATGTCTTATATTGGGTTATAACATAAGTTATAACTTATGTCCTATATTGGGTTATAATCAGATTTGAATTGCACCCTCCGGGAGCGGGGGAGTTTGCCTGAAACAGGAGCGAGTAAAATAAACTGGCATAGGGGTTGCTGGGATACCTTGTTTTTCAAGTGGGAAATTGAAGTTTCTATTAAATTTTAATACCCACTCTAAGAAGTGCTTCACTCAACAGCAAGCTCTGTGCGAAATAATCTGCAGTGTTCACTATAACGAGCACCTGCCAAGGCTGATCTTAATCTAGTTCTGCACTGCAGAGACATGCTGCCCGAGGGACCCGCATCTGGAGCTCACCTTCCTCTCGGGGGCAATCAGTTTTCCTTATCTTGGTGAAAAGTGGCACCTGCTTGAGATTCTCGAACATGCCACATTGGGTCGAGATTTAGATTCTGGCCTTGAAAATAATTCTAGGCTTTGCAGTTCTCTCAGTGCTGCAGGTCAGCAGGCCTCATGCTGCCAGTGACAAGGAGCCATCAGATTGCAAGCTCCACAGACAGGGTCTTCCACAGTGACTCTGAGTAGGATTTGAGCCCGAGTCAGCTCAGACAGAAATCCACAGAAACTGTGTGCTTGTTTCTTTCTAGTCTTGGGTCTTTACATCATCCCCAGTAAGAATCATTCTTTAAGCTTGTAAAATTTCCACTGGGGAGTGAAAGGGGGCTATGCAGCAGAGGATGGGCACCCAAGACCCATCCTCTCCTTGCAGAGAGTCCCTCATATCACACCAGGACCAACTTTTTTGAAATTTTGTTTCTTATCCCATCTGTAAAAAAAAAAAAAGCACGACAGATTTTTAAGCCTCACAAAGCCAAGCCTTTGTTAAGGCCTTTAAGATCTTCCCATGGGAAATAGAACAATGCTTACAATTGGAAGAATAGGGGTTGTTCTATGACCAAGATCCATCATGCTTGGCTTTGGTTAGCTCTGCCACTGTCTATTCTGACACTCACTCTGACTTCTTCCTTTCTTTTCATCTGATTCTGGGCTTCTTACTCCAAACACATGCACATGCTCACAAGTATATAAAACACAAGTTGAGCTAGCTTCTTTCAAAAGCAGTGGCATTTCAAGAAATAAATATAAATGTATTCTTCTGGGATTGTTACTGTAAGTGCTGCCAAAACTCATCTTTGGTATGTATGTTTGGAATATGTGTGCTATTGGCTGTAAATTGTCTTTTATTATTCCATGGCACCTTGTCCAGGGACACACTATAAAACAAGATGTAGCATCTTCATGTGCTAGCCTGATAAAATTTATATGAAGTATAATAGAAAACAGAAGTTGTTCTGAGCTGTTTTCAAGTTCAATAAATAACTGTAATACTCGGATAAAGATGTTCTTTATTAGGTCACATGGGCCCTAATATATAAGTTATAAGTTACCGATTTAGGGTGGCTTTTGCAATTACAAGTTTCCAGTTGGATTGTTAATCATTGTGAGCAGAAATATTTCTAAACCCTCCTGTGTACCTCCTGCTCGTTGTCTTGTTGTCTAGAGGGCTTTTGATTCTGATTCAGTGCAGGCAAGTGACAAGGGGGTGGGTGGTCCCCATTCAGTTCCCTATTAGGCCTCTTGTGATGACAAGAATCCATTTCCAGTAGCCAATGTAACAACCAAAGACCATCCTTCATGGAAAAGTTTGTTATGGAGATACTATGGGGAATGACAGACTATAACCCATCCCAGCCCCAACCCCAAGGAATGAGACTGAGAGATGAAGATTGAATCACATTTTCCAGAGTAAGGACTCACCCTACACCTCACATATCTATTTCTCTCCATTTCCCCCTCTCCCTCTCCCTTTCTCTCTTTCTCTTTCTTTCTCCTCCCTCTTTCTCCTCCTCTCTCTTTCTCCCTCTTTCCTCCACTCTCCTTTTGGACCTTTCTCGCTTTCTCTTTCTTCTCCTGCTCTGATTTTCTAAGAAAATCTTTATGAACACCAAGTCGAGTGGATATAATGGAATATGGACGTGAAAGCATTAAGCTTCTGATTAGTTTTTTTTAATTAACATAGCTTTGAGATTAAACATATACTTCCAATATAGATTTCACAAAAATTACTACTGGAATTTTTGTCTCATTGTTCTTTTCCAATGTAAGAGAGAGTTAAAGGCTTGTGTAACTATTTTCCTACTCTTGGCACGTATTTTTTCATCATCTGCAAGACACACCTACACAGAGTCCCCATTCACACACTCAATGGTAAGGCCTGTGTCTCCAAATCTTATCTGCGGCCACATTGTCTGTGTTTCCAAACCTTATCTGTGACCACATTGCTAATATTCCATAGAAAACTACAGCTCTGCCAGGCATGGCAGTGTACCCCTGTAATCTCAGCTACTTGGGCATCTGAGACAGGTGGATAATAAATCTAAGACCAGCCTGGGCAACTTGGCAAGACCTAGCATGCATGAGGCCCTGGGTTCAATTCCTAGTATCATAGACAAAAATAAAAGAAAGAAAGAAGCTACAGCTCTATTTCTGAAAGGTTAACACTCATTAAAGTTACTGAAAACTTTAAAGCTCCTGCTACCTTTCAGACCATTTTCCACCATCTTCCTGAAGAGATGCACTAGAAGGAATGGAAAAATTTCATTTTGCAACCACAGAGGTAGATACATATATACCTCGAGCTGTTGAGTCCACATAGAGAGGTTCCCTTAACATGACTCTTGGTTTGACTTTATCCCATGTTGGAGTGTTCCAGAATAGAAATGATTCTCAGGGTGGTTTCCCGCCATATTTATAGCATAAATACCAAATTCATAGCCTTACACTTAAGCCCTAGAAGAATCAAATTCCCCCTGCTCTTTGTGTTTGCTTCCAGTTTTCCCCCCAGTGTTGATGTGGGATTGGAAAAATAAATGAATGACTAGCTATAATCTTGACATGCATTGGGTTCTGATGTGACTCATTTTTTATCAGGCTAGGAGGAATACCTGTGGGAGTAGTTGCCGTAGAAACCCGAACAGTAGAACTAAGTATCCCAGCTGATCCTGCAAACCTGGATTCTGAAGCCAAGGTAGGTCATCTCAAGTACAATGTGAGCCTGTGCTCAGAGCTTGTTTCCCATCTGCAGTGCCTGTGGATATATTGGGAGCATCACAAACCGTCAAATTTTAGACAGAAAGGCAGCAGCAACCTTGAACGATTTCAGACCATCATGTGTTCACTTTTAATATGACTCTAGATGAACTGTAAGCTGAAGTTCTGCCTGAAAAATGAAACGGGCCTTTAATAAGTCTTTACTAGGTCTTGTCCATGCTAGAAAACAGTCTCATTTTGTTGGGGAGATGGTGTTACAGAATGGTAGCTAATACATTGCTGAAAGCTCAGATCCTCTGAGCACACACATGGAAGAGCTGCAGCTAAAACTGATCATGCAGTCCACACTAAAACCAGGCATGGACATTCCTGCCCATCTTTTTTAAAGGGTGGATAGGCTGGGCAGGAGGGTGTACGCCTTTAATCCTAGTACTTGGGAGGCAGAGACAGAAGGATTACAGGTTTTTGGCTAGTCTCAGCAACTTAGTGAGACTCTCCACAACTTAATGAAACTCTGTTTAGGGCTGGGGGTGTATCTCAGAGATTGAATGCCCCTGGGTTCAATCTTCAGTACTGGCAAATAAATACATACATATACAAATGGTGGATAACATTTTCACTTCTGATACTATCCAGAAAATCAGGAATAGAGGAGAGTGGGGAGTAGGCTATTTAGCAGTGTCACATCAAGTGTCTGTTTATAACTATGGTTCAGAAAAGTCTTTACTAAGCAGAGATGTGAAAAGACCTATCAGGCTATCAAGGACTTCAACCGTGAAGGGCTTCCCCTGGTGTTCTTTGTCAACTGGAGAAGTTTCTCTGGTGGGATGAAAGGTGATTGCCCTGGCTGTGGACTGGATGGGCACTTGTTTTGAACAGTAGTGTAATTGAATATAGTAGTACACTTGAGTCATTTAAAATTGTCTTTGAAAAGCTTGAATGATGTTTCTTACGACTGTGTCCCATTAGAAGCAGTTAGATTTCTCCTTTTGACTAAAGAGTGGTGGTATAATCAGGGCTCAAAAAGAAGAGTATTTGCCAGGCATGGTGGTGCACATTTGTTATCATAGCATTCGGGAGGCTGAGACAGGAGGATCACGGTTCATGGACAGCCTCAGCTACTTAGTGAGGCCCTCCGCAACTTAGTGAGAGGGTGTATGCCTTTAATCCCAAAATAAAGAATAAAAAAAGTAGGGCAGGGGTTGTGGCTTGGAGGCCAAGTGCTCCTGGGTTCTATCCCCAGAAATCCCCCTCCAAAAATAAAGAGTATTTAACAAGGTCAAAGACTTAGGATCCCCTATTCTTTTTCACTTCAAAAAATTATGTATTTGAGAAACAACAACAACAACTTTTATTTGGTTTTATTTTCTTTCTGTTTTTTTTTTTTTTTGTGTGTGTGTGTGTGGTACTGGGGTTCCTGGAAGCCCTTCTACCTCTGGGATACACTCCCATGGGCTACACTCCCAGACCTATTTTTTTTTTAACATTTTATGTGGAAACAGGGTCTCTTAAGCCAGCAAGGCTGGCTCCGAACCAACGCGATCCTCCTGTCTCTGCCTCCCAAGCGCGGGGATTACAAGCGTGCACCACCATGCCCGGCATTGTTTCCGGTTTTTAATAAATAAAATCCTGTTCGCCTTGGAAAAGTTCTCCCTCAAACCATGTTACTAATTGGATCTTCTTTGGCTTTTCCCAATAGATAATCCAGCAGGCTGGCCAGGTGTGGTTCCCAGACTCTGCATTTAAGACCTATCAGGCTATCAAGGACTTCAATCGTGAAGGGCTGCCCCTGATGGTCTTTGCCAACTGGAGAGGCTTCTCTGGTGGGATGAAAGGTGATTGGCCTGGCTGAGGGCTGGATGGGCACCACTGATTACTGGGTATCCTGTGACAGTAGGAGGAGTCGATTCTCCAGATCCTGTAGTGTGCTCACAGTCCAGCACCCTAAGCTTTTAGGATATTATGATCCCTCTAAAATATCTTCAGTCTCAACTCAAATGGAAAAAATATAGCCTATTTTATATCCATGCAAAATTTCAGAATAATCTACTAGTATTATATAGGTGGGGTACTGTTTGCCATTTAACTTTTATGGGTTATGTTGGACCTTTTTGATGGTTCAGGAAATAGGATTGTGCTTTTCTAGGCATGTTCTTCATGTATGTTAATCTGTAACATTCTAGAATGACCAAGATAGATACTGAAATTAGCATTAACTGGAAGAAAATGAACAAATTCTTTACCAGAGGCTGTTCTTCCTGGCAATTTGTGATGTGTTTTATGATTATCCACCAACA
Organism: Muscardinus avellanarius; assembly: GCF_963383645.1. Classification (NCBI taxonomy): domain Eukaryota; kingdom Metazoa; phylum Chordata; class Mammalia; order Rodentia; family Gliridae; genus Muscardinus; species Muscardinus avellanarius. Next base: position 33,084,841 of record NC_137802.1, read on the forward strand.
GCCCAGGGCCAGTGGTTCCAGCAGATTAGACCATTATTATAAAGGCTCTACATTGTGCTATGGGAACTGCATGATTAGGATGCCTGTGTCACCATTAAATGAGAATCCTCCATGAGCAAGGCCACTGTGGACAGTGCAGGGAGAGCCAAAGGAAACACTCCACTTCTTCCAGTGGCGAGGCCTCTCTCCAACAACAGAGATCACAGGCATGCTGAGGATAGAGACTGCACCTGTAGAGCACTGAGAGTGCGCTGATGGGTTGACCCTCATTCACCTCAGGATTCTGAGGTAGCAGGAGGTTAAGAAGCTGACATGCTGGAACAATTAGAGAACGCTAAAGATACATAAAATGTGAAACAATGAACTCTCAACAGGACACCTCGAAATAGCCTAGGGCAGAGCTAGGAGTGGTGGTATAGCGCTGTAGTCCCAGTAGTTAGGAGATTGAGACAGGAGGATCACAGGTTCAAGGCCAGCCTCAGCAATCTAGTGAGACCCTGTTTCAAAATTTAAAAAGGCTTAGGGGAGGGGGTTATCTTAGAGGTAAAACACCCCTGGGTTTATCCCCAGTACCAAAAAAGAAAGGAAGGAAGAAAGGAAGGAAGGAAAAATAAATAAATGAGCAATCGTGTGGTAAGAGGTATTCGAAATTTTGCCAAAGACTTTCTGTTGCCTGGCAGGGAAGAGACCTGTTTGGCTGGCTTCTCTGAAATGTAAATGAGGTTGATTTTTCTGCTCTGTTTTTTAGTTTAAAAATTACCTTTGCCCATATTTGCTAGAAAACTACCAACATTTTGCACTTTTCTTGGGGGAGACTTGGACTCTGCATGCAAATTAATGCTATGTACTTTCTTAAACTGTGAAGGTGAATTATTTTTTGACCAAGATAATAAATCAGTGGAAATACCATGAGACATTGAGATTACAGGTTAAACAAGTCAATCCTGCACATTTTTACTGAGTTCCTATATGCAGGGAACTATTGCTAGCCACCTCAGAGAAAATGAGTCAGAAATAGACATTGTCTCAAGGCATTGAAAATGTGTTGAACAGAATGATGACACCGTAACATACAGACAAAATATCAGGGCATTCAAGAGGATAATACCACATCAGAGGTAGGGAGTATAACCTCAGTACTTAGGAGGCCCAGACAAGAGGATTGCAGGTTCTAGGACAGCCTCAGCAAGTAGTGAGATTCTCATCTACCTAGCAAGACCCTATTTCAAAATAATAATAAAATAGGGATGGTGTGTAGCTTGGAGGTAGAATGCCCACAGGTTCCATCCCCAGTACCGCACACACACAAAACAAAACTAGGGGAAGCTAACAGCCCTTCCATTTTTATATGCAAGGTCAGGGTCCATTTGGTGTTGGCGATTTCACTTGACCCCCATTCCTTGGCTATAAAGTTTATGTTAAGGGAGGATGAGATGCTGTTGCTCCTTGGTGGTCCACCTGTGGGCCACTGGGAATGCTTTCTTCCTGACACACTTGGAAGGAAGTCAGCCTGGCTGTAACATGCTAACCAAAGTTCAAAAGTTTCATATGGGGCACTTCTAGGGAAAGCTTCAATTCTGCTGCACATTTTGGCTCAGGCCCAGACTGGCTCTTAGCCCTCTAACAGTAAGAAAAACGATTAAGATTCATTGAGCACTTTTCACCAAAAACTGCTAACCATTTTACATGTATAATCTTACATAATCATCCCAACTAGCACTGCTGAAGGGTAGCTTATATTGTTATCCATGTTTTACGTAATTTGGGGCTTAGGCTGAGTAAATTTCCCAGCCGGGAGTGGTGGCGCACACTTGTAATTCCCACACTTGGGAGGCAGAGACAGGAGGATTGTGCAGGTTCGAAGCCAGCCGCACTCGCTTAAGAGACCCTGTTTCTAAATTTTAAAAATGTAAAATTAGGTCTGGGAATGTAGCCCGGAGATAGAAGGGTTCTATCCCGGAGGTAGAAGGATTCCATCCCCAGTACCACACAAAAAAAAATTACAATTGGGAGAGGAAGGTAGAGCTTATTGACTCGTGCAGCTCAGATGGCTATCTGAAAGTTTAGGAATATCGAAGTTCTTGAGGAAGGTATGATCTACATGCTCTTTGCCTCCATTGGGAACATCCTTGATTATTGTGAAAAGAAATTTCAAGAGCTCAGCGAAAGAGAGTGTGTGCTAAAACATAGATCACAGCTAGGTGTGGTAGCTCGTGCCTATAATCCCAGTATTTAGGAGACTAAGACAGGAGGATTGTGGATTTAAGACCAGCATCCGCACCCTAGCAAAACTCTCAGCAACTTATTGAGACCTTGTTATAAAATGCTTCTGGGCTCATTTCCCAGTACCACAAAAACAACAGAAACTGTAAATCACACAATACCTAACATTTTAACTCTTCTAAGTATATAATTCAATGGCATTAAATACATTCACACTGTATACCCTAAACTTTTTCATCATCTTCAACTTAAACTAATAACTGCCTTTTCCCACCTCCATCCTGTTCCTGGTGAGAAATGAGTTATTGGCACACTATAGACCAGGGCCAGTCTGTCTTCCGAATTTTGGTGCTGGTACATTTGTGAGGAAGTAGGAGGTGAAGGAACAGTGCTTTTCAGATTTACATACAGGTCAGGATGTTTCCTATGTATTATCTCATGTAAAGGGACCTAAACTGAGAGCCTCTTGTCATTTTCCACATCCCTTGGGGAGATGTTTGCAGTTTGGGTTTCAATACTGGCTAGGGATTATGCAGGGAGGGAAAATAAACAATTATGCCATCCCTCAGTGCACACAAACACACAGCCAGGAGCCGACTGCACTGTGGGTAAAATGACTCCAAAATTGTGTGTAATGAGTAGGAAAAGATTAGAGACAGCTCTTGCTATGCTGAAAATTGACATTAGTGGAGGGGGAAAAAAAACTCTTTACTAGTCGGCCTAGGAGGTCTAATTCGAGCAGTAAAAATATAAATAAATAAATAAAAGCTTGTCAAGATGGTATTGGTGCTTTTTTTCCAATGAGCTCTATCTGGCCGGAAGGCTATTCAGCATAATGCAAAATTAAATTATAAAAACTGGCTGAATATTTAGATGGAAGAGCCATTTGGAAGCAGTTTATTTAGACGAACCGGCAATGACCCACAACAGGGAGACATCAAGCGTGAAATTTACTAGAAATTAGCACCAGGGTCCCAGCCTCAGCATGAATAGCTTGATAGGATGCAAATCCCAGTGATATTAAGCTGCCTCACTGCTGGTGCTACAGGGTCACTCTCAGTTGGCTTTTCATGTTATACTTATTATTTTTTCCCAGGACAGGTTATAAATAACAATAAAAAAAACACATTTATTGAAAACTTTAACTGGAATGAAAATCTATCTTAAAGTCTCCAATTACTTGGATGTTGAAATACAGTGTCTTCCGGCCATAATGAACCCATGAGAGGCATCATGTATATGTATCCTGTGTGTGCGTAATGTTTACCTTCAGTTCCTAACAGATAATCTTACTCAGACCAATAAGATCTGTTCCAGCTTTGAGAGTGTAGGCACTGCGGAAACACTTAGCCACTCTGCCCCCTTGTTTGGTACGTGTGGCTGCCCTGACTTATCCACTTTGTATAACAATGAAGGCCCCAGGCAGAGTTGTGCCTGGGTGCTGAGAACATGCTTCAGAGGCTATGTGTGATCACCATTCATGCAGATGTGCTTTACCCAGAATACTAGAAAGCTATGCTCCTGCCTCTCCAGTGAAGATCCTATCAGTATTTCTGTTCCCAGTTGTATTTCTCAGGGGCTAAGAACTGACAGTGTATGCACAGCTTTTAAACTCCCTAGATTGATTTGTAGCATAAACCCTTGGGGATCCCCTCCCCTGCTACTGTTGGCTGTGATTTTACTCTATCTTTTAAATATGAAGGGATTTCAGACAATTTTATATCAGATTGTTGTCAAGTATTTCAACCTGCCTTTCAAAGTATGTGGTTTGGAGCGGCTGCAATTTAGGATGAGCCTGTTGATTGTAGAGTTTGTTGGTGTGTTTTGTTTATATGTAATGGCCTGCATTTGGGGCGTTTTGATGCTTGGATTGTGGGTTGTTTGTGTCCCAGGCCAGGTAAGATGGAGGCATTATTTTGGTCCAAATCATTCAGCTTTGATGAAGCCTGATATCCCTTTTCTATTCCCAGTCCTGAGGAGCCTAAAGATACCTGTTTGGCAGCCAGATTCAAACTAAGTCAGAAGTATACTTTCTCATATTATTTATTTATTTATTTTTAATTTATTTTGTGGTACTGGGGATGGAACCCAAGGGCCTTCTCCTCTGGGCTATACTCCCAGACCTGTGTGTGTGTGTGTGTGTGTGTGTGTGTGTGTGTGTGTGTGTGTGTGAGCGCACGCGCGTACTTAGGCATTCTACCTCTGAGCTCCAAACCCAGCCCTTTTTTATTTCCTATTTTGATACAGAGTTTCACTAAATTGCTAAAAGTCTTAATAAATTTTTGAGATTGGCCTCAAACCTGCAGTCCTCCTGTCTCAACCAAATGCTGAGATTATAGCTATGAGTCGCCATGCCTGGCTTGCCACTTATTTAACTAAGCCTCCCTTTTACTCACCTATATCTTGGATATATGAATAAGACAACGCTGTGATGATTAAATTGTGTGTGTGTGTGTGTGTGTGTGTGTGTGTGTGTGTGTGTGTGTGTGTATACCCTTGATAAACAGTAATATAGCCATGATGTTGAAAAGGAAAAACCAGAGTCCATTTCAGAAAAATGAAAATTGGAGCTGGGCGTGGTGGCGCACACTTGTAATCCCAGCATTCAGGAGGCTGAGACTGGAGGATCAAGGTTCACGGACAGCCTCAGCTACTTAGTGAGGCCCTCTGCAACTCAGTGAGACCTTGTTTCAAAATAAAGAATTAAAAAAAAAAAAAGGCAGAGAATGTAGCTCGGAGGTCAAATGCCCCTGGGGTCCATCTCCAGACCCGCAAAAAAGAAAAAAAAACAAGAAAAATGAAAATTGTACATAGACTCAAATTCAGTCCAAACTTTTTCTATGTAACATGAAATCAAGTGAGTTTTATTTTTTTATTTTTCTTATTTTATTTTACTTTCTGTGGTGTTGGGAATGGAACCCAGAGGCTTTCTACCTTTGGGGTATACTCCCAGACTTACTTTCTATTTTATTTGGAAACAGGGTCTCACTAAGTTGCTGGGAGCTTCACTAAGTAGCCAAGGCTGGGTTTGAGCCTGTACAGTCCTCCTGTCTCAGCCTTCCAAATACTGGGATTACAAATGTGTGCCACCATGCCCAGCTCAGGTGAGTTTTATTTTAATTAAATAGTAGAGTTGGGTGTAGCGGCACATGCCTCTAAACCCAGTCTGTGGAAGCTGAGGCAGGAGAATCACAAGTTTGAGCTTAAGCCCGAGCAACTTTCGCAAGACCTTGCCTCAAAATAAAAAATTAAAAAGGTTGAGGATATAACTCAGTAGAAGTATCTCCAACTTCAGTCCCATTAACCAACACACACACACACACACACACACACACACACACACATGCGCACGCGCGTGCTGAAAATTATATTTTAGGTGAAGCCTTCCCCTTTGGGAAGGTGGATCTGTTCAACATAGATAATATAGAGATAAATTTTTAGATATGTTTTTAACAAACAGAAGTTGATAGAGAGGCAGGAATCTTTGTCTTCATTTACCTATAGCTTATTTTTTCTTTCTCACGTGCAATAATTTTTTTGTGCAGTGTTCTCTTGTTTTGTTTTCACCTTTTATCTACATGTCCCATTTCATCTCTGTGCACAATACTGATTCAGAGGGCTACTTCTTTCTGTTACTTGTTCTGAAACTACACTCTTGGCAGCACAGAAAAATGTACTGCTAATTAGACAATTATTTTATTATGTAGTACTGGTTGAAATATCCACTAAAGAATTAATTTAGTTAAAATAATTTGAACTGAGCAATTATTTTCATAACCACAGAATTAGCGTAAAGTGCTTAAAGTCCTTTATTCCCTGCTCTTCATACAGCAGTTGTGTAATTAGCAGTAAATTTTTTTTTGGTCTTCGCTTTCCTCCCAAAGGAATAAATGTCTTTGCACTGATCACATATACAAGAACATATAACCATATACATCCCACGTAGTGCCTGGAGCGGCTGGGAGTTTCTGAAGCCCTCAGGACATGCCAGCTGGGGCATTGGAGAAGGGCGCTAGAGCCTTGCAGTGGTCAGCACTCACTGGTAGTTTGTGTTTAGAGCCATTTTTGCTTTGGAGAAAGTGGCAGTTTAATTTGCCAATAACTACAATGAAAGTACTTTCTATTTGGTTTGCTCCTAACTTCCTGAAAAATGCTTCTTTGCCTTGGATTTTCAGAATTGATTTATTCCAAATTGAGATCTTCTCTTTGATAAGAAAGTTTGAACTCAGTTAAACTTGGTTTTTGGAATTCAGAAAAGATTCATTGTGGCTCAGCTAAAGTGCCCATTAAACATCTGAAGTCATAAAACATAAAGCTTTATCAGTGCTTAGATTCCCAAGAGCTGAGAAATGGGAAGAAGTCCATAAAAAACTGGGAAATAAGCTGGCATAGTGGTGCATGTCTGAAATCCCAGCTATTTGGTAGACTGAGGCAGGAGGATTACAAGTTTGAAAGTGAAACTGTCTCAAAAGAAAAAAGTCAAAGAACTAGGGATATAGCTCAGTGGTAGAATGCTTGCCTAACATGTACAAAACCTTTGGTTCAATGCCCAATTTATTTCTTACAAAAGAAATTTTAAAAATGGGAAGGAAATAACTGATCCAGCTTTCCAAATACTTACCTTATTTTTATTTATGTATTTTATGTATTTTTTATTTTTTAGTCGTGGTATTAGGGATTGAACCTAGGAGATCTACTTCTGAACTATACCCCCAGTCTTATTTTATTTTATTTATTTTGTGGTGCTGGAGATGGAACCCAGAAGCTTTCTACGTTCAGATTACACTCCCAGACCTATTTTCTATTTTATTTGGAAACAGGGTCTCACTAAGTTGCTGAGAGCCTCACTAAGTTGGCTTCGAACCTGTGCAATCCTCCTGTCTCAGCCTCCCAAGCGCAGGGATTACAAGCGTGCGCCACCACGCCCAGCTTTATTTTTATTTTGAAACAGGGTCTCTCTAGGTTGATGAGAGTCTCACTACTTGCTAAGGCTGTCCTCAAACCTGTGATCCTCCTGTCTCAGCCTCCCAAATACTGGGATTATATATGTGTGCCACCACACTGGGCTAAGACTCACTTTATTTATACTTTAGTGATGTTTTTCTTAAGGCTCCTCCTGGCCTTCAAGGGATTCCAAAGCATACTCATTAGCAGTATATCTTCTATGCACATATACTTTGTTTTCTCTCATTGATATCCTATAAAATGTAACTACTAAAGAATTATTTTGGTTTTCTTCCTTGTATTTTTCCATAGCGCGTTATATACTCGTTCACGCAGCAGATACATACCGAGTACTGTGTTCTAGGCACTGGGCAGGACACTAGGGATACAAAGACAAAAGATAACAGTTTCTGAAGATAAAATTTTTGAAAAATACTTTTCCATTAGCTGCACATTTTAAGAGCTCATCTTGTGCTAAGAATCATGAGAGGAATTGAAAAGAGCGAGAATAGTGCCTTCCTTCAGAAAACTTAATGTAGTGGGAGAGATCACATATTGACATGAAAAATACTCAACGTTTGTAGAGCAAGTGTGAATTAATGTGGTGAAACCTGAGTACAGAAATTGAGGGAGGGTATGAAGTGGATATGCAGTCTGGAGGGCTTGCACACTGTGTCTTGTGAAAGACAGTGCATTTCCCTCTTGTGCTTTTGAAGACCCTCTGGAGTCTTGAGTGGGGTGCAGGTAGAGATGCCAGTTGCATTGGTCTTTGGGGGTGGCTGCACTGGACCTGAGGTGGCCAGAACCCCTAGACCTGCCTCCTCTGGCCAAGGGCAGTCTCCTAATGGAGGTACCATGTGCCACACAAATTTATTTATTTATTTATTTATTTATTTATTTATTTATTTATTTTTGGTAGTACTGGGGTTCCTGGAAGCCTGTCGACATCCAGACTACACTCCCAGACCTATTTTATACTTCTTTTCTATTTGGAAACAGGGTTTCTTAAGCCAGCGCGGCTGGCTTTGAACCTGCGCGATCCTCCTGTCTCAAGCGTGCGCCACCACACCCAGCTGCCACACAAATTTATGTGCATCCTGATGTGAGCAATGTTTGGAAGCACTGCTTTGTTGAGGATAGGTTTCACGATTTCTAATTTGTCTCATTCTCTGTAGATATGTATGATCAAGTGCTGAAGTTTGGTGCCTACATTGTGGACGGCCTTAGGGAGTGTTCCCAGCCTGTGATGGTTTACATTCCTCCCCAGGCTGAATTGCGGGGTGGCTCCTGGGTTGTGATCGACCCCACCATCAACCCCCGGCACATGGAGATGTATGCTGACCGAGAAAGCAGGTTAGTGTGCCTCCCTTTTTCCATTTACTGCCTCTAGGGACCCTGTAGCTGTTGATTTCCTCCCAGAGAACACTATAACCAAGAGAACTTCATTTGAATCTGTCCATTCCCAAAGGACTCCAAGGACAGAAAAATAGGCTTTCTAAGAAGCATGTCTGCTGGCGTGAGAGAAAAATCAGGCTGGAATCAGGCTTTCTCAGTGTATTTCCCCATCCCAGATTCTTTTTTTTTTTTTAAATGCGAATTTAATCCAAGAGCATTCTACCTCTGAACTACTTCCTCAGCCCTTTTTATTGTTTTATTTCAAAACAAGATCTTGCTGAGTTGCTGAGGGTCTCATTAAATTGCTGAAGCTGAGCTGGGTGTGGCCCAAGTTTATAATCCCAGCATTTGGGAGGCTGAGACGGGAGGATCACAGTTAGCGGCCAGCCTCAGCTATTTAGTGAGGCCCTTTGCAACTCAGTGAGACCCTATTTCAAAATAAAAAGAATAAAAAACAGGGCTGGGGGTGTAGCTCAAAGGTAGAATGCTCTTCTGAGTTCCAATCCCAGTAATGGGGGGAAAAAAAAAATCTGAAGCTGGCCATGATCCTTCATTCCTCCTGTCTCAGCCTCCCAAGTTGGAGGATTCAGGCATTTACCACCACACCTCGCTTCTCATTCCAGATTCTTTTTGTGTGTGTGTGTGCAGGGGCGGGGGGTCTGGGCATGGAACCCAGGGGCATTCTACCTCTGAGCTATACCCCCTGCCCTGTTTTTTATTCTTTATTTTGAGACAAGGTCTCACTAAATTGCGAAGGGCCTCACTAAGTAGCTGAGGCTGTCCACGAACCACGATCCTCTGGTCTCAGCCTCCCAAATGCTGGGATTACAAGCATGCGTCACCACACCTGACTCTCATTCCAGATCTTTTACCAAATACTGCTCTCTTGCAAATACCTCCAGACTCAGAGAAATTCTCCCTTCCCACTTGTTATTCAAATACATCTATTCATCATCTCTTTCCTTTTTTTTTTTTTTAATGGATGGAACCCAGGGGCGTTCTACCTCTGCGCTGCATCCCCAGCTCTGTTTTTTCATCTTTATTTTGAAACAGGGTCTCACTGAGTTGCAAAAGCCTCACTAGGTAGCTGAGGCTGGCCACGAACCCTGATCCTCCTGTCTCAGCCTCCTGAATGCTGGGGTTACAAGCATCCGCCACCACACCCAGCTTTTCATCATCTCTTTCTAAAGTGTGTGGCAGAAGAGTTTAAAAGCAAGTTGGAATACAAAAACTGAATTGTTAATCTGAAACTCCAGGGTTTTAACCCATTGACTATTGAGAAACCAGTCTTTGTACTTCTGGGATGCTTCTTGTCTACTATTGAGCTTGCTAGTCATTGAAGTGTACCATTTACCTACATTCTGTGATTTCAAGACAAAGCTTCTTTCTTCCTTTGGAGTCCAGTACTTTGCTCTGGTATTCCAAGAGGCTGAAGAGTGCAGTCTTTGCAGCACCCCAAAACTGCAAGAGAGAAACCCAGACACTTTTCCTTAACATTTTCCATTCACATTCTTACATGCAATCATTTTATTGGAGTGCCTGTTTCTCTCTTTTTCCAAAAATTTTAGCCTTCTACTACAAAAGATGCTTAGGAGACTCCAGTAGTCTTACTGTCAAGTGACTAGGCTGGTCCAGGTATGGTTGTACACTTGTAATCCCAGTACTTGGGAGGCTGAGGCAGGAGGATCACAGGTTGAAACCAGCCTCGGCAATTTAGCAAGATCCTATTTCAAAATTAAAAAAAATAAAAGAAGGCTGGGATATAGCTCAGGGGTAGAATACCTCTGAGTTCAATCCCCAGTACTACACACACACACACACACACACACACACACACACACACACACACACACACCCTGGCATTTTACATCAAGCGGTTTATTTTTTTAACTCTTAAGCTAGCCCCTGATCTAATTCTGATATCTCTCCTGATCTCGATCTCTCCTGATATCTCTCTCTCTCTCTCTTTCTCTCTCTCTCTCTCTCTCTCTCTCTCTCTCTCTCTCTCTCTCTCTCTCTCTCTCTTTCGAACTAGCCCCTGATCTCACACACACAATCACTAAGCTTATGTTCTACATCAAGGGGTTTATTATTTTAACTCTTGAGCTAGCCCCTAATCTGATTCATATTCTCTCTCTCTCTCTCTCTCTCTCTCTCTCTCTCTCTCTCTCTCTCTCTCTCTCTCTGTCTCACACACAAATATGCACACACAATCACTAGGCTGGCATTCTACATCAAGGGGTTTATTATTTTAATTCTTGAACTAGCCTCTGATCATATCAGAGAGACAATTCCTTTGCAGACTCTGGAATCAGAATGTCTGGTTTCAAGTTCAGTTCTGCCACTTGAAAGATTTAGACAAGTCTCTGAGCTTCCTATACCTTAGTTTTCTCACCTGTAAAATGGGGATCATAGCAGTGGGTTACATGTGGATGTTCACTTGGCAAAGGATTGTTGTGAGGTAAGTACTTTGAACAGTGCTATGCACCTAGTATGCATTTGCTATAATTGTTTTTTAATATTAAGGCTTTTTTAAGGTGCTTAAGGCAAAGTTTGTGGTGACAGAATATCATCAGTATTCACTAGAAGCAACCCTGACACCTTTCATTTATTTCCATAGCACTGGCAGAATGATTTATCTGCCTAGCCTTGTGTGTCTGATCCAAGTCCCACTGACAGACTCAGAGCTGGGGTAGAGGACAGTCAACCTCACTTGCACAGTCTATGTGCTAGAGATGGTTGTCCTGCCACTGTGCCTGTAGCACACCCCCTCCCCCAAAATAATGTGCTTCCAGTCACCTTCATCAGCTGTAGGTGGTGGAATCTGTATTCTGCCTTTGAAATCAAAGTCGACTGGTGTGGTAATGAGAATTATTTTAATTGCTTTTTGCCGGGCCTTTCTCATATCTCACTTAGATACTTCTCTGGTGCCTTCTTTTCTCCCTGGGGTGACTTCTGTGAACCATGGGTGGGCAAAACCATAATGAAGCTATTTCCTGCTCCACAAATTGTAACTGGTCTTATTCTGTTGTCTCCTTCCTCTAAAGTGCCTCTATTTCTGTTTTGTTTTCTTTCTCTCTAATCCAGGGGATCGGTTCTGGAACCAGAAGGGACAGTAGAAATCAAATTCCGCAAAAAGGATCTGGTAAAAACCATGCGTAGAGTGGACCCAGTCTACATCCGCTTGGCTGAGCGATTGGGTATGTCTGCTTGTCCTCCTGGCAAATCAATGAGCCATTCAGCTGATTTGTAATGAGTGCATTCATAGGCCAGGGGAGGAGGCACTGAAGCATTTGATCAAATTCATGATAATCTTTATTTACTGTCCTCTATATGGTAAGAACCCTGGTAGAATGAAATAGTGTGTGTAATAGGGAAAGTGGGCCCTAAAAAAGCAAAAGTCATTTTATTTTTCTTCTGATATTTTCTTAGACTTACAAATAGCCCATCTTTCTAGGATATTCTCATAGAGAATGATTATCTAGAAGTTGCTGTTTGGGGCAGGGTAATCAGGCAGAGAATATATGAGACTTCAGTCTCTGTTTCTGCCTTTCTCTTTGACATCGGAGTGAAACTCTTTCATGTTATAGAAAAGCTGAGTCTCTACCCTGGTGCTGTTCTAGGGTCATCCTTAGCTAGAGAAACGGAAGTCCAGATTTCACACTTTGTGTTTCCAAATAATGGCTGCAGCAGCAACAGCCCAGGGAGTGTTTGCGCTCGACTCTTCTAGCCATTTCTCTTGCTCATTTGTTTTCAGAGCTTCGGCAAGGCACTTGTGGTTTGAACAGAACAAAACTATAGGAACCCTATGTTGAATCCAGAGTCCAAATGAGTTTAAAGCACTCATTTTCCTGCCCATGTTTCCCATTGAGCCCCTTGCTCTGTCAGTAAAGATAATTGCTTGGCATTCTTTTGTTGGTTGTTTTGATTTGGTTTGGTTTTTGTCTAAAGGAACAGAAAGGTTGTCTTTAAAAGGTAGTCAAACTCAGTGAATGGAAGGAGCAAAATAGAGAAGCGCTAATTCATTTATGTTCAAAGAGTGACTTGATAACATGCCATTTGTGGATTCTATATTCTCACCATATAGGGACAGAGAAAACTGCTGAGTTCTTGCCTGTAGTGTGGAGACTGCCCGTCCATGCATTTGGAGACCTGGGCCAGGTTGCTTGCCCAGTGACTTGGTTACAGTAAACCCTGTTTGTGTCCCTGTTTTTTACTTTAGGGAATAGCCACTCGTAACCTAGCCCACTGCGGCCTGGTTCTTTTATGGGAACGGTGCATATACATCAAGAAATTGGTAAAGTTGTTTCTGAAATCTGTTGCCACCCAGGATTGTTGAGGTGTTTCTTTCTCTCTCTTTCTCTCTCTCTCTCCCCTTCTATTTCTTTTCCAAACAGGGTAATTACTTCTGACCAACCCCATACACTTTAATTAAAGTAACTGCAGCTCAAGAGCAAGTTACTTAAAACTGTACATAGAGAGCTCTGAAAGCTTCAGCCACTGATAAGCATCTCACTTAGATGGCTCATAATTGCTCCCAGCATCCAGCGATCGTTGCTGCTGTTTTTACCACTAATTCTGTACAAAGGCAGCAATGCCACAATTGCGAGACATAGCAAATTGCATAATTTCCTTCCCCTTTTTTTCTTTTCTTTTTTTTTTTCTGGTTTTCTTTCTGGCCAATTTAAAATTTGTCAAAGTCGGTCTTCTTCTGGATCACTGCCCTTTGATATTTCGCGCACTCCATTTGCCACAAACAAGCCGCAGGGCCGCAGTTCATGCTGACTCCAGCAGAAGCAGAGAGAGCTCCATTTATCTTACACTGCCTGCTGAATTCCCGCTCATTAACTGGGGGTTCACTGCCTCTTTTTAACCCCCCAGTGGCTGTTATCATCCCTTCGGAGTAACTGGGTGGTAGGAAGAGAGATCCTTCCTACATCTGTTGGTAGAACGACCGAACGGTGATGGCTGTGGGGCTGAAGCTCCCTTCTTTCCAAGTGACACTGCACCCACCTTCACTCAGCACCTTTTAAGGAAGAGGGGAGAGACTCCCAAGTGATGGTCATTTAATCACTTGTTACAAATCATCTCATTATCAATTTCCTATTTGTACTGAAGAAAATCATATTTATTTAACCTTGACCAAAATGACAATCAGGAAAGAATCCTAGTCTGCTAAATGTGAAGCAGGCTCAGGCCCACGGCAGCTTGGAAACATGAGCAGGGGATTTGGAATAGAAATAACTAGGTACCAGTCTTAGACAGTACTTGCGTGTAAATTGTTTAACTTCCTCTGTAGAATGGGGATAACACTGCCACCAGCTAATGTGAGAACCAGAAGAACATGTATTTGCTTTGACTCTACAAAACACTTCTCAAACAAGGAGCTGGGCAGCATTTTTTTCAATCAAAATCATTAGAAAAAGGCATAGGCATGTTTTATACAAAAATTCTCTGGCTTGGGCCCAAATTTAGAAATACAAATGAGACAGAAGCAGGGCCGTCTCTCGGGCACTGACAGTCTTCGGGGAGATCCTGCACACGCAGGTGTATCTATGACATAGCAGCTCAGACCAGATGCACCAGAAATACTTTGGGGTTCACACACTGGCTTTTTCTCCCCTTTCACAGTGTCTACCACCAAAGACTGCCAAAATGCTTTTTCACAAAGTGGGTGAAAAGGTTCTTATTTTCTAAATTGGGAAATTGAGGCAAAAAGCAGTGTTAAATGAGTCTTCCAAGATACAAAATAAATGCACGTAAAAGCCCAAAATAGAATCCTCATTCCCTATATTCTACTTTTCCCAAGATTGTCTCAGATTTTACCTCAGCTGAATAGTGAGCCTGATCTAAATTACACAAGGATTCTTTCCCTTTGCGGTCTAAAGCCAGATGCAATGAGAAAATCTGATTTGGGAAAAAGCCTATAGGAATGGATGTTATCTTAAATTTCTAATCTCGTCCCAAATCGGACTGTGTACTGGGGAGCATTCGCAGATCACTTAGACAAACCAGTGCACAACAATTATTTGCAAATATTGTTATGTTTCATTCTTTAAAGATAATAAGTGATGTGTGTGTGTGTGTGTGTGTGTGTGTGTGTGTGTGTGTGTGTGTATTACCAGGGATTGAACCCAGGGCATTCTACCTCTGAGCTACATCCCTAGCCCTATTTTATTCTTTATTTGGAAACAGCATCTCACTAAATTGTGGAAAGCCTCAGTAAGTTGCTGAGGCTAGTGACAAATCTACGATCCTCTTGTCTTAGCCTCCCAATTGCTGGCATTACAGGCGTGTACCACCACACTCGGTTGTGAAATTTAATTTCTGAACAGCTTTTATCTTTTCAGAATAAGTAAATGAATATATTTTTTCATTTATATTCACTTATTTATTTGTTTATGTATTTTTGGTGCTGAGGATTGAACCTAGGGCCATGACCCTTTTTTTTTTTTTTTTTTTTTTTTTTTTTTGTGTGTGTGTGTGTGTGTGTGTGTGTGTGTGTGTGGTACAGGGTGAAACTCAGGGGCTTTCTACCTCCGGGCTATACTCCCAGACATATTTTATTTTATTTGGAAACAGGGTCTCACTAAGTTGCTGAGAGCCTCACTAAGTAGCTGAGGCTGGCTTCGAACCTGTGCAATCCTCCTGTCTCAGCCTCCCAAGCGCAGGGATTACAAGCGTGCGCCACCGTGCCCAGCATGGCCATGTACATTTTAACAAATGATCTTTGGCCATTTTATGTAGCTAGTTTGAGTAGGAGATTGGTGAGTTAAGTTACTAATTTGCAGGTTTGTAATCATAACACAATAAGAAAATAATGCAGGCATTGTTATCCAATTGAGATAAAGGGATGGATAAACTCAGAAAGAAAAGTGAAGTAAGTTCAGACCCCAGAGCTTGCATTGCTAAAACAGGTCTCACCATGGATTCTCAGAACCAGGGCTTGGTAGAGTCACTGTGAGGAGGTAATGTCGCACCATTTTGGTTTCCTTGAGGAAATTAAATTCACTTCTCTGGAAATAGAGCCCCAGCCCTCCAGGGCTTGTCTGTGCCTCATCGTAGTCCCTCTCCTGCCTCACAGAGCTAGGAGCAGGGCGAGTGGCACTGCTGTGCAAGCCTGGCTTCACCAGTGCTCTGACCCCAGGTCCCTTCCTCAATCTTTACCCTCCTCTGATGTCCAAAGAGAAATGACAAATCAGTTTAGATAGAGAACTGTTGGGCTGAAGCTATTATAAGTTCCCCACTGTCCCTGTCCCTTACTACAAAGAGCACCTAGGCAAGAGTCACCGAGGAGAACTTCACTCTCAATCATGGCCCTGCTCCCAAACACCTGGGCAGCCTGCCAGGTAGCTCCTTGGCTGTGCCCACATTGAATGTGCCCCTATGGCCACATGAGCCATGGCAGCACCAGCGGAACACTGCTGCTGGCCCTCACCCTGTCATTCTAGGCCCATCCGGCATCCACCATGCCTCCTGGCCCGAGGTGCCTGGGTGCAGAAGGAGCGTGGTGGAGGCAGAGGAGAGTACATGTGTCTGTGAAAACCCCAGCAAGACCTCCCTTTGAGGCTTCTTTAGCGAGGCTGACAGGAAGGGGGCTCTTCTGGATAAAGGGGACTCAGGGACTACTGTCTGAGCTATGTAGGCTTCTCTGTGTCTTATATCTGTCTTCAAGATAGTGTAAGCTCAAAAGAACCAGTGGTGTTTGTTTAGGCAAAAGTGGTGTCCTTGCCTGGGAAGTCGAGACCAGGAAGGAATAAAGTTCAGATACATGTGCCTTGGAAGTGACCTCTCCCTGTTGTACATGGAGTGCACGCACTGGCACTGCGGCCACTGTGTCCTCGGCGGCAGAGTGGCTGATGAGAAAGGACAGGTTTTCCATCATGAAGGTAGATGGGGGTCTTACCTCCTCCCCTAAGTTGGCAGCTGCTGAAAACTCACCTCTCTTCAATTCAAAAGCTCTTTGTCTTGATGGAATTTAATGCCATGCTGAGAACATTCTCTAGGAAGGAGAGGGACTCATTTTAGTCTGATCTCTTAATCTCATTGTATTTGTAAAAACTCCTGGGTGTACCCCTCCCAGGAAACAGTGATTCCCAATTCTGTTAGGCCAGGGGACTTGGCAGGCATGTCGTTAGAGTGAACTCAAACCCAAGCTTCTCCCTGCCTGACAGCTACAGTCAGAATGTGTCCAAGACCCTCTTCCCTCCTTTGTCTCAGCTGACCCAGATCCCTCTATCCTGGCCTGTCAGATTTAAGGAGAGCAAACTAGAGAAGAAGAATAATAAGGACCACAGAGGCATAACCCTACCAGAATTGAGCAAATTCTATGCTCTCCCCTGAGTTCTCTATCTGGATATTTTTATGTGAGGGCATAGGGGGAGGGCTGAAGGGGAAGTAATGAATTCTTTTTTTCCTATTTGGAAATCTCTGGGTTTGCCGTAATGACTTTTTAAATATGAACAGCAAAGCACTAACACTATTGCAAGGAACTTTAGAGTTAAATGTTCCTTGAGAAGATTGCTGTTAAAATCAATATGCAAATGCAGTTGTATTTAGATAGGTTTGGCCCCCTTTGAAGAAAAGCAGATATATGAAAATGGGGTTTAAAATAAACCAGATACATTGGGAGAAATTATTCCCATTACAAAAGGATTATTTGCTTTACCAAAGGATTCACTGCAGGGTTCCTTCTAAATAGCTCCCTTAAGGCATTTAAAACAGGATCTGATTTACGCAGTTTTTCAAGAATGCTTTTGTATAAAGAAAGGCACACCTGTTATGGATGTAGAAATAGTTTTGCAGGATTTTTTTTCAGTCTATCTTACTATCTTTGTGGGGAAATTTCTTTCAATATGGAAAATATGATTACATAGATCTTTTAAACAGCTACTTATGTTTGTACTTTTGAATCTTAATAAGATTCCAATCTTTCTTATGCTGGTTCTTCAGTTGCAAGGTTGAAGCATGGGTGTAGGTTTTAATATCTGAGATATTCAGAAGCTTTGCAGGAAGGATGGTCTAGTTCTTATCTCTAGCATCATAAGTATTTAACCAATCAAAGCAAATTGCTTTTTTAAGGGAAGAAAGAAAAGCCCATAGAAGTTAAAATTGAGTTTAAATTTATATAGGCTTCTTAGTATAACTTAAAGAAAAGTTAAGAATGTTTTTAAAAATACTTTAATATTGCATTCCTATATAAAACCTTTTCTCTGCCAAATTAGGATTGCTGTTACATAAATGAGAAACTGTGCTTAGAAAAGGAAAGGCAAGGTCACCTATGCCTTTGGCTGAACCAGCCTGGTTTTTATTTTAAATGTTGAAGGACTCGCCTTTCTCAAATCCTACTCCCTAGGAGATGCAGTCTCCACCTATAAAGGGTGGAAGGTAGGGCCAGCCCCCTCTCCTCCTTCAGAGTCAGGGCTGATATTAAAAAAAAAAAAAAAAAACTCCCAGTACTTGGGAAGCTGAGGGAGGAGGATCTCACAGTAGTTGTAGCCAGCCTCAGCTACTTAGGTCCTCCGCAACTTAGTGAGACCTTGTTTCAAAATAAAGAATAAAAAATAGGGCTGAAAGTATAGCTGGAAATAGAATGCCCCTGGGTTCAATTTCCAGTACCAAAAAACAAACAAAACACTTCCAGTTGTAGGAATCAGCTGCTCCTGCAGGTGTGCTTCTCCAGTTTTGAGCTGTGAAATGTAGCTCTGAACTGTGTCTGGGACACTTGTGGGTCAGTGTAAGCTTTTTTGTGAAGGAGCTTGGGCTCTTAAACCAGACTACCTAGCCCCATGTCCCAGCTCCACAATTCCTGGTTTTATGGCCTTGAGCAAGTTACTTAATTTTTTTGTGCCTCCGTTTTTTGTTGTTGTTTTGTTTTTTGGGGTTTTTTTTGGGTCTGGGGATGGAACCCAGGGGCATTCGACCTCCGAGCTACACCCCCTGCCCTATTTTTTATTCTTTATTTTGAAACCGGGTCTCACTGAGTTGCAGAGGGCCTCACTAAGTAGCTGAGGCTGTCTGCGAACCGTGATCCTCCGGTCTCAGCCTCCTGAATGCTGGGATTACACGCGTGTGCCACTATGTTGGCTTGTCTCTGCTTCTTATATAAGGATTAAATATGCTGAGAAGTACTTAACTACTGGCACATGTTATATCTCAATAATGTTAGCTCTCCATATTTTATCAGACTAGTGATGTATCTTCTGCATTTAACTCTTTTTTTTTTTTTTGGTGGCACTGGGGGTGGAACCCAGAGGCTTTCTACCTCCGGGCTATACTCCCAGACCTATTTTATATTTTATTTGGAAACAGGGTCTCACTAAGTTGCTGAGAGCCTCACTAAGTAGCTGAGGCTGGCTTCGAACCTGTGTGATCCTCCTGTCTCAGCCTCCCAAGTGCGGGGATTACAAGCGTGCATCACCACGCCCGGCTTGCATTTAACTCTTTACATTAAAAAATTGTAATTAAGCCGGGCATGATGGTGCACGCTTGTAATCCCAGTACTTGGGAGGCTGAGACAGGAGGATCGCTGTTGGCGAACAGCCTCAGCTACTTAGTGAGGCCCTTTGCAACCAGTGAGACACTGTTCTAAAATAAAGAATAAAAAATAGGGCTGGGAAGGGGGTATAATTTAAAAATATTTTAAAAAATTTTTAGCCGGGCGTGGTGGCACACGCTTGTAATCCCTGCGCTTGGGAGGCTGAGACAGGAAGATCACACAGGTTCGAAGCCAGCCTCTGCTGCCTTAAGAGACCCTGTTTCCAAATAAAAATATAAAATAGGTCTGGGAGTGTAGCCTGGAGGCAGAAGGCCCCTGGGTTCCATCCCCAATACCACCCAAAAAAAAAATTTTTTTAATTAGCTAGGTGTGGTGGCCTATAATTGTAATCCTAGTACTTGGGAGGCTGAGACAGGAGGATCACAGGTTTGAGGCCAGCCTCAGCTACTTAGTGAGGCCCTCTACAATTTAGTTAGACCCTGCTTCAAATTAAAGAATAAAAAATAGGGCTAGGGGCTGGGAGATGTAACTCGGAGGTAGAATAACACTGGGTTCAATCCCCAGTGCCACAGAAAAAGAAATTAAATATAGCCAGGTGTGGTGGCACATCCTTGTAATCCTAGTACTTGAAAGGCTAAGACAGGAGAATCACAGGTTTGCGGCCAGCCTCAGCTACTTAGTGAGGCCCTCTGAAACTTAGCGAGACCCTGTCTCAAAATAAAGAAAAAATAGGGCTGGGGATATAGCTCAGAGGTAGAATGCCCCTGTGTTCAATCCCCAGTACTGAGAAAAGAAAATATTTTATTATAAGGTTATATTTTTAGGATTTCGTGAGGACTGTTTATTTTGGGTAGGAAGGGATGAGGGCAGCCGCCTTTCTTCTCCCGTTCCAGCCTTTGCCTAAGGTAGGATTCTAGAAAAGAATGACTTTTCTCCCTGTAGCATATTCTTAAACACACTCACACACGCATACACACCGACTTGCTTTCCTAAAAAACCCCGAGGCCCTGCAATCTGGCTAGAAAAGAAAGAAAACCATTCCAAGATATTTAATTGTACAGGGAGCTTACAGGATTGATCGAGAGCTTAGCTTTTTACAATAGTCCAGTGAATAAGAAATGCTCCTGACAAACGATCAATGATAGGATAATCACTCTTTATCCCCTCCTCATTCTTACCTTCTTTCTTTCAGGAGAACAGGGTTCAGAAGTCAAAAATCTTTATAGACGCCGCTTTTAAATTAAGCAGAAAATAGACATTGACATATTTGTTAATCTCCCCTAAATCATTACCAGGGCTGGCTGCTTTGCTGTACAAGGAGAGAGGGGCCCGCAGTGTGTGGCACAAGGGTCTAGCTAGTGGAAGAGCAGCCTTTTATTCTTAGAAAATAATATTTCAAAGCCATTTTTCCCCTAAAACAAAGGACACGAGTCCTTGGCTTTCTTATGTGCATTTTAAGCACATACATTCTCTGTTTTTGTCTTTGCTGTGATGCCCTTTTGAGGTGGGTCTTAGGCTGTGATAAAGGGATCAAACGAGGCAGCCTTTGGGGAATGCTCTGTGGTCCTCCTAGTTTCAGGAGGACCAGAGCACTATAGATGTTTGTTTTGTTATTCTTTCAAAGTTCTAGAATAGGGTGTTTTGTGCCACCATGCCAGGCCTTACAGTAGTTTGATTGGGTGGGCAAGATCTTTCTTAGCCCAGGAGCAGTCTCCTGTATCCCTCCAACTTGATAATGCCAGAGCCTTGTTTCCAGAAGTCTCTCTTGCTTTGCCCAGAACTCCTGCCTCCTCTACACTCCGTGTTAAGCCTTGCTCTTAATTCCTTGCTAACAGAAGGAACCAACTCTCCAGTTGATCTCACTTTTGTAGCTAATGCCAGGATGTCTGCTTGTCACCTTCATTACCATCTAATGAGGAAGAAGACAGGCTTTGAAGATAGCCAGACCTGAGTATAGATCCTGGCTTTGCTATTGAAGACTCACTTTACATTCCAGAGCGTCTCTGTTCTTGTTTGTAAAATAGATATCCTGCCCGTAAGGTTGGGTTGTTATCAGAATCACAGATAATGTATGTGAGCCAAGTTGGAAAGTGCCCAGTAATGTCAAGACGTCTGGCTTGGCAGACGCTGGTCTGAATTGTGGAATGACTTAGGAGCTATATTATCCTGAAAGATTCGAATGCAGTCGCTGCTACACAGCCAACGCTCAGGAAATGGTGTGTTAGGAATGGTCCAAGTATACGTACATGTGCATTCAAGCTCAGTGTTGGTTGTTTACATGAAGGGAAAAAGTTAGAAGGATCTGGAACTCCCTGCTTCGCCGAGTCGTGGTCCTGCCATCTGGTGGCCCCAGCAAGGCTATGATTTTACCTGCTGTTGTGTTCTCAGTCTCAGTAACAGGAGATACTACCCTTAAATCTTAGCCCTGTCTAGAGAATTGTGTCTGACCTACAGAGTGGGTGGGAATTATTGGAGACATTGTCCTGGTTTTGTTATGGGATGGGTCTGAGATGGGACTTCAGATTTGTCAGCCAGAAGTCTGCCACCCCCACTTAGTCTTTTCTGAAATGAAAGGGGTATGGCTACCAAAGCGTTGGACTTCTGCCCCAAGTGAGCAAGAAGAGGCAGTGGTCATAAGCTCCGGGGACTGCACTGCTGCAGCCCAGTCCTAGCTGTCGCTTTGCGCTCTGTGACCGAGCGGAGTCATTTAAAGTCTCAGTGCCTCAGTTTCTTCACCTTTTAAGATGAGGGCAGTAAGAATGCCAACCTCACAGAGCTGTTGTGAAGATGAAATGTCAGCAGAGTTAAAGCACCTAGAACATCACCAGTGCCCTATCAGTGTCATCTTTGATTGCTCATTATGTGTATTGGATAGCCAGGAAAAAAACCTCTTTTTCCAGCCTGGCTAATTATATGTGTGGGGAGAGGATACTAGGGTTTGAATTCAAGAACATCTTACCTCCATGCTACACCCAGCCCTATTTTATTATTATTATTTTAATTTTGAAACAGGGTCTCCCTAAATTATCACATGCTGGCTTCAAACCTTTGATCCTCCTGTCTCAGCTTTTGGAGTACTGGGATTACAGGCATGCATCACCACACCTGGCTTGGTTAATTTTTAAAAAACTTTTTGTTTGATATAATTTCACAGAAAAGTTACAAGAATAATATAAAGAACTTCAAGTGTCTTTTCTCAAATTCACCTATTGTTAACGTCTTATCCCGTTCACTTTACCATTTGTGCATGCTAATGACTGTGTCTGCAGTTAGTCACTTGCTCACTACACACACATGTGTTTTCTTTACCCCTAGAGAATAATCTGTAGACATCATGTTCCTTTATCCTTAAAATTAGTGTGAAGCCAGTGTGGTGGCATGCACCTGTAATCCTAGCACTGGGGAAGCAAAGACAGGAGCATCACAGGTTAAAGGGATAGCCTCAGCAAGTAGTGAGACTCTTCATCAACTGGGTCTAGTGAGATCCAGTTGTTGTTGTTGTTGTTGTTGTTGTTGTTGTTGTTGTTGTTGTTAATGGGGATGGAACCCAGGGCCATTTGACCTCCAAGCTACTCCCAGCCCTATTTTTAATTCTTTATTTTGAAACTGGGTCTCACTGAGTTCCAAAGGGCCTCACTAAGTAGCTGAGGCTTTCCATGAACTGCAATACTCCTGTCTCAGCCTCCCGAATGCTGGGATTACAAGCGTGCACCACCATGCTCAGCTGAGACCCAGTTTTAAAATTAAAAAAAAAAAAATAGGGCTGGGGATTTAGCTCTGAGGTAGAATGCCCCTGGGTTCAATCCCCAGCACCACACACACACACACACACACACACACACACACACACACACACACACACAGAGCAAGGAACTATAAACAGTGATATAGTACTACTGTCTAGTCCATGATTCCTATTAAAATTTCACCAGCTGTCCCAATGACGTCCTTGTCCTTGGTACCTCCCCCCCCCCCCCTTGGGCTTGAGATATAACCCAAAACCACATACCACAATTCATTATCACAAATTATTATTCTCCTTTAATCTAGATAGTTCTTCAGCCTTCCTTTGTCTTTCACAATCTCAATGTTTTTAGCGTGTGGGCCACTTTTGTAGCATGTTCTATTTCTCACAGTTAGATTAAGATTCTGTATTTGTGGCAGGGATTTTTCAGAAGTGCTCTTCTTTCCTTCTAAGCACATTACATCCAGAGGCCCATGATGTCTTCTGTCCTATAATTGGTGATGATAACCTAAATTATTTAAGGCCTGTTCACTGGGTTAACCCAGAGTTACCATTTTCCTTTTTGCAATTAATGAGTGATTTGTAAGGAGATTCTTTGAGACTTTGTGGATAGTCTGTTCCTCATCAGACTTCCACCAACTAGTTGCAGATTCCATTGATAATTGGCATAATCATTTGTTAAGATGGTTAGACAGTGTTTTTTTGTGAGTGTGTGTGTGTGTGTGTGTGTGTGTGTGTGTGTGTGCGCGCGTGCGCAGGTCGGTCTAGGGATGGAACCCAAGGGCATTCTACCTCTGAGCTACACCCCCTGCCCTATTTTTTATTCTTTATTTTGAAACAGGGTCTCACTAAGTTGTGGGAGGCCTCACCAAGTAGCTGAGGCTGTCTGTGAACTGCAATCCTCCTGTCTCAGCCTCCCGAATGCTGGGATTACAAGTGTGCACCACCACGCCCGGCTCCAGTGGCTTATTTTTTATTTTTATTTTTTTATTTTTTTGGTGGTACTGGGGGTGGAACTCAGAGGCTTTCTACCTCCAGGCTATGTTCCCAGACCTATTTTATATTTTTTTATTTGGAAACAGAGTCTAAGTTGCTGAGAGCCTCACTAAGTAGCTGAGGCTGGCTTTGAACCTGTACAATCCTCCTGTCTCAGCCTCCCAAGCATGGGGATTACAAGCGTGCGCCACTACGCCCGCCATTCCAGTGGTTATTTTTTAATTTTATCATTTCTTATAAGTTTTCATTGTTAGTCTTCTAGAAGGGAGAGTATTCCTCTTTTCTGCCCCCATTCAATTATTTCTATCAAGGTGGACCAATACCAAGGTAGATTCTTATTTTATTCCATAGATATTCTGTTAAGTGTCATTATTTACTTGGGTGCTTACACTGTCTCAGATTCAACCTGTGGGAAGACGTTCAAACCAGGCCTGTATCCTTCTAACATGTCCAAACCAAGAGCTTCTGTCACAGCACGCTCTAGGCTTAGCACACATTTTCGTTGCCGCTGTCCTGGAATCAGCTACTTCTCCAAGGAGTCTTGGCTCCTTTCAGTGGTGAAGGAGAAGCATTAGCTTCCCTATCAAGGGCACTCTAACTCAGAAGACACCCACCACCCCCCTTGCCTCAGCTCTTCAGGCAGAACCACTCTAGAATGAATGGGCCGTGGTGTCGCCTGTGCTGTGGGAACCAGTGGTCACACTGTTTTTCTGTGTTGGAAGGATGACTGCTGAGATGTCAGGCCCAAAGCAGCAGGTCAGCAATGCCCTCTGTGTAAGATCCCAAGAAACGATAGTGTTCAGCACCCTCTTCACAGTTTTAAAATAGTGATGATCTAAAAAAAAAAAAGAAAGAAAGAAATGAGCCAAGCATGGTGGTGTATGCTTGTAATACCAGAACTTCGAAGGCTGAGACAAAAAGATTGTAGGTTCGAAGCCAGCATCAGCAGCTTGGTGAGGCTCTCAGCAGCTTAGTGAGACCCTGTTTCAAAATAAAGAATAAAAAATAGGGCTGGGGATGTAGCTCAGAGATAAAATGCCCCTGGGTTCAATCCCTAGTGCTGCAAAAAAGAAGAAGAAGAATGAAAGAAGAAGTGGAATTGGGCATCCAAAAACCTCCTAAAAATGAAACTAGGTCCCGCAGTTACATCCCTGTTTTGTTAACATGTTTTCATGTATAATACTTACGACTCACTCAGCACCCGAGGCTGTTTCTGGCACATGATTCATAGTGGCATAAAGAAAAAGGCCTGTCCCCAGGCAGCCAGACTTGAAGCAGACCGTTCTCTTCTGCGTCCCATCCCCTGTGCTCATGTAATTGTCAGCTGTGGTGACAAAGCACATCAGGTTGTCCTAACACCAGGGGTTGTCACCTATTGCTCCCTCAGCTAGACTTACTCCTCCTTACTAGGTAGGCAGGTAAATTTTCAGTATTGATTGCAGATCCCATTCTGAAACTAATTAGAAAGAAAAGTCCAACATAACAACACCTCTACTAGGACACTATTGATCAGGGGCTGTGGGGTCCTTCTTAAGTGAGAGTACTGTGTGTTTATATGCTCAGTAATCCAAATAGGATTTGTGGACTGCCTTTCTGTATTTCCTCTTCTCTTTTAGCCCAAGAACTAGAATGTCTCTGCCCCTCTGATCAGGGTTGGCTCTGCCAGTGGCAGTTCAGGTGGGAGGCCAGGGCTAATCCACTGAGCTGACACAAGACACATGGGCCCAGCTCTAATTAGAAGCTGTAGAATACTTTGGCTTGCAACTTTAGGAGTTATTCAGGGGCTTACCAGTTTGGCAAATGACTGCCATGGACATGGGAAAACTAGGACTCCTGGAATTTACTCTGTGCACAGGGGAAGCTCTCCCACCACCTACCACATCCCATGCTTGAGATAGTCCAGCTGTTCCAACGCTGGCCAGCAGGGATGGGCATGGTGTCCACATGCCAGCCCCTGGCCTCTGGTGGGAAAGAAGCACCTGGCAGTGAGTCAGCAAGTGAGGGAGGTGCGGGCCTCAGGTGTTTTGCACCTGCTTGGAGAGAGGCCTGGGGACCAGCCATCCTGCCATTGCTGCTTTTACACTTGTGACCTGCGCAGGGGAAAGAGGTCATGTGGGCTGCCTGGCAGGGCAAGGCAGGACTGCTGGTGAATATAGTGGAGAGCCCGGCGCAGAGGAAGCAGGTGGGTGGCACTGAGCTTGCCAGGACTGGCTGCCTCTGTGCAGAGATTCCTGGTCACCACCGAGTGTGACGGGCAGGCTGATCTAATTCCAGGCACCCCAGAGCTGAGCCCAGCTGAGCGGAAGGAGCTGGAGAACAAGCTGAAGGAGCGGGAGGAATTCCTAATTCCCATTTACCATCAGGTAGCCGTGCAGTTTGCTGACTTGCACGACACACCAGGCCGGATGCAGGAGAAGGGTGTTATTAATGTAAGTACAATGGTTGCAACTTCTTTCGACTTGGCAGAGACCCACGAGTGAGTGTGCCCCACACACAGGCCCACAGACAGGGAGCTGGTAGGGCCTGATTAAAATAGCTTGTGCAGATCAAATCATTTCTGACCCTTTTTTAGACTTTTCTTTTTGTATGTTCATTATTATCCTAAAACAATGTATGGTTTAGGTTTCTATGCACTCCTCAGGAAGCAAGCCCCATTTGCTGATGGGAAAGTGAGTCACTGATGTCACCTTGATTGGTGACAGCTGTCCAGGAACTTCCCAGGCTGTGGACCATTATAGTATCATGGTTCCAGCAACCAATTCACCTTTGATCTGCAGGCAAGGTGTTTGAGCAGTTTGCTCGGTCAGTTCTTCCCTCTCTGGTTGCCAGTTGTGTGTGGCTGGCTCAGTGCTGGGGCCAGCAAGGCACGAGGGCCACACTTCTGCACTGTGGACACCTGCAAGTGCAGGGGCCTCTCGGACAATTCTGGAGTCTGCGAAGCTTGCCTGGAGAGTGGGTATCATTGCGGGGTTCCCTCCAGATGAGTGCTGAGGTGCATTAGGGAGGGGTGGGTGGCTAAGCTTATTCTTACCTGCGTGTAGGATGTCCTGGATTGGAAAACATCCCGTACCTTCTTTTACTGGCGGCTGAGGCGTCTCTTACTGGAAGAGCAAATCAAGAAGAAAATCCACAACGCCAACCCTGAACTGACCGACGGCCAGATCCAGGCCATGTTGAGGCGCTGGTTTGTGGAGGTGGAAGGAACGGTAAAGGTAGGTGGGTGCCATGGGAGAACCGTCGTGTCGTGTTCCTCACCCACCTGGGAGTCACGGGCCATCTAGGCCTCTCCAGGCCTCCAGGGCAGGAGTGGAGGGGCTCTGGAGTCCTGGGCCTCCAGCACACCCCAGCAGCATCCCATGTGTAGCTCCTGCAGCCATTCAACAAACCTTTATGCAGCTTACAACATACCCTGCACTGGGCTCTGGGGACTTGTCAGTAAGAGAGACAGGCATTGTTTCTACCTACCCAGAGCTCATCTGAGAGGGACAGATGAGTTAAGAGTTCCTGCCCTAAACACAGCAAACAGCATAGCAAGAGAGCAGAGAGCGGCACCGACCTTGGCGAAGGAGGAGAGTCAGGAAGACTCCTGGACAAAGTGATGTCTCAGCAGAGACTTGCAAACAAAGTAGGAATGAACCAGAGGAGAGGTTGGATAGGGGCAATGGGGGCAGGCATGATAGCAAAAGCAGTATGGATCCAAGGAACTACAGATATTTTGGGATGGCCCTGAGGTCAGGTGCCAGGTAAGAACACTGGGGGAGGGGGACGCTTGCAAGGCCCTGTAAGCTCTGGAGGAGTTTGTTTTGAGGTCTGTGTGAAGCCACTGAGATATTTTAAGTGGCAGAGTTACATGTTCTGATTTCTATTTTAGAAACACCACTCAGGGAGCTGTGATGGAAATGGATGGAAATGGAGGGGATAGAAGCAGGAAGCCTAATAGGACGTGATTGTAGTGTAGGCAGGAGATGCCGTGAGTACAGCTAAAGATCTGATTTCAAGTCAGAGCTAGAAGGAGATACCCAGCATGCATGCAGGGAACTATGAGCCTGGCTTTTTCGATGATCTCATGAAGAGTACTCGGGCCTCAGGGCTGGGAATCGGCAGGGCTGAGGCCAGGGTAATGGAGCAAAGACACCTGCATCTGGCTCCGAAATAGTGGGCTGCATATGGGGTACAGAGGATGGGAATAAAAGGCTGCCCCCCTCTATTTCTACTTTTTACTAAGGAAAATTAGGGGCTGGGAATGTAGCTCAATGGTAGAATACTTGCCTAGTATACATAAGGTCCTGCACTGCAAAAAAGAAAGAAATTAGTAGCTAATAGCATATGGATTAAGTCATATGTTACATATATATTACATATACATTTTATCAGAACATATTGGTAGTACTGCTCAAATGTATTTGTCTTTCTGATAGCTGTATGACCACAGTGTTTGGTAACTGCCTGGTTAGAGTATTGATGGAGGGCCAGCTGGCTGGTGGGGGCTTGTAGGGTCCTGGCCTATGAAGAGGGGCACTCCAGCCCCTTCCTTGGAAGTGCTGGGTGAGGCCCTCAGCAAGGAGCTCCAGGATTCGCAGTCAGTTTTCAAGCCAGTGAAGAGGGGTGCTTCCGAGATTCACCTGTGTGTTAAGTCTGCCATTTCTTTACGACTGAAAAGCTTCTTTGGATAAATATTTCAGATGTGCAGCAGGGGAGCACAGCCTGATCTGACATTTGGTTCAGGTTAAGGTCAGTCTTTGGCATCATAATTGAGTGAGACAATTTTGTCAGTGGCTACTGGCAGCTTCTAGTAGAAGTTGGCATTGAAAGTCACGCAAGTGTAAAATAAGAGGTTGTTCTCCAGTTAAGAGTGGCCAGCTAGGTAAATGGAGTGTGTGTGTGTGGCCAGGAGAGGCCTGCACCGCTTCCTACCACATTAGTCACTAATGGACGTGTACAGCCTGGGTAGGCACAAGGATGAGGAGAAGAAATAGCTTCCTGCCAAGCATGGAGTGAGTGGATAGGCCCCTCCCTTACTTCTTAGCATCCTGCTCCCCAGGGACGGTGTGTCTGAAAAAATAGGTCCTCACCATCTATTATCAGTGGAGAAAACAGTCAACTGTATGCACACAGGCTGCTGGCTGGAGCTCAAGTGCAAGAGGTGAGGAGGGGCTGCAGAGCACTGGGAGCCAGCTACACGCAAGAATTGAAACTGTTTCCTTTGCCCCTGTGTACAAAATACTGCAGCCTCCAGAGGGCTACCTCCCAGGGGACAGCTAGGAGAAGAAGTGTAGAGGTGATCCTATGAAGTCGGAGCCTGTGGCTTTGAAACCTCCGTCTGTGTTCTGCAGGCTCAGCAGGACCTAGTTGAGTGTGGGTGGTGATAAAATCTGCAGCGCCCTTGAGAGAAGAAAGTGTTGAAGTGTTCAGAAGCCATCCGGCTGCCTCTGAAGGGCCTGCGTAGGATACTTGGTGGTTCTTCAAACAGTGAGATTTTATATGCTGTGCCTCTCAAGTGCAGAGACCAGCTGAGTCTAGACCCTCCCTTTGCACCAGGAAGTGACCTTCTAACCCTTATTGTGGTGACTGGTAGGAAAGACGTGTAGTGATAGGCATCTCTTAGCCATGCTGTGTGTTCTTTTCCACTAGAGAATTTGTTTTCTTAATCCTGAAAAAAAGAGATTCTGAGACAGAAGATTGAAGACATTGTGATGTTCTGTAACTGAGCAATGTAATTCTTTTGTTTCTCTTAGAAGTATCTGTTACCATGAGTTATGAGATTCTGTTTGAATCCACCGGGACAGTCCTATTGTAGGAAAGTGTAGTGAGGATGGTTCATAGTTTCACTGCAGAGAGAAGCCAACTGTCCCTATAACTCCCTGCAAACAGGAACAAGAACTTTGATTTAAATTGGGTATTAAAGCCAGGCGTGGTGGCGCACGCTTGTAATCCTCGCATTTGGGAGGCGGAGACAGGAGGATCGCGCAGGTTCAAAGCCAGCCTCGCTGGCTTAAGAGACCCTGTTTCCAAATAAAAATATTAAAAAATAGGTGTTTGGGAATGTAGCCCGGAGGTAGAAGGGTTTCCAGGAACCCAGGTACCACCAAAAAATAAAATAAAATAAAAATAAGTTGGGTATTAAGAACCTGGCACATGTTTGTTCATGGGTGTGTTTTCTGTCTTGGTTCTTAGTTTCATTTAAGAAAAGTGATTTTCAGACAGGCTGATTAGTCTCCCTTCAACCCCAGTAGTAGAAATTGAGATTACACCTGTGAGAAGAATGTAGGTTTTGAAAATCTCACAAACTTTGGAGAATCCATCTTTGGCGTTTACTGGCTGGCATGGGTATGTTATTTGACCATTTCCTCATGTGTAAATGGGGGTGATGTTTATGATAGCACCAGGTTCAGTGACAGGGTAAGTAAAGGGAGCAAGGTGACCTCAGCACATTTGAAGTTCAAAAATCACAACAGAGCCAGGCATGGTGGCGTACACTTACATTCCCAGTACTTGGGAGGCTGAGACAGGAGGATCATAGGTTCAAAACCAGCCTCAGCAACTTAGTTAGGCTCTCAAGAATTTAGTTAGACCTTGTTTCAAAATAAAGAATAAGCAGGGCATGGTTGTCCACACTTGTTGTAATGCCAGTACTTGGGAGGCTGAGATGGAAGGATCACAGGTTCATGGCCAGCCTCAGCTATTTAGTGAGGCACTCCACAACTTAGTGAGGTCCTGTTTCAAAATAAAGAATAAAAAATGAGCTGGAGGTATACCTCAGAGGTAGAATGCCCCTAGGTTCAATCCCCAGCATCACTAATCATCATCATCATCATTGTCATCATCAAGCTGGGGTGTCGCTTGGCAGTAGCATGCCTCTGTGTTCAATCCCCAGTACCAAAAAAATCGCAACAGGCAGAGTTGAAGGTGTGGCCTCGCGGTGCTGGGCAGGCTGGCTCTTGGCAGTGCAGAGGCTCAGCAGGCGTTCTCTGCTTTGGCTCGCCTGGACATCCCCACAGCCCAGGGGCCACCCACTCACTCTTGCTTGGAATTCTTAATGAAATGAGTGCTCAGGGGCGGCCCTGGGGAGGGTCACAGAGGAAACTGCAGCATGGCTGCTTCACGTGATTCCCACCGTCCTCAAAGCCTGGCCTCAGCATCGGGCTACTGACCGAGGAACAGAGAGGGGCAGAACAGGAAAGCGTCTCTTGGCCTGTAAGACAAGGTTCCCGCCAGCTGCTGTAGCCCTGTGCCTTCCACTCTGGACTCCAAAGCTCTCAGGAAGTCAAATCCTTCCTGGATTTCTCTGCATGGGTCTTAGCCTTGGAAGTGGATGTATATTGAAAATGTCTTTCCCAGATGTGCATTTGCTGTGGGGTGTGTCACCCATGCCACCAAGTGGGGACAGAACTTGAAAGGAACCTCCCCAGCTCACTGTGTTTGCAGGGCGTGGCCACCAGGACTCACAGCCATCAGGTTGTGTCCTGGTCACTCTTGGCCCTGCCGTACCACTGCCTAAGGAGGGCTTAACAGCTGTTATACAAGAAGCTTTCCAAACAGGTCATTTTGATTTTGTAAGATAGAATAATTACTACAAATAGTGAGGCCAATAGGTGCCTTGGAAGCATAACCACTAATGCAGATAAAGTGTCTGCTGAACATGCATCGTAGGGCAAGCCAGTGTTGTGGTGTTTGATTATTGGTATTAGTATGAATATGTTCTGGTTAGAATAAGTGTCAGGCAGTGGACGTAGGCCCAGTCCGGTCATAGTTAGGTGTCCAGTGTTTCACAGCCACATTTTCATAATCCTGAGGGGAATGATGATGCTTTTTTACCTGGGAATAGAGTTGGCCCATTCTTTGGGGTGTTTGGAATGTGTCTTAAAACTCTGTTCTAGCTAGGCGTGGTGGCGCACGCTTGTAATCCCCATGCTTGGGAGGCTGAGACAGGAGGATCGCACGGGTTCGAAGCCAGCCTCAGGTACTTAGCGAGGCTCTCAGCAACTTAGACCTTGTTTCCAAATAAAGAATAAAATAGGTCTGGGAGTGTAGTCCAAAGGAAGAAAAGCCCCTGGGGTTCCACCCCCAGTACCTAAAAAAAAAAAAAAAAAAACCACCTCTATTCTATTCTAAGAGAGCAGACAAGGAGCTCTAAACTTCATAGCCCAGAGGGAGGAAACTTGCTTTTCCCCAGTGGAACAAATTAGCTCACAACAGTATATTAAATCCTGTCAGGTCTGTTGAGGAAAACGAGTGGGACTCTGTGTTTGAATGTAATGTGGCCAAGTACAATGGTGCACACCTGTAATCCCAGTACTTGGGAGGCCAAGATAAGAGATTGAAGGCTCCAGACCAGCCTCAGAAGCTGAGACCCTGTTTCAAAATAAAAATAAGAAATAGAGCTGGGGGTGTAGCTCAGAATTAGAACATCCCTGGGTTCAATCTCCAGCACCACACACATGTAAGTAAGTGAGTAATAAATAAATAAATGAAAAAATGCAGTCAATTGGGGTTTGTGACTCCTTTGGCTTTGAGGTTTGAGCTGGTGGCTATCATCCATTAAACAGCAGATCTTTTTATAGGGCCCATATTTTCAGGCAACCATAACACTTGGAATTTGTTGCTCTAATCCTGTCTGGGAACTTTATTTAAATGTTTAATTTAAACACCTAGTATGCTTTGTGGCTGCAGGAGAGGAGGCAGAGTTTTCTCTGGAGGGTAGCTGGCTTTCCAGTGTAGTGTCTGAGCATCGTTAGAAGCAAGCATCTCGTTAGCTAATACATTACACCAATCAAGGAGAGTTATCTTAAGCCACAATTAATCTGCTCCCTGGCATATGTTGATAGGAAAGCATCATGCTGTTTCTTAATTAAAAGCAAACGGATTAAAATGATTAATAAGAGTATTAAATATTCTCCTAAACTAAAGGCTTTGGGATTCTTGGGTAAATCTAGTTGGTTGTAATTTTTTTTCCCCATTCTGAAACCCAAGAAGCACTCATTGTTTTATTTTGTTCCTCCTCCAAAATCTTCTTAAGTAGGGAAAAGTAAAAGTTTTCAAACAACAGAGAAGTCTAAATGACCAGTGAGGAGGACGTAAACAGAAATGTCCAAAGTTTAGGTGGCCATGGCTAGAGCCCGGGTATATCCATCTGTATGCGGGCATAGTACTGGCCTGGATGAGTGAGTCAAGAAGCCACATGTGAAGCCGGGCTTGGTGGCGGCGCACGCTTGTAATCCCAGCATTTGGGAGGCTGAGACAGGAGGATCGCGGTTCACAGACAGCTTCAGCTACTTAGTGAGGCCCTTTGCAACTCAGTGAGACCCAGTTTCAAAACAAAGAATAAAAATTAGGGCTGGGGTATAGCTTAGAGGTGGAATGCTTCTGGGTTTCATCCCCAATACGGAAAAAAAAAAAAAGAAGAAGAAGAAGAAGCCTTATGTGGTGAAACAGTGTTCCCACCCCCTCCGCAAGGGGGACGGATGATGTGGCACTCCCTTTCCTCAGAAGCAAAACACTTCTGCCCTGGAGCCTCAGGAGATGTTGCTAGTCCTGGGTGAGGCATAGGGCAGCAGCTTCACCACCCTGCCAGAAAGAGCAGATCTTCCTGTCTCTGTGGACAGAGATGGCTGATCTGAAGCTGCTGCTCCTTAGTCCTAAGAATCTACATCCTTTACATGTAAAGGTTCAGGGTTTTTGTAACATGGAAGTCAGTGAAATGTCAAGTAATAAATAACCAGCCACAGCTAACTCACTAGCTAAGTTAGGGAGAATAATTGAGTTTGAAAAGAAACCAGGGATTTTTGCTGTGGCTGCTACTAAAGATTGAACCTAGGGCCTCACATATGCTAGGAAAACACTCTACCACTAAGTTACATCCCTGGTCCTTGGCATTTTATTTATTTATTTATTTACTTATTTTGGTACTGGGAATTGAACCCAGGGGCATTCTACCTCTGAGCTACACCCCAAGCCCCGTTTTTTAATTCTTTATGTTGAAACAGGGCCCCACTAAGTAGTAGCTAAGGCTGGCCGTGAACTTGGGATCCTTCTGTCTCGGCCTCCCAAGTACTGGGATTACAAGTGCGCTCCACCATTTCTGGCTCCTTTTCATTTTATTCTGAGACAAGATTTCATAGAGTTGCCCAGGCTGGCCTGGAACTTTCAATCCTCCTGTCTTAGCCTCCCAAGTAGTTGGGATTATAGGTGTGAGTCACTAAACTCAGCTAAAACCATGTTTTTGTTTTTATAATAAAAACAGTGTTTTTGTTTTAGTACTGAAGATTGAACCCAAGAATATTCTATTCCTCTACACCCTTAGCCCTTTTAATTTTGAAATAGAGTCTCGCTGAGGCTGGCCTCAAACCTACAATCCACTATCTCAGCCTCCCAAATACTGAGATTACATGCATATTCCACCATGCCTGAATTAAAAACCAAGTTTTTAAAGATATGAACTGGCTGGGCATGGTGGCACACGCTTGTAATCCCAGCATTCGGGAGGCTGAGACCAGAGGATTGTGGTTCATGGACAGCCTCAGCTACTTAGGCCCTCTGCAACTCTGTGAGACCCGGTTTCAAAATAAAGAATAAAAAAATAGGGCTGGGAGTGTAACTCAGAGGTCGAATGCCCCTGGGTTCCATCCCCAGACCCGCAAAAAAAAAAAAAAAAAAAAAAAAAAAAGATATGAACTAAGCTGGGCATGGTGGTACATGTCTATAATCTAGCAATTTAGCAAAACCCTGTTTCAAAATAAAAAGGGCTCAGGGCGTAGCTTGGAGTTAAAATGCCCCTGAGTTGAATCTCCTGTAACCAAAAAAAACCAAAAGGCATGAACGAGACAGCCTGATGTCCAGTGTCCTGTTGCCGGACACCGGTAGACTGGTGAGAACCTGTCTTCTCCCTGGTGCGGGCACAGCGGGACCCTTTGTGCCACTGCTTGTATCTGGGCTTCCCACAGCCAAATCGCAAGCCTCAAAGCTTCAGCAAGTCCCCAATGTACCCACCTATTAAATTACAGCACCAAACTCATTGTCATTCTGACTTTGACTTCGTTAGTGATAACAGAGAAGGATAGCACACCTTTAAATGACGAGCTTTGTGTTTAATTACCCAAACAAAATGACATAAATATGAATGAGCCCTAATGGTGGTACTTGGTTTTCCGGAAACCATTAACAAAACGATTCCTAAATGATTTGTAAAGAAAATGAGAGGAGAAGAGAGCAAGGAGAGGCTATTAGGCTCCTAACACACTCCTGAGTTATTATGTAGTCAACTACCTGGGAAATACTCAGCTAAATGATCTTGAGAAGCAAGAGGCAAGAGTGCTTTGTTGAGACTTCAGGGTTGTAGACTTATAGACCCTTTTGCAGACTCTCACAGCTAATAAGATGGGGGTGGGCTTTCTGACCAGCTGGCTCTCCTGTCGCAGCAAGATTCCCTGCACATCTGTCCTGCCTGTGCTCTGGTGCAGTCCAGGGCCCCATCCACAGGCCCCAACTGGAGGCCCGCACTCTGGGAACTGCATTTCAGTTCCTCCGAAAGCAAAACACACACACATGACCCTTTCCTCTCGGTCACACTTTACTAAGTGAGGTGGGCTCATAACTCTTTCTTACAAACTTGTCAGTTACTGGGTTCTCTTAGTGTTTGTGGAACAGCCTGGCGGGAGCATGATGTCCTGGGAAAGCCCAGGTGGAGGCCTTGAATCTGTGCAGCTCAAAGGAGGGAAGAGAGGTGAGGGCCGGTCTCCTCCTACCATGCAGTGACCAGTGTTTTATGCTGCGCGAGTTTGGGGAGTAAATGTTTTAAGCCTGGCACGGATGTTTCACAAATCATCTGTTTACAGGCCTATGTTTGGGACAATAATAAGGATCTGGTGGAGTGGCTGGAGAAACAGCTGACAGAAGAAGATGGTGTTCGCTCAGTGATAGAGGAGAACATCAAATACATCAGCAGAGACTACATCCTTAAGCAGATCCGCAGGTGAGACGGGCCGCAGGCCTCCCCTAGACCAGTGGGGCTAATTTCTTTGGAATCAAAAGTTGAGATCAAACCATGAGATGATGCCCCGGATCTCTGTGGTCTCCTGCTGTCTGAGTCTGCTGTGGGTGAGCCACAGGGGCAAATGCAGCCCAGAGGCATGATTCTTTCTCAGCTACTAGTCACTGGAGGCACTTGGTAATCTCAGCAGGTGAAGGCTTTGTTCCCTTGCCCACCTGTGAGTTCTGAAAACAGATACCTAAGCTAGACACATGATGAGAAACAGGATGAGGAGCCTCCTGGGGTGTTTTCACAAAACTATTTGTAAATATCTTACTTATGGAAAAGTTGCAAAACTAAAAAGAGGGCAAAGAACTCTATACATATATCTGTTCCTAGGTTTACCTGTAATTTATCTCCATTCTACCATTCGAAGTAGGGGTATACCTCGTGGTAGAGTGCTTGCCCAGCATGCCCATAGCCCTGGGTTCAATCCCCAGGACTGCAAAAAAGAAAGGAAGGAAGGAAGGACGGGCCACTTGTAGAATGTTACTCATTTTGAGGTTGTCTGTCTTTCCTCTTGGTTCAATTATTCAGGCTGTGCATTGATGATGTGGCCTTCACGGTGCAACCTATTTGAGGATCCACAGTGCTCATTTGCTACTCCTGATATTAATTTGTTTTCTATATATGTGGTACTGGGTATTCTACCTGTCAGTTTCATCCCATCCCTTTTTTGTTTTTGTTTTGTTTTTTTAGTTTATTTTGGATTTGAAACAGGGGCTTGCTAATTTGCTAAGGCTGGCTTCTAACCTGCATTCCTCCTGTCTTGGCCTCCCAAGCACTGGGATTATAGATGTGTGGACCCACGTCTAGCTCCTGATGTTATTTTCATTTTATTTATTTATTTATTTACTTACTTACTTATTTATTTTTGTGGTACTGGGAGTGGAACCCGGGGCCTTCTACCTCTGGGCTATACTCCTAGACTTATTTTAAACTTTATTTGGAGACAGGGTCTCACTAAGTTGCTGAGAGCCTCACTAAGTAGCTGAGGCTGGCTTTGAACCTGTGCAATCCTCCTGCCTCAGCCTCTCAATCGCTGGGATTACAAGCGTGCACCAGCACGCCCAGCTCTGATGTTATTTTTAAACACCAGGTTATTTTTAATCACCTGGTCAGTTTCTCCACTATATATTTACTGATTTTCTCTCCTTGTACCCAAGGAGCAATCTGTGGGAAGCCTCTTTCTTTCTTTCTTTCTTTCTTTCTTTCTTTTCTTTCTTTCTTTTTTGCGGGTCTGGGGATGGAACCCAGGGGCATTTGACCTTTAATCTACACCCCCTGCCCTATTTTTTATTCTTTATTTTGAAACGGTGTCACTACGTTGCGGAGGGCCTCACTAAGTAGCCGAGACTGTCTGCGAACTGCCATCCTCCTGTCTCAGCCTCCCGAATGCTGGGATTACAAGCATGTGCCGCCATGCCCGGTGGAAAGCCACTTTAAAGCCACAAATTACTTCCTCTTCATCAAAATTTCCCCTTAGATTTAATATCCACTAATGATTCTTGCCTGAACCAGTCTACAAACTTGAGCCTGCCCACCACAATTATCAGTTACCATTCAAATTCTATAAACAAAAGGAGGCTGAGAAGGAGGATCATAGGTTTGAGGCCAACCTCAGCGACTTAGTAAGACCCTGTTTCAAAATATTTTTAGGGCAGGGGGTGTAGCTCAGAGGTAAAATGCCCCTGGGTTCAATCCCCAGTACTGCAAAAAACAAAGTCCTCTGTCCTTCCCAATTCATTTGTTTTATTTATGTATTTATTTATTTATTTTTGGTGGTACTGGACATGGAACCCAGGGGCTTTCTACCTCCGAGCTACACTCCCAGACCATTTTTATATTTTATTTGGAAACAGGGTCTCACTAAGTTGCTGTGAGCCTCACTAAGTAGCTGAGGCTGACTTTGAACCTGTGTGATCCTCCTGTCTCAGCCTTCCAAGCACAGGGATTACAAGTGTGCACCACCACACCCAGCAATCCTTGTATTTTGAAACAGGATCTCAGTAAGTTACCCAGGCAGGCTTAGAATCTTCAATCCTCCTGCCTCAGCCTCTGAGTAGCTGAGAGCACTTTACTGTAGGAAAATGGGCACGATGTGGTAGGCACTGCCGCAAGTCGTACCAGTGTACTTGCTGAGTTCTTAAGCTGCCCATGCCTGACGCGCTGCCTCTCTTGCTGACCATCCCCAACCTTCCTCTCCAGCTTGGTGCAGGCCAATCCGGAGGTTGCCATGGATTCCATCGTCCACATGACCCAGCACATCTCACCCACTCAGCGAGCGGAAGTCGTGCGGATCCTCTCCACAATGGAGTCCCCTTCCACGTAGGAAGAGCTTCCTGCCTACCCCTGCCCTGCCTCTGGGGGAAAGGGCCAGAGCTGCCTCTTACAACTGAAACCACGGTAATGAGAGGTGCAGGAGACCCAGCGCTGGAGTCAGAGGCATTCTGCTTCCCCTTGAGCGTTTCAGGTTATGCATGTCATCCTGGAATACAGGATCACAGAGCCCCAGTCACGCCTGCCCCGGTCAGTATTTATTATCCCAGCTGCGTCAGCGAGCCTCTCCCTGCACAGGACTGAGAAGGCAATGAAGGGTACAGGCCCGTACCATGAGGTCTTACTACACAAAAGCAGGGTTGCCCCTCTCGTCCTGACAGCCCCCGGCCCCATGAGCCGCAGCCACAGGCAGCAGAGGAGGGCCGAAGAGAGGAGAAAGCCTCAAGTCCACCAAGTTCCCCTCACTCAGCTGGCGCTCCTGGGCCCTGGAGAGGGGCCGGCCCCCATTAACCACACCAAAGTATCAGAGGAGCACTTAGAGCGTGACATCCACTGCCAGCAACGCGAGAACTCAGATGCAGAGAGAAGCCCGGCCAGGCCTCGGCCTTGGGTCAGCTTCTCCTGGTGCACGTGGAGGGACCTGCCACCACCTGCTGGTCACCTGCTTGTCGCCGCTCACCTGGCTGACGCGCTGGGGAGCCGCGAGGCCAGCTCTGTCTCGAGAGAAGCCAGAGGGGCTGCGTTTTACACCGCTGATGGAACAAGGGCCTCTGAGGAGGGAGAGAAGGGAGCTGTCTGTTTCTGTCGACCTGGAAGGTTGTCACTGTTCAGCCAGAGCTGTGACAGGCACGTGGGCTAATAGTGCCTGTAGAGTCGCTGTCCCTGTCACCAGGGCACTCCCCTAGCAGCTGACGCGCCTGCTCTTCCCCTGAATGTACAGGCAGCGGCCTCCCCAGAGCTGTGGGAAGCACCCTGGTGGCAGCTGTGCCGCCCCAGGAGCCTTCCTGGTGTGCACAGACTCCCAGGGACACAGAATCCACACGGCCTTAAGGCTCCTTACCGCTCAGTCATGGTGCTGCTGCTCCCGGGCTCCCCAGCCAGCAGCAGGGGCCTCCTCAGGGTGGTGGAGAGAGCTTATTTTCGACACCAGTTCATCCAGGAAAAGAGCTTACTGATTCTCCCATTGGTGCTCCCAAAGCAGCAGTGGCAGGAGATGAGGGCTGGCGTGGCATCCGTTCCTCCAGGGCCACTAATCGCATTTGTCACTGGCGACCAGGGAGGAGGTCACTGAGCACAGTGGGGCAGTGCCGTGAATGCCTTTGTAACAGGCTTATGAAAGTGTTGAGCCTGAACCCTGTAGTCCACACACAAGAGGGAACACCTCCCCTTCTTCAGAGCACCCGGACAGACGGTTATAGACGGCACCGCAGGGCCCAGGCCGCCCGCCCTGGCAGGAGGTACAGGTGTTTGGCGCCTGCAGAGCAGGGCAGAGAGGGGTGGGAACGGCGGAGCCTCCACTGCTGCTGGCCATTTGCTTTCCTGGTAGGGGAGGGCTGGGTTGTTCTCTGACCAGGCTGCTCCTCCACACTTTTCTGTAATAGGTCGGCCCTCACACACCCACAGGTGATGGGAAGCCACTCCCCAGGTGCGCCCTGAAGCGAGACCATTACAGGAGTGAGTTTCCTCCCTAGCGCTGAGTACCTGCCCCCCCAGGTCAGGGACTCTTCCGTGGAGGTCAGCCACAAAGGGGGCGCTCTGACGCTCCTGCGGCCCATTACGCACCAAGGGGACTGAGGCAGGAGGAGGATAAATGCTGTATTGACCAAGACTTGCTGGACCGGAGATGCCGTATTATCTGTTCACTGTTCACAAAGCAGCCTTCACTCGTCTTGGACACACGCTGACGAGCAGGAGCTTCCGTCAGATGCACTCTTTTCACATTTTGTTGAAATAAACCTTCGACATTTGTAGAAGAGCCAGGTTGTCATTTCAGTCCATGCCCGGTCACCCGGTCTTGTTCCACTCTCAGCAGGGAGCCCCTGAGGCCCTGTGCACCCCACAGGGATGGGGTGTAAAAGCTGGCCCACCTGCCTGGCTGCAAAGCTACCAACACTCTGGGGCCCCACAGCTGAGATCAGTTCTTTAGTTTCTGTAGTGTTTTCAAAGAAAACTCTACCTGCTGAGAGCTGGATGGGGGTCTTAGTGGGGTGTTCCCTCAAAAGAGGCTCTGGGCCAAGACCAGAAAGGCTCCAGGAAGCAGCAGCTTGGCCTGCGTAGTGAGGACCACAGTTCCCCAGCGGCTCTGGGCTCTGAGGAAGGCCACCCAAAGCTGGGCCAAGCCCGCTGACTCAGAAGACCCCCTCCCAGCACGCAGACACCGAGAGCCTCTGGTACACTCCCTATTTAAACTCGGGCCACCTGGGCTTGTTAGAAAATTAAGGAGCATTTTTTAGGTTTTCTTAATACTTTAGCACATAACGGGCATTATGTATTTTTGTGGAACTGGGAATTTAAATCAGGGGCATTCTACCTTTAAGCTACACCATCAGCCCTTTATTTTTGCAGTATTAGGGATGAAAGCCAGGGGCATTCTACCTCTGAGCTACACCCCTTGCCCTAATTTTTATTTTTTATTTTGAAACAAGATCTCACTAAGTTGCAGAGGGCCTCAAGTAGCTGAGGGTGTCTGCGAACCGCGATCCTCCTGTCTCAGCGGCCTGAATACTGAGATTACAAGCGTGTGCCATTTTAGTGCAAGAAAATTTAAAAGCCCTGTTGGTGCCAGGCGTGGTGCACAGGCTTGTAATCCCAGCACTTCGGAGGTTGAGACAGGAGGGTCGCGGTTTGCAGCCAGCCTCAGTAGCAACTCAGTGAGACCCTGTTTCAGAGTTAGAATGCTCCTGGGTCCCATCCCAGTACCACAAAAAACAAACAAAAGCCCTGTTGGTACTACTTTGGAGTAATAGGAAAAGACTGACCAGCAAGGGTTCTGAATGGAATCCTAGGCCAGCTCTATTTCCTGAACTGAAACCAAGAACAGCGGTGAGCACAGTGATGCCTGGAAGCACCTTTTCCGTGCACGAGG
Organism: Muscardinus avellanarius; assembly: GCF_963383645.1. Taxonomy (NCBI): domain Eukaryota; kingdom Metazoa; phylum Chordata; class Mammalia; order Rodentia; family Gliridae; genus Muscardinus; species Muscardinus avellanarius. The sequence continues at coordinate 33,126,032 of NC_137802.1, forward strand.
CTCGTGCCTGGTGCTGCTGACGGCTGTGGGCTGCAGGTGGAGGAGGCAGCGTGTGCAGCTTTAGGCCTAGTTGAAGACAGCAGCGTCTGGGGTGCCTAGAAGCCAGGTCCAAGCTCAGGTGCCGTGTGTGTGTGTGTGTGTGTGTGTGTGTGTGTGTGTGTGTGTGTGTGTGTGAACACGCCCGTGTGTACACACATTCCTGAGTCAGTGGGGACACCCAGGATGGTAGCCAGGCCACCCACATGAGACACAGAAATAATATCAGGTGACTCCGCTATTTTCAGTACTCCAGGAGCCCCACACGTGCCAGGTGGCAGAGGCTGGCTGTGGTGCTGCCGAATGGCAGCAGAGTGTCTTCATAAAGGCAGCGTTTTAGTCATCACTACCTCCCCAAATGGGATTCCCTGTGGTTGGTGGAGCGCAGTGCTGGTGGAGCTCTGCCCCGGGAGGACGTGGAGCCACACATGGGGCTCAGCCCATCAGGAACTAAGGAGAGACGGCAGCCCAGAGGGGCTGGATGGATCCCAGATTCAGTGACTGTTAAAGCATAAGTGGGCAGACTGGGTGAGGAGAGAGAGAGCCACTTTGAAAGCCAGGCATAGTAGAGCATGCCTGTAATCCCAGGATTTGGGAGACAGACAGGAGGATCGCAAGTTCAAGGACACAAGTAGTGAGGCTTTGTTTCAAAAAAATAAAAATAGCTGGGTGTGATGGTGCACGCTTATAATTCCAGCATTTGGGAGGCTGAGATTGGAGGATCACGGTTCGCGGCCAGCCTCAGCTACTTAGTGAGGCCCTTTACAACTCAGTGAGACCCGGTTTCAAAAATAAAGAATAGAAAAGTAGGGCAAGGGGTGTAGCTCGGAGGTCGAATCCCCCTGGGTTCAATCTCCAGCACCACAAATAAATCCAATCCTTCACAAACTCAGAAACGAGAACAAACTCATTCTGTCCTGGTAGTGTTATTCTGATACCAAACCCAAACAGAGACATCACAAGAGAACTACAGGCCAGCACTCAAGAGCACAGATGCAAAGTTCCTCAGCAAATATTCGCAAACTGAATCCAGCAACATTAAAAACAAAAAGTTTATAGCATAGCCAGGCGGGATTTGTCCAGGAGCACAAAGTTAGTTTATACCCAGAATCAATTAGTGTAATACACTACGTTAACAGTAAAGGAGGCTAGAGCCCACACGGGCGCCTCCACAGTGGTGGTGAAGGCGCGTGGGAACCAGCAGGACGCAGGTGAGCACAGCGTTAGTTACTAGGGAATCCATAGTGGAGCCACCAGGAGAGCCCTCGCCAGGCAGCCATCACCAGAAGACAGGAAGAAGCACGCGCAGGGATTGGAGGAGCCCGAGCCTGGCAGAGTGCGAAGCCACAGGGGCCTGAACCCAGGGGCAGCTGCCTCCGAGCGGCACCCCACGCCCGGCGCTTTTGGGTTTTGTTTTGAAACAGAGTCTCACTAGGTTGCTGAGTCTGGCTTAGACCTGAGATCCTCCTGTCTCAGCCTCCAAGTGCTGGGATTATAGGCATGTGCAACTAACTGGGCTCAGTTTGGCAATTTCTTAAAAAGTCAAACATAAGCCAGGTGTGGTGGCACAAATTTTTAATCCCGGTACTTGGGAGCCTAAAACAGGAGGATCTGGGTTCGCAGCCAGACTCAGCTACTTAGTGAGGCCCTCTGCAACTTACTGAGACCCTATTTCAAAATAAAGAATAATAACTAAAAAAAAAAAAAAAAAAAAAAAAAAAGCTCTTAGCTGGGCGTGGTGGCGCATGCTTGTAATCCCCGCACTTGGGAGGCAGAGATGAGGATCGCGCAGGTTCGAAGTCAGCCGCGCACGCTGGTTTAGGAGACCCTGTTTCCAAATAAAAATGTAAAAATAGGTCTGGGAGTGTAGCCCAGAGGTAGAAGGGCTTCCAGAAACCCCAGTACCACCAAAAAAAAAAAAACTCTTGAGCCGGGCATGGTGGCGTATGCTTGTAATCCCAGCATTCGGGAGGCTGAGACCGGAGGATCACGGTTCGTGGACAGCCTCAGCTACTTAGGCCCTCCGCAATTCAGTGAGACCCGGTTTCAAAATAAAAAAATAGGGCAGGGGGTGTAGCTCGGAGGTCGAATGCCCCTGGGTTCCATCCCCAGACCCGCAAAAAAAAAAAAAAAATAATAATAATAATAATGATAGGGCTGGGGCTGGGATATAGCTCAGAGGTAGAATCCCTCTGGGTTCAATCCCCAGTGCTGCAAGACAAACAAACAGTATGAACTTACATGCCCAGCAATCCCATCTCTCCAAAAGAGACAAAAGCATGTTTTGCAAAGAACTTGTTACTGTTCACATTGACTCTGTACATAAAGGTCAAAATTTGGAAAGCCGGGCGTGGTGGCGCACGCTTGTAATCCCAGCATTCGGGAAGCTGAGACAGGAGGATCGCGGTTCGCGGACAGCCTCAGCTACTTAGTGAGGCCCTCTGCAACTCAGTGAGACCCGGTTTCCAAATAAAGAATAAAAAATAGGCTGGGGGTGTCGCTGTGAGGTAGAATGCCCCTGGGTTCCATCCCCATTACTGAAAAAAAAAATTGAAACAATCCAAATGCTTATTGATAGGTGAGTGAATATAGTGAGACCCTGTTTCAAAATAAAGAATAAGCCGGGCGTGGTGGCGCACACTTGTAATCCCCGCGCTTGGGAGGCAGAGACAGGAGGATCACGCAGGTTCGAAGCCAGCCGCGCGCGCTGGCTTAGGAGACCCTGTTTCCAAATAAAAATGTAAAAGTAGGTCTGGGAGTGTAGCCTGGAGGTAGAAGGGCTTCCAGGAACCCCAGTACCACCAAAAAAAAAAAAAAAGAATAAAAAGTAGGGCTTGGGGGTATATCTCAGTGGTAGACTGTCCCTGGGTCCCATCCCTAGTACTGAAAAAAGCAAAAAACTAGGTGAATGAATACACAAAATGTGTATTCCATTCATACCATGGAATACTAGTCTGCAATAAAAAGGCATAAGCTAGTATGTGCTACAGTATAGATGAACTCAGTGGAGGAAGCCAGACACAAAGACCACATGCTGTCTGATCCTTTTTATTTTATTATTATTATTATTATTATTATTATTATTATTATTATTAAGGGTCTGGGGATGGAACCCAGGGGCATTTGACCTCCGAGCTACACCCCCTGCCCTATTTTTTATTCTTTATTTTGAAATCGGGTCTCACTTAGTTGCAGAGGGTCTCACTAAGCTGAGGCTGGCCGTGAACCGCGATCCTCAGGTCTCAGCCTCCGGAACGCCCGGATTACAAGCGTGCACCACCACGCCCGGCTTAGTCCGATCCTTTTTATATGAGACATTCAGGAAGGGGCTGAGCAGGAACTTACTACAGACTGGCGTGGAGGAGCTTGGCGGGGGCGATGTTCTGAGAGTGCAGTGTGCTGACTGTCACACAGCTCCACAGATCCGTGGAAACTCTGAAGTGTACATTTACAATGGGTGCATTTTAGGGCGCATCAATTATATCCCAACCACAAAGCTGTTGAACATAAGCAGCCAGGGGCGGGGCCGCACACACCTGCCAACCCCTGCAGCCAGCCCCGCCCCTCCCAACCGGCTCCCAGGGAACTGGCTCCTTGCACGACCCTGGCCCGCCTCGCCCAGGTCCTCCGGAGACTGAGTGCGCAGGGCCTTCCCCGGGCCGCGATCTCTCACGGGAATAATGAAGCTTAAACTTCTATTCAGCGGCTAAGCACAGAAACTGACCCTGGCACCTCTGTGAGTTAATCGAGTTACAAAATGAATCCTTTCAGAATCAGATTCATCACAATAGCTGCTCCTGGGACCCTTTTATTATTATTATTATTATTATTATTTTCCCTCAAAACCTGCTCTGGCCCTGGGATCCAGCCCCCCGAGCCCTGGGTGCTCAGGGTGCAACCTGGGCCGCAGCAGCACCTGGTGCCCACACACCTCATGCCAACCATGCACTCCAGTCTGCCACCCCAAGGCCCAGGGACCTGTCCCTCGCTCTCCCCTGCAGCCCGCCCCAGGGCATGCCGCAGCTCTCGGGACCCACCTGGCAGAACCCGGCACAACTCCACAGGCTCCACCCCCCCAGGAGCAAGCTGCACCCCGCAGGCCCCGGTGAGGGGTCCCTTCCTTTCCATGCAGGGTCCCCGGCTCCCCCGTGGGCACGCGTGTGTGCGTGCATGTGAGACAGAATGAATCCTGAGGATTGAACCAAGAGGTGTTAAATAAATCTAACCATGACCCAACCCTACATTATTTTTTATTTTGAAACAAAGTCTCTTAGCAAGACCCTCAGCAACCTAGTGAGACCCTGTTTCAAAAAAAAATTAGAGTTGGCGACGTAGCTCAGAGGTAGAATCCCCCTGTATTTATTTTGCGGGTTTGGGGATGGAACCCAGAGGCATTTGACCTTCCAGCTACACCCCCTGCCCTATATTTTATTCTTGATTCTGAAACAGGGTCTCACTGGGTTGCAGAGGGCCTCACTAAGTAGCTGAGGCTGTCTGCGAACCGCGATCCTCTGGTCTCAGCCTCCCGAATGCTGGGATGACAAGCGTGCGCCACCACGCCCGGCTTCCCCTGGGTTTCTTTCCCAGTATTCCACCCACCACCAAAAAAGAGAGAGAGAAAAAAAAGAAACTATCTCACTAGCTGTTTTGAGACTGTGATCCTCCTGTCTCAGCTTCCCAAGTACTGGAGTTAGAGGACGCACCACCACTCCTGGCCTGGTCACGCGCACCCTCTTTTGCTGTTGCTGTTGTGGCGGGGGGGGGGGGGTTGAGCCCGGTGATTTCTACCTCTGAGCTATGCCCCTCAGCCCTATTTTACCTTATTTTTTTATTTGGAACAGGGCCTCGCTAAGTTGCTGAGGCTGGCCACGAACCTGCGATCCTCTTGTCGCAGACTCCCAGGTGCTGGGATTCTGGGGTGCGCCAGGGCACCGAGCTTGGTCCTGGCATCTCTTGCTGCCTCACCTGCTTGAGGCCCTGCTCCCCAGTCGGGTCCCCCAGACGCTTCAGACACACGCACAAATGCAATCTGGGGAGGCGGAAACAACTCCAGCCCTACCCTAAAACAACTCTCGACTCTACCCTAAAACATCTGCATATTAAACTACCAAGGACAGCTTCGATTTCAAAGGGAGCAGATCAAAGTGCTGCCATCTTTTAATTTAATCCTTTTGTTGCATCAATGGTATTAAGAGGGATGAGAGAGATCAAAATAAAAATGGAAACAAACTGTATCTTTGCGGCTGTTGTGTTTTAGTCTTTTTTTTTTTCTTTCTCAATTTGGGCCATAAAATAGGTCAGCTCCATTACTGATCAGCCTTCCCACAAATATTTAAAACAAATTGAATTGCACACCCAATACCCATCACAATTACACCAGGCACAATAACTAAATTAGCAATTCAACAAAATAATTGGAAATGCGATTCTCTCTATTCCACCGGTCTCCCTGGAGGCTTTCGCGGTTCTATGGGGGAAACTCGGCTTCCCTAATTCTGCAGCTAATTAGAGACACACTTGTAAATGAAGTTGTTTGTCTTAAAGTTGAAATTCTCTTCTGGGGCTGGGAGAGAGGGAGGAGAGATGAGAAGTCCTTCGCTCCGGAGCAAGTGCAGGAGCAGGTCTGAAAAACACGCCCCTGGGTTCTCGTTAGCAGCCATATCCGCAATTAATAAAGCATCACTATGTTACCGCCACTTGTCTGTGACGAGTGAGTTCAGGACAGCGGCCCGGCTCCCGCCTCCGAAGTCAAGACGCGCACACTCCAGTGGTCCAGCGGCCATGGGCTCCAGTGAGGCCCACAGGAGAGGTCGTGACAGGTGAAGTCGGCCGTCCCGAACGGGAGGCAGGGAGGCAGGGAGGCCGGCCCTCTCTGTGGTTGTGCAGAGGCCACGCTAGTGTCCCGCGGGCTGGGCCAGAGCAGGAAGCCCCCACCCGCACCCCGACTCCGGCCTCCAGAAGCAAGCTCGAGGTTTCAATTAGGCTGCCCTTGGCCTGTTTTTGTTCCTTCAGGAAGGAAAAATCTCGGCTTAATTATATAACAGAGAATGAGGGCTCACATCGTCCCCTCTCACCCTCCTCCTCCGAGATTGGGATGTGACCTTAAAACCCAAGCTCTCAGGAGCTCCAAAGGCTCCGGGGGGCCTCCCCGGGCCCCGCCCTGACCTGGCCAGCAAGGGGAGGATGAAGGGAGGCTGCAGCCTCTGCTGGCAGGTTCTCCTCGGAGGTGAGGAGGCGATACGTGGATTCACCGGCCTGCCTGCGCGCCTACTGGCCTTATCCCTTTTTTTTTTTTTTTGTACTGGGATGGATCCCAGGGGCTTTTCTACCTCTGGGCTACACTCCCAGACCTATTTTATATTTTATTTGGAAACAGGGTCTCACTGAGTTGCTGAGAGCCTCACTGAGTACCTGAGGCTGGCTTCGAACCTGTGCGGTCCTCCTGTCTCAGCCTCCCAAGCACTGGGATTACAGGCGTGCGCCACCACGCCCGGCTTCCTATTAGCCTTATTTGGGCCCTTAAAACCCAGTGCGCATGCTGTGGACACAGCGTCAAACCAGAAGACAAGCAGGAGTCAGCTCCCAGCCTGATCCCTCAGGAAGGGAGTTGTCCCCACAGGCCCCTGGAGCACTGAGGCAGCACCCCAGGCCCACCACCTCGCTTACCCCGGTGGAAGAGGCAGAGGCCTCCAGGTCTAGGCCTGCGCCCGCCTGCAGGGGGCGCCGCTCCTGGGGCTGGAGCGCTCACGCCCCACCTGCAGACTGTTCCTGCTGGCGTTTGCTCTGACTTGCAAAGAACTTCTCTGACTTGAGAAATAACTTCTGGAGGGACCTGACTGGTCCAGTACAGCAGTGACTGGCCCCGCTACCGTGCTCCAAGCCCGCCTGGCTAGGGGCTGCAGGATGGGCACAGAGGGTCATCAGCCCACCCTCCTAAAAAGTTCCGGGGACTGGGTGCAGTGACACACACCTATAAGCCCAGCAACTCAGGAGCCCAGGCAGGACTGCAAGGTTGCTCAGAGGCAGAGCACCCTCGGGTTCAACTCCCAGAAGTTAAATAAATAAATTAATTAATTAATAAAAAGGAAAGAAAGAAAATATCCCATGGCAGCCTGGGCTGCCCAGGCCTCCCACGGGTGGCCCGGGAGGAACTTAAGCTGAGAGCTGCACTTCCTGGGAAGACAGAAGCTACAGAGCAGCAGCTAATTGCTTTGTGCTGCAAACCAGCAACACCTGCACACGGCTGCACCTGGCCCTGGAGGAGCCGGAGCACCTGAGGATGGGCCCAGCTGCCCCGCCGGCCTGGTGGCTCAAGCCAGTCATCCCGGTACTTGGGAGGCTGAGACAGGGTGATGGCAGATTCGCCGCCAGCCTCAACTACTTAGTGGGGCCCTTTGAAACTTAATGAGACCCTGTTTCAAAATAAAGAATAAAAACTAGGAAATCAGGTGTGGTGGAGCAGGCTTGTAATCCTAGTACTTGGGAGGCTGAGACAAAGATCGCAGGTTCTTGGCCACCTCAGCTACTTAGTGAGGCCCTCCACATTTTAGTGAGACCCTGTTTCAAAATAAAGAATAAAAAATAGGGCTGGGAGTGTAGCTTGGAGGTAGAATGCCCCTGGTTTCAACCCCCAGTACTGCAATAATAATAATAATAATAATAATAATAATAATAATAAAAAAAAAAATAACAGAAGGAGTTGGCATGGTAGCCATGCTTATAATCCCAGTACTTGGGAAGCCTAGAAAGGAGGACTGCAGGTTAGATGCCTGCCTCAGCAACTTAGTAAGACCCTGTTTAAAAAATAATAAAATAGCCGGGCGTGGTGGCGCACGCTTGTAATCCCCCTTGCCTGGAAGGCGGAGACAGGAGGATCGCACAGGTTTGAAGCCAGCTGTGCTGGCTTAAGAGACCCTGTTTCCAAATAAAAATATAAAAACTAGGTATCTGGGAGTGTAGCCCGAAGTAGAAGGGTTTCCAGGAACCCTAGTACCACCAAATAAAATAAAAATAATAATAACAATAATAATTAATAATAATAATAATAATAATAATAATAATAATAACAACAACAACATAAGCCAGGCGTGGTGGCACACACTTGTAATCTCAGCATTTGGGAGGCTGAGACCGGAGGATCGCAGTTCGCAGACAGCCTCAGCTACTTAGTGAGGGCCTCTGCAACTCAGTGAGACCTGGTTTCAAAGTAATAAAAAATAGGGCAGGGGGGTAGCTCAGAGGTTGAATACCCCTGGATTCCATCCTCAGACCCGCAAAATAAATAAATAAATAAATAAATAAATAAATAAATAAAAGGCTGGGGGCAGAGCATCCCTGGGTTCAATTCCCAGAATCACAAAAATAAATAATAAAATTAATAATGGAAAAAATGCACTGGGCCAAACCCTCATCTGGAAGCTTCCTTTACCTACAGACAGCCGCTGCAGACAGAAGGTCCCTAGAAACCCGCTCAGCTCGGATCTCGTGGGACCCTGGCTGCAGGCCGACCTTCTCTCAGAAGCACCCACCCTGGCAGGTCTGGCTCGCAGTCTTGGATTCCTTCTGTTTACTCACCTTCACTGTCTGTCCTCTACCCCAAAAGCCACGGGCGCTCCCCCAACTATACCAACCCTACCAGGTCTGTACCAGAAGCCGGCAATCCCCAGAGAAGCCGGGCCCTGGCTGACTGGGAAAGGGCGAACCCACCGGGGAGGAGCCGGCAGGGCCGAGCTCACTCCGGTCCAGCCATAAAGAGGGAGGACGGCGCGGGAGGGCCACTCTCACCGCAGGGTCTACCGGGGACCCTGTCTTTTCTGTTATCAGTGATGTGGGATTGGCTTTCTTTCCTTTCCTATCACCCCCCCCACACACACACACACACATTTCGTGTAAATTTTTTCCCCTGAGAATCCAGTGTCCTTGGCCTCAGCAAATGAACTGCGAGGTCCTGACCCTGGGGAAGAGGTGGCTTCTCAGGTGGCTGCCCTGCGGGGAAGCCGGGGAGGGGATCAGACTCCCAGGAGCCCCCCCCCCCCCCAGCGCCAGCGCAGGGAACGAGGCCTCGTCAACAGAGCGGCGGGCAAGCTGAGTCTGTACGATCAGCAGGGCGGCACGGATCCCTGGACTTAGGTAGGATTAGTTAATGAACTTACCAAATTACTGGCAATTATTTTGGAAATGTTCTGGGGAAAGAGAGGGAAGACAGCAAATGAGGTGGATAAGCTTGGAAACAAAAGCGGCTCGATCCCACCCCTGGGCAGCTCCCCCCGCGGGAGCTGCGCCTGCGGTCGTCCCCCGGGAGGCCCCGCACCTCCGCAGACTCCGCTACGCGGGCTCTGGTGACCCGGGTTGCCATTCTGGCCCCAGGGACACACACGGGCCCCGGCATTAACGCTGTCCAGTGCAGAGTGACCGCTCCAGTCCCGAGGGCTGGTCGCAAGAGTTACAACAAATGTCACGTTTGGGATAATTCCGAGCCTCCGCTAGGCTTCCTATGGGTCACAGGATAAGAGGTGGTGAGAGTGGAGAGGAGCTGAGGGTGTGTATGGAGACCAGTAGCGCCTCTGAGCGTTTCCTACGGGTTGTTTGCTTATTCACCTTTCAATGAGAGTGTGCGTGCGTGTGTGGGTTTCTGGGAATGGAACCCAGGGCCTTACATATGCTAGACAAGGGCTTTGCCACTGAGCTATGCCCAGCCCTCAATAATTCTGCTTTAGTTAGTGTTTTTTGCTTTGTTTTGTTATTTGGTGGTGCTGGGGTTCCTGGAAGCCCTTCTACCTCCGGGCTACACTCCCAGACCTATTTTATATTTTTATTTGGAAACAGGGTCTCTTAAGCCAGCGCGGCTGACTTCGAACCAGCGCGATCCTCCTGTCTCCGCCTCCCAAGCACGAGGATTACAAGCGTGCGCCACCACGACCGGCTTTAGTTGTTTTTAAAAATTGACACATAAAAGTCAGTGTGGTGGTGCACGCTTGTAATCCCAGCATTTGGGAGGCTGAGACAGGAGGATCTCAGTTCAAGGACAGCCTCAGCTACTTAGGGAGGTCCTCTGCAACTTAGTGAGACCCTGTTTCAAATTAAAGAATAAAAATGGGGCTGGGAATGTAGTTCGGAGGTAGAATGACCCTGGGTTCCATCCCCAGTACCGCAAATAAATAAATAAATAGATAGATAGATAAATACATAAATAAATAAAGCCACATAAAAGCCAGGGTGGCAGATGCCTGTAATCCCAGTACTTGAGACGCTGAGACAGGAGGATCTCGGGTTCAAAACTAGCCTTGGCAATTCAGTGAGGCTCTCAGCAACTTAGTATGACCTTGTTTCCTAATAAGAAATGAAATAGGGCTGGGGGTATATCCCAGAGACAGAATGCTCCTGGGTTTAGTCTCCAGTACCACAAAAAAGACACATAAAATTGTACATATTTATGGGGTAGGATGTGATGTTTCCATACAAATATACAATGTACAATGTTCAAATCGGGATGATGACTGTCGTCTACTTCCTCCAACATTTATCATTTCTTTGCAGTGAAAACATTCAAAACCTTTTCTTCTCCTCCTCTTCCTCCTCCTCCTCCTTCTTTTTTGTGGTACTGAGGACGGAACCCAGGGGCATTCTACTTTGAGCTACTCCCCCTGCCCTATTTTTTATTCTTTATTTTGAAACAGGGTCTCACTGAGTTGCAGAGGGACTTCCTACGTAGCTGAGGCTGTCTGAACTGAGAACCACGATCTCCCGTCTCAGCCTCCCAGATGCTGGGATGACAGGCGTGCGCCACCACGCCCAGCTGTCTTCTGGGTGTTGACATGTACAGCCTGTGGTTGTTATCCAGTCACCTACTGAGGGCAGCACAGCGGCACCTCTTGCTCCTACTTTGCTGGAACTTGGTACATGGGTCGACCCCTCCCCACTGCCTCCCTGGCCTGGGGACCACCTGCCACCCAACGTCCATGTTGGCCGTTTTCAGGTCCCCATGAATGAGGATTTTCTTATGGCTGAATAATATAATAATATTCCTTCGTGGGGTGTGTGTGTGTGTGTGTGTGTGTGTGTGTGTGTGTGTGTGATGCTGGGGATCTGACCCAGGGGCACTCTACCCCAGAACTATACCCCCAGCCCTATTTTCTCCTCTTCTTAAATTGGACACGCGGCCTCACCTAGTTGCCGAGCGCCTTGCTGAGGCTGCCATGAGCCCGCTTTAGCCTCCTACGTACCGGGACCTGGGATCACAGAGCAGCCGCCCGCACCAACTACCACGTTTCCCTTACTGGTGCATCTGTGGGTGACACCGAGGGGGCCCCACTCCGCTGTGAGCAGGATGCGGTGCGCGCGAGGTGCAGAGGATCCTCCACGTGCTGATTTCGTACCTTTGGCTCTACACGCGGTGGCACTCCTAGATCACAGGGTACACTATTTCAACTTTTAAGGAAGCTCCATGCTGTTTCCACGTGTACTGATGATATTCCTGAGTGTGCAAGGGCTCCCTTCTCCTCGTCCTCACCAGCACTAGCTATCCTTTGTCTTTTTATTTTATTTGCGGTACCGAGGGATTGAATCTAGAGGTGTTCTCTGAGTTACAGGCTCAGCCCTATTTTATTTTTTCATGAAGCAGGCTCTCACTGGGTTGTCTCACTACTTGCTGAGGCTGTCCTTGAACCTGTGATCCTCGTCTCAGCTTCCCAGCCACTGGGACTAAAGGCGTGTGCCACCATGACCAGCATTTTCTTCTGCAGGGAAACTGTCTTCCTAACTGGAGACACGAATGCGGGGCTGCTGCTGCTGCTCCCCCGTTACCTCTCTGAACACTCAGAGTTTCCAAACTATGCCCAGGAAAAGGATGGCGTCCCTGGACAGAGTACCTGAACACCCCAAACGGAGCCCAGCAGCCTGGAGGGACTCAAAATCCTTCGAGACGTGGGCGCTCCCAGGGCAAAGGCACTGGAAGCAGTAAGTGTGGAGAACAGAGGAAGCTGGCCAGGAGCGAGGCTGGGCCACTTCCTGTTCACCTGTTCACCTGCCATCCATCTCTTTCTTTCTTTCTTTCTTTCTTTCTTTCTTTCTTTCTTTCTTTCTTTCTTTCTTTCTTTCTTTCTTTTTGGTGGTACTGGGGTTCCTCGAAACCCTTCTACCTCCGGGCTACACTCCCAGACCTATTTTTACATTTTTATTTGGAAACGGGGTCTCCTAAGCCACCGCGCACGGCTGGCTTCGAACCCGCACGATCCTCCTGTCTCTGCCTCCCAAAAACAGGGATTACAAGCGTGCACCACCACGCCCGGGTACCTGCCATCTTTCAATGGAGCATCCAAAGCACATCACTAGCCACTCTTCAACCTCCCCGGAGGACGACGCTGGCTCCAAGGAGCAAGAAACACCCCCCAGGATCACACCCCGGCCAATTCCTCTGCTCCCCAAACCTGTTCTGCAGACGCCTTGCCCAGCAAGTGCCTGAGAACAAGCCCCGTGACCTGTGCCTAGAGCCTCCCAAGTGTTTACACTCTTGCTTGGTTCATTTTACTCCTAAAAATACATTCCAAGAAAAATGAAAGTAAAAAAGAAAAGAGAGAGAAGCCGTGGGCGGGGCACCTGTGATCCCAGCCACTCCAGAGGCTGAGGTAGGGGGGTCACAAGCTTGAGGCCAGCCTGGGGGACTAGAGAGATCCTTTCTCAAAGTAAAAAGTGGAAAGGGCCGGGGCGCAGCGCAGAGGCAGATGCCCGGGTCAGTCCTCAGAACCACACGCACTGGCATGTGCGTGCCACTGGTTCTCACCTGGTGGTGTTTGTGAGCTGCGCGTGTGAGGTGAGAGTGGGTGGTCAACAGGGCTGCATGAGCATTTCGTTTTGTGCTTTTCAAATTTATATTCTTGCAGTACTAGGACTGAATACAGGGCCTTACACATGCTAAGCACACACTCTACCACTGAGCTACACCCTAGACCCAGGTATTTTGTTTTTACTGCTTTTAAAAGGGTAGGAGAACCCAGACATGGTAGCACATGCTTGTAATCCCAGCATTCGGGAGGCTGAGACAGGAGGATCATGGTTCACGGATAGCCTCAGCTACTTAGTGAGGCCCTCTGCAACTCACTGAGACCCTGTTTCAAAATAAAGAATAAAAAAATAGGGCTGCAGGCCATCTCCAGTACCTAAAAAAAAAAAAAGGTAGGAAAGCTGGGTGTAGTGGTCCATGCCTGTAAACTCAGTACCTGGGGGGCTGAGACAGGAGGGCTGAGTGGAGGGCAACTTGGCAAGCTGTGAGACTCAGCAACCTAACAAGATCCTGTTTCAAAATAAGAATAAAATAGAGCTGAGGGGATACCTCAGGGGTAGAATGTCCTTGGGTTCAATCCCGATTACAAAAAGAAAAGTAGGAGCCAGGGTTGGTGGTGCTTGCCTCTAATCCTAATACTTGGGAAGCTAGAACAGGAGGGTCACAGGTTCAAGACCAGCCTTAGCAACTTAGTGAAACTCTCAGAAACCTAGCAAGACCCTTTCCAAACAAAAAATTAAAAAAGGGTTGGGGGTGTAGCTTGGCGGTAATAATGCCCTTCTTGTGGTATTGAGTTCAGTCCCCAATACCACAAAAATAAAACCAACAGTAGGTGAAAAATTTCAAGCCAAGTGTGGTGGTACATGTTTGTAATCCTAATAATTAGCAGACTGAGACAAGAGAACCATGGTTCGCAGCCAGCCTCAGCTACTTAGAGGTCCTCCACAACTTAGTGAGAACCTGTTTCAAAATAAAGAATAAAAAATGGGGCTGGGTGCACAGTGCACAGCTTGAAGGTAGAATGCCTCTGGGTTCAATCCCCAATACCCCCCCCACACACACACCCAATCAAACAATCTCAAAGTAGAAACCAAGTCTTGGGGCTGGGGATACAGCTGGGGGTAGAGGACTTGCCGAGTACGTGTGAGGCCCTGTGTTCAACCCCCAGCACAATAAAACAAAACGAAGAAAAATCCCAGGTCTTCTTCCCCAGCTGCTTCCTGGCTTCGCCTCATGGAGAACCATGGGCCATTTGGAATGATTGTGCCTACACGTGCAGAGGATGGTGTGGCACTAAAACCAGAATACCGAGAGCGGTTATTTCTGAGTGGTGGGGTTGCAGCCGGGTGTTTTTCTTTTTCTGTATTGTGTGTGTGTGTGTGTGCGGGGGGGGGGGGGTTAATGGGGATGGGACATTCTACCTTCGAGCGATAATCCTAGCCCTATTTTTTATTCTTTATTTTGAAACAGGGTCTCGGTGAATTGCACTAAGTAGCTGAGGCCATCAGCAAACTGTGATCCTCCTGTCTCAGTCTTTTTCTGTAATTTTTAAGGTAAAAATAAGACAAAAACCTAGGCATGGTGGTACATGCCTGAAATCTCAGTACTTAGGAGCTGAGGCAAGAGGATCATGGAGCCGGGCGTGGTGGCGCACACTTGTAATCCCAGCATTCGGGAGGCTGAGACCAGAGGATCGTGGTTCACAGACAGCCTGAGCTACTTAGTGAGGCTCTTTGCAACTCAGTGAGATCCTGTTTCAAAAGAAAGGGTAAAATATAGGGCTGGGGGTATAGCTTGGAAGTAGAATGACCCTGGGTTCTACCTCAGTAACACACACACACACACACACACACACACACACACACACAACATCATGTGTTCGAGAACAGCAATGGAGCAAGACCCTATTTCAAAACAAAAAATTAAAAAAGAGTCTGGGGTGTAGCTCAGAGGTAGAACGCCCCTGGGTTCAATCCCTAGCACCACACCAAAAAAAAAAAAAAAAGAGAGAGAGAGAGAGAAGCCAGGTTTACCATCGACTAGGGCTGGGTGCGGGTGCCCACTGCCCCCATGCGACCAGTCCACTCCTGCCATCCTGGAGATCAAGGTGTGTAGTGTGTGAAGCAGTCAGCTGGGCAAAAATAAAATCAGCAAACTCCACACAAAAGAGAGGAACGCTTCAGTCAACACCAAAAAAGGGCTCAGGACGGAAACTCCTGATAACTGTTCTCAACTCATTTAGGAATCAGCATTAGCTACCAAAATGTAAAGTATTAGTTTTATTAAAATGCAAATCAATCAACTAATCTGTCTTCCTAGTAACAGTTGAATTGCAGTATCCGTGTCAATTAAAATAGTTTCCAATTTATTCTTGGCTGGAAGGAGGGTGGTCTTTTGCATTTTAAAACGCAAGCCTCCCTTTCATGAAATTTCTGTCGGTTCCTTCTTTTTCATGTTTTTAACTCATTTTAATTAAACTTGCTGGACTCCAAATATTCCGGAGCACACGTTTCAACCCCTTCCTCGGTAGACGGTGACTCCTTCCTCTCTGGGAAAGTGAGTTCACTGCAAGCTCGCTGTCAAGTCACCTGCTGGCTGTCGTGGCCTCGTCCAGAATCCTCAGCTTGGCAGGTGGGATTGGATGTTCTGTTTTTAAAAGTGACCATTTTAAGCCGGGTGCGGTGGCACATGATTGTAATCCCAGTACTCGGGAGGCTAAGACAGGAGGATTGCAGGTTCAAATCCAGCCTCAGCAATTTGTGAGGCCCTCTGTAACTTAGTGAGACCCTGTTTCAAAATAAAGAATAAAAAATAGGGCTGGGGGTGTAGCTCTGAGATACAATGCCCCTGAGTGCCATTCTGGTACTTCTGCCAAAAAAAAAAAAAAAAAGTGACCATTTTGAGTAGGATGAGATGGTGCACCCCTGTGATCCCCACTACCTGGGAGGCTGAGACAGGAGGCTGACAGGTTTGAAGCCAGCCTCAGCAGCTTAGCAAGGCCCTCTCCAATTTAGTAAGACAGTTTCAAAATTAAAAAAACAAAAAACAATAAGTGGGGTGTAGCTCAGGGGTAGAAGCCCCCTGGGTTCGATCCCCAGGACCACATTCCCCCCACGTGACCACCTTGAAGGAAGTGAGTGTGGGGTCTTCCTGCTTGCTGCTAGACCTTCTGGGTGACTGGGGACACTGAAGACAGTCCCAGAGCTAACTGGTGAACAAGAGAAACCATTGCCTGGCACCAAGGTCTCAGATGGAGCACGCTCACCAGAGCCCAGCCTCGGCCCGTGCGGCAGCCTCCCACACCAAGCCCACCACACGGAGGACTCCTACCCATGAATATGTCACTGGGTTTGGAATCTTAAGACAGCATCAAAACCCGACTCTAGAGGCGACTAGCATTAACTACAGCTGCGCTCCGCCGTCTTCTCCCACTGCACCGTGAGGAAGGCCCGAGAGGCGGGCGGCCGGTGCCACACACCCAGGCCAAGTTACTTATGCAAGAAAATCTACATTGCATATTGACCACGGCAGGCCAATAAATCCCCCTTATGGGGATTTAATTCCCAGCTTTTGACCTCTGGATGAAAACAAGTGAATCATCTCCTCCTGCTAGATTTACACCAAAGCTCTTCTCAGTAAAGTGATTTAGGAATGAGGAGAACAGGAAAGGGCCCAGGAAGGGGCTTTATAAGTAGAAAGACAAAACAAAGTCAGAGCAACAAACGGGTAAATGGCGCCCAGCTACAGGGCTCAGGGCGCAGATCATAACAGATCAGTGTCTGCCAAAGCTGTGTCCTGCCCCAGTTATTGTGTGTGTGTGTGTGGGGGGGGGTACTGGGGGCTGAACCCAGAGGTGTTCTACCTCCAAGATACACCCAGCCCTATTTATTATTTATTTATTTATTTTTTGAGGGTCTGGGGATGGAACCCAGGGGCATTCGACCTCTGAGCTACACCCCCTGCCCTATCTTTCTTTCCTTCCTTCCTTCCTTTCTTTCTTTCGTGGTACTGGGGTTCCTGGAAGCCCTTCTACCTCCGGGCTACACTCCCAGACCTATTTTTACATTTTTATTTGGAAACAGGGTCTCCTAAGCCAGCGCGTGTCGCTGGCTTCGAACCTGCGCGATCCTCTTGTCTCTGCCTCCCAAGCGTGGGGATTACAAACGTGCGCAACCAAGCCTGGCCTTTTATTCTTTATTTTGAAACCGGGTCTCACTGAGTTGCAGAGGGCCTCACTAAGTAGCTGAGGCTGTCTGGGAACCGTGATCCACCTGTCTCAGCCTCCCTAATGCGGGGATCACAAACTTGCACCACCACACCTGTCTTATATTTTTTATTTTTAAAAACAAGGTCTCATTAAGTTGTTGAGGCTGACCTTAAATGCCTGTGATCCTCCCATCTCAGCCTCCCAAGTACCAGGATTACAGGCATGTGCCACCACACCTGGTTTGTGAAATTCTTAAAAACTAGTACTATAAGCCGGATATGATGGCACACACTTGTATTCTCAATATTTAAGAGGCTGAGACAGGAGGAACACGGCCAGCCTCAGCTACTTAGTGAGGACCTTCGCAACTTAGTGAGACCATTTCAAAATAAAGAATAAAAAATAGAAAGCCGGGCATGGTGGCGCATGCTTGTAATCCCAGCATTTGGGAGGCTGAGACCAGAGGATCGCAGTTCGTGGACAGCCTCAGCTACTTAGTGAGGCCCTCTGCAACTCAGTGAGACCTGGTTTCAAAATAAAGAATAAAAAATAGGGCAGGGGGGTAGCCCGGAGGTCGAATGCTCCTGGGTTCCATCCCCAGACCCGCAAAAAAACCCCAAAAAACAAAACAAAAAAAACATAGAGCTGGTATTATAGTTTGGAGGCAGAATGCCCATGGGTTCAATCCCCAGTACTGCAAACAAAATAGCCAGACATGTGGGGCATTCCTGTAATGATAGTACTTGGGAGGTTGATGAAAGGTTCAAGCCCACCCTGCCCCACAGGGGACAGGACTGGAAGCTAGGAGGCGGAGCCCGGTGATTCCGAGAGGGGAACACGCCTCCCGGTCAGGAAGAAGCGAGTTCAGAGTTCCGAGGAGTTCAGAGTTCCGAGGGAGGCCGGAAAGAGACACACAGAGAGACACAGAGAGACGGGCTCTCCCCCACCACGAGCCCCAGCGGGCACGCGGGGGCTGGCGGCTGACTTCCCACGAATAAAGGCATCCATATCATTTATTATGGATCTCCGCGTGTCTCTGTGCCAAATATTTTTCGGTTGAGACAGAAGGATTGTAGGTTCAAGGCCAGCCTCAGCAACTTAGTGAGAACTTCAAAATAAAAACTAAAAGCTAGATGTGTTGGTACACACTTGTAATCCCAGCATTTGGGAGGCTGAGACAGAAAGACTGCGGTTGGGGAAAGCCTCCGCTATTTAGTGAGGTCCTTTGCAACTCAGACCCTGTTTAAAAAAAAAAAAAAAAATTAAATAAAGACTGGGCATGGTGGCGCACGCTTGTAATCCCAGGATTTGGAAGGCTGAGACAGGAAAATCGCACAGGTTTGAAGCCAGCCTCAGCTACTTAGTGAGATCCTGTTTCAAAATAAAAAATATATAAAATAGGCTGGGGGTACAACCCAGAGGTAGAGGCCCGTGGGTTCCATCCCCAGGACCACAAAAAAAAAAAAAAAAAGGACTGACTGGAGGTGTAGCTCAGAGGTAGAATGAATGTCCCTGGGTTCCATCCCCAGTATTGCAAAAATAAATAAATAAATAAATAATAAATAAATAAATAATAAAATAGAACTGAGGGTGTAGTTCAGAGGTAATAACATCCCTGGGTTCAAACTTCAGCATCAAAAAAGAAAAAAACTGAGCAAGGCACGGTGGCGCACACTTGTCATCCCAGCATTTGGGAGGCTGTGACCAGAGGGAGGATCAAGGTTCACAGACAGCCTCAGCTACTTAGTGAGGCCCTTTGCAACTCAGAGAGACCCTGTTTCAAAATAAAGAATAAAATAGGGCTGGGGGTGTAGCTCAGAGGTAGAATGCCCCTGGGTTCCATCCCTAGTACAAAAAAAAAAAAAAAAAAAAAAGGCTAAAAATTATTCTATTGTTTACACTTTCTTTTCTCTCTCTTTTTTGTGTGGGGATTGAACCCAGGGGCATTTTAGCTCTGAGCTACATCCTCAGCTCTATTGTATTTTTCATATTTAATACTATTCACATTGACAGGGCCTCACTAAGTTCCTGAGGCTGGCTGGGAACCTGTGACGGTCTCCTCAGCCTCTCAAGTACTGGGTCACGAATGTGCGACCCAGGCTAAGTTCTTCTTCATCTTCTTCTTTTTTTTTTTTTCCCGGGAAACAGAGTCCGGATAAGTTGCTGAGGTTGACGTCAAACCTTTGATCCTTAGCCAGGACTGGCTGCATAGGCTTAGAATCCTAGTACTGTGTCAGGTGCGCGCTTGTAATCCCAGCATCTGGGGGGCTGACACAGGAGAATCCAAGTTCCCGACTAGACTCTGCAACTTAGTGAGATGCTATTTCAAAATATAAAATAGCACTGGGGATGTAGCTCAGAAGTAGAACCCCTCTGGGTTCAATCCTCAGCACCAAAATCAACAAACACCCCCCCCCCCCGCAAAAAAAAAAAAAAAAAAAGCAAAAAAACTAGCTGGGTGTGGTGGTATAGCCTTGTAATCCCAGTACTTGGGAGGCTGAGGCAGGAGGACTGCAGGTTCACACCAGCCTCAGCTACTCAGTGAGGCTCTCAGCAACTTAGTGAGAACCTGTTTCCAAATAAAATATAAAAAAGATATGGGAGGATAGCCCGGAGGTAGAAAGCCCCTGGGTTCTACCCCCAGTACCACAAAGGGGAAGGGGGCAAAAAGCTGGGCATTGTGGCACACACTTGTAATCCCAGAATTTGAGAGGCTGAGACAGGAGGATCATGGTTTGTGGCCAGCCTCAGCTACTTAGTGAGCCCCTTTGCAACTTAGTGAGCCCCTGTTTCAAAATAATAAAAATAGGAAGTCGGGTATGGTGACATACACTTGTAATCCCAGTACTTAGGAGGTTGAGACAGGAGGATCCAGCTTCAGGACCGGCCTCAGCTACTTTGTGAGGCCTTCCACAACTTAGTAAGGGCTTGTTTCAAAATAAAGAATAAAAAATAGGACTGGGGGTGTAGCTCAGAGGTAGAATGCTCCCAAGTTCCATCCTTAGTACTGGGGGAAAAAAGCAGTTTTTCAAAAAACCCCAAAATCCCCTTTGGTGTAGCTCAGCGATAGTGCCTGTGCGAGCCCCAGCACTGAAAGAAGACAAGTAAAGAAATGGTAAAGAAATGGTAAGAATGATTGCCATTTGCTCAACATGCTCACCACTAGACATAAGACCCAAAGGAACAGAAATCAGCGTGCTGACGGGAGCCGCACAGCGGTGCCCCGCTGTGTCCCCACAGCTCAGGAGGCAGAGGCAGGAGGACTGCCAATTTAGTGAGACCATGTCTCAAAATAAAAATTAATGAAAGAGGATGGGGGACATGGCTCAGTGCTTACCTCCCACGTGTGAGGCGCTGGGTTTAATCCCCAGTACCATGAGTGCGTAAACACACACACACACACACACACACACACACACACACACACACACACACACCTCTGCCACAACACCTACAGTCTCACATTCCCTGCAGCCCTGTCTAGATATAAAACAACCCAAAGGTCTACTAATGGATGAATGGCTAAAGAGAGTTGCTTACTACAGAAGACAGCCATTAAACAACAACAAAAATGAATAAATCCACAAATAAATAAACAAAAACCCTCCCAACAAATGTGTCTCTCTGATAGAGCTCCCAATCGGGCTCACCCCGTGCTGTCTAAGCAATCCCATGTGGTGGTGACAATGACAAGGCTCTTTATTTATGGGGCTGGGGGCCATGGGAGGGCATCCTCGCATGTGCTGGACACGTGTTCGAGCAGAGCACTTTCCTAGGGCTGTCCCTGTGGCTGGGCCATGGAGTCGGGCTGTCCAGGGTGTAGGGAGGCCCCATCTGCGGCGGCAGCAGACGCAGTGGTGTCAGTCCCCATGGCCTGCGGTGGGAGGGTTGAGCTGGCCAAAGAGAGATCGATATAACTCTGTCCTAGAAGACAAACAAAACAGATTGGTTAATTCATTGGTTAACTTTTCAAGGTTAAAAAGAAACTAAGAAGCTGGAAAATACCCTCATCTGTTTCTTCAATTGAAAACATAGCCATGTAATTAAAAACTGCATCTCACAGCTCTTACTCACAAATACAGTGGAAGGAGGAAGCCCAGAAGCAGCCAATCAAATAGTAACATATGTAAATAGTCCAGTGTGGCTGGATATCCTGTCTCTAGGGAATGAGTTTTCTATAAGTTTGCCCTTTACAGACAGGCTCTTCAAGTAAGAAAACAAGATTGAATATTTTAATAGGATGTATGAGACTGCCGCGCCATGAGGAGGATTCAATCAGACATGGGATGTAGGGGGATATAATTTAGTTTTCATACATTTTCTTGGACTTGGCAGTACTTGAAAAACAATGAAAATGACCCAGCAACAAGATTCCAATTACTATCATGTGTGTAGTAGTTCAAAGTAGAACTAAGGTTCTTAAAACTCCCAAACCCCTTTCTCTAGTTTCAGTCTAATAAATAATTTGATTGGCTAATTTATTTCAAAAGTTGGGCTGTGACATTAAAACAAAACAAACAAACAAACAAACAAACAAAAAACAGCATGCCAGAGTCTTTGGTTCCTGAAAATACTGTAAAGAACCACTCCCAATGTATGTCTCAGTTACTAAGTGTAACACACAGGTCTCCAGCCAAAGCCATCTGCCTGGGCCTGGGAATCTCAAGGGTGTGTGCGGAGGGGAGACCCTTGCTCTTGCTGTCGCCAGGATGGGAGCCCCAGCACATGGGAGAGCCACAGGAGATGGAGGAGGGCCCTGGGGGCTGATGCCAACTGTGTAAAGGTCCAGCTCTGATCCTCACGGAGGGAGGGAGGGAGGGAGGGAGGGAGGGAGGGAGGGAGGGAAAGAGGGGGGGTCGGCAAGGAGAGGGTCAGAGCAACAACTCCAGAAGAAAGCTATACCAGCCCTGATATCAGATCCAACAAGAACCAGTGCCATCTTGTTAAGAAAACAGCACCTGCCAGGTGTGGTGGCGCACGCTTGTCATCCCCGCGGTTGGGAGGCAGAGACAGGAGGTTCGAAGCCAGCCTCACTGGCTTAAAAGACCCTGTTTCCAAATAAAATATAAAATAGGTCTGGGAGTATAGCCTGGAGGTAGAAGGGTTCCATCCCCAGTACCACCAAAAAAAAAAAAAAAAAAAAAAAAAAAAAAGAAAAGAAAAAAGCACTTGCCCCCTGCTGCTGGTTTGCATACTTGGGATTGAACCCAGAGGTGCTCTCCCACTGAGAAATATTCCCCAGAGCTCCCTCTGTTTTTGTTACTGAGGACTGAACCTGGGGGCATTCTACCTCTGAGCTCCCAGCCCTTTTTATTTTATTTTCAAACAGGCTCTTGCTAAACTGCTGAGGTTGGCCTCAAACCTGCAATCCTCTTGTTTCAGTACAGGGATTACAGGTGCACAACATCATGCCTGGCTCCCCCAGCCCTTTTTATGCTGAGATAGGGTCTCTAAGTTGCTCAGGCTAGCCTCAAACTTGCGACCCTTCTGCCTCTGCATCTGGAGCAGCTGGGATTACAGGATACGCCATTGTTTCCAGGAGTCTTTTTTTTTTAAGAGATTGGTTTTATTTATTTATTTTGGTGGTACTGGGATTCCTGAAAGCCCTTCTACCTCCGGGCTACACTCCCAGACCTATTTTATATTTTGAAACAGGCTCTCTTAAGTCAGTGAGGCTGGCTTCTAACCTGCGCGATCCTCCTGTCTCCACCTCCCAAGCGCGGGGATTACAAGTGTGCACCACACGCCTGGCCCAGTAGTCTTTTTTTGGTATGGACTGAAGCAAGAGGCTTCCTACCTCTGAGCCCCAGTCCTTTTATTCTGAAATAGGGTCTTGCTAAATTACTGAAAAATCTTTATGCTGCTAAGGCCGTCCTTGAACCTTGATCCTGCTGTCTCAGCCTCCTAAATACTGGGATTACAGACATGTGCCATCAAGGCCAGTTTGAAAACAGGATATGATAAGTGCTCTCGCTGTCTGCAAGCCTGGCTTTACAAACAAAAGAAAACCCCTCTTGCAAGACTGAGAGACAGGAGGATCAAAGGTTCAAGGCCAGCCTCAGCAATTTAGTGAGGCCTACAACAATTTAGTCAATTTAGTGAGACCCTGTTTCAAAATAAAAAATGAAAGGCTGAAGGTGTAGCCTAAAGACAGAATGCTACTTGGTTCAATTCTCAGTACAAAAGAAAAAAAAAATTAAAATACCCAGTAAACAAAAAGCCCTCTTTTTTTGTGTGTGGTACTAGGAATTGAACTCAGGGGCATTCAACCTCTGAGCTATGCTCCAAGCCTTATTTTCTTATTCTTTATTTTGAAACAGGGTCTCACGAAATTGCGGGGGGACCTCACTAAATAGCTGAGGCTGGTCTCAAACCTGCAATCCCCCTGTCTCAGCCTCCAAAGTACTAGGATTATAAGCATGGGCCACTTTTAAACAGCTATTCTGGTTCAGCAATATTTCGGCATAAGCCGGGTGTGGTGGCACATGCCTGTAATTCCAGTACTTGGAAGGCTGAAATAGGAGGATTGTAGGTTTAAGAACAGCTCCAGCAACTTAGTGAGAACCTGTTTCAAAATAAAAGATAAAATAGAGCTGGGAGTGTACCTCAGAGGTAGAAAGCCCCTGGGTTCCATCCCCAGTACCACAGAAATGAATGAATGAATGAGCAAGCAAGCAAGCTGGCATAGCGGCACACAGAATGCCCGAGTTCAACACACACACACTCAACACAAAAGTTATCAGTCTTGTTAAGAAATCATCCTGCTATCCTGCTATAGTTGTGGAGAATAGAGGTACCATAATTACAAAAATCTGCACTAGGAATTGCATACCAAGCCTTTAAAAAAGTGAAAATCTTTTTTTTTTTTTTTTTTGGTGGTACTAGGGTTCCTGGAAGCCCTTCTACGTCCGGGCTACACTCCCAGACCTATTTTTATATTTTTATTTGGAAACAGGGTCTCTTAAGCCAGAGAGGCTGGCTTCGCGATCCTCCTGTCTCCACCTCCCAAACGCGGGGATTACAAGCGCGCACCACCACGCCCGGTTAAAAAAGTGAAAATCTTAAGCTACAGAAATAAAATATATAAACTAACCTTGTCATGTTGGGGAACACTGAACAGGCAGGGAGAGTATGGGCCAGAACAACAATGGGCCTCCGGTTTTATTTTCAGGGTTTGCAATGTCCTGGTCAGCCACAAGGCCTACAGACAAGATGCAGGCCTGCCCAGGGCTGTGTCGGCCCGTTCCTCTGTGCACTCTGCACCAGTCCACCTCACTCTCAACCAGCCGCCTGCCTCAGAGCTGACCTCGGCCCAGATG
The DNA here is from genome assembly GCF_963383645.1 of Muscardinus avellanarius. Lineage (NCBI taxonomy): Eukaryota > Metazoa > Chordata > Mammalia > Rodentia > Gliridae > Muscardinus > Muscardinus avellanarius. The sequence goes on from NC_137802.1 coordinate 33,150,372, forward strand.
CAAATGAGCACAGGTGGCCCCATCACCGGCTCAGTCCCCCCATCACCCGCTCAGGCCCCCCATCACACGCTCAGTCCCATCACCCGCTCAGCCCCCCCATCACTGGCTCAGTCCCCCAACACCAGCTCAGTCGCCTCATCACCCGCTCAAGTCCCCTCATCACCCGCTCAATCCCCACTTCACCAGCTCAGTCCCCCCATCACCCGCTCAGTCCCCCATCACCAGCTCAGTCCCCTCATCACCCGCTCAGTCCCCTATCACCAGCTCAGTCCCCCATCACCAGCTCAGTCCCCCCATCACCCGCTCAGTCCCCACTTCACCAGCTCAGTCCCCCCATCACCAGCTCAGTCCCCCCATCACCCGCTCAGTCCCCACTTCACCCTCTCAGTCCCCACTTCACCCACTCAGTCCCCCATCACCCGCTCAGCCCCCCATCACCCGCTCAGTCCCCATCACCAGCTCAGTCCCCCCATCACCAGCTCAGTCCCCACTTCACCCGCTCAGTCCCCCATCACCCGCTCAGTCCCCCCATCACCCGCTCAGTCCCCATCACCAGCTCAGTCCCCCATCACCAGCTCAGTCCCCCCATCACCAGCTCAGTCCCCCGGCAGGCAGTGTTGCCTGGCCCAGTCTTCACTTCATCACATGGACCTGCCTATCTGACAATAAACAGAAGTCTTTCTAGCTATTTCAACAAAAAAATTAAATGGCATGGAGGGAGAGTTTCTCCGGCAGAAGGGACAGTGTGACTTTAAGAGGCGCGCTGATGAGAGGGAGCCGAGCAGGCAGCACAATGCCATTTAGCCTTCGCCTCGCCTTGCTTGCCTGCACCAGACCCCATCATTACCCCCAACAAATGCTTCCGCTCCCGCCACCATTGAGCCGCAAGCAATCGCAGCGCAACGCCTGGGCCAAAGGCAGCAGTTACTGTCCGCAGCGGGGTTCACATGTCAGAGCAGAGAGTGAAATGCTGAACCCGTGTTTTGATAGAACATCATTTCACACTCAGGTGCGCAGACTGACATATGCAGCTGCTTGTGGCAAGGCAACTCGGGAAGCTGAGTGGTCTGGGTTCTTAAAATATTTGGAGAAAGAGCGAGAATACGAGTAAGGGATCACTGCAATCTAAACACCTCTAGCAACCGATTTTGGCGCCTTCCTCTCCCGCTACCATCAGCCACCATTTGCACTCACAAAGCGCGCCAAGCCTTGCTCCTGCTGGGGCCCTGGTCTTTCAGATCACGCCATCTCTTACCAAGAACCTGGTGACAGCCTTCCACCTGCCTATTCTGCTCCCGCCTCTCTCCACCGCCTCCACCTTTGCTCTAGAAACATACCGAGCAGACCCTCCTTGGGATCCAGGAGAGCACTGAGTCAAGGACCTTCCAGATCTGGCTGCCGGGCTGGGCCCAAGCTTGCTCTTCTCATCCAGGGCTTTAGCACCGCTGGGCTTTGTGCTCCTAAGTGATAGTGCACAGCTCTGATAGTGCACAGCTCAAAAGACGCAGCCCAAGTACGCCAAAAGAATGTTATAAACCTCCCTCAAACAGTTTTTTCCCTAGTTCTGGGGAAGGAACCCAGGGACATTCTACCTCCGAGCTACATCCCTAGCCCTTTTTTTTTCTCCCCCACTTTATTTTGAAACAGGTCTCACTGAATTGAAAATGGCTTTATTAAGTAGCTGAGGCTGAGAACTGTGATCTTCCTGTCTCAGCATCCCAAGTGCTGAGATTACAAGTGTGCACCACCACACCCATCATCATTTATTTAAATAACATATAAACAAGCTCTAACTTAGAAATTTCACAGCATTAAAAAAAAAAAACTTATTTCCAAGCTGGTTGTGGTGGCACATGTTTGTAATCCCAGTACTTGGGAGTCCGAGACAGAAGAATGGCAGGTTTGACCCTGTTTCAAACTAAAGAAAAGCTGGGTATGGTGGTGCACACTTATAATCCCGGCATTTGGCAGGTTGAGGATCAGAGTACGCGGACAGCCTCAGCTACTTAGTGAGGCACTTTGCAACTCAGTGAGACCCTGTTTCAAAATAAAGAATAAAAAATAGGGCTGGATGTGTAACTCAGAGGTAGAATGCCCCTGGGTTCCATCCCCAGTACTTGGAAAAAAAAAAAAAAAGAATAAAATCGGACTGGGAATGTAAAATGCCCCTGGGTTCTACTTCCAGTACCACAAAACAAACAAACACCCAAAAAACTTGTATTTTCATCTGATTTTTCCCTACAGATTTTTGTTCTAATATAATTGTTTTATGCTTGAAAGTCTTTTACCGATCATCCTATTATACTTCTTGACCACAAAAATAGGTAGTTAAATAAAAATACTTCTGATTTTTTTTTTTTTTTTTTTTTGGCAGTACTAGGGATGGAACTCAGGGACATTCTACCTCCGAGCTACACCCCCAGCCTTATTTTTCATATACTTTGAAACAGAGTCTCCCTGAGTTGCAAAGGGCCTCACTAAGTAGCTGAGGCTGTCTGTGAACTGCTATCCTCCAGTCTCAGCCTCCCAGATGCTGGGATTACAAGTGTGCACCACCACGTCCGGCACTTCTGAAATATTTTAAATAAAAATATGGGAATTAAAATAAGTCTCTACGATCAAAAAATTTCTTCTGAATTGGGTTTTCATCAGTTTTTATGAGGCTATAATTGTAATACAGTATATCACAATTTTATTGAAAACTCCTTTGTGTGTGGGTCTGGGGATGGAACCCAGGGGCTTTGATCTCTGAGCTACACCCCCTGCCCTATTTTTTATTCTTTATTTTGAAACAGGGTCTCACTGAGTTGCAGAGGGCCTCACTAAGTAGCTGAGGCTGTGCGCAAACCGTGATCCTCTGGTCTCAGCCTCCCGGATGCTGGGATTACGAGTGTGTACCACCACGCCCGGCTGAAAACTTAGTATAAATATGAAGTATGTTATTGGAAGTGAGGCTTTCCCCACACTTTTCATGGATCTATGGATGCATATTACTTATTACTATAATGAACAAAAGAACACTCAGCATCAACTCTATTTCTGTTTTTAATAGAGGTATGCATTGAAAACCCTTGTCACATGAGCAAGTAGAAAAGAATGGGAGTTTTGTCATAACAATGTTATCTGATTCTTCCTATTCCTTCTGGACTCTATGGTAAAAAAAAAAAATCTTATGATCCACCAAGAGTTACTTTGAGGATCGGGCGACAACTGCCCTCACAGTCTCCCGCAGTTTCTCTGCAGTCTGGCTTTGTGCCAGGCAGGACACTGTGAAGACCAGGCACAGGGAGAACCACTTCCTCACACGTGTTCTACCCCCAGAAGCCCACCTCTTCACACTCTGGGTCTGTGGTTTTCGGGACATCTTTGCACTCTCAACATGAAGATGGGTGTGGGGAACATAGTTTCTCCCAAACCCAGACAGGTGCTAGATCTGGTGTTGATGCTGAGGGAGGAGTCAAAGCATCTGAAAAGCAACAGAACACACCCAAACCCCTCACCCCATCGCAAAGAAAGCAAACTAGAAACCAGGCAGCCAAAGGCTCCTACCGCCCCGCCCCTTCCTCACCAGGGGTTGGCTGTGTGAAGACCTACTATCAATCCTTCAGGTTAGCCTTGTCTTCCTCTGTTCTCCAGGGTAAGCACAGAGTTTAATACTTGAGATCCCCTTAAGGCTATGCATAATGAACTTGGTTTAAAAGAAAAAAAGGAAACATCATTCCTGCTCCCGATCACATTAAGAATCGAGATTTGAATCACTGATCTGAACACCCCCCACCCCGCTCTCTCCCCTCCCCCTCCACGTGCTGGTCTCAACGGCCAGTGGGAAAGTCCAAGGTAGAAAACGTATTAATGTTGGTATCTTGCAGGAGAGGAAGCGACAGAGTAATTAACAGGACTTGGACCTAAGGTAGAAGGTCGATAGCAGGGGCTCTTCCTTGAATTAAAATTTAACTTACCCTTTATTGCAACCTACAAAAGCAAGTAATGAGCACTAACATTTTTATTTCTTTTAAACTGTCATTTAGGCTGTAGAGGGGATAATTACCTATCTCTAGTGTAGTAAGGTTTTATAACCCTTAGTGAGGCATTTTCTAATTTAATATTTTTACTGTATTATCATAAAACCTGTTTCTGGAAAAAAATGATCATGGATTAGCAGCCATTTTCCATAAAAGATAGAACGTGTGTGCGCGTGTGTGTGTCAGGGTTCAGCATTTTATTGTGTGGCTCTGCAGAGACTCGGCCAGGCTCAGCCTGGCGCTGTGGCCTGCCCTCTTCGATGCTGGGTGAGGTCTGTGCTGCCCACATACAACGATGCGGCGACGCATGGGCACAAACACGCTCCCTTCAGTTCCACACACACACTTCTCACACGGCTGCAACACAGATCACTGTCTTTCAGGATGTTATGTGGGCAAACAGGACAAAGGAGAATATTAAACCTGCAAATGATCTGTGTGGGGCTTTCAATTTGCTAGGTCAGTAGCTTGCGGCACTGGAGACTCTGAAGGACTTCTTCAGGCTGCTCTCTAGAAAAGCACGCTCCTCCTACTCCAGCCCAGGCACCCCTAGGCTCCAGACATCCCCCAAAGCCACTGCACCTGCCTGCGCCTGTGGCCAAGACAGGTGAGCAAAGAAAGCAGCCATCTCACCACTCCCTAAAGAAGCCAATATAGTCAAAAGTACTTCACAGTCCCAGAGCAAGTTACATGCCAGTCTTCCAAAGACAATAGCAGAGACAATAGTGTTGCTTTCCTGATTATACATAACTTCCCCTTGGTTAACTTGAAGTTGTTCCTTTGTTGCTTCACGGGGAATGGTATCCTTAGGTATAGAGACACATCCAGAATGCAGCCTGGCTCATCTTTCCCTTTCCAGCCCTCGAGCTGCTTGCTGAAGTGGTGCAGCATCTATTTCTGCCTTAGCTCAACATATATATATATATGGGTTAAGGGAAAGCCAGGCATGGTAGTGCATGCCTGTAATCCCAGTACTTGGGAGGCTTTGTAGAGGAGGATCACAGGTTCAAGGCCAGTCTCAGCAAATTAATGAGCCCTGTTTCAAAGTAAAAAATAGAGCCAGGAGTATAGCTCAGAGGTAGAACACCTTTGGGTTCCAGGTACCACAAAACAAAACAAAACAAAAACCAAGGGAAAATGCAAACACTCAAGAAGAAAAGTCACACTAAGGGCCCCAAACCTAAATTCACACACACCTCTGCATCAACAGACTAGCCCCGTCACTGATGATAGATGTGTGTTTTCCAAAGTTATTGCTTGTACAAACCTGTAATCCCGGTATCTGGAAAGCTGAGACAGAAAGATCACAGGTCGAGACCAGCCTCAGCAAGTAGTGAAACTTCCATCAACTTAGTAAGACCCTGCTTCAAAATAAAAACAAAAACAAAATAGGGTGAGGAGCCGGGCGTGGTGGCGCACGCTTGTAATCCCAGCATCGGGAGGCTGAGACTGGAGGATCACGGTTCGCGGACAGCCTCAGCTACTTAGTGAGGCCCTCTGCAACTCAGTGAGACCCGGTTTCAAAATAAAGAATAAAAAATAGGGCAGGGGTGTAGCTCGAAGGTCTAATGCCCCTGGGTTCCATCCCCAGACCCGTAAAAAAAAAAAAAAAAGGATGGGGATGTAGCTTAGAGGTAGAATGCCCCTGGTTTCTGTCCTCAGTACAGAAAAAGAATATTGGTGATGCTACTGATGCCACTTTCTTTTTATTTCACATTTTTGTTTTCGAAACAATTTACTCGGTGCTGTGGAAGCTTAGAAGCAAGTACTAGATGCTTATGTCCCTGGCCTCAAAATAGAACTCATTAATAAACTACAAAGAAATATTTGTATGCCTATGTGACTTCTGTCAGCTGTTGAGAAGATTACAAGGACACAGGAAAGGCACAGCACAGACAAGCGAGCAGTGTGAGGGCTGTCGCCAGTCTGTGCAGGACAACTCCACTGGAGACACACTGGACCCAATTCTGCCCTGCTGCAGCCTGTCCCCTAGGCCCCTGTCCCTGCAAGCAAAGCTGGCTACTGTCTGATGTCTTCCTCTAACATAATCTGTCCTTTCCAGGCTAACCGGCCTCAATTCCCTCCACTGCTCTCGTGACAGTCTCCCTGCCGGCCTAACTGAAACTGCATCCTCTGGTTTGCTGGAGCTCACAGTGAGGTCTTCAGAAACTCTTGGCCAGGCTCAATGTAGCTGGCATGGTCTAGACAGCTGAGTGGGCAGAGGACTCCACTGCCTACTACACTCTTTTTTTTTTCCTTTTGGTGGTACTGGGGATGAAACCCAGGGGCATTCTACCTCCAAGCTACACCCCAGTCCTGTTTTTTTTATTCTTTATTTTGAAACAGGGTTTCAATGAGTTCCAAAGGGCCTCACTAAGTAGCTGAGGCTGGCCGCGAACCGCAATCCTCCTGTCTCAGCCTCCCAAATGATGGGATTACAAGCGTGCACCACCACACCCGGCATTTCTTCTTCCTTTTTTATTTAGTTTTTCTCTTCCTGGTATTACAGAGTCTACCCAGAGCCTTGTGGGTACAAGGCAAATGTTCCACTGCTCCATGCCCAGTCCTGCCTCCTGCATTCTGAAAGCAGACTTCTCTACTTCACAGAGCTCCTTCTGTTGTCTACTAATACCAGGCGTTCCAGTATCTGCTGAAAAAGGTGTCTCTTTTATTATCTCTTGGCACATGCTAATGTTACCAAACAAAGGATCCTCTTCTAAGAAAACACGTGCCTCCATTCTAATTGTCAGAAACCAAAGTGGGCCAAAGGGCTAAGGCGATGCACGGCTCCGCTTTCTCCTCAGAGATGTCGAAAGCACCACAGGCAATAGCTTTCTTTTGTTATATCCGTCAACAGGAAAAGCACGTCACCTGAAGCGAAGCACGCCATTTGATAGGGCACGCAGCACGGCAAGGAACGCACGGCGGGCGCGATCTGGTGTCGGAGCCCATCCTGCTGCTGCTCAGACCCTTACCATACCAGGACCCCGGCCTCTGGAACCTTAGCTTCCTCAGCAGTAAGAGGGTGGCGGTATCCTCCTCAAATATGCTGTTTTAGAGCACTGAGCAAAGTTCCCATTGCACAAACAGCTCGGTCATCTATGCTGATGGAAAATGGAACAGGACACGGCAGGCAGTGTGCGGGAGCTGCGCCCTGAGGAGGGCCTGAGTGCCCGTGCCTCCCAGTAACAGACAGAAATGGCACCTGCCTTCACCAGGTCTGCTTCTCTCCATCCGTTCCACTCCCTTCTGGTGACTTTACAAGTGAGGGAAAGGCGGTATGATGTCTCTGTGGCCTGCAAGGGGAAATACACTGGTCCACATGGCCCACAGGGCCCTGTGCAGGTCCAGGAACAAGAGCGGAGGCTGGTGACATCCAAGCCGGTGCAGCACAGACACAGCTCTTAGCAAGAGCGTCACTTGGTCAGAAGACACATAAGTCCTGAGAGTGGACAGTGAGCCAAAGAAAGGCTAGTATAGAACTTTCCCTCACTCTCCACCCAATGTCCCCCCAATAGCAAAAAGTGGACCATGGGCCTTTTTTTTTTTTTTAAACTCTCCTGGGGAACTGAACCCACAGCTTCCTGTATGTTAGGACAGTGCTTTACCTCTTAGCTACATCCCCAGCCCTTTAATAATTTTCTTTTCTTTTCTTTCTTCTTTTTCTTTTCCTCCTTCTCCTCCTCCTCCTCCTCCTCCTTCTCCTCCTTTTTGGTGCTACTGGGGATGGAACCCTGGGGCATTCTACCTCTGAGCTACCCCCCTGGCCCTAGTTTTTATTCTTTATTTTGAAACAGCCTCACTGAACTGCAAAGGGCCTCACTAAGTAGCTGAGGCTGTCTGCAAACAGCGATCCCCCTGTCTTAGCCTCCAGAATGCTGGGATTACAAGCATGTGCCACCATGTCCAGCTTAAATTTTTATTTATTTTTTATTTTTTTGGTGGTACTGGGGTTCCTGGAAGCCCTTCTACCTCTGGGGTACACTCCCAGACATTATATAGATATAATTTTTTTTGGAAACAGGGTCTCTTAAGTCAGCGTGGCTGGCTTTGAACCTGCGCTATCCTTCTGTCTCCACCTCCCAAGCGTGGGGATTACAAGCGTGCGCCACCAAGCTCGGTGTTTAAATTTTTATTTTTGAGGCAGGGTTCTGCCAAGTTGCCTAGACTGGCCTGGACCTTGTAATCCTCCTGCCTCAGCCTTCAGAGTTGCCAGAGTTATAGGCACGTGCCTGGATGGATCCCAGGCTTGTTTCCTAAAATCTCACCACATTCCACACCACAAAACAAACCCAAAACGAACAACAAAAACACAAAATAGCCTAAAACAAAGAAACCTTCTCCCACCTAAGACCTATTTCTTAACAGGATCAAGTTATCAAAGCAACCAACAGTGACTCAGAGAATTCCCTCTTGTATCACTCACTAATTACCCAGATCTGCATACAAGGTAAATCATCTCTATCAGACACCAGCTGAACTCCTCAGACTGTTCCAAGACCGCCGAGCTGCAGCTGCCATAGTTCGCCACAAGGTGGCGCATATGACTCATTTCTAAGGGGACCAGGCCTGGAGGAGACCCGATGCGAATGCAGCCCATAAATTACCCTGTGTCTGCTCTCATCACCCTTCTCCCAGGGCTTGAAGGAGACTGGAGAAGGTCTGTTCCAATGCGCTCTTTCGGTCAGGTCAGAACTAGGTCCTTCAAACCTCTGCAAATGCTTTTAGCCCTGCAGTTTTAAATTACAGATGGTGACGTGTGGCCTCTGGCCTGTCTCCTAAAGATCAGACAGACTCAAGATTTATAAATGTTCAAAGAAGCAGGCTCAAGCCCCAAACAAAGGAACTGAGAGGATGGGGAGAAGGGATAAGCGGGGAGAGGGACAGAGGTTGGGAATGGAACTGGAGTTAAAATGGTGGAGGTTTTCTCCTCACTTGTCAGTTACAAATTCACTCCGCTTTAACAAAGGAAGAAAAAGACATGAAACTTCCACCATTCCTACAACTAGCCTCAAGCCTTTTATATTCTTTTAAAGAAAAATAATTTACCTAAGTGGACTTATGAGGGGCAGGAGCCATTCTTCAGATAAAAGGGATGTTGTTCCTTTCCTGTGCATTAATATTCCATATTCCTGGGATGATTTCCACTTTCACACTTTGACTGTTTTATAACAGATTTGATGCGAGAGAAGACAAATGGCCTCACAAAGAGAAGACGACAAATCATCTCACTGTTTTTAGCAGGGTTTTCTCTTTATTTTTATTTATTTTTATTCTGGAGCCAGGCTGCAGAGCTCTCTGCCTTGCTGGAGATGTTTAATATTAACGTCAAGCCACCGCGATCCTGGCAATAGAGTTGGCCGGTGTTGTGTTTACGGTTTTGTGACTGCTGGCTTCAGGAAGATGAAGCTCCTTGTTCAAACAGCAGCCCCTCTAACAGCTCCTGTTAAAAGCCAGGGTATGCTTCACTGCGTGGACGTGAATCATTCCTCCCCCGCAGGGAAGGTGAGACTGACACCCAGTCACATTTGTATCCTATCAGGACTGCTGCCCTGCCACCCAGGGATGGGGGCACAGGACGCGTCTCTCAGCTCCATCTGAACCTGAGCTTTCAGAGGACCAAAACATGCAGAAATCAGTGAGGGCGCTCACCCTCAGCCAGAGCGCTTCAGCGAGGCCTCTGCTGCGACTCTCGTACTGAGCTGCAGGGCTTATTTTGCTAAGAAACCCAGTTCCAACCCAGATGTGAAAAAAGCAACTACTGAGCAAACAAGTGCAGGGCAGCCGCGGAGGCTGCGTAGGCAGGGGCTCCGTGGGACGCGCTGCTCCCTGGTGCTGCTCCCGGCCGGGCTCAGGGGCCTGGTGTCGTCCTCCTCTTTTATCTGCCCTGTACCTCGCCCTTCCCATTCGGCTCCCTATCCTCCTCTCTTCTCTTTACACCCTGCCCTAGCAGTCCCCGGTCTGCTCTCAGTTCGGCCTCCTGTTAAAAGACCCCCAGCCAGAGCGCCGGCTCCAGCCTCTCCAGGCACTCCACCTGACTCCGAATAAAACCAAACACACCCCCTTGGCAAGGCTATTCTGTCATCTAAACTACATTTCTGTCGGTAATGGCAGCAAATTCTTGTTACTCCTGTCCCACACCGATCTCTCTTAAGGCATAAGCTGCAACACAAAGCTACAGGTATCCACACCATAATTTATTTGTGGTTCTAGAGCTTGAGCTTAGGGGCATTCTACCTCTGAACTACACCCCTAGCCTTTTTTGTTTTGAAACGGTTTCACTACATTGCTGAGAGGCTTGCTAAATTGCTGAGGCTGATCTTGAATCTTTGAGCCTCCTGTCTCAGCCTCTCAAGTACTGGGATTATAGGTGTGTATCAATATGCCTGACCCATACTGTAATTTCTATTTAAAAAATAAAATCCAACCTGGGACAGGGCTCCTGTTTGAACAATTTATTTTTATAGTAATTGAAAAAATGCAAACTGCCACTTCCATCTTTTTTGGTTTCTAACAGAATTCTTCAAAAACCGTTCCCCCCTCTGTAAATCAACAGGGCTTTTCGTAGAAAGGGCTGTTGTACCAGGTAAGTGACCTCCAGAGTCTGGCCCAGGACCACCGGGCTCTGGACATCTGAACAGCATCCTCTCTCCCCACTCCACTGAAGCTAGTCCCTGAAGCAGCACTTTGATGGCCTCAGCCAGTTACACGGCTGGCTTTAAAAAGCTTGATTGCTAAGTGCAAAATGAGTAGTTTGCATTTCTCCCCTGGAAGCCAGGGTCTGTTCTGGTGCAGAGTTGTGCCTTCCCTGCAGGTCAGCTGTGCACAGGAGGCGGAGTGCTGCCAAGTGTGTGTATGAGAAAATGTGTATTGATTTCTTCTTTCTTATAAAGGAGCACAAAGCAGTGAAGAACAATCGCTCCTCAGTCTTTTCAGTGATTCACATTCCACACCAGAGACAAAGGCTCAGGGCTGCCATATCCTCCGGGAGGCAGAAAGGAGGACTGGAGATCCACACAGGCCACCTCTCGCGGTGCCAGGCCGCCAACCCTGTGCAGGCCCACTACTGGGCTCCAGACCCAAGAGGGCCATGTGGCCTCCCTGCTCTGCACAAGCTATTCCCTGTCTGGCTGATGCTCCCTCACCCTGGGAAAGAAGTAGCCCTCAGTCTTATTTACCTTTTCAGTGGAGGTACCCGAGGGTAGGGAAGTCATTCTTGTAAAGTGCTCTGCTCCCAGAGGGAGACCATGGAGACCACACAGGTGTGGTTATGGCTCACTCAAGACCTCCCGGCCCAGGGTAGGTGGTAATGAATAGCTTTGTTACAGGTGCTTCCCAGCAACTGGACTTAGAGCACAAGGAAGCAGAGCCTTTATTTATATAGCCTTCTGCAGTTTGGCACTTAATGCCAACACTAAAACAGCAGCAGGCGATCAGGTTCCACAATGCCTTCTTAATGCACATACAGAATTCATTCCATAACTATTTTCTTCTTAAAACAAATCCTGAAAGCAGTCCAAACAACCGACCTAACGCTATAACTGGTCATCACAGAGTCCTAGGGCCTCTCCATGTTTCCAACAAGTAATTTGTAACAAGTAATTTGTAGGAGGATCAGCAGAAACCAAGTACCACAGCCAAGATGGCCAGGAGCAAACTTATGTAGAATTCAAAGTTTAGGGTATAGTCTCTTGAAAGAGATGGGCAAATAAGAGTGTTCATGAAAGATCTCTTCTTAAAGTTCATCAAAAGTAAAAATGACCTTGAAAAACCTCTAAGCAAAGGACTAGGAATGAGAAATCTCAAAGCTGGACTCCTCATTCCTGGAGTTTTTCCAACATGACCATGAGCTATAAACCAAATAGGAAGCTGCCCTCTAGCTGTGCAATGTTCTAGAATGCAGACATACACCACAGATAATTAAGAAGTAACCTGGTGGCGAAAGCTATATATAATATGAACACGTACAAAGTGTCATGGGAGCAGAGGGCAGTATATTAGAGGAGTTAGATGATTTGGAAAGATTTCAGTAAAATAGGCAAGAAACTTCACTTCATCCATCTTATAGGACTGTTTGAAAAAATAATCTTACCAGCAAATTGTACATATAAGCTGAAGGCCTTCAAAGGCATTTCAGATAGGAAGCCTATTACTGTTTTTGATTATACAAAAAATGGATGTCGTCTGTATTGTAGATAGAGTGCTATATAGACATGTGAAAACACAAACTGTTTTTTTTTTTTTTAAAAATAATTGCCAGTAAGGAAAAGCTGGGTGTGGTGGCACACACTTGTAATTCTAGTATTTGGGAGGCTGAGACAGGAGGATGCGGTTCTAGGCCAGCCTCAGCTACTTAGTGAGATCCTGTTTCAAAATAAAGAATAAGCCGGGCGTGGTGGCGCACGCTTGTAATCTCAGCTCTTGGGTGGCTGAGACAGGAGGATTGCACAGGTTCGAAGCCAGCCCCAGCTCTATTTAGTGAGGCTCTCAGCAACTTAGTGAGATTCTGTTTCCAAATAAAATAGAAAACAGGTTTGGGAGTATAGCCCGGAGTTAGAAAGCCTCTGAATACCACACACACACACACACACACACACACACACAGAAAAAAAAAAAAAAAAAAAAAAGGGAAGAAGGTGTAGCTCAGAGGTCGAATGCCCCTGGGGTTCCATCCCCAGACCTGCAAAAAATTAAAAAAAAAAAAAAAAAAAAAAACCAGTAAGGATTACTTTTAAAACAGTCCTCAGGGGGGATTTTTTTGGGGGGGGTTGGGGATGGAACCCAGGGGCATTCGACCTCTGAGCTACACACCCCCTACCCTATTTTTTATTCTTTATTCCTAATCTGGTTCTCACTGAGTTGCGAAGGCTCTCACTAAGCAGCTGAGGCTGTCCATGAATCGCGATCCTCTGGTCTCATCCTCCCGAATGCTGGGATTACAAGCATGCACCACCATGCCCAGCTAATTTTTTTTTTTTAAGAGAACATTTCATTCTCAAGGATCTAGTGAAGCTAGGCATGGAAACACATGCCTAGTACTTGAGAGGCGGAGACAGAAGAGTCAGAGGTTCAAGACCAGGCTCAGCAATGGGAGTGAGACTCTCAGTAACCTAGCAGGACCTTGTGAGAGGCACAGCTCAGGACTGCCCTGGGTTCCATCCAAAGCAAGGAAGAAAGGAAGGAGGGAGGCAGGGAGGCAGGGAATGAGTGAGCAAAGAAAAAAAAACCTTAAAAAGTAATTTTTAAATTTATTTTTATTGGTGCATTGTAATCACACATCACATTGGAGTACAAGACTTGAGAGGATATACAAGCACACATCATCCAGTTAGCCCTCATCCAGTCCCCATCCCATTCCCTCCCCCTCCCTCGATCCCATGCTTGTTGGTGATTAACTTTGATACATTTGTTTATGTATCTCCTGCTTTTTAAAGAGGCTCCATCCTCCCCTATTCCATACCCTCTGATGGGTCACCTTAATTGCTTCACTATAGGGCCCTTTCTATAGCTCCACCTCTTCCTGTTGCCCCTTTCCTCCTAGTTATTGCTGATTAGGGGAAGCATCTGGTTTTAATTTTCTGCGATATTTCTCTGTGCATGCTGCGTTGCAAATACCGATCCCACTCTTGATGGCCCCAGTTGTGGCCTGGCTACCTGGTGGACTGATCCAGACCTCACTGGCTCAAGCAGCGGCCTTGCCTCATGGGAGGCCCAGATTCTGGTCTCACTGGCCCCGACACTGGCCTAACCCCTCAGCTGGCTCCGATCCCGGCCTCGGAGGCCCCAGCACCGGCCTTGCTTCACGGCAGGCTCCAATCCCGGCCACGCTGGCCCTGGCACCAGCCTGACCCCTCAGCAGGCTCCGATCCCAGCCTCGGAGGCCCCAGTACCGGCCTTGCCTCACGGCAGGCTCCGATCCCGGCCTCGCTGGCCCCAGCACCGAACTAACCCCTCAGCAGGCTCTGATCTCGGCGTCAAAAAGTAATTTTTAAACTTTTTTTTTTGTGTGTGTGGTACTAGGGGTGGAACCCAGGGGCATTCTACCTTCGAGCTACAGCCCAGCTCTATTTTTAATTTTTTATTTTGAAATTGGGTCTGAGTTGAAAGGGCCTCATTAAGTAGCTGAGGCTGTCAGCAAACAGTGATCCTCCTGTCTCAGCCTCCCGAATGCTGGATTACAAGCGTGCACCACCACACCCAGCTGAATTTTTTAAACTTTAACAAGTATTGCTAGAGAGGAACAAATGGGTTCAAAGGAGAAAGAGCCCCGCTCAGTCTGGGGCAGGTAGTGATTACAAAAGTCTCTCCTGAGAGGCTGGCATCTTCAATGACTAAACATTTTGGCAGCAGAGCACAGAGTGGATGGAGAGGGAGGCACTCCAGGCAGGAACAAGGAGAGGAGACTCAGTGGAGGGACAGGGAGTGCTCCTGGGATGGCAGAGGGTGCACTGCTGAGACAAGTGAGCAGGAGGGACAGGACAATGAAGGCCCCACTCAGCACAGTGGCTCAGGAGTGCGCTCTGTTCCACAGGTACCGTACCCTACCCTGCACCCTGCCTTCTTGGGGGTACTGGGGACTGAACTTAGGGGCATTCTACCTACCTCTCTGAGCTATACGCCCACCCCTATTTTTTTTTTTAAACAGGGTTTCACTAAATTGTGGAGGCTACCTTTGATCCTCTTGTCTCAATCTTCTAAGTCTTGGGATTATAGGCAGGGGCCACAACGCCCAGCTCTATTTTTTTTATTTTGAAACAGGGTCTTCCTAAGTTTCTGGGGGTCTCTCAAAGTTGTAAGCCTGCCCTGTAACCTGAGATCCTGTTTCACCCTTCCATGTACTGGGATTACAGGTACACACCACCATGCCCAGTTTAAGATTTTTATAATCTAGAATAGTATAACCATAAGAGCCGATTTGAGTATCCAGTGATCCTCATTAAGATAGGCAAAACTTTACTATATATAGAAAGTCTCTCTCTCTCTCTCTCTCTCTTTTTGTGGCACTGGGGGTGGAACCCAGAGGCTTTCTACCTATGGGCTATACTCCCAGACCTATTTTATACTTTATTTGGAAACAGGGTCGCACTAAGTTGTCGAGAGCCTCACTAAGTAGCTGAGGCTGGCTTCGAACCTGTGTGATCCTCCTGTCTCAGTCTACCAAGTGCGGGGATTACAAGCGTGCGCCACCACGCCTGGCAAAAAAGTCTCTTATAGAAGCAAAAGAGCATTTTAATGCTTTTTTTGTGTGTGTGGTAATGGGGGTGGAACTCAGAGGCTTTTTTTTTTTTTTTTTTTTACCTCCAGGCTATACTCCCAGGCCTATTTTATATTTTATTTGGAAACAGGGTCTCACTAAGTTGCTGAGAGCCTCACTAAGTAGCTGAGGCTGGCTTCAAACCTGTGCAATCCTCCTGTCTCAGCCTCCCAAGCGTAGGGATTACAAGCGTGCACCACCATGCTCGGCTCTTTATTTTGAAACAGGGTCTTAGTTGCAGAGGGACTTCCTAAGTAGCTGAGGCTGGCCTGAACTGAGAACTACGATCTCCCATTTCAGCCTCCCAAATGCTGGGATTACAAGCGTGTGCCACCACACTCAGCTTAATGCTCTAAATTTTTAAAAATAAAAACACTTCCCCCCCTCCCCAAAGTGTTAAGTTGAGAGGCTCAGTGTATGGGAACAAGAGGAACTTCTCTTTGGCACAGTATTCCCACAAATTTCTAAACACTTGGTGATTTCTTAGGAAAAATGGTAAGAGGAGCTACATCCTCACACAAATATACTAGTTCCACTACTTGCTCTTTAAGTCGGGCAAGTTACTTAATTGCTCAATGCCTGAGTATTCTTATCATAAAATGCAGATAATGTCAACCACCTCACTGGCTTCTTATAAGGATTGAATGCAAATGTATGTGAAGGGCCTGGTGCCAGGTCTGACATACAGTGAATGCTCAATAAGCAGAATGTGCCGTTATTATTCTATGTCATTTCGTTGCCTATCACACAGGGTGGCAGACTTAGGGTGGATAAACCAGAACAGAGAGCGACTGTACTTAGAGACAGAGATGGTCTCCGTGTCTGAGCAGTCTACTGCTGGCTCAGCGATCATTGTGGGAAACATTACCAACACGTACGAATGACTAATCTGAATTAAGGTGAAATATCCAGCTACTGCCTACTCACTTGCAAGTCACTTAGTTATGATTAATACAGTATATAAGATACTACATTTATAAGGCTAATAATGACATAAAAGAACTATAAGACAACGAATTCTTAAGAGACACACTTATACTCATTTAAGGAAAGTGAAATGTCCCTTTGAGAAAGAGGACTTAAAATCTTTGAAGAAATGCAGAGGATGTGATTGCAGAAACGAAAACTATAGTCAAGAAACCCCACTTTGACGAAGGGCTTATCTGTCCGGCATCTACAATCTCTTTCTAGAAGATGTGCTTTTATCACTCTACCTCCTGCTTGGAACCAAGGCTTCAATTTGATGATGCAAATTCTCTAGAAGAAGCCTAACAGCAGCAAATTGGAAAAATAGAAGAAATAATAGCAGTGCTCTCTTTTCAGTTAGGTTTTAAAATTTGGGCCCAAGTCAGGCTTGAAGTTGAGGCTATTTGCATGGTCTGTTCTGCCACTACTAGAGAAAGGCTACAGGCCCCTGCCTCTGCTGGTCCATCTGTAATGGGGGAGGGGTTCCTTCTCCTCAGCACTGCTGGGGGGGGCGTGTTTCCAAACGTGACACCGCCCACCCGAGCATCAACAAGCAAATTATAAACCATGTCAATCCAGCTAATGCAAAGCTGTAATCCTCTTTAACAAGAGATCAAATCACCACCGTGAGTTATGCTCATTCTGTAATCTGATAAGAGGAGAGGGAGCCACTGATAAAAGAGCAATGGGAGCCGTTAATGGCGCTGGTAAAAGGCAGCCCAGTTAAAACATGGCTCTTGTTCCTGCTGATTAGATCAGTGTTGCATATTTGCCTGGACTTGTTTCACCTGTCAGAATAACCAGTGTCTTTTTAGGAGATAAGAAGCCTCAGAGAAAACATCTGTATTTTAACCACTCTTGCCTGACAG
Organism: Muscardinus avellanarius; assembly: GCF_963383645.1. Taxonomy (NCBI): domain Eukaryota; kingdom Metazoa; phylum Chordata; class Mammalia; order Rodentia; family Gliridae; genus Muscardinus; species Muscardinus avellanarius. The sequence goes on from NC_137802.1 coordinate 33,167,483, forward strand.
TTTTTAACCCACGGAAAATGCTCTATGGAGGGTATTCCTGGGTTATCGGATGTGTTCTGAAATGCTGAGCAAGCTACGCTAGACGGTTTCACAACCATCAGTGCATATTTCTACCAAATAAAGGGGTAAAGCAGAAAAGGTGGGGTAAAAGATGGTTTAGGCAACTTCTGGGTTTCCCCTGGGGGACAGGAATATCACCAGCAGAGTGGTAGAATATGCCCATATTTAGGGTGCAGACCCATACACAAAAAAAATGGCAAGCAGAAGACAAATTGCCTGCACAAATTCTATTATACCAAGCACCTCAAGTACAACATGGCAGTGATGTTGACAAAGCACTTTACAAGACCCGTCACATTTGTACATTTCTTTTCTAAAACTCCGGATGTAAAACAAAAATGTATTTGGTGCTTAGTCCTTATCAAAGGAGCCTCTCCTTTTTCTTTTTTAACGCCAGCAGCTTTATAAAAGGAGCAGGAAAAGATGTTTTTGGGGAGAGAGAATGGGTGCTAAAATTAATAACCTTCCTGTTCCTGTTGAGAGTTTCTTTGAGTTTTTTGCAAAAGAGACATAGTAACTCAAAGATGTTGGTAACATTTTTAGAATAAGGAAAAAGAGTTACATGGAAAAATATAATCACCTACACATATTTAACAGACAGTAAAGAATCGAGTTTACCAAGGACTCCTTGAGGCAGCAGTTAGTGCAAGGCGCAAACCTGTTTTCAGGAGCTGACATTCAGCTGGATGCCCTCTCTTGGGCTTTGCCTTAGGGGCAGCCAAACCGCACCCAGCGAGGCGCCCACGCTCCTGGCCCTGTCCTAGGCCTAGGCCTGGTCAGCATCAGTGTCAGCAGAGATCTCGAGAGATGCACCTCTGCCTGTCACTGTAGCACTGCTTCTCTTTCAACCACAATAGCATGACCATCTGACCTCCACCAATACAATAAATGACAAAGAAGTCATTTCTTTAAGTCTACCTCATACCCGGTGGGCTGAGACAGGAGGATCACAGGTCTGTAGCCAATCTCAGCAATTTCGGGAGACCTTGTTGCAAAATAAAAAATAAAATAGGGATTGGGGGGTATAGCTTGAAGGTAGAATGCCCCTGGGTTCAATCTCCAGCACCACAAAGAAAGGGGGGGGGGTCCTGCCTCAGAGGGCTGTCAAAAACAGACAAGAGGTAGCTGATTATTTCCACGACAGTCAAATACTTTGTATGTCAACCATAGGAAAAGATTATTTGCATTTTTATAGTAAACTCCCTCTGGACTAACAGAGCCCTGGGGGTTTTGTGCCATGTAAAGCAAGCTGTTTCTAAAATGTTCTTGATAAGCTTAGAATAACTTCAACAAAGAAGTGGACAGCAACCCTGTGCACCATTCAAGTGTAGTGACTTGCTCGTGCTGGTGAAAATATGTTCAGAGTGAGATGCTGTCTCTCCTCCTTGGGCCAATGATAACTGTCTCTTCTACAGAATCCCAGGATTCCTTGCCTCTTAGCAAAGATGCCTGGGAGCTGAGTTGCCCAGTGCCAAGAGTATCAAAGGCTTAGCAGAGCCACTGATCACTTTCAGGCTCACGCTAACCTCCCCCCTCACACGTAGACATGTGTATATGTATGGGCAAAGTGGGATTTCACCCAAGCTGGGAATGGTCGTTAGGCAGGCAACGGCAGCCACCTGGCTGCCTCATAACTGAGAAGAAAACAGATCTACTGAACCAGCACATATAAACTACCAAAGCTACAGGAGACTCACAAAGAGACCTGAGCATTTAAATCAGGATCCCAAGTATACTTGGAAAAAAAAAAGTTCCCATGGGAAATTTAGTAACACAGGGACTCAGCTGGGCTGCTGTGCATTTAAAAAGGTTTAGGAAAAAAAACAGAGCCAGGTGTAGGGGTGCACACTTGTAATCCCAGTACTTGGGGAAACTGAGACAGAAGCATCGCGGGTTCATGGCCAGCCTCATCTACTCAGTGAGGCCCTCCACAACTTAGTGAGACCCTGTTTCAAATAAAAAATAGGGCTGGGGGTATAATTTGGAGAATGCCCCTGGGCTCAACCCCAGTTCCACACACACAAAAAGAGAATCAGTAAAGAGAAAAATTCCTAGCATGAGTAAAGAATTTGTATCTGCAAAAATTAACTAAATAGATAACACTACATATACCACACCATGAAACAAAACAAAGATGCCACTACCTTTGTAAAGATCTTTTTACAGAGCACTTCTTTCTACTTCTCCCCTCTCTTAATCAGAGCTGTGTTCCAGTTTCAATTCTATTCAACCAAGTGCAAATTTACTGAGCTCAAACTGGACAAGAGATATAGGAGATTCAGGGATGACCACTTGGGCCTTCCCCCAAGTGCCCCCACTGGGCAGTAAGACTGCTGGCAATAAGGCCTGTTTAGGTCTGTGAGACAATAAACTAGAACTAAGGTCAAACTGGAGGAGGACTGTCTCCAGGCCCAGGTAAGCCAGCAACCACAGAGGAGGCTGCCCCTAAGAACAAAAAGCTGAAAAGGCAGGAAATTTTATGTTACCTTTACTTGATCACAATTAAAAGGGAGCTGGGCGTGGTGGCTCACACTTGTAATCCCAATATTTAGGAGGCTGAGACAGAAGGATCGGGGTCTGCAGACAGCTTCTTAGTGAGGCCCTTTGCAACTCAGTGAGACCCTGCTTCAAAATAACGAATAAAAAATAGGGCCGAGGGGGGGGGGGCAGCACGGAAGTAGAATGCCCCTGGGCATCCCCAATACCACAAGGGAAAGAAAGAAAGAAGGAAAGAAAAAAAGAGAGAGAGAGAAGGAAAGAAATAAAGAAATAAGGAAAGAAAGAAAGAAAGAGGCATGGTGGTACACATCTGTAATACCAATACTTAGGTTGGGAGGCTGAGACAGGAAGATCTCAGATTGGAGGCCACCTTCAGCAACTCAGAAAGACTCTGTTTCAAAATAAAGATAAAAAAGGCTGGGGCCAGGCTTGGTGTACACATTAATATTGGGAGGCTGAAACAAGAGGATCACAGTTTCAAGAACAACCTCAGGAATGTAGCCTCTGATTCTCAATGACTTAGAAAAGACCCTGTTTCGCTTGTAATCCCCGCTTAGGAGGTGGAGACAGGAGGGTCGCGCAGGTTCGAAGCTAGCCTTGCTGGCTTAAGAGACCCTGTTTCCAAATAAAAAGTACAAAACAGGTCTGGGAATGTAGCCCAGAGGAGGAAGGGTTTCCAGGAACCCCAGCACCACCACCAAAAGAAAAAAAAACAAGCAAAATTTTAAAAAGGGTTGGGTGTGTAGCTCAGAGGTAGAAAGTCCCTGGGTTCAATACCTAGCTAGAACAAAAAAAAAAGAGTAAGGGAGTGGGTCAGTGAGTGTTAAAAGGAGTAGCTAGGCATTAAAAAGCCAACAGGTCTACCATCCCGGTACTTAGAAGCTGAGATGAGAGGATCGCAGGTCTGAGGCCAGTGTGTGTTAACTTAGACCCTATTTCAAAATAGGAAATGAAAAGGGTTAGCAGTATAGCTCAGAGGATAGAGGATCCTGGGTTCAATCCCCAGCATAACACGCGAGCGTGCGCGCGTGTGTGTGCGTGCACGCGTGTGTTTCTCCTTTCTCTCTCTCTCTCTGTCGTATCAATTTAGTAATTTAGTATAGAAAACAGAGCACAGAGATCTTTCCCTTATATACTTCAAAAGAGAAATAATCAAGCCGGGCGTGGTGGCGCACACTTGTAATCCCAGCACTTGGGAGGCTGAGACAGGAGGATGGCACAGGTTCGAAGCCAGACTCAGCTACTGAGTGAGGCTCTCAGCAACTCAGTGAGCTCCTGTTTCCAAATAAAATGTAAAATAGGTCTGGGAGTGTAGCCCAGGGGTAGAAAACTTCTGGGTTCAAAAAAAAAAAGAAAAAAAAAAAGAGAGAGAGAGAAAAAGAGAAATAATCAGAGCCTCTCTATATTTTATGTACATAATTCTAAAAATGAAAACATTTTTGTTGATATAAATATAAGCTTATTGTAAAAAAAATCAAATACAATGAAATATAAAAAAAAAAAGTGTCTTTCACTTCACCCCACCCTACAATAAACGCACCAAGAATTGGTGCTGTTGCTCAAATTTGTCTTTTTTTTTTTTTGATACTGGGGTGGAACCCAGGGGTCTTCCACCTCTGGGCTATATTCCCAGACCTATTTTATATTCTGAGAGGCAACAGGAAAGTTCTGATTATTTCTATTTTATGTTCTGTATTTTGAAACAGGGCCTCACTAAGTCACTGAGGCTGACTTCAAACCTGCGATTATAATTGTTAGAATATCAGTATCACTGCATACCACTTTCTTCAAGTGATGAACTCTGGTTTTGCTAAGTTACACATGTATCATCCTTGAGGAATGTGTGTGTGATTTTGAAATAGAATTTCATGCCATCTGGAAAGGGAATTAAAGTGGTACTTATTTTTCTCTGTAACTCAGATCCAAAATGGGGGGAAAAAAGAAAAAGCTAGCCACCCTTAGGCATTCACTTGCAAAGCACAGAAAAACACTTCAAAGATGTAAATGTACCCAGAACCACTGAGTAGCTGTGTTTGCGCTGAACAAACCAAATGAAAGATAACAACTGTGTTTGCCTAAACTTGCAGATCTACCATATTTTAGGTAAGGGAAGACAAATCTAATGGAGTTTGTTAGCAAACTAAATCCCTGCAGTAAAGCCGGGCGTGGTGGCGCACGCTTGTAATCCCCGCGCTTGGGAGGCTGAGACAGGAGGATCACACGGGTTCGAAGCCAGCCTCAGCTACTTAGTGAGGCTTTCAGCAACTTAGCGAGACCCTGTTTCCAAATAAAATATAAAAAAGGTCTGGGAGTATAGCCTGGAGGTAGAAAGCCCCTGGGTCCCACCCCCAGTACCACAAAATAAATAAATAAATAAATAAATCCCTGCAGTAAAGAGGTTATCCTGAGCCAGGTGTGGTGGTGCACGCTTGTAATCCCTGTGCTTGGGAGGCTGAGACAGGAGGATCGTGCAGGTTCGAACCCGTCTCAGCTGGTTTAAGAGACCCTGTTTCCAAATAAAAATATAAAATAGGTCTGGGAGTATAGCCCAGAGGTAGAAGGGTTTCCAGGAACCCCAGTACCACCACCAAAAAAAAAAAGAAAAAAAGAAATGCTTATTTGGCAATGTTTGTCTAAATTTACATGTTAACCTCTAAAAATCCTACTTCTAGGAACTGACCTAAGGAAATAACTACTGTACCAAGAATATTGGCAAATACAGATGGCAAAATCCACATGCACTTACTTTGACCAGTCTACCATGGCACTTATAATAACAGTTAAAAGCAACTTAAATGTCCCAATAGCAGGCACAGTGGCACATGCCTATAATCCCAGTACTTGGGAGGCTGAACAGAACCATAGGTTTGAGGCAAGCCTGGGCAACTTAGTAAGAGCCTGTTTCTAAATACACACACACACACACACACACACACACACACACACACACACACACACGGGTTAGCTGTGTTGCTCAGTAGAAAACCCTGGGTTCAATCCTCAGTCCCAAAAAACAAAGGTTCCAACAGTTATGAGTGGTTAAATAAATAATATTATAATGTCATTTAAAATTTTAATTTAGTTTTTGGTGGTGCTGGGATACATTTTTAAAATTACTTTAATGACAAGAAAATACTCGGCTCGGACCTCCGGGACCTTTGGGCAGCGCGTCCGCCTAGTGTGCCTGCGCAGCTGCAGCCGCCCAGGTTTCTGAACAATGAATCTCGCACTCCTCCTAGCCGCTTTTTCCCTGGGAATAGCTTCAGCCACTCCAAAATTCGACCAGAATTTAGATACACAGTGGTACCAGTGGAAGGCTACACACAGGAGGCTATATGGCTTGAATGAAGGATGGAGGAGAGCCGTGTGGGAGAACATGAGGATGGTCCAGCTGTACAGCGGGGAATACAGCCTGGGGAGGCTCGGCTTCGCATGGAGAGAACCCCTTTGGGGTCATGACCAATGAGGAATTCAGGCAGGTGAGGAATGGACTTCAGAACCATAAACATAAGGAGGGGAAGATGTTCCACAGCCTCTGTTTGGTGATATCCCCAAGTCTGTGGATTGGCGAGAGAAAGGCTTGGTTCTTGTTGGGCTTTTAGTGCAGTAGGAGCCCTGGAGGGCCAGATGGCCTGGAAAACTGGCCAGCTGGTCGCCCTGAGCGAGCAGAACCTGGTGGACTGTTCTCGACCTCAAGGCAACCAGGGCTGCAATGGCGGGCTAATGGATTTTGCCTTCAAGTATGTTGAGGACAGCAGAGGCCTGGACTCGGAGGAATCTTATCCGTATGAAGCTCAGGATGGAAGCTGTAAGTACAAGCCTGAGTTTTCTGCGGCTAATGACACTGGATATGTGGACATCCCTCAGCGGGAGAAAGCTCTTATGAGGGCATTCGCCAATATTGGGCCCATCTCTGTCGATATTGACGCAGGCCATGCATCCTTCCAGTTTTATAAAGAAGGCATCAACTATGAGCCAGAATGCAGCAGCAAGGACCTGGACCATGGGGTTCTGGTGGTTGGCTACGGGTTTTGAAGGAACGAATTCAAATAAAAGTAACTACTGGCTGGTCAAGAACAGCTGGAGTCCAGAATGGGGTGACAATGGCTATGTAAAAATAAGCAAGGGGAAGAACAATCACTGCGGGATCGCCACCGCGGCCAGCTACCCCACCGTGTGAGCTGACGGACTCTCAGCGGGCCAGAGGGATTTCACCTGGAGACCGATCAAACCTTTATTGCGTAAAATGAAACTCTTTGAATCATTGGAGGATTCAAATTGTGATTTGAATTCTGTGACATTTTTACAAGGGTAAAATGTTACCACTATAACTACTGTTTATAAACAGCTTTATGATAGTGAGGACTCATTGCTTAATTGTAAGACTTGAATTTTCATTTTTTAAAAGCTTTCTTTACCTTTTAAAATAAATATTAGTGGTGGAAAAAAAGAAAATACTCACAACACACAAAATATAGTAGAATACAACTTCAGGGTCTCGCTAAGTCATGAGGAGCCTCAGTAAGTTGCTGAGGCTTGCTCTGAACCTGTGACCCTCCTGTCTCAGCCTCCCAAGAACTGGGATTACACCATCACACCTGGCTTAGGATAAAATTTTAATTATATAAAGAAGAAAAACACCCTAAAAGGGAACCCACAGACACACACTGAAAGGGAACATCCTAAGACGTTACAAGTGATCATCTGTTTCTATACATGTGCACCCATACATTTTCAGTTCCACATGGTGGCCTGGAAACAACCACAGCCAGTAACAATAAGCACCCTAGGTGGTTTCTAAATACCACTATCAGAAAACAGAAAAACAAGGGCTCCTTCAAGAAAGTCAGATTCTAGAGCCGAAGCAGGGAAAGTCTAAGATAAGCTCTGAACACTTAATTGTGTCAGAGAGCAAAGGAGCATTCAGAAGATGACTGTAGATACCTCAAAAGGATATAAGCCATCTTGAAGGAGCTCCCACTAATCTAGGGCAATTCTTTTTTTTTTTTGTGGTACTGGGGGTGGAACCCAGAGGCTTTCTACCTTCGAGCTATACTCCCAGACCTATTTTTATATTTTATTGCCAGGCATGGTGGCGCACGCTTGTAATCCCAGCACTTGGGAGGCTGAGACAGGAGGACCGCACAGGTTCAAAGCCAGCCTCAGGTACTGAGTGAGGTTCTCAGCAACTTAGTGAGACCCTGTTTCCAAATAAAGTATAAAATAGGTCTGGGGGTATAGCCCAGAGGTAGAAAAGCCCCTGGGTTTCACCCCAGTACCACAAATTAAATGAATGAATGAATGAATGAATGGGCAACCAGTGAGGCAAGGGAGATGTCACAAGAAGGAAGCTAAATAGCTGAGAGCCTCACTAAGTAGCTGAGGCTGGCTTCAAACCTGTGCAATCCTTCTGTCTCAGCCTCCCAAGCGCGGGGATTACAAGTGTGCGCCACCATGCCTGGCAATCTAGGGCAATTCTAACAGTAACTATAACTCATTGAATAAAATAGGAAAGCATGGCCTGGCGTGGTGGCGCACGCTTGTAATCCCCGCGCATGGGAGGCAGAGACAGGAGGATCTCGCAGGTTTGAAGCCAGGCGCGCGCTGGCTTAGGAGACCCTGTTTCCAAATAAAAATGTAAAAATAGGTCTGGGAGTGTAGCCCGGAGGTAGAAGGGCTTCCAGGAACCCCAGTACCACCAAAAAAAAAAAAAAAAAAAAAAGGAAAGCATGAGTCCAAGTTGCTGAAAATGAACCAGTGAATCTAATGAAATGTGGGAGAAGAAGCCCTGAATTATAGTAGAATATAGTTTAAATGAGAACATATAGAACAAATTATTCTTTTAAAAAGTTTACCTCTGAGCCGGGCGTGGTGGCCCACGCTTGTAATCCCAGCATTCGGGAGGCTGAGACTGGAGGATCGCAGTTCGCGGACAGCCTCAGCTACTTAGTGAGGCCCCCAGCAACTCAGTGAGATCCTGTTTCAAAATAAAGAATAAAAAATTGGGCAGGGGGTATACCTCGGAGGTCAAATGCCTCTGGGTTCCATCCCCAACCCCCCCCCCACACACACACACAAAGTTTACCTCTGAACTGTAATGAATTCCACTTTTTTTCTTTTCATGTATTTCTATCATTTCAGTTTTATAAAATAAGTATGTAATTATTTCTTTTTTGTGTATGGTACTGGGGATTGACTGAGGGGTGTTCTACTTCTGAGCAATACTCCCAGCCCTATTTTATTTTTATTTTGAATCACATTCTAAGTTGCTGAGGCTGGTTATAAACCTGTGATACTCCGGTCTCCATATCCTAAGTACTGGGATTACAAACATGCACTACTACCACACACAGAGAGAGAGAGAGAGAGGAGAGAGAGGAGAGAGAGAGAGAGAGAGAGAGAGAGAGAGAGAGAGAGGGAGAGGGAGAGGGAGAGGGAGAGGGAGAGGGAGAGGGAGAGGGAGAGGGAGAGGGAGAGGGAGAGGGAGAGGGAGAGGGAGAGGGAGGGAGAGGGAGAGAGGGAGAGAGGGAGAGAGGGAGAGAGGGAGAGAGAGAGGGAGGGAGGGAGGGAGGGAGAGAGGGAGAGAGAGAGGGAGGGAGGGAGGGAGGGAGGGAGAGAGAGAGAGAGAGAGAGAGAGAGTACTAGTAGCAATTTATCTCTGAACTATACCCTAGCCCTATTTTCTATTTTATTTTTGTTTTGAAACAAGGTCTTCCTAAGTCTCTGAAGGTCCTGATAAATTGCTGAAGCTGGCTTGAACCTGCAATCCTGTCTCAGCCTCCAAAGTACCCAGCTAGCCGGTCGTGGTGGTGCACGCTTGTAATCCCCGCGCTTGGGAGGCAGAGACAGGAGAATCACGCAGGTTTCCAAATAAAAATATAAAATTAGGTCTCGGAGTGTAGCCCGGAGGTAGAAGGGTTTCCAGGAACCCCAGTACCACGAAAAAAACACCAAAAACAAACAAACAAACAAACAAACAAAAAACAAAGTACCCGGCTATAAGCATGGAATTGTTTGGCAAAAACATTCATAATTCTCAACAAAAACCTCAACAAATGCAACATGCACATCTGTATCTACAGCAATCTCTAGAGCCATTCAGAAAAGAGAATATTCACAAACCCCCAAAGCTCACAACATGAACTTGTGATGTCCTGATGCTCTGTTCCAGAAAGGAGCTCATATATCCTAGACAGGTGGACTAAAGTTAAAAACAAAACCACCACCAGAGGCAGCATTGAGGGGTACGGAAATTTTTGATTTGGCTTTACAGTAATTATGGGAGTGAAGACATGTGACAAGGACCCTTGCTATGATGCCAATGACAAATGGTTAACTGATAAGAAGAAGCAGGAGGGTGACAGGCTGTAGAAGAGGTCAATATCAGGCTGTCATGAAGCTGTTTGAGACACGTAATTAATCTATTACTCACCTGGCATCATCATTCATTGTAGTATGGTCAATAGGTGCCATGAAGCTCAGGAGCTTGCTAAGGACATGAAACCTAAACAGAGCAAGAAAGAACAGGCAGCAACATTAGTAACTACTAACCTAGCCAAGGAAACACATCCTTTGAATTAACACACTCTGGAACTCATCAAAGGGACATCCACAGTGGAATAGAAAAAAAATTAATAAACACCATGCACATTATTATTTTTCCATTAATACCACAGAAAAAGAGTTCAACAAATGTAAATGACAGCTGGGTGTGGTGGTGCATGCCTGTAATCCCAGTACCTGGGGGACTGAGACGGAAGGACTGCATGTTTAAGACCAGCCTCAGCAACTTAGTGAGACTCAGCAACCTAACAACACCTTGTTTTTTTATTTATTTATTTATTTATTTATTTATTTATTTATTTATTTATTTATTTATTTATTGGTGGTACGGGGGTTCCTGGAAGCCCTTCTACTTCCGGGCTACACTCCCAGACCTATTTTATATTTTTATTTGGAAACAGGGTCTCTTAAGCCAGTGATCCTGGCTTCAAACCTGCACGATCTTCCTGTCTCTGCCTCCCAAGCGCGGGGATTACAAGCGTGCACCACCACGCCCAGCAAAACCTTGTTTTAAAACAAAACAAAAGGGGCTGGGAGCGTAGCTTGGTGGTAGACCTGGGTTCAATGTCCAGGACCACATGCACGTGTGCGTGCGTGCGCGTACACACACACGCACACGCACACACACACAGTAAATGACAATAGTTCAACAGAGATCCATTTATACCACAACTCAAAAAAAGAGTCGAGCTGGGCATGGTGGCACATGCTTGTAATCCCCACGCTTGGGAGGCAGAGACAGGAGGATCGCGCTGGTTCGGAGCCAGTCTTGCTGGCTTAAGAGACCCTGTTTCCAAAAATAAAAAAGTATAAAATAGGTCTGAGAGTGTAGCCTGGAGGTAGAAGGGTTTCCAGGAACCCCAGTACCACCAAAAAAAGAACTGAACAAATATATGACCCGTTGCATTCATCATAGCGGAAGAGGCTTGTATGACTACATACATACACACACATATATGTATGTGTATATATATATATATATATTTTTTTTTTCTTTTTTGCAGGTCTGGAGATGGAACCCAGGGGCATTTAACCTCTGAGCTATGCCCCCTGCCCTATTTTTTCTTCTTTATTTTTGAAACAGGGTCTCGCTAAATTGCAGAGGGCCTCACTAAGTAGCTGAGGCTGTCCGCGAACCGTGATCCTCCTGTCTCAGCCTCCCAAATGCTGGGATTACAAGCGTGTGCCACCATGCCCGGCTGTGTGTGTGTGTGTGTGTGTGTGTGTGTGTGTGTGTGTGTTGTGTTTGTGTGTGTGTGTGTGTGTGTGTTGGTACTGGGGTTCCTGGAAGCCCTTCTACCTTCGGGCTACACTCCGAGACCTATTTTTTACATTTTTATTTGGAAACAGGGTCTCCTAAGCCAGCATGCAAGGCTGGCTTCGAACCTGCATGATCCTCCTGCCTCTGCCTCCCAAGCGCGGGGATTACAAGCGTGTACCACCACACCCGGCTTGTGTATATATTTCTAATAAAAACACCTCTACTTGGACAAAACACTATCTACAAACAAAAGTATAATAAATATTTTCTCATGTGCATAATGTTTTAGCTATCTATCCATCTATCTATCTATTTATTTATTTTTATTTTTGTTTTGTGGTACTGGGGAAGGAACCCAGGGGCGTTCTACCTCCGAGCTACACCCCAGCCCTACATTTGTTCTTTATTTTGAAAAAAGGTCTCACTGAGTTGCAAAGGGCTTCACTAAGTAGTGAACTGCGATCCTCCTGTCTCAGCCTTTCAAGTGCTGGGATTACAAGCATCCATCACCACGCCTAGCTATTTACTTATTTATACATTTATACATTTATTTATTTATTTATTTATTTATTTATTTAGCAGTACTGGGGATTGAACCCAGGGGCATTCGACCTCTGAGTTACATGCCTAGTCCTATTTTTTATTCTTTAAAACAGCGTCTCACTAAGTTGCAGAGGGCCTATGTAGATGAGGCTGGCCACGAACCTATGATCCTCCTGTTTCAGCCTCCCAAGTACTGGGATTATAAGCAGGTGCCACCATGCCCAGCTATGTTTTATCTCTTTAAAAATATTTTTACACATATCAAATGATTCAATCTTCTACTGTACACTCACAACTTAAGCCTCCTAAACTTCATTCTTCTTTCCACAAATACATTTTTTGTATGTGGTCCTGGGGATTGAACCCAGGGGCATTCTACCTCCGAGCTACATCCCGAGCCCTATTTTTTTTTTTAAGTCTTTATTTTGAAACAGGGTCTCAGTAAGTTGCGGAGGGCTTCACTAAGTAGCTGAGGCTGGTCACGAACCTATGATGTTCCTTTCTCAGCCGCCCAAGTACTGGGATCACAAGCATGTGCCACCAAACCTGAATTCCCACAGATTTTAAGTCTCAAATTTCATTCTTTTTCTCAACACCTGAATTTTACAAGAATAAAAGAGAGGGACTAGGAAGAGGTAGAACACTTGCCTAGTGTGTGCAAAGCCATGGGTTTGTTACCCAGAATCACAAAACAACAGCAGCAACAACAACAACAAATAATAACAATAAGATTTTACTCAGTCTAAGAATAATTTAAAAAGGTATAAATTCATTGTAAAAAAGTTAGAACAAAAAAACACACAAAAAAGGACAAACGGTTCTGCACGTACAGACAACTGTTAGTTAGCTATGTTTGTTTTACATAGTGACCCTTTTATACATACACATATACAGTTTCATATTCTTTATTTTTCACTTAGCATCATCCTATAAACAATGTCTGAATTGGCTGCACACAACTCCAGAAGAAGTATAGTGACATATTTTTATATTTTTGAACATTTATACTGCATCCAATTTCCAACTTTATGTGTGTGGTACTGGGGGTGGAACTCAGGGGCCTTCTACCTCCAAGCTATACCCCCAGCACTTTCTTATTTTTTTGTTTTTGAAACAAGGTATCACTAAGTTGATTGATAGCCTCACTAAGTTGCTGGGGCTGGCTGCAAGTGTGCAACCCTCCTATCCCAGCCTCCTAAGTACTGGGATTACAGGCATGTGCTACCATACCCCGCTCCAATTTTCAACTTTTTATAAAATGAAGAAAAAAATTAAAAAGCTCTTTGAATCAAAGTTTAAAAAAAATCTGTGTAGTTATCCTCTAGTTATAAAAATATACAACTCTTATAGAGAAAACCCAAATACAGAAATGTATAGACTGGCTGGGTGTGGTGGCACACGCTTGTAATCCCCGCGCTTGGGAGGCGGAGACAGGAGGATCACGCAGGTTTGAAGCCAGCCATGCTGGCTTAAGAGACCATGTTAAAAAAAAAAAAAAAAAAGGCATAAAATAGGTCTGGGAGTATAGCCCGGAGGTAGAAGGGTTTCCAGGAAGCCCAGTACCATGAAAAAAAAAAATAATATTGAAATGATTATTTCTCAGGGATAGGACTACAGGAGATGTTTCAGTCTATATATTTCTTTTCTTTCTTTCTCTCTCTCTCTCTCTTTTTTTTTTTTTTTTTTGTGGTACTGGGCTTCCTGGAAACCCTTCTACCTCTGGGCTGCACTCACAGACCTATTCTATATTTTTATTTGGAAACAGGGTCTCTTAAGCCAGCGGAGGCTGGCTTCGATCCTGCGCGATCCTCCTGTCTCTGCTTCCCAAGCACGGGGATTACAAGCATGCGCATTACAAGCATGCGCCACCACACCTGGCTTCAATATTGATTTTAAATAATTAAAATGTAGCCAGGCGTGGTAGTGTACTCCTATTATAATCCCAGCACTTGGGAGGCTGAGACAGGAGGATCACAGGTTCAGGGCTAGCCTCACCTACTCAGTGAGGCCTTCTGCAACTTGCTGAGACTCTGCTTCAAAATAAAGAATACAAAATAGGACTGGGCGTGGTGGCCCATGCTTGTAATCCCAGTGCTTGGGAGGCTGAGACAGGAGGACCATGCAGGTTCGAAGCCAGCCTCAGCTACTGAGTGAGGCTCTCAGCTACTTAGTGAGATCCTGTTTCCAAACAAAGTGTAAGATAGGTCTGGTAGTATAACCCAGAGGTAGAAAAACCCCTGGGTTCAACCCGTAGTACCCCCACACACACACAAAATAGGACTATAGCTCAGAGGTAAATGCCCCTGAGTTCCATATCTAGTTCTGCAGAAAAAACAAAAAGAAAAATGTTAATTTGGGTGCAGCATTTCTCATGTACAAACAAATGTAAACAATATAATTGTGTGTTTGTGTGTGTGTGTGTGTGTGTGTGTGTGTGTGTGTGGCTGGAGATGGAACCCAGGGGCATTTTAACTTAAGCCTTGCTGGCTTAAGAGACCCTGTTTCCAAATAAAGATAAAAAAAAAAAAAACAAACATATTAAGCCGGACATGGTGGCACATGCTTGTAATTCCAGTACTTGGGAGGCTGAGACAGGAAGATCAGCAAGTAGTGAGACTCTCAGCAACCTAGCCAGACCTTGTTTCAAAATAAAAATAAAATTGGGCTGGGAGTGTAGAAAGGCATGCACAAGCATATGGTAATTTATATTAGAACTTTTGTCATTTAATTTTTTTTTCTGGGGGGAGCTGTGACAATTTAATCCAGGAACATTCTACCTCGGATGTTGATAATCCCAGGCAGAATGCTCCTGGGTTCAATCTCCAGTATTAAAACAAAAATAAAAAATAAAAATGTATAGCTGGGTGTGGTGGTGCATGCTTGTAATCCCAGTATTTGGGAGGCTGAGACAGAAGGATCTTGGTTGGCGAACAGCCTCAGCTACTATTTAGTGAGACCACTGGCAACTCAGTGAGATCCTGTTTCAAGATAAAAGAATAAAAAATAGGGCTGGGGGTGCAGCTCAGAAGTAGAATGCCCTTGCATTTCATCCGCAGTACTGCAACAAACAAACATACATTAAAAGTGAGGTGTGAAGCCAGATGTGGTGTCACACACTTGTAATTCAGCATCTGGGAGGCTGAGACAGGAGGATCACAGTTCAATGACAGCCTCAGCTACTAGTGAGGCCCTTTCCAACTCAGTGACAGCCTGTTTCAAAATAAAAAATAAAAAATAGGACTAGAGTTGTAGCTCAGAGGTTAGAATGCCTGTGGGTTCCATCCCTAGTACCCCCCCAAAAAAAAAAGTGGGGTGTGGTGGCAGTAATCCCAGTACTTGGGAGGCTCAAATCGGAGGATTGCATATTTGCAGCCTCAGCAACATAGTGAGGACCTCTGTAACTTACTGAGACCCTGTTTCAAACTAAAAATAAAATGGGGCTAGGGACATAGCTCCGAGGTAGAATGTTCCTGGATTCAATTGTCACAACTCCCCCCAGAAAAAAAATTAAATGACAAAAGTTCTAATATAAATTACCATATGCTTGTGCATGCCTTTCTATGAAATAGTTTGAGATGTAAAACTGCTGAATTAAATTACATGCACAGATAGTTTCAAAATAAAAAAAAAGAGCTGGGCGTGGTGGCGCATGCTTGTAATCCTCGTGCTTGGGAGGTGGAGACAGGAGGATCCCGCAGGTTTGAAGCCAGCCTTGCTGGCTTAAGAGACCCTGTTTCCAAATAAAAATATAAAATAGGTCTGGGAGTGTAGCTCAGAGGTAGAAGGGCTTCCAGGAACCCCAGTACCACAAAAAAAAAAAAAAAAAAAAAAAAAAAGAAGAAGATTCCCTGGTTTCAATCCCAGGCAGCACAAAAATTAAATAAAATAGGTCTGGGCCGGGTGTGGTGGTGTACACTTCTAATCCTCATGCTTGGCAGGTGGAGACAGGAGGATAGCACAGGTTCGAAGCCAAGAGACCCTGTTTCCAAATAAAAAACATAAAATGGGTCTGGGAGTATAGCCTGGAGGTAGAAGGTCCCTGGGTTCCATCCCCAGTACCACCAAAAATAAATAAATAAATGAAATAAAATAGGTCTTGGAATATTGAAGTAGAACCTCCTTGGGTTTCAACCCAGGGTTCTACACACTCAAACTATGATTTTGTGGTATGTACTGTAATGTGGTGCACTTCGTCTGCTCTCAGTGCTGCTGAGGATGGGTGATTTTTTTTTTTTTTTTGTGGTATTAGGGATGAAACCCAGGGGCCTTTTTTACCTCCAGGCTACATTCCCAGACCTATTTAATATTTTGTTTGGAAACAAGGTTTCACTAAGTTCCTGAGAGCCTCACTAAGTAGCTGAGGCTGGCTTTGAACCTGCACTATCTTCCTGTTTCAGCCTCCCAAGTACTGGTGTTACAAGCGTACAGTACCATGTCTACCTGAATATTTTAATATTAGCATATTTTTATCAACCATACTATGAAAAATATAATTTTGTTGTGAAAGAACAGACCAGCACAATATGTGTGGGTGGTGCTAAGGATCAAACTCCTGGTCTCACACATGCTAGGCACATGCTCTCTTACTGAGCTATACTCCCAGCCTCAAAATCTCATTACTAAAGGCCCAAGAACTTGATACATTCACATTATGATTAAATAAACTTATCTATAATGCTGAGTGAAATACTAGTAATTAATCATTAATAATTATTTGCAAGCCGGACGTGGTGGCACAGGCTTGTAACCCCCGCACTTGGGAGGTGGAGACAGGAGGATTGCGCAGGTTTGAAGCCAGCCACGCTGGCTTAAGAGACCCTGTTTCCAAATAAAAAAGTATAAAAATAGGTCTGGGAGTGTAGCCCAGAGGTAGAAGGGCTTCCAGGAACCCCAGTACGACCACAAGAAAGGAAGGAAGGAAGGAGAGAAAATGAAATAAATAAATAAAAGGCATTTTCCTTTCTCAATTCTTTTTTTCCACAGTATTGGGAATTGAACCCAGGGTCATGCTACCACCAAGCTACACCCTCACCCCTATATTTTTTATTTATTTTGAAACAGAATCTCACTGAGTTGCAAAGGACCTAACTAAGTAACTGAGGCTGGCTGCAAACCCGGATCCTCCTGTTAGCCTCCCCAGTGTGATTACAAGCGTGCGCCACCACGCCCAGCTGGGCCAGGATTTGAACCCAAGTCTCCTAATTTGAAATCCTGAGCTCCTCTCTCTAGAAAACACCTATGGCCTCATTAAGCTATAGTTTTTAAGCATAGCATTGGAGAAAAATCTGATCTCAACAGTAAAGAATAAGGTAATCATGAAACCTGGTCATTTACAAAGTATTTTTTTTTGGGGGGGAGGAAGTAGCTACAAAGACTTTATCAAATCATTGAAAATGTTGGCATTTAAGTATTCATGTGCATGCACAGTTACATGGCCTCTTCAGGTCACTGGGGTACTTATGCACACAGGGAAGCAAACGAAACCAGGCTTGGAGCTGCAGGGCTTGGTAACCTGGATGTCCTTCTAAGGGTCTGAGAATGGGGCAGCCGAGGACGGGTCCCTTTGGGGTGACAAAGTACTATCTGAAACATTCTTCCTAAAATATTTGGTGGGAGGAGACAGGCACAGAGAAGGATGCGCCTGCACAAGTAAATGGCTCTATGGCA
The DNA here is from genome assembly GCF_963383645.1 of Muscardinus avellanarius. Taxonomy (NCBI): domain Eukaryota; kingdom Metazoa; phylum Chordata; class Mammalia; order Rodentia; family Gliridae; genus Muscardinus; species Muscardinus avellanarius. Next base: position 33,185,076 of record NC_137802.1, read on the forward strand.
GAATACTGACCCAGACTTGAACAAGTGACAGCAGCAATAATAATAATGGCAACAAGTACTTCCACAGTGCTTACTATGTACCGGCCCTGTTTTAAAAGCCACATGTACATTTGTCGTTTAATCCTCATGGCAAATTCACCTTGGAGGGAGACAGGAAGATGGTGGCTAAGGAAGATTCTCCAGTAATCGCCTCCCCACAGACACACCAAGCTAAACAGCTATCACGCACCAAATTAACTTTGTAAGAGTTAGGAGATCAGGTAAGAGGCCACAGAGCTGCTTCTGGTTTAACAAGATCCTCACAGAAAACCTACAAGGCTAGTTCTGTACTATTACCACCTCCCCCTTACAGTTTAAAAAATAAAAATAAAAAAAACCCAACAAGCCGGGCGTGGTGGGGCACGCTTATAATCCCCACACCTGGGAGGCGGAGACAGGAGGATCGCACTGGTTCGGAGCCAGCCTCGCTGGCTTAAGAGACCCTGTTTCCAAATAAAGAAAATATAAAAAATAGGTCTGGGAGTGAAGCCCGGAGGTAGAAGGGCTTCCAGGAACCCCAGTACCACCAAAAACAAAAACAAAAAAAACCCCCAACAAACAAAAATCTAATGCAATAAGTTTAAGGGTCTTTCTGAATGGAACTACTGTCACTGTCAAAGCTGGAATTCCAACTGCGGCAGCTTGGCCTTGGAGTACAAGCTCTTAACCTTTACACTAACAGTACCCAGAGAAGCAGGAAGAACTGGAAATCCCAACATATTAAAAAAGTTAAATTATAGCAATTTAACTTGAGATTTAGGAAAAATGACCAAGTCAAGAAATAATGAAAAACAACTTTGTACTTTAGCAAAGTAAAAAAAAAAAAAAAAAGCATTTCCTGATGAGTTCTGTTAAGCATTTTAAAAAGTGAAAGTGGTTTGCACACTTTGCTTCTCTAAAGATCTTTAATAATGAGACAGATCTGCATTTGTCTAAGGGCATTTAATGACAGGCAGGCTCTCTAAGAAGGATGTAGCATTACTTACCTGCCTAAAACCCTTAAGTTTAAGATTTTTGGGGTACGCACCTGAGTCACATGTGGTTACTTTGCTACTGAGGCTCTGTGTATTGATACTGTGTCACTTAAACACACATGATTACCATAGATATGTCTTAAAGTACAGCAATGTCAATTTCTACTCTTAATTTTTTCTTTGGGGGGGTAGTACTGAGGATGGAACCCAGGGGCTTTCTACCTCTGGGCTACATTCCCAGATCTATTTTTATATTTTTATTTGGAAACAGGGTCTCATTAAGTTGCTGAGAGCCTCACTAAGTAACTGAGGGTGGCTTCGAACCTGTAAGGTCCTTGTCTCACCCTCCCAAGTGAGGGAGCTTACGCCCCCACGCCGCCCCCAAACATAGCTCTTATTTTATTGTTCAGTACTAGAGATTGAACCCAGTGACATCCTAACCTTAGAACTACACCTTCAGCCCATTATCATCATTATTATTATTTTAATTTAAAAGAGTCTCATTAAGTGCTGAGGGTCTCACTAAATTCCTAAGGCTGGTATCCAATCTTTTGACTTCCTGTTTCAGTTCCCAAGTACTAGGGTTATAGCTGTGCACCAGGAGGTTTGGCTATATTTATTTATTTATTTATTTATTTATTTATTTATTTATTTATTTATTTATTTATTTATTTATGGTACTGGGGGTGGAACCCAGCGGCTTTCTACCTCTGGGCTATACTCCCAGACCTATTTTATATTTTATTTGCAAACTAAGTTGCTGAGAGCCTCACTAAGTAGCTGAGGCTGGCTTTGAACTTGCACGGTCCTCCTGTCTCAGCCTCCCAAGCACGGGGATTACAAGCGTGCACCACCACGCCCAGCTTGGCTATTTTATTTTATTTATTTTATTTATTTATTTGCGGGTCTGGGGATCGAACTCAGGGGCATTTAACCTCTGAGCTACACCCCCTGCCCTATTTTAGTATTCTTTATTTTGAAACCGGGTCTCACTGAGTTGCAGAGCCTCACTAAGTAGCTGAGGCTGTCCGCGAACCGCGATCCTCCGGTCTCAGCCTCCCAAATGCTGGGATTACAAGTGTGCGCCACCACGCCCAGCTTTGGCTATTTTATTTTAAAATAGGGTCTCAATAGATTGTTGAGGCTGACCTCAATTGTGTGAACCTTCTGCCTCAGCCTCGAGTAGCTAGGATGACAGCATGTACCACTGTGTCTGTGTCTGGCTACTCTCATTCCTTTTGTTCATATTCTTATAAGACTTGTTAAGGAGCTACAAGGGTGGAATTTTCCTAAATTTAGAAACTTCTCTGTTTTCTCATATAAAGTAAATATCTCACCTCATTTAAGGACTATTAACATTCCCTGGAGTCTTCATTTATGTCTTTTTAAAATTAAAATAATTTCAACTATCTTGCCTTTGTTCTATATTATTTCTTTTCTTTTTGCGGTACTGGAGATGGAACTCAGGGCATTCTACCTCTGAGCTACACCCCCAGCCCTATTTTTTATGCTTTATTTTGAAACAGGTCTCACTGAGTTGAGTTGCAAAGGGCCTCACTAAGTACCCGAGGCTGTCTGTGAACCACGGTCCTCCTGTCTGTCTTCCAAATGCTGGGATTACAGGTGTGGGCCACTATGCCCAGCTTTCCCTATTATTTCTTTCAGATAAATACTGGTAATATTGCACACATCTGTTCACAAGAGTAAAACAAAAATAGGAGGACTGCAGGTTTGAGTTAAACTGTAGCAACTTAGCAAGGACCTTAGCAACTTCACGAGACCCCATTTCAAAATAAAATATAAAATGGGCTGGAGATGTAGGACATAGAACTCCCCTGGGTTCAATTCCCAGTTACTTAAACATACACACACACTTGGGGGGGGACAAAAAGGGAAAGAAAGAAAAACTGAATCCTTCGTTATTTTGTCTTTTTTTTTTTTTTTTTTGATACTGGGGATGGAACCCAGGGGCATTCTACCTATGAGAGACACCCCCAGCCCTATTTTTTATTCTTTATTTGGAAACAGGGTCTTACTGAGTTGCAAAGGGCCTCACTAAGTACCTGAGGCTGTCCTTGAACAACGATCCTCCTGTCTCAGCCTCCCAAATGCTGGGATTACAAGCCTGTGCTACCATGCCCAGCTCACTGTTTTTTTTTTTTTTTTTGATTCTTAAAATCAAAATCATCAGAAGAAACATAAAAATGACATGACAGCCAAACTTCAAAAGAGACACAACATGTGTTTAAATATTTTTGCAAAAAGCAACTCACCGAAGTTTCCTTCCTTTGCTGGCTTTCCTATCAACTTTCTTGTGGATTTTGCTTCGTAGCTTCTGGATTGCAAGCCACTGTCTGAGAAATTCACAAGCAACGTTATGCATCATCACCAACAGAAACAGTTAAACATATTGACAAATTGGAATTTTTCTCACTAACAACCCTGCAGAAATCATCAAATTCCTCAAGACAGTCAGGGGCCAAAGTGACTAATCAATTGAAGAGGATTTGTGCAATGGTAAAACACAAATGGCAGCTGGGAAATTCTACAGCAAATTTGGTTAACAATGCTCCTCAGTATCTGGAGTTGCTGTGACAAGCACTAAATCTACCAGTCTACAGGAAACCCCATCACACGGAGGTTTCCTTCTAATGCTTCTGCTGTGCAGCGCCTTCTCTTATTCACCACAACTGCTGGTTGGTTTGAAAACATGAATTCTTTAAAGTTTCCCTCTGCTCATACTCAAGTGCTTTTCTGTGTGTGTACCTTCTAATTTTTGCTCATTTTAATAATTACCCACTTCTTTCTCTCTCTTTCTCTCTCTCTCTCTTTCCCTCTCTCCCTCCATCCCTCCCTTCCTTCCTTCCTTCCTTTTCTTCCTTCCTTCCTTCCTTCCTTCCTTCCTTCCTTCCTTCCTTCCTTCCTTCCTTTCTATGGTAATGGAGGTAGAACCCAGGGGCTTTCTACCTCTGGGCTATACTCCGAGACCTATTTTATACTTTATTTGGAAACAGGGTCTCACTAAGTTGCCGAGAGCCTCACTCAGTAGCTGAGGCTGGTTTCGAACCTATGTAATCCTCCTGTCTCAGCCTCCCAAGCGTGGAGATTACAAGCGTGTGCCATCAAGCCTGGCTTCTCTTTTATTTTTTCCAGTATTGGGGATGGAACGTGGGTGCATTACATTCTTTATTTTGAAACAGGGTCTCACTGAGTCAAACCGTGATCTTCCTGTCTCAGTCTCTCAAATGCTGGGATTACAAGCATGTGCTACCAGGCCCAGAAATTATCCACTTCTTATACTAGCTTAATAGTCATTTAATTTTCATTTCATCTGTAAATATTTCAGCATGTGTTGATAAAAAGACAAGGACTCTCTCCTAATATAAAATTAATATCATTATCCTACCTAAAAACAAAAATTTAACAGTAATTCTTCACTATCAAATATTCATTCAAAGTCACGCGTGGTGGCGCACAGTTGTAATCTCAGCACTTGGGAGGCTGAGACGGGAGGATCGCGCAGGTTAGAAGCCAGCCTCAGCTACTTAGTAAGGCTCTCAGTAACTTAGTGAGACCCTGTTTCCAAATAAAATATAAAATAGGTCTGGGAGTGTAGCCTGGAGGTAGAAGGCCCCTGGGTTCCATCCCTAGTAAAAAAAAAAAAAAAAAAAAGGGCTGGGGCTATAGCTCAGAGGTAGAATGCACGTGGGTCATCAATCCTCAGTACCACCAAAAAGAAAAAAAAAATTCATTCAATCTTCAAATTCCCCATATTATCTCAATTTTATAGTTGGTTTGTCTGGATCAGGATTCAAAAGAGATTGATTAGTCTGTAGTCATTTTAGATAAAAAAATTAATTTTTCAAATAAGGGATACTGGGCTAAGAAAATCTTCACAAACTGCTCAAGGGAACAAATGTGGGGGTGGGGAGCAAGGCACAGCAACAGCCGCTAGTCATCTTACCTGATTCATATAACGAAAACTCAACATCAGGGGAAAAAAAAATCTGGGGAAATCCAATTACTGTAATCTTAATATAATCTTAATTACCATAATCTATTTTATTGTAAAGTCAGATAAACGTAGAATATAATCATCACTTAAATGCAATTTGCTCCATCACATTAAATTTATGGTGAACAGCCCTCTATAATATTCTGGGATGCACAAAATATCAACAACATCCTACCCTAAATTTCAAATAATATTCTACTCAAATAAAATTATTTCATCAACACAAATTTTTCATTGCTTTCTCAAAATGCTGCTCTGCCCAGAATCCCACTCTGCCACTTGCAGCTTTTGTTTCCTTTCATGCTTTTGCAGATTATGGCTCATGGCTATTTAAATGTACACCATTCATTAGGTAGCGCTCTAAATGCCCTTTTTATTTTCCAACCACAGGATGAAATTCCACACAAGAGCCTTCCTTCACTACTTTACATTCTGCCCTGACATCTGGGTAATGCTGTCACGTTCCATTCCTAATTGTACTGAAGCTTTTACTGAAGGGGTGGAGGTCTAAATTAGGGCTGACTAACAAAGCAGGTTCGACTCTGAGCAAGGAACCTGTTGTGCACAGTGCCACATTCTGACAGCTGAGAGCACGTGTTGGGTAGCTGCTTTTTATCCACTGGTCAGCAGATTGATATAGATACAATTACAACCCAAACCTGAGAGCCAAGAGCATAAGAAAGACTTTAACATACAAATCTTAAAACAAACACAGAGGTGTTTCATATTCTCTTTAAAAATTGAGCCAGGCGTGGTGGTGCACACTTGTAATCCCAACACTTGGGAGGCTGAGTCTGGAGGATTGTGGTTCACGGACAGCCTTCGGCTACTTAGCGAGGCCCTTTGCAACTCAGTGAGACATTAAAAAAAAAAAAAAGACTAAAAAGTAGGGCTGGGGGTGTAGCTTGGAGGTAGTTGGGTTCCATCCCCAGTACCAAAAATAAATAAATAAATAAACAAATAAATAAATAAATAAATTGTACAGAAGGCAATGCAGGATAAACAATTAGTCACTTTGTCTTTCTAGCTCTTATCATCTTGCTTAACTTTGGTCATTACTACAGGACCATTGCTGCTTTGGAGTCAGAATTAAGGGGACGCGAGAATAAGGGGGGATGGGAGGGGCTGTTACACAGGGTGCTTGCATAAGTAGAAAACCATATCTATGTTACCTTCCCATGGCCACCTGATCATTGGGATCCAAGGAGCTGGTCTTCCGTTCTATAAGTTCCCGAAGAAGCTAGGGGGAGAAGGAAAACAACTATTTATCATCTCCTAGCATCAGCTGGTTTTAAAAGGGCATAGAAGGAATTCTGAATGGCACAGTGGCAGCCCTAAAACTACAATCAATAAGGGACAACCCCGCAGCAAGAGCAGGACTGAGTTCTCATTAACCCTTTCGTGTCTATACATCTTTAAAGGTGGCTCTAACAATAGCTGAGAACAGAAGTCCACTTGGGAGACTTACTGTACTGCGGTTCATTTCAAATGGATCAATGAGTGCGCAACGTTCCCTGCATTGTTTTTTGTTGGCACTGGGGTTCCTGGAAGCCCTTCTACCTCCGGGCTACACTCCCAGACCTATTTTTACATTGTTATTTGGAAACAGGGTCTCCTAAGCCAGCTCGCGAGTCTGGCTTCGAACCTGCGCGATCCTCTTGTCTCTACCTCCCAAGCTGTGGTGGGGGTGGGGATTACAAGCGTGCGCCACCACGCCCGGCTCCCTGCAGTGTTTTTATGATTAGCTTTGTCCACCCCATTGATATCAACAAGAATCTTTAAAAGGTCAGGTGGGAAGGGTGGTGAGGCAAAAAGGAAAATGCACTGGCTTCCCACCTAGTGGTTAGCTTGTGAACTGTAACCTCTGCAGTGAGGAAGATAAGATCTTCAGGTGAAGCTTGACTGTGTACTTCACCCCCTTGCTTTCCATAGCTGCGGCTGGACCATGCTGGCTTTCAAGTGACTTAACCAGCAATGACATGGCCACAAAATATGAAAAAGGAACCAAAAGAAAGCCATATGCTACACTGCAAGTAGCAGAGAGTCAGTCTTCCATCCTGCACAATTAGCTCCAAAGGAACTCTGAACTACTTTCCTACTCTCCTCTTAATCCTGAGTACTCCACTACATCCAATCCAAGTCTGAGTCTACAACTTTACACACACTTACAAATCTGCAAGGGATCTTACTAGGTGAGTAGCAACAAATTTTGTTTGTTTATTCATTTATTTATTTGGGGAGCTAGGGATTGAACTCAGGGGCATTCTACCTTCGAGCTACAACCCCAGCCCTATTTTTGTATTCTTTATTTTGAAACAGAGTCTCACTAAGTTGCAATGGGCCTCACTAAGGAGCTGAGGCTGTCTGGGAACTGCGATCCTCCTGTCTAAGCCTCCCAAGCCACCATGCCCGGCTCTTTAAATTTTTATTTTGAAACAAGGTCTCACTAAGTTGTGGAATGCTCACTACATAGTTGAGGCTGGCTGCGAACCTGTGATCCTCTTGTCTCAGCCTCCCAAATACTGGGATTACAAGTGTGTGCTACCATGCCTGGCAGAAGCAACAAGTTTTTTTTTTTTTTGTTTGTTTGTTTTTTTTGGTGGTACTGGGGGTGGAGCCTAGGGGCTTTCTATCTCCGGGCTATACTCCCAGACACATTTTATATTTTATTTGGAAACAGGGTCTCACTAAGTTGCTGAGAGCCTCACTAAGTAACTGAGGCTGGCTTCAAACCTGCGCGATCCTCCTGCGTGATCCTCCTGTCTCAGCCTCCCAAGCGCAACAAACAAAAAATATATATGTTTTTGGTGGTGCTGGGGGTGGAACCCAGGGGCTTTTCTACCTCTGGGATATACTCCCAGACCTACATTTATACTTTATTTGGAAAAAGGATCTCACTAAGTAGCTGAGGCTGGCTTTGAACCTGTGCGATCCTCCTGTCTCAGCCTCCCAAGTGCTGGGATTACAATCATGCGCCACCACGCCCAGCTAGAAGCAACAAATTTTAAAATTAAGCCGGGTGCTTGTAATCCCCGCGCTTGGGAGGCTGAGACAGGAGGATCGCACAGGTTCAAACCCAGCCTCAGCTACTTAGTGAGGCTCTCAGCAACTTAGTGAGACCCTGTTTCCAAATAAAATATAAAAAAGGTCTGGGAGTATAGCCCGGAGGTAGAAAGCCTCTGGGTTCCACCCCCAGTACCACAAAAATAAATAAATAAATAAATAAATAAATAAATAAATAAAGTTAAACATTAGGAGAGAAAAATTTTAGGGAGGGTGTGGTAGTACAGGCCTGTAATACTGGCACTTGGGAGGCTGAGACAGGAGGATCATAGGTTCGAGGTCAGTGTGCAGTAACTTAGATCGTGTTTCCAAGCAAAACATAAAACAGGGCTGGGAGTATAGCTCAGAAGTAGAATGCCCTGGGTTCAATACAGTACCACACACATACACACAAAAGGAGGAAAATTTTAAGTTACAAAAATGAATCTAGAAATCATCTCTCCTATATCAAAATATATGCAGAGAAATAACAGATTAAATGTCTAAAAATCTGAAAGAATTGTAAGGTAGGACACTCAAATAAACTACTACTCTGCTAATTATTCATCAAATATGGATATGACTTTGAAACTTATTTCTTCACAAAAATAGGCAATTATTTTGTAACCAAGGTAGGTGGCAATATAGATTTTTCACCATGCTAAACAGATAAAGCCTGTGCGAGGATGGAGGAGAAATAAACTCCCATGAAAGTAGTTTACTTTCTACATTCATTTGTTTTTGTGAGGAGGCACTGGAATAAGTACAATAAATTTATAAAAATATTCACTTCCCTAAGATGAATCTTTACTGCAAAAGGGAAAAGAACATCTCTATCACAATTAAAAAACCTCCCATGACGTGTTTTCATTTGCCTATTTTGGACATTATTACCACAGCAATTATGTGTAGAAATGTGTGGACCAGAGGCCACTGGTTTATTATCACTAGAAAACAGCAAGCTATTTCTCTACCCTGTTTATCTGATTGATTCCCAACATCTTCCTGGCAGCCAATCTATCAGTTTATCTCTCCTACTTCATCACAGTCACCTCTGGCAGCTAAACACAAGATCCAAACCAGCGTTACACAGACATACGACACAGTAAACCTGCGTAACCTGCTGCTGTGTAACAGCTGCCCCGAAGGCTGAGCAAAAATGGGCTTTTGCTTCCTAGTCAATATTCTGTGAAAAGTAAGGCTGGGGAATGTGCTGGGGGCAAGGTGGGGGCTAATAATAATAAAAAGCAGAGAAAAAAAAAAAGGGAAGAAAATAGAAAGTGGCCGCATTTCATTGCCCTCACCTTGATACAGCCACACAAGAGATTACAACCACCATTCCTGGCTTTGCTAATCGTCCTGATCCCCTGAGGCCGGGGCGGCCATGGCCACTGCGGGGCAAGTGCCTAGGGAAGGAAGGCTACCCAAGTGCCACAGGGGTGGTCTCACCTAAAAACGAGCCCACGTACCCTGATGAAGGCTGGAAATTAGATCTGCACAACTGTAGTGGATCCATTACACTTGTGGTCTCCTCAAATCAGACACCAAGCATGTACTCTCAAGCACTCTGTACTATACATATTCTGGGCTGCATGTTCACTACCCAAGTACTTTTTAGTCATTCATGAGAAGATGTCTATCTGACTAAATCTAATTTACTTAGTCTAACATTTCAGAAGATTCTGTTGTGTTCAAGGTAGGAATAAGAAAGCAGAAAACAACAATAACAACAAAGTAAACTATTTCCATTTCTCACAGCTAACATTATCACTGCATTTAAGTTTAATTAGGAAAGCTACTTTCTTTTTTTTTTTTTTTTTTTTTTGGTGCTGGAAACCCTTCTACCTCTGGGCTACACTCCCAGACCTATTTTTATACTTTTTTAAATTTGAAAGCAGGGTCTCTTAAGCCAGCACGGCTGGCTTCGAACCTGCGTGATCCTTCTGTCTCCACCTCCCAAGCGCGGGGATTACAAGCATGCGCCACCACGTCCAGCAGGAAAGCTACTTTCAAAAAGGCTGAAAATGGAGCCAGCCATGGTGAGGCACACCGGTTCAAAGCCAACCTCAGCTACTTCATGAGGCTCTCAGCAACTTAGTGAGACCCTGTTTCCAAATAAAATATAAAATAGGTCTGGGAGTGTATCCTGGAGGTAGAAAGCCCCTGGGTTCCATCCGCAACACCACACAGGGTTGAAAATGGTTCATGTCTGTAATCCCAATACGTGAGAGGATGAGACAGAGGATTACAGGCTTGAAGCCAGCTTTAGCAACTTTGTGAAACTCTCAGCAACTTAGTAAAAACCCTGTTTCAAACTAAAAACATAAAAAGGGTTAGGGGAGGTGGAATACCTCTGGGTTCTATCCTCAGTATGAAAGAAAGAGAGGACGGGAAGGGGGGAAGGGCAGGATAAGTTTTTTTTTAAGCATTTGGTTTTATGGGTAATAGTGCTTGGCTTTCTGTTTTTGTGACCCGGTGTTACTGAGTCCCACTTTTCAGGATGACATGGTCCACAGCTTGAAAAGAAAAACTCTGGGCAAGCCTCTCTAATTTAGTTGGCCTAGCTTCCTCAGTACACGGAGAGCTGGTGCAGCTCCTCACACATCTGTTCCTGCCCCTCTCTCACTGGGATACAAAGTCAACTCAGCAAACTGGGATCTACTCTTCCTTCTGTTTCCTCTCTCCCACAAGAATTCTATTTTCTCTGTCTCCTGTGCTTTACTACCATTTTTTTCCCCTCAACAACCTAGTCTTTCAAATTATCCAAAAGAAGTCATTTGCAATTTTATATATCATATCTACAGTACACAAAAACAAATCTGCAATAGTATAATATCCAAGAGTTGGGAAGGAGCTACTATACAGCTTGTACTGTAAAGGCAGCATAAAATGACCTACTCCCAACCAGGTGCAGTGGCGCACACTTGGGATCCCAGCACTTGGGAGGCTGAGACTGGAGGATGGCATGTTTGTGGCCAGCCTCAAGATAAAGAATAAAAAATAGGGCTGGGGATGTAGCTTGGAGGTAGAATGCCCCTGGGTTCAATCTCCGGTAAACAAAACAAAATAAAACCCCACTCCCTGTAGGTAAGTGTCTCCTTTCCACATTGCCCCTTCACTAGTCTATCAACTTTATCACCTAATATGTCTATTTCCATTATTCTACACAAACAAGCTATTCTAAGGTGTCAAGATCTCTATGCCTAACAGGCTGTCACTACATACACTATTAGACTTCTTGAAGCAGCAAGCAGCATTAGACATTCTTGCCTTCCTGAAGCACTATTTTCTTGGCAGCCCTGGGGCATCCCTCTGGCTTACTCCATATTCAGCCAGCTCCTCTACTCAGCCATTAACCATGTGCCAACATTCTGTGTGTGAGGAGGTCCTGGGGATTGAATACAGGGGCATTCTACCTCTGAGCTACACCCCCAGCCCTACTTTGTTTTTTATTTTTAAACAGTCTCACTAGGTTGGTAAGAGCCTCACCACTTGTTGAGCCTGTCCTCACACCTGCGATCCCTCCTGCCTCAGCCTCCCAAGTACTGAGACCTGCCTGAAGACCTGGTTCCAAGCTTGCTTTTCTCCTCATCCAGACACCTTCCCCATGAGTGCCCTTCTACTCAAGGCTTTAGTGACCTGAGGAGCCATCCTAGAATGCCCCTCTCATTATATCTAGTAACTCATCTAGCTCTAAGTCTGATACTCATGAGACTGCCTGTCTCTCTCCACCCTAGCACACGTCCCCCTCACCATTCCCTGTTCACTGAGGGCACTGGGACAGCACACATGCTCGCCTGAGTCAGTGCCCTCACATTTGCTCTTGTCCCTCCTCTGTTCTGCTTTCAACTGAAGCTGGACTACCATTTCCAAGGACAAATGTGTCGGGACAACCACCTGGCCTCTTATCTACCTATCCACTCTGGCCTACGTTTCCAGGCTTATGCCCTAGTCCCCCCGGCTTCTTTCTGTACTTGAAAAGCCCCATGCTCACTCCCACCATGGAGCCCTTTTGAACATGCACTACCTGGCAGAGGCTTCCCAAAACAACCTGCTTAGGTCCCCCTACTCCAAACTCATTGGTTCTCAGCTTCATCTTCACTTCCCCAGGGACCATTTTCTTTTTTCTTTTTCTTTTTTTTTCTTTCTATCTTTCTTTCTTTCTTTTTTTTTTTTTTGGTGGTACTGGGGTTCTGGGAAGCCCTTCTACCTCCAGGCTACACTCCCAGACCTCCCAGGGACCATTTTTTTCTTTTTTGGTAGTACTGGGGGTGGAACCCAGAGGCTTTCTACCTCCGGGCTATACTCCCAGACCTTTTTTATATTTTATTTGGAAACAGGGTCTCACTAAGTTGCTGAGAGCCTCACTAAGTAGCTGAGGCTGGCTTCGAATCCGTGTGATCCTCCTGTCTCAACCTCCCAAGCGCGGGGATTACAAGCGTGCGCCACCACGCCCGGCTCCAGGGACCATTTTTAACCACACCCCCCACACACATACATACACTGTCCTTGTTGTACTTAATTTACATTTTATTAGTGCATTATCTGATTAGTGCCTCTTTTTTTGGAGGGTACTGGGGATTGAACTCAGGGGTGCTCTACCACTGAGGCACACCCCACCCCTTTATTTTTTATTTTGAGATAGAGTCTAAGTTACCACGAGTGGGCCTCAAATCAGTGTTCCTCCTATTTCAGTCTCCAAAGTAATAGAATTTTATAGGCATGTACCACCCGGCCAGCAGGTTAGTGTCTATTTCCTCTAGGAGTTGACTATACACTCAACAGAGAACAAAGACTACTGATCATGCTCACTATCTATCCCTGGCCCTGGCCCACTTGAGGAGTTCAACAAACTACAGAGGGGGGAAAGTTGCTTCTGGGAAAATGCCAACTTCTAGTTTACTTTATCATTCACACACCTCCTTATTTATTTATTTATTTATTTATTTATTTATTTACTTATTTATTTATTTTGGTGGTGCTGGTGGTACTGGGGATTGAACCCAGAGGTTGTCTGCCTCTGAGTTATACCACCAGCTCCTATTTTATTTTAGTTTTTTTGAAACAGGATCTTGCTAGGTTGTTGAAAGTCTCACTAAGTTGCTGAGGCTGGTCTCCTGTCTCAGCTTCCCTCATACTAAGATTACAGGTATGTACCACCACACCTGGCCTTTTCAGTGTATTTAACAAAAGAAACCACATTATATAATCTTTCATTCTAATCCAGAGTTCCATTATCTGCTCAGGCAACTGAGGAACTCATCTCTTTTTTTCCAATTCTTTTGGACGAGTTTTTGTCATTGCTATTATCAACAATATCTCTTTCTCAAACAATGCTTTCTTTTTCACATGTCCTATTTATATAGGATGACCAATTTAACAAAGTGGATGAGAATGACCTCCCTTTTTTCTTTATCCCAAGAGTACCTAAATGAAAAACAAAAATAGAAAAAATTTAGTCCAAATAAATTAAAATATTCCCTTTTTTTTTTGGTGGTGGTACTGGGGTTCCTGGAAATCCTTCTACCTCCAGGCTACACTCCCAAACCTATTTATTTATTTATTTATTTATTTATTTATTTATTTATTTATTTATGTGGTACTGGGGGTAGAACTTCTACCTTTGGGCCATACTCCCAGACCTATTTTATATTTTATTTGGAAACAGGGTCTCACTAAGTTGCTGAAAGCCTTGCTAAGTAGCTGAGGCTGGCTTCGAACCACACGATCCTCCTGTCTCAGCCTCCCAAGCACGGGGATTACAAGCGTGTGCCACCACACCCGGCCAGACCTATTTTTTAAAATATTTTTTAATTTTGAAACAGGGTCTCCTAAACCAGTGCGATCCTCCTGTCTCCGCCTCCCAAGCGCAGGGATTACAAGCGTGCGCCACCACGCCCGGCCTCCCATTCTTGTATTCTTAAGATAATAGAGATCTTTGCTATCTCTTGGGTCTCATTCTCTAAAGGAAAAGCTGGTTCTTCACAGGAAGAAAAAAAAAGAGGTTTAGATCTTTGGTGCTTCCTCATACCCAACACTCTGACCCTTACTGCAATCTCTAAGTCAGACATTTTACTTCAAGAAAGGTGTCTCAACATCTTTGCAGTAAGAGCTGAAGTAACCGTGCTTCAGTGTTTGCCATCTGTACCTTTTATCTAGGAAACAGGCTGCTCAAATCCTGTTTCAGATTCACCTCACACTTTCTCAGACCTAGTGCTTCTCAGTAAAACTCTGGCATATGTGACCCCATGCTAAACAGTCCCGTGTAACTGGACCCACCACGCCTGACATATCTGGGTTTTGAATCCAGCTCTGCCCCTTCCTAACTATGCAATTTTAGACAAGCTATCTGACTTCTTGGAGCCTCAGATTCCTCATCTATAATTGTACCTCATAAAGTTGCTTTGGGAATGAAGAAGATGACAAGAGTAAAGCACTTAGAAAAATGTAAGCATTCAACACATAAAAAATGTTAACATCTGCCGGGCGTGGTGGCGCACGCTTGTAATCCCCGCGCTTGGGAGGCAGAGACAGGAGGATCGCACAGGTTCAAAGCCAGCCGCGTGCGCTGGCTTAGGAGACCCTGTTTCCAAATAAAAATGTAAAAATAGGTCTGGGAGTGTAGCCCGGAGGTAGAAGGGCTTCCAGGAACCCCAGTATCACACACACAAAAAAAAGTTAACATCATATGACAATACTCATAATACCTAAACCCTAGTTGAAGCCAAAAATCCAATACCTTCCACAGTTAAGTCACCACAGCTATTAAAAATCAACAACATGTACAACAATTTAGTTTTCCTTTCTAAATGATTTCCAAAAGTAGGTAACAAATATGGTATGGAACGAAAGAACAGAATCAAAGGATAAAAATGTAAATGGTATAAAAAATTCACAAAAATGGCAACATTTGAGAGTTATTCTACTGGACTTTTCCAAGCTAACCACAGTAAGTTGGAGTAGAAGTGATCCTTCTTTCCCTTATTACTCTATTCTATATGGAGCAACTGTTCTCTTTTCATGACCCACAACTTCATCTACCATCCTCTAACTCAGGATCCCTTTGTTTAGAAAGGCTTTCCTTTGATGGGCGTGGTGCTGCACACTTATAATCCCCGCGGTTGGGAGGCTGATACAGGAGGATCGAGCAGGTTCGAAGCCACCCTAGGCTGGTTTAAGAGACCCTGTTTCCAAATAAAATATAAAATAGGTCTGGGAGTGTAGCCCAGAGGTAGAAGGCCCCTGGTTTCCATCCCCAGTATCACCAAAAAGGAAGAAAGGAAGAAAGGAAGAAAGAAAGAAAGAAAGAAAGAAGCTTTCCTTCCATCTCAGCCCAGATCAAATGCCATCTCCTCCTCTCTGGACCTTTTCTAACTCCCCCAAGCCATTAGTGATTGCTTTCTCTTTTGAATTCTTCCCTAGCTAAGCAGTCTGTTTACTTATGTTTCTGTTATCTCCTTTGCTTGGCATACGCTTCTTGAGGGCAGGGGATAGGTTTGACTCAAACTCTCAGTGCTGCACACCTGGAATGCCAGCTACTCAGGAGGGGGAAGGTGAAGGACTGCCAGCCTGGGCAATACAACAAGATCCCACTCAAAAGCTCAACCCCCAAGCCGGGCATGGTGGCGCACGCTTGTAATCCTTCCGCTTGGGAGGCTGAGACAGGAGGAAAAGCCCCTAGGTTCCACCCTCAGTACCACAAAAAGAAAAAAAAAAAAAAACTCACCCCATTCTACCCACTGCCGTGTATATAGTGATTATTCAATATTACAGAGTCCAGTTAGTTAAATAGTCTTCTAGAGCTTATGCACAGGTCTTATGAACAAGGATAAAAAGTATTCAACTTCTGCAAGGGTAAGCACAACATTCGTAAGAATAATAATATAAAAAACAATAGAAGGAAATCAGAATGAGTGAATAAAGTCTAAACAGTACCTTAATACTAAATTACAAATGACTGACCTTTGGTTACTAACATACAGAGAACGTATAGCTAGAGGCTACCACAGAACAAAGCAGCCAAAGTCTGCCTCTTTGCCCTGGGTCTTAAGGATTCATTTAGTTTTTCCATTTTTAAAAAAATTTTTGTGGTATTGGGGATTGAATCCAGGGACATTCTACCTCTGAGCTATGCCCCCAGCCCTACAAGTTTAATTTTTAATTTTGAAACAGTCTTGCTAAGTTGTTGAGGCTGGACAGAATCTGCCATCCTCTTTTCTCAACCTGTCAAGTACTGGGATTACAAGTGTGCGCCACCATGCCCAGCTAGTTTTCCTACTTTTTGATTCAGTATTGTATCACATGGCCACTCTGGAGCTAAAACTAAGGTCCATGATTTGGTGGGATAATAAATTAATTCATTAAATAAAGCAATGCTATTTTCTCAGCACAAATACTAAAACAGACAAGTAGTAAGCAGTCTGAATGCTAAAAAAAAACCTTATTTTTTTCAATTTCCTTTATCTTCTTACAAATAAAAGTAATCTTTTAAGAATTAAGTGGCTGTATTAAGCCACTCTTTCTAATCTGTACTAAAAGTAATAATGTACAGAGGGTGCGATTAAGATTTTCCAGCAGTCCCCATTTCAAATATTCTTAAGTTATCAGTCATAAATATCTATAAAAAAGATGAGAGAGGTATATCCTTTGAGCCATCACCTCAATTACTGGCTATTTTTAGATCTTCTTTGGCAATGTTTCTTCTTTCTCTGTCTTCTATTTTCCCTTCCTTCTTTCTTTCCTCCCTTCCTTCTTTTTCTTCCTTTCTGTCTGTCCGTCTTTCTTTTTCCCCTGTAGCACTGGGTATTGAACCCAGGAGCACTCTACCACTGAGCTATATCCCAACCCTTTTTATTGTTTACACTGAGACAGGGTCTCGCTCAGTTGCCCGGTCTGGTCTTCAATATATAATCCTCCCTCTTCCCTGGCGTCCTGAGTAGCCGAAACTTCAGGCATGCACCACCATGCCCAGCTAGAAATGTTTCTTTTAATGTCATGGTACAGAATATCATTGGTGGTAAATTAATAAATCAGTCATTCTGAACCAAAGAATTCACAAGTAAGAAACTGAAAAGGTAGTACTAACTTGTATTCTGTAATTATGTCCTTTAAGGATTAAAAGCCCAGCATTTTCCTGCTAGCATTCAGATGCCAATAATTCTTCAGGCCCACTGAGATCAATAGTCCATTGATCCTGACACTTTTTCAGCATTCCTCATCCTCTCCTCATGTGCTCACTCTCTCCTTACCAAGTATAAGAAATTCTATAGTCCCTCAGGGTAATTCCTCCTGATACACAGCCTCAACTCCCTAGGAGGCTGTCCCAGTCATAGAGATCATAATCCTTTGGGAATGGATGTGCCTGGGGATCCTGAATTTTTAGTAGTTTGTTTATTAGTACTGAGACTTGAACTTTTCTATGTCTGAACTACACCCTCAGCCCTATTTTTTAATTTTTATATTCCAACAGGGTCTCGCTAAGTTGCTGAGGCTGGCTTCAAACCTGCAATCCTCCTGTCTCAGCCTTCCAAGTACTAGAATTACAGGCATGCACCACCACACCGGCCCTTTTCAGAATTTTAGATAGGAAATACAGTGCATACACCATAAACATCCCAGCGGTGTTTGGGACAAAACCCCAACATCAATGTAATTTTCTCTATTGGATCATCTCCAGCAGCCTACAAATGACATCTCCTATCTTAAAACAAACTTTCCCAACAGCCTCTACTTCTCCCAGCTTGCTGCAGCATTTCTCTCTTCCATTCACAGCAGACCTCCTCAAGGGCTGTCTACAATCCCCGTTTCCAATGTGTCTCCTAGTCTGTCTCTCTTTTTCCTTGTTTCCCTTTTTTTGCAGTACTGGGGATGGAACCCAGAGACACTCTACCACTGACCTATATTCCCAGCCCCTTTTTTATTTTCATTTTGAAACAGTGTTTTCTAAGTTCCAGATGGCCTCAAATTTGCAGTCCCCCTGGCTTCATTCTGTCTCCTGAGTAACTGGGCTTCTTTTTGTGTGTGTGTGTGTGGTGCTAGGGATTAAATCTAAGGGCGTTCTACCTCCTCACTACATACCCACCCAGCTCTATTTTATTTTGAAACAGAGTCTCATTAGATTGTGAGGCCCTCTTTAAGTTGCTGGGGTTGGCTTTGCACCTGCGATCCTATCTCAGCCTCCTAAGTACTGGGATTACAGGTGTGTGCAGCCATGCCCAGCAGCTGGGCTGCACTGCTGATTAGTTTGCTGAGTTTTGCTTTTGCAGTGCTGGGGAATGAATCCATTCCTTTGCTTGTGCTACACAACTGCTCTACCATTTAGCAACATACCCATCCCTGAATTTCCCAAGAAATATCAGTCTGTAATTTCCTTTATATATAATGTTGTCGTCGAGTTTTCATCTTGCAGTGATCCTGGATCCTTCCTTCTTGTGACATCTCCCTTGCCTCACTGGTTGCTCATTCATTCATTCATTCATTCATTCATTCATTCATTTAATTTGTGGTACTGGGGTGAAACCCAGGGGCTTTTCTACCTCTGGGCTATACTCCCAGACCTATTTTATACTTTATTTGGAAACAGGGTCTCACTAAGTTGCTGAGAACCTCACTCAGTGGCTGAGGCTGGCTTTGAACCTGTGCAGTCCTCCTGTCTCAGCCTCCCAAGTGCTGGGATTACAAGCGTGCACCACCACGCTTGACCCTGGTTGCTCCTTTTAAGTTACCTTTGCTGATTCCTTCCCATCTCATCTACCTATAAGTATCTGAATAGCCCAAAACTCAAGATCCAAATATCTTCTCTTTTTTAAACTACCTTCATTCCCTGGATGATATCGTTCAGTCTCTGGCAATTAATACAACCTATATGCTAATGGATGTATACCTTTAGCTTAGAAATTTCCATGAACTCCAAAAAATCCATAGGAATTTGAGAGATATTATAAACTTAACTAATTTTTTTATACAAACAGCGCAAACATAAGTCCATGGGGTAAGTGGAAAGGGGAGTGCTTAATGTTATCAAAACTGGTTCTTGATTTCTCTTTCAAACTAGCAACTAGCATCACTATTTTACCCTATTTCAGAAAACAGCAACTTTATCCTTCCAATTACTTGGGCCAAACACCTTACAAGTCTTTTTTTTTTTCTCTTCTTTTTTTTTTTGGTGGTAATAGGGATTGAACCCAGGGGCATTCTACCTCTGAGATACATTCCAGCCCTATTTTAAATGTTTTATTTTGAAATAAGGTCTCACCAGGTTGATGAAAGTCCATTTGCTGAGGCTGTCCTCGAACCTACAATCCTCCTGTCTCAGCCACCCAAGTACTGGAATTATAATCATTCACCACCATGCCTGGCTTTTATTATTTTTATTTTTTTGTGGTACCAAGGATGGAACCCAGTGGCACTGTACCTCCAAGCTACACCCTCAGCCCTTTTTAGTCTTCTCATTTCTAAAATGGGGTCTCACTGTGTTGCAGAGGGCCTCACTAAGTAGCTAAGGCTGTCTGTGAACCGTGATCCCCTGGACTCAGGCTCCCGAATGATGGGATTGTAAGCATGCACCACCACGCCCGGCTGCCTGGCATTTAAAGTCTTCCTTGACTACTTTCTTTTTACATCCCACATACAAACCATCAGCAAATCTGGCCAGCTCAACCTTTTAACACATCACCAGAATGTAACCACTTCTTCCTCCAAAACTATCCTACAGCCACAACTGTCTCTCGCTTCCTGAGTACTCTCCTATTTGCCACCTAGCCTATCCTATTCTCTCATGTCTATTCACAACACAACCATCATAATGATTCCTTTAAAGCCGGGCATGGTGGCACAGGCTTATTTTGTTGTTGCTGTTATTTTTTATTTTTTGCGGTACTAGAGATGAAACCCAGGGGCATTGAACCTCTGAGCTACACCACAACCCTATTTTTCAGTCTGTTTACTTTTTTTTTTTTTTTTTGATGGTACTGGGGTTTCTGGAAGCCCTACTACCTCCGGGCTACACTCCCAGACCTGTTTTTTTTTTAAATATATTTTTATTTGGAAACAGGGTCTCTTAAGCCAGCATGTCTGGCTTCGAACCTGCGCAATCCTCCTGTCTCTGTCTCCCAAGCGCGGGGATTACAAGCGTGTGCCACCATGCCTGGCAGTCTGTTTACTTTTTGAAACAAGGCCTCAATGGGTTGCGAAGGGCCTTGCTAAGTAGCTGAGGCTATCCTTGAACCATGATCCTCAGGTCTCCACCTCCCTGGGATTACAAGTGTGTGCCACCATACCCAGCATGACACAGGCTTATAATCCCAGTATTTGGGAAGCTGAGACAGCAGGGTCATGGCCAGCCTCAGCTAATTAGTGAGGCCCTCCACAACTTAGTGAGACCCTGTTTCAAAATAAAGAATTAAAAAATAGGGCTGGGGATGTAACTCAGAGGAAGAATGCCCCTGGTTTCCATCCCCAGTACTGCAAGAAAAAAAAGATTGCTTTAAAACATTACTTCACTTGTACCTTGCATTAGTCCTCTGTTCAAACCCCTCATGCTTCCCTCCTCAGTCTCATCAAGGTTTTACAGTGGCCTACAAGGTCCCCTGAACCTGGCTCCCATTATCCCTGGGCTCCTCTCCTACCATTCTCTTTCTTCTCTCCTCCAGCCCAGCGACACTGGCCTCCGTGATGTTCCTAGAACATACTAGCATCTGCTCTGCCTCAGAGCCTTTGCCACCCCTCATCCCCAAAACTCCTCTCTCGGATACTTGAATTAGTCACTTCCTCTGGGCTCTGCTCAAATACTGCCTCATCCCCTGAGCATCTTATATAAAAACAGTAGCCTCTACTTCCCTGGTACTTGCTTTCATCATTTTCAGTTTTTTCATTCTTTACTGCACTTGTCAAACATATTCCCCTATCTCTAAGAGAGAATGAATATTCACAAGGGCAAGAAATCTTTTCTTCCAGCCTCTAATAGAACTCCAAGAGAACTTTCCCCGAGGATGCAATGCACCACATGTGTACTGTCCAGAACAGGAGCGGCCAACACGCGTGGCCTATGTAACACTTGGGATGTGGCTCATGTGATGATGTTACATGTCATTCTAAGCTGAGGATGGAGGCTCACGACTGTAATCCCAGTGTTAGGCCGAGACAGGGGGATCCCAGGTTCGAAACCAGCCTCACCAACTCTGTGAGACTCTCATTCAATAAAAAGGGGTGCTAGGGATATAGCTCAGAGCTAGAACACCCCCTGGTCCAATTCCTAGAGCCACACAAAAAGTTTTGTTTTAATTAATCAAAAATTTAAATGGCTATATGTGACTAGTAGCTTCTACATAGACATCACAGCCGAGAAAAGGAGGTTCTGGGTTTTTGTTGTTGTTTTGTTTTTGTTTTTTCTTTTGGCACTGGGGATGGAACCCAGGGGCATTCTACCACTGGGTCACACCCCCAACCCTATTTTTTATTATTTTTTATTTTATTTATTAATTATTATTATTATTATTATTATTATTATTATTATTATTATTATTTTATATATATATATTTTTTGCGGGTCTGGAGATGGAACCCAGAGGCCTTCAACCTTCGAGCTACACCCCCTGCCACATTTTTTATTCTTTATTTTGAAACCGGGTCTCACTGAGTTGCAGAGCCCTCACTAAGTAGCTGAGGCTGTCCGCGAACTGTGATCCTCCGGGTCTCAGCCTCCTGAATGCTGGGATTACAAGCGTGCGCCTCCACACCCGGCTTTTATTATTTTTTTTTAAAACAGGGTCTCACCGAGTTGCAAAGAGCCTCATTAAGTAGCTGAGGCTGTCAGCAGATCCTAGCTGTGAACCGACGATCCTCCTGTCTCAGCCTCCCAAGAACTGGGATTGCAAGTGTGCACCACCAAGCTAATGAAAATAAGATCACCCCAGTCCTTTTCTTTCTTTCTTTCTTTCTTTCTTTCTTTCTTTCTTTCTTTCTTTCTTTCTTTCTCTCTCTCTCTCTCTCTCTCTCTTTCTTTCTTTCTTTCTTTCTTTCTTTCTTTCTTTCTTTGGTGGTACTGGGGTTCCTAGAAACCTTTCTACCTCTGGGCTATACTCCCAGACCTTATATATATATATTTTTTTTTTTTTTTGGGGGGGGGGGGAGACAGGGTCTCTTAAGCCAGGAAGGCTGGCTTTGAATCTGTGTGATCCTCCTGTCTCTGCCTCCCAAGCGTGGGGATTACAAGCCTGAGCCACCACGCCCGGTTTTATTCTTTATTTTAAAACAGGGTCTCACTGAGTTGCAAAGAGCCTCATTAAGTAGCTGAGGCTGTCAGCAGATCCTCCTGTCTCAGCCTCCCAAATGCTGGGATAACAAGCATGTGTCACCACACTCGAAAATGAGATTCTTAATAAATATGTAGTAATTACTCAATATATGTCAAATAAATGAATAAAAAGAAAAAATAAATATGAAGACTTTTCAACTTTTTTGCTTTTGTTAGTACTAGGGATTGAACCCAGGGACATTCTACCTTCAAGCTGCAACACCCAGACCTATTTTTTTATTCTTTATTTTGAAACAGGGCCTAAGTAACTAAGGCCTCCTGTGATCTTCCTGCCTCGGCCTCCCAGTTACTGGGATTATAAAAATCCATCACCATGCTAGGTTTCTTTTTAACTTTTTTTTTTTTTTTTTGGTACTGGGGATGGAACTCAGGGGCATTCTATCTCCAAGCCACAACCCTAGCCCTATTTTTTATTCTTTTGAAATGGGGTATCACTGAGTTGCAAAGGGCCTCACTAAGTAGCTGAGGCTATCCACGAATTGCGATCCTCCCGTCTCAGCCTCCCAAATGCAGGGATTACAATCATGAGCCACCACGCCCGGTTTTCTTTTAACTTGTTATCATAAAAATTTTCAAACATACATAAAAGTAAGTAATAACAAAATGAACTCTCCAACATGAAGGCTCTTCTAAACTAAATAAGCTTCAGATGATATTAGCAAGCTGGATATGGTGGACTTCCATCAGTCTAGCAAGACTCTGTTTCTAATACAGCCTCTGGCATAATAAAAGTTAAAGTAATGAGCCGGGCGTGGTGGCGCACGCTTGTAATCCCAGCATTCCCACTTGGGAGACTGAGACTGGAGGATCATAGTTCGCGGACAGCCTCAGCTACTTAGTGAGGCCCTCTGCAACTCAGTGAGACCCAGTTTCAAAATAAAGAATAAAAAATAGGGCAGAGGTATAGATCGGAGGTTGAATGCCCCTGGGTTCCATCCCCAGACCCGAAAAAAAAAAAAAAGTTAACTTACTGAAGTTCATAACTGAGCAAAACTGAAACCTGTGAATTGTCAGAGTGCAGAGACCTCCCATTTCCTAAAGTCATATATCTGAGAATATTTTCAATTGGATTTTCAAACTTGTCCAATCAAACACCAGCATCCTGCACTAGGAAAAAAAGAAAATCAAACTAGAAGCAACAACACATACGTTTCATTGTCCTAACTCACTACGTGGGGTGATCTGACCTAGTCATGCACTTCCTCTAGACGCCAGTCCTCACTTTTTGAAAGAATTTGGATTTGATGGAATACAGAGATGCTAACCAACTTGAAAACAATTATATTCTACTCTAGATCCACAATACACATATATTTTTTTTTTTTTTTTGGCAGTACTGGGGGTGGAACCCAAGGGCATTCTACCTCTGAGCTACACCCCTTTATTTTCAAACAAGGTCTCACTAAGTTGCTGAGGGCATCACTAAATAGCTGAGGCTGTCTGCAAACCTGGATCCTCCTGTCTCAGCTTCCCAAGTACTGGGATTACAAGTGTGAGCCACCACGCACGGCTTACACATACATTTTTGAAGATGCTTCTTAACTTGCCATTTCTTTGCTAAATCATTTTATCTGAGTTATTTTGAAAAAATAATACATTAAATATAATTAAATACTAACATATCACAACTATTTTAGTGAAGAGGTAGTGTTCCCTATTTTTTGAGGAATGCCAAATTCTTCACTTTGGGCTACTAAAATACTGCTGGAATCCTGTGTTTAATTTATACCCAGCCAGCTGATACTAGGCTTATTAGCACACACACAAAAAGGCAATTCTGGCCACATATTTTCCTAGTAAACTCCCTGGGTACCACGTGTATTCTAAAAAGTTTCTTCAGCCAGGCGTGGTGGCGTAGGCATTCCGGAGGCTGAGACAGGAGGATCATGGTTCGTGGACAGCTTCAATTACTACGTAGGCCCTCTGCAACTCAGTTAGACCCTGTTTCAAATGTTAAAAAATAGGGTTAGGGGTGTAGCTAGGAGGTAGACTTCCATACCCAGTACCAGAAAAAAAAAAGTTTCTTCAACAGGTGTAAGCCAACTCTTATCTCTTGGCCAGCTAGACCTATAACATGTGCTATTTGAGCCTTTGTTTTGAGGTAGTGCTTCTGTTTAAATGAAGTAGTGGTACTAAGGTAATGATCTGATGCCTCCCCATGGCCCCAGTACTGGGGTCAAAGCCAAAGCCTCAAACATACTACACAAGGATCACTACTGAGCCTTACTCCCTACCCCCAGTTCTAATGCTTAAATCAAGACACTGAAAGAAATGAGAGCCTGCCACATGTACTTTCCCTTGCTGCTATTTGATGAAACTTCCAAGCCTTGCATTTAAAATGTAGCTTTTGTCCTGTTCTGTGCAGTCTCCACAACAGTGAACTCAAGCTAGCAATCAAATGCCAATACTGATATCATATTTGGGTCTCAACACTGACAGGTATGTAACAGCAGCATTATAACTAGAAAGTCTTTAAAAGAGAGAGCACAGAAACTACCATGTATCTCAAAGTTCTTGCATATGGCACACAAAATAATCTTGTAGTTATTAAAATTAGAGTTTAATTGGACATTGGAATTTATTTTGGGATTTTTAAAGCATCATTACTGTGCCTCAAGAAACCTGATTAATTTCCCTACTGTATCTTCAGCCGTGATTTAAATTTCAAGTTTTTGTACTTCATACAGATACCCACTCTAAACTCACCACAAGCCTATGTGCAGTGAATTTCATCCTTTTTTGGGGGTCTGTGTGTAAGCACGCGCGTGTGCATTACTTGGAATTGAAACAAGCAGTATTCTACCTTCGAGCTACAGCCCTAGACTAATTGTATTTTTTATTAGGAAACATAGTCTCACTAGGTTGCTGATAACCTCACTAAATTGCTAAGGCTGTTTCTGAACCTGCAATCCTCCTGTTTCAGCTTCCCAAGTACTGGAATTATAAGTGTGTACCATGCCTTGCAAATTTCATATAATCTTTTTTTTTTATGGGCCTGGGGATGGAACCCAGAGGCATTCTACCTCCGAGCTACACCCTATTTTTTTATTCTTTAATTTGAAACAGGGCCTAAGTTGCAGAGGGCCTAAGTAGCTGAGGCTGTCTGCAAACTGCAATCCTCCGGTTTCCGCCTCCCAAATGCTGGGATTTTAAGTGTGGGCCAATTTTTTTTTCTTTTTCTTTTTATCTTTTTTGCAGTACTGGGGATGGGACCCAGGGGCATTCTACCTCTGAACTATATCCCCAGCCCTATTTTTTATTCTTTTTTTTTTTTTTTGGTGGTACTGGGGTTCCTGGAAACCCTTCTACATCTGGGCTATAATCCCAGACCTATTTTTTCACTTTCCTTATTTGGAAACAGGGTCTCTAAGCCAGCACAGCTGGCTTCGAACCTGCGTAATCCTCCTGTCTCTGCCTCCCAAGTGCGGGGATTACAAGCATGTGCCACCACGCCCAGCTTTATTCTTTATTTTGAAACAGGGTCTCACTGAGTTGCTAAGGGTCTCACTAAGTAGCTGAGGCTGTCCTCGAACCACGATCCTCCTGTTTCAGCCTCCCAAATGCTGGGATTACAAGCATGCACCACCATGCCCGATTGTGTGCGCTGATTTTTAAGAAACATAATCAAGATCTCAAGTAACATCATCATCTTAAAGTAAAATTTAAAATAAAGATGGCTCATAACAAAAGGCATCTCTTTTCCATGAACTCATTAGCAAGAGAAGATTCAAATCAAACTTTAAGACATATTATTAACCATCATCTGACCACTGGAAAGATACAGGCCAACAGGAAGAATATCCTTTTGCCATTAACTTCAGGGTTGGCTCAAGACAACTCTATGCACACTAAAATCTAAATGCATGCGATTAAAGCCACTGTATCAACTGTCCGTATTAATCACTCACCAATTTAATTAAAGAAAACCGTCTTGTCAGACAGCCTGCCTCTTCTCTCTTTCTCAGCACTATCGACTTTTAATAGTTCACCAAATTAGTAATTACTTGTTTATGGCATTATCAAATGTCTTGGATACAGAAGTCCAGCATGTGGCAAGGTCAGTTATAGACATGTACTGATGACAAATGGAAGAAATTTAACCCATGAAACCAGTCATTGAAAGAGCAAAACCTATTATGCCTTTTTCTAGATGTTCCTGGCTAGATTCAAAGTGACAGGACAAACCACATCAAAACGACACCGAGCTAGAAGTAACATTCAAAATCGTAATGAACCCTTAGAAGCCCAGGCATTGATCTCTCAACAGCAGAGCTCAGTCAGTCCTTTCAGCACAAAATACCTCATGAGTAATAAGAAACTAGTTCAAGGTCTGAGATATGAAAATAATAAAATCAGTTAAGTTATAAAGCTTACTGCTAAGTATAGTCATATCATAATATGGAGATCTTATAAGGATTAAATAAAGATGTATGTCAAATACCTAACTACAAGCCGGGCGTGGTGGTGCAGACTTGTAATCCCTGCGCTTGGGAGGCTGAGACAGGAGGATCGCGCAGGTTCGAAGCCAGCCTCAGCTACTTAGTGAGGCTCTCAGCAACCTAGTGAGACCCTGTTTCCAAAATAAAATATAAATGGGCCTGGGAGTATAGCCCAGAGGTAGAAAGCCTCTGGGTTCCACCCCCAGTACCACCCAAAAAAAACAACAACAAAAAAAAAAAAAAAACCTAACTACTGCCAGATGTGGTGGTGCTCACCTGTAATCCCAGTACTTGGGAGGCTGAGACAGGAGGATCACAGGTTGGAAGCCAGTCTCAGCAACTCAGCAAGGCTCTTTCAAAATAAAAGACAAAGCCAGGCGTGGTGGCGCACGCTTGTAATCCCAGCTTTTGGGAGGCTGAGACCGGAGGACTGCAGATCGTGGACAGCCTCAGCTACTTAGTGAGAGCCTGTTTCAAAATAAATAATAAAAATAGGGCAGGGGCTGTTGCTCGGAGGTCAAATGCCCCTGGGTTCCATCCCCAGACCTGCAAAATAAAAAAATAAATAAAATAAAAGATAAAATAGGACTGGGGAGTGTGGCTCAGAAACAAAACACCTTTGCCTTTGGGTTCAATCCCCAATATCACAAAAACAAACAAAAAACAACTTAGTCCAGGAGCTGGTGCATAACTAGTGTAGTCCTCAGTTAATGCTGGCTCATCCCCAATGAGCCCAGGAGCACTCTACCTCCAGTGACACTTGTTTGGAAACAGAGTCTCGGCCTTGAACATGTGATCCTCCTGTCTCAGCCTCTCAGGGGTCATTCCTACAGTTGCCAGTACTTTAAGAACTCAGGCTCATCAAGTCAAAGATCATCTGATACTTTAAAAAAGCAAAAGAAAAACCTTAAATGGTGATACAGACAACACATCATAAAAAGACTTGATGTTATAAAGTAGGAGAAAGGGTCGTGAAAATGAAAAACAGGTACTGAAAAACATTTCTGAATGGCTCATCCCTCGTGGTCATTTACAACCTTCGTGTTTTGTGAAATTCTCTTCAGGGATGCACTTCAACGAGAAATAGGCCAAATGCAAACTAATTCCATTTGAGAGTAAAACCTTACAACACTCTTCCACAGCAGGTGAACAGTTCCTCTCATAAAACCTTCATCACTGGCTATGCTTCAAGCTTCTAGCAATTCTAGTTTCCAAACAAACCACTGACAAAACTATATAAGGCTAATTTTTTCATTAGAATTAAGTAATAAGAGTTCAATAAATCATTCACCTTCTAAAGAAAAAAAAATTTCTAACAACATATTTCTTCCAGTTCTAAGAAAATGAAGCTTATTTATTTATAAACTGAAACGTGTAATACTATACTGAGATCTTTTTATGACTCAAGAATGAAATATTTAAGAAATAAGGTATATAGAAAAAACAAGATTTGGCCTGAGTAGTCTGGAGATCAAGTAGCAGTGTTGCTATTTGCTATATGACTTTCAGGAAGTGACTTAACTTCACAGGACTGTTTCCTATAATGATCTTTTCAACCTTAAAAATGGTAAAATTATTTGATACCTGATACTGTCTTCAGTGGCCCCCTTACATATATTTGCATACATATATGTGAAAATATATAAACACACATATATAAACATAGTTATTAAATAATACAGATATATTTCTGAACTATTAGTAATTTAAGCCCATTAAGAAAAAAAAAAAAAGAATGAACGTACATGCATGGGGAGGGGTCAGTGCTGACCCTACACCTCACTGTCAGGAGTTAGGGAATTTACACAGCCACATGACACCTGAATTAACCCAGTAAGCCTTTAAACCCTTACAATGAAACATTAAAATTCAATGTGGCTATAATCTCTTCCTTACAAAACATGGACCCAAAGAGTCTGGCTTCAAGTAGGGCTAAAAAGAGAGAAAGAGAGAGATGAAATGTATTATATTTACTACCCTGCTCTTCCATATGACCACATTAAAACACACACACACACACACACACACACACACACACACATACACACACACCCTCCCATGCCCATTGTAATACTCTGTACCACTTCTGAATGCAACACTTAGCTCAGGCTTACTACCCTGACAAATAAAGGAAAGCACTTTATGAAGCCAATTTAATTGGGAGGTGACAGAAAACATACAGCCATTTTCTTTAGCCTTATCATTGAATTGGCTTCAGCTCCAATCTCTGGCAAATCCCACTCAACAGAAGAAATTAACCAGGTCAGCAGAACAGGTGCTATGCTGTGTCTGTCAAGGGCCTGGCATCACCACAATTACTTGCACACAATGAAGCGGTAATCTTTACAGATCATCTCTCCCAAGAAGCCTACTGGGGAGAGGGAGGAGAGCTGCAGGATGGGGCTAGGGGCAGGGAGCAAGGGGAGAGTGGGAAAAAGAGGAGGAATAGGAAGCCACGAGAAAAGGCAGAAAGGAAAATGAATGTGCAGCTGCCCTGCAGCTCAGCAGATGTCGGGATGTGATGTACGAGGCTAGGATAAGCTGTCGGAGCCTGCTGCCAAGGAGTGGTAAGTGATTAAAGCCTGAACAGTTCTAAGCACCATATTTAGAATCTGTGGGGTTTCAAGACTTGCACCCATTCCTTGCTGTGCTGCCAGATGTTGGCAACTGGTCCAGTTCCTACTGACTGTGCATGGCTGGCAGCAGTTGGTACAGCAGTAAAGCAATCTGGAATGCTTCCGGAGACGCTGTACATTAACAAGTGTCACCCATCATTCACCTTTACAGAAGGCTGAAACAACTCCAATTTGCTGCCACTTTCCTCTTGGGAAACAGCCAAGATAAAGTTGCGCCTGGCAGCCCCATTTGTTTCACTCAGGTGTTTCAGCTGCCTTGCTGACCTCTATTAGTTTAAGTTTTAATTTAGATTAACCCCAGCACCCCAATTAACCAGCAAGGGGAAAAGCTAAGATGTGACTAGTCATAACTCTGAAATCAGAATTTATCGAAGTTAAAATTATTAATTGGGATGAAGGGCCAATAAAGTAATGCTGTTTCTTTTTAAACAAACCTCCAGGCCAATGGGAAAGAGAGAGAGAGAGAGGAGAAAAAGAAAAAAGAGAGAGAAAAAAAAAAAAAACGTTTGGACTAAGAATTGCCAGTAGAAGTACCTTCTCCCCAGTAGTTTCAGTTTATTTTATTAAGCCTATTTAATTTATGGTGCACTTTCCATTGAACAATGTACACTTCAATTAATGAGAACTGGAACATTTTTGATTGTCTCCCGTGATCTCACACAATTATACAGCATTAATATCCCATACCAAGTACTTCTTTAGACACTCCCAAACAAAATAGAGTCCCCTACTCTCTGACAAATAGCTATAAGAGAAGAAACAGAAAAAAAGAATCAGGGCCTCTGACTGGGAACGGCTGAGGACACACTGATCCTTCTATACCACTCAGCATCGCTTTTCAGACTCACTTATGGCAATAATTTTATTGAATATTACAGAATAAATAGAAGCTATCTTTTTCTCTTTAGGGCAGAATCAGAGGTTTCCCCATTATAGAATCAACTTTCCTGGTTTTACATTTAATTTTCCTAAGAATTTTCTTCTTTCATATCCACATGCATAGTGCAGCCATAAACCTTCAACAAGCAGTTACAAGTTCTCTGGCAAAAGTTAGCAAACTGAAGAAAACAAAACCAAACAATGGCTCAACAAAAATCAGCATATCCTTGATTTAGCATGCTCATTTCTCTACTAAGCAAGAAAGAGTACAGCCTAAAGCAGATTTCAGTAAGAAGCATAACTTATCAAAAACCCAAGCCGGGTGTGGTGCGCACGCTTATAACCTCAGTACTTGGGAGGCTGTGACAGAAGGATCACAGATTTGCAGCCAGCCTCAGCTACTTAGTGAGACGCTGTTTCAAAATAAAGAATAAAAAATAGGGCTGGGGGTGTAGCTCAGAGGTAGAATGTACCTGGGTTCAATCATCCCCAGTACCACACACACAAAAAAAAGAGACCCAAGAATCAATCCCGCCCCCCTCTTGTGTGTGTGTGTGAGATGATCTTTAGAACAGTCCAAATAGCCAGGCGTGGTAGGGCACATTTGTAATCCCAGTACTTGGGAAGCTGAGACAAGAGGATCGCGGTTCCTGGCCAGCCTTAATTACTTAGTGAGGCTCTCACAACTTAATGAGACCCTGTTTCAAAATAAAGAATAAAAAATAGGACCGGGGGTGTAGCCCTGGGTTCAATCCTCAGTGCTGGAAAAAAAAAAAAAAGAATAGTCCAAATATTGAGTCCACATGTACAGTCAAGTCACCAGTATTACTAAAAACAGTATCTATGTCAGGGAATGTCAGGGAAAAAGTGAAGGGTCAACTATGAAGAGATACTAGGACCATATTTCAACTTCCAATGATTCCATCTTAAACCATTATACTACTGTTATAATCGATAGTAGCTGACATTCTCAATATATAACTGATGTGAACAGGCACAAACAGACATTAAAAACAAGAAACTTAATAGGTTATAGAACTATAAATGCAGTTCAAGAACTCTAGGATCCCAATCTTTACACCATATCCTATTCTAACAGTAATGAGACAAGAAATGAAATAATCAACAAAATGTACAGTTAACATTATCAAAAACAGCTGAGAAAAAATATACCACTTGACTCAAAGAAGTTGAAACTGTTTTACAGATGATTCACACTCAAGCAACAACTAACAGTAGCTATAACTGTTTTCATTCCAAAAGAAAACATAAAACAGAAGGAAAGCAACAATCCGGAAAGTAAGTCAATTCTGAACAAATTCTAACTTCTTGTTTGATTTTTTTCTTCCAAAATAAGCAAGGAAGTTCTATATTGGTAGTTTTAACGAGAAGGGGAAAAAAAGAGCAAGTAAAAATAACTTTTTTTACCTGGTGGTAAAAGTCATCATCATCAAAGATTTCTTCATCCAAGTCTTTTAGATGAGTATTGGCAGGGACTTGAGGAAGGATTTCCTATGTCAATGAGAAAGAAAGAGAGAATCCCAATATGGTTATTACAGTAACAGAGGTACTGTAAATATGTTCAATAGTTAAATCACTATTTTTCTTAAGATCTAAAGAACTCAAAAAAAATCTTTTTTGAGCTGAGCATAGTGGTACACTCTTGTAATCCTAGTACCTGGAAGCCTGAGATCACAGGCACTCAGCCAGCCTCAGCAACTTGTGAGGCCCTCTACAACTTAATGATACCCTGTTTCAAAATAAAGAATAAAATGGGGTGGGGTTTTGCTCAGAGGTAGAATGCCCCTGGGTTCAATTCCCAGTTTTACAAATAAAAACAAACAAAAAAACTTCATTTTTAAAAGAATCCAACAGAAAAATGGGCAAAAACATTAACAGGCAGTTGGCAGAAAAGAAACCACAAATAACCATACAAAAATAAGCTTAGCCTAACTCTAATTAAATCCATGATAATTAAAATGAGAAAAAGCTACTTTTCTCCTGTGATTGGCAATACTCAGGGCTGGAGAATGCTGCTCTTGGAAACTCATGCACTTTTCAGAGGCAATCTGATAACATCTATCAGGACTTAGTATATTTTCTTCAACATTTTATTTAAAAACTCTACCCATATGTTCACACAAACACACAAATATAAATGTTCAGGAATATTTTTTTAAGCACTGCTTTTGTGTGTGTGTGTGGTACTGGGATGGAACCCTTGTACCTCCGGGCTACACTCCCAGACCTATTTTATAATTTATTTGGGAACAGGGCCTCTTAAGCCAGCAAGGCTGGTTTCGAACCTGCTTGATCCTCCTGTCTCCGCCTCCCAAGCTTCGGTATTAGTATTACAAGAGTGTGTGCCACCACGCCCGGCTAAGCACTGTTTTTTTAACCTTTTTTTTTTTGTGTGTGTGGTACTGAAGAGAGAACCTAAGGACATTCTACTTCTGAATTATACCCCAGCCCTATTTTTTATTCTTTATTTTGAAACAGGGTCTCACTTAATTGTATAGTACCTCACAAGTTGCTGAGGCTGGCCTTGAACCCGTGATCCTCCTATCTCAGCTTCCCAAGTACAGAGATTACAAGAAAACATTCTTTCTAATAAAGTTAAAACACACGCTTGAGGACTGCCTCAGCTACTTAGTGAGGCCCTTTGCAATTTAATGAGACCCTGTTTAAAAATAAAGAGTAAAAAAAAATTAGGGCTGAAGGTGTAGCTCAGAGGTAGAAGGCCCCTGGTTCCATCCCCAGCAATACCAATTTTTCTCTCACAATTGAGAGGAAAAAAAAATGCTTTAATGATGGAACTGGGTGTGGTGGCAACACGCTTGTAATCTGAGCATTCGGGAGGCTGAGACAGGAGGATCATGGTTCGTGGACAGCCTCAACTACTTAGTGAGGCCCTCTGCAACTCAGTGAGACCAAATTTCAAAATAAAGAATAAAAAATAGGACAGGGGGTGTAGCTCGGAGGTCAAATGCCCCTGGGTTCCATCCCCAGACACACAGACACACACACACACACACACACACACACAAAAAAAAAAAAAAAAAAAAAAAAAAAAAGGGCTGGGGTGTAGCTTGAAGGTAGAATACCCCTGGGTTCCATCTCCAGTAATGCGGGAAAAAAAACCCCAAAAAACCATTATTAGAAATTCAGTAAAAAAAAAAATTTTTTTTTTTTGGTGGTACTGGGGTTCCTGGAAGCCCTTCTACCTCCAGGCTACACTCCCAGACCTATTTTTACGTTTTTATTTGGAAACAGGGTATCCTAAGCCAGCGCGCGCGGCTGGCTTCGAACCTGCGCAATCCCCCTGTCTCTGCCTCCCAAGCGCGGGGATTACAAGCGTGCGCCACCACGCCCGGCAGAAATTCAGTAAATTTTGCAACAGAAATGACTGATTACTATTACTCTGCAACCATTAGGAAAAATGAAGTAGATCTCTTGGTAATGATATGAAAAGAATGTAGAATATATTAAATTTAAAGAGTAAGTTGTTAAGACTTTCAAACAATTGTAGTATTTTATATATTCACATACACACATATGTCTATCTTAGTAAAAAGAAAGGCCAACCATATTTTCATGCATGTGTACAAGCATAAAACTTGTTATATCTATTTTTTTTTTTTTTTTTTTTTTTTTTTTTGGTGGTACTGGGGTTCCTGGAAGCCCTTCTACCTCTGGGCTACACTCCCAGACCTATTTTTACATTTTTATTTTGGAAACAGGGTCTCCTAAGCCAGCAAGCGCAGCTGGCTTCGAACCTGCGCGATCCTCCAGTTTCTGCCTCCCAAGCGCGGGGATTACAAGCGTGCGCCACCACGCCCGGCTTGTTACATCTATTAACATCATTTGAGGAGTAAAATGTTCAGAGTATGAGTAATTTTAATTTTTATAGATTTTTTTTTACAGTACTGGGGACAGAACCCAGGGGAGTTCTTCCTCTGAACTATACACCTAGGCCTTTTTTTTTCTTTATTTTGAAACAGGGTCTCAGTTGTAAAGGGCCTCACTAAGTAGCTGAGGCTGGCTGCAAACTGCGATCCTCCTGTCTCAGCTTCCCAAATGCTGGGATTACAAGCATGCGCTATCACACCCATCTTATTTATTGACTATGTGTGTGGGGGTGGTGCTAGGGATTGAACCTGGGGGCACTCTATCTCCAAGCTACACCCCTAGTTCTATTTTATTTTATTTTGAAACAGGGTCTTGCTAGGTTGATGAAAGTCCCAGTACTTGCAAAGGCTGTCCTCGAACCTTCGATCCTCCATTCTCAGCTTCCCAAATATTGGGATAAAATTCATCCAGCTGGGAGAATTTTATTTTTCATTGTAAATGCTTATGAACTTCAGAAGTATTAAGTATATATTTTTTCTACAAGTAAAAAATAAAAATGTTTTCTTTAAACAAAAGAATCTATTTCACTTCTGGATCCTTTTCTAGGTAGCCAAACAGAAAACATTAAGACAAAGTACACACTTGCTTCAATACTGACATTCCATGCCGGGCGTGGTGGCGGAAGCTTGTAATCCCAGCATTCAGGAGGCTTAGACCAAAAAGGATCGTGGTTCATGAACAGCCTCAGCTACTTAGTGAGGCCCTCCACAACTTAGTGAGATCCTGTTTCAAAATTAAAGAATAAATAATGGGGCTGGGGATGTAGCTCGGAGGTAGAATGCCCCTGGGTTCTATCTCCAGTACCGCAAAACAAAACAAACAAAAAAACAAAAAACAAAAAAATAACCAAAAAAACCCCTGACATTCCTATAGTAGCTTTAAAAGCATAGCTTAAGGAATGAGGATGAAGCTCAGTGGTGAAACACTTGAACAGATCCGGGCATCGCTTGTAACCCCCGCGCTTGTGAGGCTGAGACAGGAGGATCGCGCAGGTTCGAAGCCAGCCTCAGCTACTTAGTGAGGCGCTCAGCAACTTAGTGAGACCTGTTTCCAAATAAAGTATAAAATAGGTCCGGGAGTATAGCCCGGAGGTAGAAAAGACCCTAGGTTCCACCCCCAGTACCACAAAAAAATAAAATAAAAAATAAAAAAATACTTGAACAGTATACACGAAGCCCTGGGTTTGACCCCCAGCACCGCAAAAGCAAAAATATAAAATCTTAAAAATATTAGATTACAAATACCTTAACTACAAGGTTCCTGTATCACACTCACAATTAAGAGAAAAACACAAAAGTTAAAAAGCCCCATAATAAAAGCTTTAAAACTGAAGCTTAAGGGGTGAGAAAGAGGCTCAGTGGTAAAGCACTTGAATATGCTTTACCACTGAGCCCTGGATTTGACCCCCAGCACTGCAAAAACTAAAATATGAAATCTTAAAAAAAATTAGATTACGAATACTTTAACTACAAGATTCCTGTATCACACTCACAATTGAGAGAAAAGCAAAAAAATTAACAAAAGCCCCATTTTTACCCCCCACACACTATTTCTCAACAGCCTGGCAAAGTAATGCAGTGTTCCTTTCTTTCACCAACATCTCATACCAAGAAGTAATACCGACAAGTTTTTCACTCAGCCCCACAGACGTGTTCACCAGTCACCCTGCACCACAGTCCTTACTGGTTCTCCTGGTAAACTCTCTGGAACAGGCTGAGCCGATGGTTCAGGTTTGCCAAGAACCCGGTAGACAGAGCGCTTGGTCTGTGTCCTTCGAAGTAATCTTTCCTTGTCCATCAGAATATGATCAATCTGAGTCAAGATCGAGCGTTCAAAGGCACCAAAACCCTGCAACAACATTAACCAGTGTCAGGTAATGTGGAAAGTCAGTGTTGAAGGCAGCTACACTGCTCCTCTATCTCTCTGTCAGCAGAGAGACAGACAATCGTCCTTTCACGAGGGACTTTCTGTTAAGGGCACAGTTTGTGAGTGGCTGTAATTATTCTCAGGGGGAAAAAAAATAGTCTTAAAACAGGTCATATCTAGCTGGGCGTGGTGGCGCACACGCTTGTAATCCCTGCGCTTGGGAGGCTGAGACAGGAGGATCGCACGGGTTCGAAGCCAGTCTCAGCTACTTAGTGAGGCTCTCAGCTATTTAGTGAGACCCTGTTTCCAAATAAAATATAAAAATAGGTCTGGGAGTATAGCCCAGAGGTAGAAAGCCTCTGAGTTCCACTCCCAGTATCACCCAAAAAAAAATAAATAAAAATAGGTCATATCATTTTCCTATGCCCAGAGATTAAATTTTTACCCCCCCCCCCCCCCGGTACTGGGGATGGAACCCAGCCAGGGGCATTCTACCTCCGAGCTACACTCTCAGCCCAATTTTTTTTTTTTTTTTTTTTGGGTGGTATTGGGGTTCCTGGAAACCCTTCTACCTCCGGGCTACATTCCCAGACCCATTTTTTATATTTTTATTTAGAAACAGTTAACAGGGTCTCTTAAGCCAGCGTGGCTTGCCGAACCTCCGCAAACCTCCTGTCTCTGCCTCCCAAGCGCAGGGATTACAAGCATATGCCACCACACCCGGATTCAGCCCAATTTTTTTATTCTTTATTTTGAAACAGGGTCTCACTGAGTTGCAAAGGGTCTCACTAAGTAGCCGAGGCTGGCAATAAACCTGTATCCTCCTGTCTCAGTCTCCCAAATGCTGGGATTACAAGTGTGTGCCACCACGCCCAGCTTTTTAATTACTTTAATAATTGTTTTAAAATCCATTCTATCCCAAGTCTGAATGGTGTAAATCCCAATAGTAAAATTCAGTAATTTTTTTTTTTTTTTTTTTTGGTGGTACTGGGGATGGAACCCAGGGGCATTCTACCTCTAGGCTACACTCCCAGACCTATTTTATGCTTTATTTGGAAACATGGTCTCACTAAGTTGCTGAGAGCCTCACTAAGTAACTGAGGCTGGCTTCGAACCTGCGCGATCCTCCTGTCTCAGCCTCCCAAGTGCTGGGATTACAAGCGTGCGCCACCACGCCCAGCAAATTCAGTAAATTTTGCAACAGAAATGACTGATTATTATTATATCATATAACATCTATATAAACAAGCTATAGTTCTAATTTCTTACAACTGCTTCAAGGTTACCACAATTTATCTTGCATGCAGGTGCACACATGCACACACACACACACACACACACACACACACTCCCTTGCCTTCCCCAGTTTTCCAGATGCCAGCTTGGTCTTATCATGCCACTTCTGCAGTGTACGGTTCCTGTAGACTGTGAAGTCAGCAAAGCGCTTTGCCATGAAGCTGGGATAGTCGTCTGTCTCCAGCTTCCGCTTCGGTGGGCCCCTTCTCCGCTGCTTCTCTTCCACTAGTTCATCATCTTCACTGGAAATCTCCTCACTAGAAAGCCAGGAAGAGCAAGAGTCCAATGTAAACAAGCATACTTAAGTAAAAAGCTAGGTTCATGTGGTATTTAGGCCTTGTCTATTCTATCTACATTTTAAATATCACCAGAGATATGAGAATCACTTCTTATGTTTTTTTTGTTTTTGTGTTTTTTTTTTTGTGGTACTGGGGTTCCTGGAAGCCCTTCTACCACCGGGCTACACTCCCAGACCTATTTTTTATATATTTTTTTTAATTTGGAACAGGGTCTCTTAAGCCAGTATGGCTGGCTTTGAACCTGCGCAATCCTCCTGTCTCCACCTCCCAAGTGTGGGGATTATAAATGTGCGCCACCACGCCCGGCCACTTCTTATGTTTGTAAACAATGATCATGAGGTCAATCAAAAGCTCACGTAACTGTTAGCTGAGCAAGGTGACTCGTGCCTGTGATCCCAGCTAGTCAGGAGGCTGAAGCAGGAGGATCACAAACTCAAAGCCAGCCTGGGCAACTTTGTGAGACTCTATCTCAAAGTAAAATAAAATGAAAAGGGGTGGGGAAGGTAATTCAGTGATAGAGTGCTTGCCTAGCATGCACAAGGCCCTGGGTTCAATCCCCAGTGTTGCAAAAACAGAAAAAAACTTCAAGTAATTTCAAATAAATATAAAAAGCTCTTGGACTTCAAAATGTTTTTTAAAAAGTAAGCAAAACATACAAAAAAAATGAGGTTGTAAAACATTCGAAATGTCTGGGCGTGGGTGGCGCACGCTTGTAATCCCCGCGCTTGGGAGGCTGAGACAGGAGAATCATGCATGTTCAAAGCCAGCCTCAGCTGGCTTAATTGACCCTGTTTCCAAATAAAATATAAAATAGGTCTGGGAGTGTAGCCCGGAGGTAGAAGGCCCCTGGGTTCCATCCCCAGTACCATAAAAAAAAAGGAAAAAAAAATTAGAAATGCTTATGAACCAATACTGTACTGTTACAGGAGGGTCTTTAAAAATTAAACACATACTCGTATTTCTATGACCTTAATCCGCAAATCAATAAGAGAAATGTGTCCCTGTAACAATTATTCAGGAAGGTGAATAGTATTAGCTGAACCAAATAAAAAGAAGCTAAACATGATGAACACTCAAAAGGGTGGGTATCCAAATCAGCACTAAACTATAATACAATCAGCCCTCTGTATCTCTAGGCTACAAATTCAGATTCAATCAATTGCAAACAGAAAATATATAAGGGTAAAAAAATGCACCTGTACTGAACATGTACAGACTTTTTCTTGTCATTATTCTCTAAATGATATAGGATAACAAATATTTATGTAGTATTTATATTGTATTAGAAAATACAAGTAATTGGGAGATGATTTCAACTACATGAAAGATGAGCATAGGTTTTATACAAATAGTGTGCTATTTTATACAAGAGATCTGAGCATCTGCGGGCTTTGGTATCTGTGTGGGGTCCTGGAATCTATCCCCCTGGGTACAAAGACAACTGCACATCCAGCTGCCGTGACAATGCAGTGACCTCCAACTCCACTGGCCACTCTACCTCCTAGATTACTGACCCCAGCACACAGTAGGTACTCAACAAAATGTGAGCTTCTTTTCTGTCCCTCCAACTCATTCAGAAGAAAACAATGGGGGGGGGGGGGACAAGCCCAAGGGAAAAAGCAAGAAAGGACCAGAAGATCAAAGAGGGAAAATTTTCATCAAACACAGCAATTACAGAAAACAAAATCATTACTTTGCTGTTATTTTCTGAAATCTTTCCACCCTTCAAAATAATTGCTTCTTCCTTCATTCAGGGAGATGGCTCTGACCACTAATTCCATGGTATGGACACAAAGGACTTATATAACATTAACTAAGTATTAGTAAGCAAAATGTGTGTTTCTATGCTAATATCAATAGAGCTAAACAGAAGGTAAGCCTTTTGCCTAAACCTGCAAAGGGATACAGGCAAAACTAAGATAAAAAGCCAAAAATCAAACTCCCAATTTATGTGCCATTCTGATACCAGTTAAATTTTTTTTTTTTTTTTTTTTTTAACTAAAATCAAGTCTGCCTGGAAATCTATCTGCCCAGAAAGGACTTGACTTCCTCTGTCATACATGATGGGAAACTAATGAAAAGAAAACACACAGCTCAGTCCCATTTCCTCCTTACCTTTCTGCTTTGGGCTTCGTCCCATCAACGAGATACCTAGTGTCTGGGTACTGAAAAAGTAACTCTTCCTGGAGATC
Source organism: Muscardinus avellanarius (assembly GCF_963383645.1). Taxonomy (NCBI): domain Eukaryota; kingdom Metazoa; phylum Chordata; class Mammalia; order Rodentia; family Gliridae; genus Muscardinus; species Muscardinus avellanarius. The sequence goes on from NC_137802.1 coordinate 33,224,976, forward strand.
TACCAATGACCTCAACAACGCTTTAAGTGCTTTGTGACCTGAAAAGGAAAGAGAGCACAGAGAAGGAACAATTAATCATTTACAAATCTCCAAAGTGGGCAATGCCTGTAATTCATGTCTCCCAAGCAGTTCTGCAAGGGGGTAAGTTCAGGGGAAGAGCCAGGGTATACTCGGAACTCTCTGAAATACGGAATTCCCAAAATAACAACAGTTCCTACCTCACAGGGTTGTTGTGAGGAATAAGCAAAATAATATGTGTAAGGTACTTAGAAACTATAAATAATAAGACTCCAAGAAATTGACAAACTCCTTTGCTTCCTATCATCAAGGCCATTCAATTATCCCTTTGAAATTAAGCTTCTTAAGTATATTTCTATGAGGTTACCCACGAATCTCTTGGATAATCTATCACACAATTCCTTTTCTCTTAAAAAGCACAACTCAGTCCTGGGATCCTTACCAACACATGCTCCTCCCCCGGGTTTCATTCTCTCGACCTCTCACACATATCCCTATGAAAAGGTGCTATTCACAAATTAAACCCAGATGAATGACTTTCTATTTGTAATATGGAATTATATATTAAAAACTGGCCCTAGGTGTAGTGGTGCACACCTGAAATCCCAGTACTTGGGAGGCTGAAACAAGAGGATTGCAGGTTCAAAGCCAGCCTTGACAGCATAGCAAGGCTCTCAGAAACCTCGTGCAGCTACTTAGTGAGGCCCTCCGCAACTTAGTGAGACCCTATTTCCAAATAAAGAAATAAAATAGTTAGGGGACATAGCTTAGAGGTGGAATGCCCCTACGTTGAATCCCCAGTACCAAGATAAATAAATAAATACTATATAAATATGACTTCCTTGTTTAAAATATAGGACCCTTGATTCTTTTTTAAACTCTATTCTTAGTAGGGCATGGTGGCACACGCTTGTAAACACAGTACCTGGGAGGCTGAGACAGGAGGATTGCAGGTTAGCACCCAGCCCCAGCTACTTAGTGAGGCCCTCCACAACTTAGTGAGACCCAGTTTCAGAATAAAGAATAAAAAATAGGGCTGGAGGTATAGCTCAGAGAAGAATGCCCCTGGGTTCAAACCAATAGTGCCATAAATAACAACAACAACAACAACAACAACAACAAACGCTATATTCTAATCTTTTTATAATCAGTGCTTACCAAAATAAAATCCAAAATGCCTTGTGTTCCAAACTAAGAATCTCAACCTTTTGCTCTCAATCTTTTCTTTCTTCTTTCTTTTATAGCACCAGAATCAAAACCTCAGAGCCTCATACATGCTAGGCTAATACTCTACCACAAAGTGACATCCCCAGCCCTTTAAAATTTTATTTTGTCTGGGTGTGATGGCGACGCTTGTAATGCCTGCCCTTGGGAGGCTGAGACAGAGGATCTGCATAGTTTCAAAACCAACCTCAGCTACTTAGTATCACACACAAAAAAATTATTCTGAAATAGGGTCTCACTTAAATTGTTTAAACTGGCCTTGAACTTGCGATCCTCCTGCCTCAGCCTCCTGAGTAGCTGGGATTACAGGTATGCAACCATGCACAGCAGTTCTCAATCTTCAAAAGAGCTTTCTACTAAATATGAAGATAAAAATTCCTCACAAAGCCAGGCGTGATGGCACATGCTTGTAATCCCCGTGCTTGGGAGGCTGAGACAGGAGGATCACGCAGGTTCGAAGCCAGCCTCAGCTACTGAGTGAGGCTCTCAGCTACTTAGTGAGACCTTGTTTCCAAATAAAACATACAATAGGTCTAGGAGTGTAGCCTGGAGACAGAAAGCCCCTGGATTTCATCCCCAGTAACACACACACACACACACACACACACACACACACACACACACACACACACAGTTTCTCATGAAAAAGAAAAAAAAAGCAATTATTCTTTTGTCAGCTTTTGGAAAATGGATTAAATATAAACAAGATGAAAAGTAGTCAAGAAGGAAAAAGGAATATAGATAACAATTTTAAAGCAAAAATTATTCAGTCTAAATGTTCTAAGGGTATCAAATTATGGAAATTTTTCAAAAGAAAAAGAAGAGCAAAGACTACAAATGGTAACTACAAATATGTTACCACAAATGACCATCTGTGAAAAGAACTGAGAATTTTAAGCATGTATTCCACAATAGCTAAGGTTCTAAAAGACTGTTATAGCAAAAGTCTTAATTAAAAAATAGAAAAAGACACCAATACATGTAAGACAGTCCATGAAAACACAAGTTTCATTTCACCCAAATTCTACAAAAAATATTAATCACTGTTTTTTATCTTCTTTTTTAGAAATAGCTATGTTTTTTGTATTTTGCCATTCTGGAGTTTGAACTCGGTGGCTTGCGCATGCCAGGCAAGTCATCTACCACTGAGCTACGACCCCTTTCCAAATGGCAATATCTTACAGGACTGATTCTATGTTTTTCAAAGTGAAACTTCAAATTCATTTTACAGCTGCAAAGTGGTTTTAAAGATTCTCCAGGCCCAATCTGGACAATATTAAGATAAGTAAAAATAAGCCAGTTGCATAAGGTAAGTAAATATTGTACAATTCCACTTATATGAGGTACCTGAAATAGTCAAATTCATAGTGACAGAGGGCTGGGAGTGTAGCACAGTGGTAGTGCTTGTTTAGCATGCATGAGGTCCTGAGTTCAATTCTCAGCACTGCAAAACAATATAGAAACAGAAAGTAGAACAGTAGCTTCCAGGAGCTAGGAAAGAGGGAGTATGGGAAATTACTGTTTAATGAGTATAGGGTAAGGGATGATGAAAAGTTCTGGGGATGGATAATAGTGTTGATTGTACAACTTTATAAATATTTAATGACACCGAATTATATTCTTTAAAAGTAAGTGTATATCATGTATGTCTTATCACATTTTTTTAATTTTTAATTTTTAATTGTTTTACTTTTTTGTGGTACTGAGGGTAGAATCCAGGGGCTTTCCACCTCCGGGCTATACTCCCAGACCTATTTTATACTTTATTTGGAAACAGGGTCGCACTAAGTTGCTGAGAGCCTCACTAAGTAGTTGAGGCTGGCTTTGAACCTATGTGATCCTCCTGTCTCAGCCTCCCAAGCGCTAGGATTACAAGTGTGCGTCACCACGCCCGGCTTTACCACATTTTTTTAAAATGCTATAAAAAGATCAGAATATAATTTACCCAATAAAATGTCAAAACTGAAAAAAAAGATCAGAATATAATAAATCATCTGTATTACTTCAAACTAAGCCTCTTCAATGAAACATTCTGACTTAAAAGGGAGGAAATTCCCATATAGGCGACATGGATGAACTTTGAGGATATAAAGTGAAATAAACCAGTCACAAAAAGATAAATATTATGTAGTTCTGCTTACATAGGTAGTTATCAAAAATCAAAGAGAAAGTAGGATAGAATAATGCTTGCTGGGGCTGGAGGGATGAGGAAATGGGGATTATTTAACAGGTGTGGATCACAGTTTTGCAAGATAAAAGTTCTAGAGAATGGCTGCACTACATTATGAATATATTTAACACTACTGAACTATATTCTTAAAAATGGTAAAAATGAGCAGGGCAACAACTCAGGAGGCTGAAGCAAGAAAATGGTGGATTTGAGGACAGCCTAGGCAAGTTACCAAGACCCTGTCTTGGGCCGGTCACGTCTGCGCAAGCGGTAATCCCAGCATTCGGAAGGCTGAGGCGGGAGAAGAGCGTTTCTCCAGGAGCCTCAGCTACTTAGCGAGGCTCTTTGCAACTCAATGAGACCTTGTTTCAAAAAATAAAAAGATTAAAAACTAGGGCTGGGGGTGTAGCTTGGAAGTACAATGCCCCTGAGTTCAATCCCCAGTACCGCAAAGAAAAAAGAAAAAAAAAAAAAAAAAAAAAGACCAAGACCCTGTCTCAAAATAAAAAAGGCTGGAGATGTAGTTCAGTGTTAGTACACTTTCCTAGCATATGCACAATCCTGGGTTTGATCTGCAGTACCAGAAAATAAAATTTTTAAATAAAATGATACATTGTTTATTATTATCATTATTATTGTTGTTATTATTTGCAGTGCTGGGAATAGAACCCAGGGACATTGTACCTCCAAGCTACATCCCCCAGCCCTAGTTTTATTCTCTATTTTGAAACAGGGTCTCACTGAGTTTCGGAGGGCCTAAGTAGCTGAGGCTTTCTCCTCTCAGCCTCCTGAATGCTGGGATTGTAAATTTGCACCACCATGCCCTGGCTCATTGTTATGTATTTTTAATGCAAAAAAAATTTTAAATAACAGAGAGATCACATCCCCAGACCTGCAAAAAAAAAAAAAAAAAAAAAAAAAAAAGCCTGTCCCTTAATTTAGGTACCATATGCCCATAATGTGAAACATAAAATCAAGAACCACACAGGAAAGAAGCTGCAAAGCCATCTAAAATGTCTATAGCTGCTTACCAACAAGTGGGCAGTAATTCGACTCTACCATGTAGCATAACCAAGAATTGTCAAAACATCCAAAGAAAGACTACAACTTTTAAGGGCCACTTTCAAGTAGCTATACAAGCCTTTCATTTTGTTCAAGTCAGTTTAAAAAAAATAAAAAAACCATCACAGATATATTAGACAGCATATCAATCCAACAAGAAAGTAGAGAGCCAATATCAGTAAATCAAACTATGTCTTTTTGTTAATACTCTCTCATGTGTTCTCATTTTATACACCCCTTCACCCACTTGGAAAGTAGCCCTCAAGTAAGTATTTAACGCCATTCAGGGATAGCACTACCATGCATCAAAGTGTCAAGAGACCTACCAGAAATGAAATCTGCAATTCTGTGCTTCTAACCACTACCAAAAAAAGTTTATTAAAGTAACTCACCAGTGGCTCAACACGTAGACAAGCTCCTATAAAGAGATTTGGAAGACGGAACACTCTTAGGACCACATCTGTTTCGATGGTAACACCTGAAGCGTTCAACAGGGTGGCCCTTGGTGGAAGGTTGTGGCATCTTCAAAGCCACAGCCGACAAGAAGGAAAGACTCTCCCGGAGGCTCAAGTCCAACACTGAACTCTTCCCAGTCAAAATGAACAAACAAAAATCCTCTTTATTATTCACACAGAACTGAACTCTATCTGCTCAACCCTATGAATAATAAATAGATCGAAATCAACAGTTTCTAATTCACCTCTAATTTCTCTCCCAATTATTACAAGAGTTAAAAGTTAAGAAAAGCAGCAAAGATGCATATGCTGTCCTCCTTGGCCCATGGCCACAAAACAAATGGAGACTGTCAAGGTTGTCTATGTTTATTTTGCCCTACATGGTCCATTTCCAGAGGCTGTTCCTTGCAGAGGAGATTAAAAAGGACATATGCCTCACCACGTCGCTGAAACTCAACCCAAGCACCTGATAACCAGCGTTAGGAATAATTCTGAACAGAATAAATGGAAAGACTCCTCTACTGAGGGTCAGAAACCCTGCACTTCAGCTGACAATGTCACTAGTCATATTATGCTGAGTGGACCAACTTAATCTCTTTGAGTCTCAGTTTCTCATCTATAAAATGTAGATAACCCTTTGCCTAGTGAACTCTCAGAGGAAAGGTAAAAAAACAATAAATATATCTATTAAGATACACTGGAAAAAATTAAAGCTATAAAAATAGAAGGCATATCACTATAAAAAAACATCATCTTCCACATGCTCAAATTCTTTTAAGCAATGCTTGTGCTGATCCACAGAGCTAGGATTGAACTAGTACTCAGAGATTCCAATATTAGGTATTTATTTACATGCTACACATATGCAAGCATTCTATATATAAAATGTCACCAATTCAAAAACCATTTTCACTTAACAGCTTTATTTTTCCCCCTTATTCATCTAAGCTGTCCAACACAACCAAACGGTAGGCAGAGAATCGGTTTAGACAGGGCACACAGTTCATTAATTAGATTACAAAGCGCTAAGTAAAATTTCTGGCAATGTGATAGAAGGAAAATGAGAAGAGCGACTGTATAAAGGAAGATGAAACTAACCTTATCCATTTTTAAATGTCGACATGGTTACTTTAAATACATAGACAAACATACAACTATGTACAAATGCATCAACTCCCATATTCGCATCACCCAGATAAATACACTGAACTGGAATTTACAGATTACAACAACATTTTTTTCTCCTTCAAAAGTAACTCCAGAACTAGAGCTAAACTATAGGTCAAAATGACACGATATATTGGCCTGAGAACAATACTTTTCATTCAAATCCACACAAGCCTGCCACTTGCACTAGTCATCCCCAGCAATTAATCCCCCAAGAAAGACGTTTGATTAAATCTTTTCAAGCAAATCCTTTGCTTTGCTTTTGTTAGTTCACTTCTTGTCAACATCTATTAAAATATGCCTTTAATTCTCCCACAATCTTAAAAAACACCGATTCCACTGTCTTCAACTTTAATCAACTGTATGGCCGGCATTTTTCATTTCATAATAATGTGCTGCTTGGAATTCAAGAGGCAGGCTCAGCATCAATCATCTGGTAAGAATTTTTCCACTGCAATAAATATGCAAATGAGGAGAGCCAGTCAGTCGTATTTCAGGCCCGACTTGCTAGTGTTTTAAAAAAGACACAAATTTATTAATTGCCGGTGGCCAGAGGAATCCTATTACTTTAGGCATTGATTACAAAGCTGTGTGAGTGATTATTGTGCAACTCGCAGGCTACCCAGGCATGAGGAAAAATTATTAAAGCAAGGCAGAGATTATCAACTCAGAATAACAATAAGCCTTAACATTTAGGCCCTAACTTCTTCAACAAAGAATTACGTGAAGGCTCCACTGTATCATAATTCCGAATTCTGTCAGTATTACTGTTTGGGCTTGTTCTATATTCCCTACGCAGAATGGCGTTGCCAGTAAAAAAGAGGGCTGCAGGTTATAAATTCCTCAGCCACCACCATTTGGGTGGCTGGCTACCATTTCCAATGTGGGCCCAACTACAACTTTTATGTATAAACTAAGTATATACATAGACAGTTGTGTGCATGGTACATGCACAAATTTTTAAAAATGGGCATGCTACCATGAAGACTATGGTTTTAACTGGAATAGTAGAGGAGGTTCTACACAGAGTACTGGCTAGTTCTGTGGACAAAGTATAGAATTTTTTAAGTGGTACAAGAATAACCTCATGATAAGTTTTTGAAGCCAAGTATGGAGACTTACACTTTAAACTCAGGAAAGCTAAGCCACAAATGGACTTGGGTTTTCATACCTCAGAAGGCACCATAGTAGAAGGCGTGCAATTTATAGAGGGGTCTACAGAGGAAAGAGCTTGAGAGGCTAATTCTGAATGCAAAGTGATTTTTGTGAGAAACATTCAACCCAGGATATATTAAATAAGAAAGAGGGCTCAGCGGATAAAACTTATTTTTTCTTCCTTTAAGAGAATGATGTGGGGAATTGGGAGAGTAAGTAGAAGTTGAAATAAGGGAGAAATGAAGAGACATATGATAATATATATGATGGGTGAGCCCCTCATAGAAAGAAACAAAAAGAAAAAAGCCCTTAACACTGCACTGTACCGCCACGCTAAGTAACATGATGAATCGTGCGCATTTGCGTTCTGTGGAGGGACATCCCACTCAAGCTGTAATTTCTGACCAGGCGTGAATTTACAAGGAAGGCAAAGGGACTGCAGAATTCCGAAGGTTTCCCTGAGTACTCTCTCAAATACCTGATGAAGTGTGTCAATAAATCCTTAAAAAGCCCTGCAGGACACAGCAATCTAACTGATCAATGTACTTCCAGAAACGCTACCATCACGTCCGCTTCCCAGTTCCTACACAACCTCCACTGCTCCTGAGTACTTTTCCTAAAAGGGAAATTTATTTCCCCCTTTAAATACAAGGAATTAATGCCCAGAATACAAGGCACTTAAATCCAAGTTTATTAACAAGTAATTATTTAAACTGTCTATAACCGTAGTTACTCAGGGAGAGTAGGGATATTTTACTTGTATTTAATATATTTTTGGACTGTTGGGATATTTTAAAAGTACATATTACTTTTGCAATTTAAAATTTTATTAAGGCTAGTGCGGCCTTACTTATTATAAGCATGAAGGTGCACGCTTGTAATCCCAGTGCTTAGGAGGCTGAGACAGGAGGATGGCGCAGGTTCAAAGCCAGCCTCAGCTACTTAGTGAGGCTCTCAGCAACTTAGTGAGGCTCTGTTTCCAAATAAAATATAAAATAGGTCTAAGAGTGTAGCCCGGGGGGTAGAAAGTCCCTGGGTTACCCCTGAGTTCCACCCCCAGTACCACACACACACACACACACACACACACACACACAAAAAAAAAATTATTAAGGCATGCATGGTGGTGCACACTTGTAATCCCAGTACTTGGGAGGCTGAGACAGGAGGACTGCAGGTTCATGGTCAGCCCCAGCTACTTAGTGAGGCCCTCTGCAACTTAGTGAGGCCTTCCCTATTTCAAAAAGAATAAAATATAGGACTAGAGTCATAGCTCAGAGGTAGAATGTCCCTGGCTTCAATCCCCAGTACTGCAAAAATAAAAAGAACTTCATTAAAATTCAAAGTAAATTATGAGGGAAATTTATTAAAAATAAAATTAGAGCCAGGCATGGTGGTGCACGCTTGTAATCCCAACATTCAGGAGGCTGAGATGGGAGAATCCCAGTTTGTGGACAGCCTCAGCTACTTAGTGAGGCCCTCTGCAATTTAGTGAGACACTGTTTCAAAATAAAGAATAAAAATATAGGGCAGGGGGTGTAGCTTGGAGGTCGAATGCCCCTGGGTTCCATCCCCAAACCTGCAAAAAAATAAAGTAAAATAAAATAAAATAAAATAAAATTAGAACTGCTATCCAAGTAACCCTCTCTTGTTTCATTTAAAATAAAGTCAGATTCTTTCATATTAGAATATCCCTGGGTGAAACCATCCCTAAACAGAATGTCCACATCTTCCAAATAGTATGGTTCTTAAAATAATTTCAATGAAAACAGGAATTCATAAAATACCTTTCTGAAAAATGGGGATGTCACACAGAATTAATCGCTCTTCTCCAGGGATCATTCATATTACTGTTCCAATACTTACTACACTGTACTGAGTCTGATTTTATTTTGCTGAAGCTGCTCAGGGAAGAGACCTACCTCACCCTGTCACTCCACCATCTAACATCGCCTGGGCCAGTAAAGGAATTCTAAAACTGTTTTCATTCCAGAGAGATGATTCCTTAAGTTATACAGCAGAACATCCTGGTCGCACTATGATTTCCAAATCTAAATACTGACAAGCAAACAAAATGTTACTACTTATTTCCTAATTTTAATATCAACTATGTATACTCAAAAAACTAACCTTTTGTTAATAGAAGAAAAGTTGTCAAATTTGACATTTTTCTTATTATAACATACCAGCTGTGTACGGGCTATTCACATGAAACTCAAACTAGTTTTACCAGACTTAGAAATTCAAAAGCTTACAACATATTCTCATGAAAACTTAATAACTGTCACCATTTAGATGGATTAACCTGGGGCTGGATCAGAAAGGATTGTTTTAATCTGTGTTTGTTTTCTTTCTTTCTTTTTTTTTTTTTTTTTGGTACTGGTGATGAACGTGGGGGGGGTTATCTCAGAGCTACACCCCCTCCCTATTTTACATTTTACTTTTCTTTATTTCTTCCTGTGTTTCTGTCTCAGCCTTCTAAGTACTGAGATTACAGGCATGTGCCACCACATCCAGCTATATTTTATTTTTAAACAGGGTACTACTAAAGTTTTGCACACTGGCCTTGAACCTAAGAGCCTCCTGTCTCATCCTCCTAAGTACTGGGATTACAAGTGTGTCCTACCCTCTCCGGCTTTGTGTTTAATATTAGACCAGGGTATTTAAATACCAACTCAAAATGAAGCACTTTGAAAGGCTATGCTCATATAAAAATATTTAAATACTTTTTGCACTAAATGCAGTTTACCTATACCCATACCTTCCTATGAGTTCTTTGTGAAGAAGAACTACAAACTATTCACTTTGGTATGTGTGGGGCTCGCAAATGGTAAACTTTCTATTAACAATTAGATATATAATTAAATATATTCCATATTATTATAATAATACATATCTTTATTATATATATGAGCATAGTACTAGGAATTGAACCCAGGGCATTTTAGCCCAACCCTATTCTATATTTTAATACTTTTACGTATTTTTACTTTTTTTTCCAGTACTGGGGACAGAACCCAGAGGCATCGTACCTCCAAGGTACACCCCCAGCCCTATTGTTTAGTCTTTTCATTTCTGAAACAGGGTCTCACAGAGTTGCAGTTGTAGGTGAGGCTGTCTGCGAACCTCAATCCTCCAGTCTCTGCTTCCCTAATGCTAGGATTACAAGTGTGCACCACCATGCCTGGCTATTATTTTTATTTTGAAACAGGGTCTCACTAAGTTGATGAATCTCACTACTTGCACAGGTTGTCCTCCAACCTGAGATCCTCCAGTCTCAGCCTCCCAAGGCATGCACCACCATGCTTGGCTATAAATATGTGTATCATAAAATGACATCCTAGCCTGGCATAGTGGAGCAGCATGCCAATAATCATAGTACTTGAAGGACTGAGATAGGAGGATTGCAGGTTTCATGCCAGCCTCAGCAAGTCAGTGAGACACTGTTTCAAATTTAAAAATGAAGCCGAATTTGTTGTCACACACCTGTAATCCCAATAGTTGGGAGGCTGAGAAAGAAGGATCACAGGTTCAAAGCCAGCCTCAGCAAAATGAATAAATGGGATGGAGATGTAGCTGGAAGACAGAACATCCCTCAGTTCAAACACCAGTAACACAAAAATTATTTAACCAATTAATTTTAAATTTAATGGCATCCTAATCCATTTCTTGGCCACACAGATTTTATATGTGAACCTATATTTCAAGTCTTCAAAGACTTGTAAGAATAGCCTAACATATATTCATAGCCCCCCCTTTTTTATGGTACTGGGGGATTGAACCCAGGGACTTCTACCTCTGAGCTACGCCCTCAGTCCTATTTTTTATTCTTTTTTTTTTTTTTTTTTTTTTTTTTTTTGTGGTACTGGGGGTGGAACCCAGAGGCTTTCTACCTCCGGGCTATACTCCGGGACCTTTTTTATATTTTATTTGGAAACAGGGTCTCACTAGGTTGCTGAAAGCCTCACTAAGTAGCTGAGGCTGGCTTAGAACCTGTGCGATCCTCCTGTCTCAGCCTCCCAAGCGCGGGGATTACAAGCGTGCGACACCACGCCTGGCTATTCTTTATTTTGAAACAGGATCTCACTGAGTTGCATAGGGCCTTACTAAGTAGCTGAGGCTGGCCATGAACCTGTGATGTCCTGTCTCAGCCCTACAAGTACTGGGATTACAAGTGTGCACCACCACGCCCGGCCTATAAAACTCAACAAACAATATTGTGGCCAAAGATCTATAGCCTAAGACTTAACTATCAGATTAAGATTGAGAGTAAACACTCAATATGCACCTACTAAGTGCCAGACACTAACCTAAGCACTTATTTGTGCAACTTATTTTAATCTTCCCAATGATTCTTTGAAGTGTTGTTGTTGTTGTTGTTATTATTATTATGCCACCACTTTACAGGTGAAGAAAATAAAACATTACCACAAGCTTAAAAAAATGAACAGGTTTCATTTTCTAGATCAATGTACCCTTGTGGGTTATATATCAAAATTATCTGGGGAACAAAGTATAATAAATTTTTTTTTTTTTTTTTTTTTTGTGGTACTGGGGTTCCTGGAAGCCCTTCTACCTCCGGGCTACACTCCCAGACCTATTTTATATTTTTGAAACAGGGTCTCTTACGCCAGCGCGGCTGGCTTCGAACCTGCGCGATCCTCCTGTCTCCGCCTCCCAAGCGCGGGGATTACAAGCGTGCGCCACCACACCCGGCTGTAAAATTTTCAATTACTAAAAAATACAATAATTCTTTCCTCAGTACTGCCCCCCCCACACACAAAAATACTAGTAAGGCTCTGTTAAAATGTTATGTCCAAATTTGATTCCCACACTTGAAAAAGCAAACTGAGGAAACTAAAGGAAAGCAAGTCTTTTAGGATAAGATGAAGAATACTTGCTTAATCTGAAAAAGAAAAATGTTAAGAAATTGACTAATTTTTTAAATTCTAATTTCTAAATTTTGAATACCTAAATACATCAGAAAAGATTACCTCTACTACTAAAAATCTGGTTTTTTTTTTTTTTTTTTTTTTTGCGGTACTGGGGATGGAACCCAGGGGCATTCTACCTTCCGAGTGACACCCCCAGCCCTACTTTTTATTCTTTTTTTTTTTTTTTTTTGCGGGTCTGGGATGGAACCCAGAGGCATTTGACCTCCGAGCTACACCCCCTTCCCTGTTTTTTATTCTTTTATTTTGAAACCGGGTCTCACTGAGTTGCAGAGGGCCTCACTAAGTAGCTGAGGCTGTCCGCGAACCGCGATCCTCCAGGTCTCAGCCTCCCGAATGCTGGGATTACAAGCGTGCGCCACCACACCCGGCTTACTTTTTATTCTTTATTTTGAAACAGGGTCTCACTAAGTTACTGAAAGCCTCACTAAGTAACTGAGGCTGGCTTCAAACCTGTGTGATCCTCCTGTCTCAGCCTCCCAAGTACTGGGATTACAAGCGTGCGCCACCACACCCAGCTAAAAATCTGTTTTTAAAGACATAAAAATTAAAACATAGTTGGGCGTGGTGGCGCACGCTTTTAATCCCAGCATTCGGGAGGCTGAGACATGAGGATCACGGTTCGTGGACAGCCTCAAAGGCATCAAAGTCTAGCACACACCTGTCTCCTGACCCTACCATTCCATTTCTGGAGATGAAGCCTAAGGAAACAGACTTTAAAGTAAAGAGGAAAGGTACAGAAATATTTCCAGCATTGTTTATAATTGGTAAGACTGCAAACATCTTAGGTACCCATTTACAGGGGACTGCTTAAATTTAGTTTAGTCAGGCAACTTTGCACAGATGTTGAAAAGGATAACTATGAATAAAACTTGGTTTGAATAAACCAAGGCACAAAAAAGTTTGGGGATCGTAAAGTAATGTTAATATGTAATGGACATATTACAGAGTTATTGGAAAGCCAGGCGTGGTGGCGCACGCTTGTAATCCCAGCATTCAGGAGGCTGAGACCGGAGGATGGCGGTTCACGGACAGCCTCAGCTACTTAGCGAGGCCCTCTGCAACTCAGTGAGACCCGGTTTCAAAATAAAGAATAAAAAATAGGGCAGGGGGTGTAGCTTGGAGGTCAAATGCCCCTGGGTTACACTCCCAGACCTGCAAAAAAAAACTAAACAGAAAAAAAAAGTAAGTTATTGGGCACATTAATTTGGTTAGGTTAGACAATAGTATTATATTAAAAAAAAATCTTCATTTTTTTGTGCCAGGTGTGAGAGAAAAATGAACGAACAAATAAATATCTTCATTTTTTTTTTCTAGTAATCCCAGCACTGGGCTGGGTGAGACAGGAGGATCGAAGGTTCAAAGCCAGCCTCAACAACTTGACAAGGCTCTTAGCAACTTAGTGCAGCCCTGTTCCAAATAAAAAAATTAAAAACAAGGATTGGGGTATAGTCTAGAGGTAGAACATTCCAGGGTTCCATTTTCTAGCAACACACACACACACACACACACACACACACACACACACACACACACACACAAAGCCAGGTGTGGTGGCTCACGCTTGTAATCCCGGCATTCGGGAGGCTGAGACAAGACGATGGAGGTTTGCTGACAGCCTCAGCTACTTAGTGAGGTCCTTTGAAACTCGGTGAGACCCTGTTTCAAAATAAAGAATAAAAAATAGGGCTGGGGGTGTAGCTTGAAGGTAGAATGCCCCTGGGTTCCATCCCCAGCACCAAAAAAAAAAAAAAATAAAAAAATAAAAAGATTAAATGAAGATCTTCAAGAATATAAAGAGATCTTCTAACGTAAAGGTAATTTTGTCAACAGAGACTCAAACAAGAAGAAAGAGATTAAAATTCAACTAGGTGACAGGAGACTGAGACAGGAGGATCCAGGTTCACAGCCAGCTTCAGCTTCTTAGTGAGGCCCTTTGCAACTCAGTGAGACCCTATTTCAAATAAAAAGCATAAAAAAAATCAGCTGGAAATGTAGCTTGGAGGTGGAATGCCCCTGGTTCAATCCTAGCACCACTAAAAAAAAAAAAAAAAATTCAACTAGGCGATTTGGAGGTAGTAATAAGGTTAATTGACAAGATCATCCATTCCTGTAACTAGTTAAAAATTGATTCACAAAAGAAAAAAGGACCAACAAATACAAAAGGGAAATAATGATTATCCTCATTAAACACTTGGAAATGTAAATGAAAAGAAATGTAAATTAAAATAAGCAGGCCCTATTGTCCATCTATCAAAGTGACAAAGATGAAACAAAATTATAACACTCAGTGTTCATAAGGGTAAGGAAAACCAACATTCATATAAAGAAGGCGAGAACATAAACTGATAGAACTTTTCTGGAGGGCAACTTGGAGATAGAGATCGAAAGTCCTAAAATTGTGCATAACCTTGGAAAATATACTAATTTCACATCTAGGTGGTCATTTTTTGTACTGGGCATTGAACCTAGGAGCACTCTACCTCCAAGCTACGCCACCAGCCTATTTCATTTTTATTTTGAAACAGGGTCTCACTAGGTTGATGAGAGTCACACCAATTGGTGAGGCTGTCCTCAAACCTGTGATCCTGTTTCAGCCTCCCAAGTACTAGAATTACAAGCCTAAGCCAACATACCCAGCTCTAGAAGGTCATTTTATGTAAAATAAATGATGAATATAAGTAAACACTTACTAACAACAACATTTATGATGTTATTTATAAAAATGAAAACCTGGAAACAATCCAAATGTCCAACAATAAAAAATTGGTTAGGCCGGCATTGTTGTGTGTATGCCTATAATCCTAGTACTCGGGGAGGATGAAACAGGAGGGTCACGCGTTAGAGGCCAGCCTCGGCCACTTAGCAAGCCTCTATTTCAAAATTAAAAATAAATAAACAAAAAGGGTTGGGAGCAGTAAGTGGTAGTACACGACTTGTAATCCCTGTATAGGGGAGGCTGAGACAGAAGGATCGTGATTTGCAGCCAGCCTCAGCTTCTTAGCGAGGCCCTTCACAACTCAGTGAGACCCTGTTTCAAAAAAGACTTGCTGGGCGTGGTGATGCACACTTGTAATCCCAGCGCTTGGGAGGCGGAGACAGGAGGATCCCACAGGTTCAAAGCCAGCCTCAGCTACTCAGTGAGGCTCTCAGCAACTAAGAGAGACCCTGTTTCCAAATAAAATATAAAATAGGTCTGGGAGTATAGCCCGGAGGTAGAAGGCCCCTGGGTTCCACACCCAGTACCACCAAATATAAATAAGTAAGTAAGTAAGTAAATAAATAAATAAATAAAGACTAAAATGGACCAGGGAGCCAGGTGTGGTAGCACACACTTGTAATCCCAGCACTTGGGGGGCTGAGACGGAGAACTGCATAGGTTCGAAGCCAGCCCCAGCTACTTAGTAAGGCTCTCAGCAACTTAGTGAGACCCTGTTTCCAAATAAAATATAAAAAATAGGTCTGGGAGTATAGCCCGGAGGTAGAAAGCCCCTGAGTTCCACCCTCAGGACCACACACACACACACACACACACACACACACACACACACAGTAGAACCAGAGGTAGAATGCCCCTGGGTTCCATCCCCAGTACTGGGAAAAAAAAACAAAAACAAAAACAAAAAAACCACACATACAAAAAAACCTGCCCACATGATGGAAAGCTTATGCTGCCATTAAAATATAATACTGTAAGCCGAGCATGGTGGTGCACACTTGTAATCCCTGCGCTTGGGAGGTGGAGACAGGAGGATCCCGCAAGTTCAAAGTCAGCTGTGCTGGCTTAAGAGACCATTTCCAAACTAAAATATAAAAATGGGTCTGGGAGTGTAGCCCAGAGATAGAAGGGTTTCCAGGAACCCCAGTACCACCAAAATAATAATAACAATCATAATAATACTGTAAGCTGGGTGTGGTGGCACACACAGTACTTGGGAAGCAGAGACAGGAGGATCACAGGTCGTGGTCAGCCTTAGCAACTTGTGAGGCCCTCAATCTAGTGAGACACTGTTTCAAAATAAATAATAAAATAGGGCTGGGAGTGTACCTCAGAGTTACAACGCCCCTGGTTTCAGTCCCAATTACTAATACTATTACTACTACTAATAATAATCATTAGTAATGTAGTATAACAATTAATGACATGAAAATATTCATGACCTCTGTTAAGTAGAAAAAGAAATCTGGTTACAAAGCAATATAGAATATGGTCCCGTTTTTATTCTTACTAACACACACAGAGGGAAAAAACTGTAATAGACATATTCCACATACCCAGGTACTAAGAGTGCTTCAAGTCAGACATGGTGGCACGTGCTTGTGATCTCTGTACTTGGAAGGCTGAGACAGGAGGGAGAGGAGGGCGACAGTCTGGAGCCAGCCTCTCAGCAACTTAGCAAAACCCCACCTCCAAATGAAAACATAACAGGGGCTGGGGGTTAGAGGTAGAATGACCTGGGTTTAACCCAAATCACCATGGGGCAGCACTTTTTTTGGTACCACGGATTGAACCCTGGGGCATCTTACTTCCTAAGCTAAATCCCCTCCCCTAGCCCTTTTTATTTACTTTAAAACAGGGTGTCACTAAGTTGCTGAGAGGCTTGCCAGTTTGCTAAGGCTGGCCTCAAACTTAGACTCCTCCTGTCTCAGCCTCCCAGGTCCTGAGATTACAGGAGTGTGCCACAGCTTACTAAAAGTACTTAACTCTTAGCTGTTAGAATTAGGGGAGGTTATTTCCTAATTTTGTGTGGCTTTTTCCAAATTTTGTACAATAAAGATGTACAATATTTATAAGAAAAACACCTACTTACCTACCTATTTATCACCTAAATAAAAGTCTTAACCTGTTTATAGGAGAGAGACACAAGTTGATCTTCTAAGAACTTTTCTAGCTCTCTTACTGAAAATACCATGTGTAGAAAAATCATCTTTGTGTGTGGGGTGGGGTACTGGGGACGGAACCCAAAGTCATTCTACCTCCGAGCTATACTTCCAGCCCTATTTTATTCTTTTTTTTTTTTTTCTTTTAAAACAGGATCTTACTAAATTGCAGATGGCCTAAGTTGCTGCGGCTGGCCATGAACCTGCGATCCTTCTGTCTCAGCCTCTCAAGTATTAGGATTATAAGCATGTGCCACTACACCCAGAAAAAAAACATGATCTTTCAAAATAATTGGAGGACATACATGTCCTGCTTAAGCTCTAAGCCTTCTGAACTACAACAAAATCCATCTTCATATTTTTCTTGTGTTCATTCCTTTAAACTTTAGCACTTATCTCATATCTATAGTCCCCAATAATTCTTTGAAAAGGAGGGAAAGCATTCAGATGAGTGAGTTAATAACTATAGGCATGGTGACAGGCAGTAAGAGTGGCCAAGAGAAGAGCTGTAGAATAGAACAGGCCTCCGTCCTCTGTCTCTTGTGCTGGCTTTGCTGACCAACAGGGCATGTGTGCGTGCGTGTGTATGTGTGCGCGCACTCGTGTGTGTGTGTGTGTGTGTGTGTGTGTGCGCGCGCGCGCGCGTGCGTGTGTGTGTGTGTGTCACTGGAAATTGGATAGAATGCCCAGGGGCATTCTACCTCCAAGCTACACCTCCAGCCCTATTTTATTTTTATTTGGAAACAGGGTCTATCTAGGCTGACTCCTCCTGTCTCAGCCTCCCAAGTACTGGGATCACAGGCATAGGCCACCACACCCCGCCAATAGGGCAACTTTAAACAAGCTACCAAGGCCTTCTCATCCTCCTTCTATACAGACATAACGCAGTGTAAGATGAACAAATGGAAACTATTTTTGTAATTTTTAGGATATATTGGCATCTAACATTGTACATGCAAAATAAAAATGCCAAGACAGGGCGGGTGTGGTGGCACACGCTTGTAATCCCCGCGCTTGGGAGGCGGAGACAGGAGGATCGCGTAGGTTCGAAGCCACCCATGCTGGCAGAAGAGATCCTGTTTCCAAATAAAAATATATTAAAAAAAAAAATAGGTCTAGGAGCGTAGCCCAGAGGTAGAAGGGCTTCCAGGAACCCCAGTACCACCAAAAATAAATAAATAAATAAATGCCAAGACAAGTAAATCAATATTCCTTATTCTGAAAATGTCATATTTGATTTCCTCTCACTCATGTTCTTTTATCTCCCAAGTCTTAACCAAGAACACCAGAAATGCTTTCTAATTATTTCTATAATTATGTCTGTCTCAGCTGGGCGTGGTGGCGCACCCTTGTAATCCCCGTGCTTAGGAGGCTGAGACAGGAGGATCCCACAGGTTCAAAGCCAGCCTCAGCTACTGAGTGAGGCTCTCAGCAACTTAGCGAGACCCTGTTTCCAAATAAAATATAAAATAGGTCTGGGAGTATAGCCTGGAGGTAGAAAGGCTCTGGGTTCCACCCCCAGTACCACCAAAAAAAAAAAAAAAAAGAATGTCTCTGCCTACCTATTCAGTCCTCACCATAACTGACATGTCTGTGGCACATATTATGTACCACATATAATGCATCTCTTAGAGGTGAGAATCTTTAAGACTGCAGACCTTCTCTACCTATAAACACTTTTGCTTCATGAAACAGTATCAATAGCCAGTAAGGATTATTCTCAAAAAAAGCAGCATTTCAGATTTTTCCAGAGGCCCAAGAAAAATAGGAACAGTTGGATTTGAGACTAAAGACAAAGTAATCCATACTACATGAAAGGCATTAAAAATTAATAAAGAAAGCCGGGCTCGGTGGCACCCCACCTATAATTCTGGTACTTGGAAGTTTAAGACAGGATGATCACATGTTCAAGGCCAATATGTAGAAATTTAGTGAGACCCTGTTTGAAAACTTAAAAAATAATAAGGCTGGGGTATGGCTCAGTGGTAGAACATTCCTGGGTTCAATCTCTAATACCAAACACCAAAAAAATTTAAAAACACCAAGATGAGCTGGGCGTGGTGGCACACACTTGTAATCCCAGCATTTGGGAGGCTGAGACCAGAGGATCGCGGTTCGCGGACAGCCTCAGCTACTTAGTGAGGCACTCTGTAACTTAGTGAGACCCTGTTTCAAAAAAATAAAAAATAAAAATAGGACAGGGGGTGTAGCTCAGAGGTTGAATGCCCCTGGGTTCCATCCTCAGACCCCCCCCCCAAAAAAAATCTATTTTTTTTTTGGAAAATGCTTTGAAGTTTCTCACTTTTTTTTGCTTGTTTTTGGGTACTGGAGATTGAACCCACAGGCATTTTTCCTCTGGGCTACAACCCCAGCCCTATTTTATTTTATTGAAATGGTCTCACTAAGTGGCAGATGCTGGCTACAATTTGTGCTCTTCCAGTCTCAGCCTCCCAAGTAGTAGGATTAAAAGCATGCACTAGAGCCAGGCGTGGTGGAGCACACTTGTAATCCCAGCATTTGGGAGGCTGAGACCAGAGGATCACAGTTCACAGACAGCCTCAGCTCCTTAATGACGCCCTCCAACTTAGTGAGACCCTGTTTCAAAATAAAGAATAAAAAAATAGGGCAGGGATGTGTAGCTTGGAGGTCAAATACCCCTGAGTTTCATCCCCAGACCTGCAAAAAAAGCATGCACTACCATGCCTGGATTCTCATGGTATTTTTAGGGTCAGGTATTCCTAGTATTAAGAAACTATATTATAGTTGGGCGTGGTGGCGCACGCTTGTAATCCCCGCGCTTGGGAGGCGGAGACAGGAGGTTCGTGAGGGTTCAAAGTCAGCCACGCTGGCTTAAGAGACCCTGTTTCCAAATAAAAAAGTATAAAAATAGGTCTGGGAGTGTAGCCCGGAGGTAGAAGGGTTTTCAGGAACCCCAGTACCACCAAAAAAAAAAAAAAAAAAAAAAAAAGAAGCAGCTATATTATGAGTAGGTAAGCATTAGCTATGATAAAACTAGAAAAGAAGCCGGGCGTAGTGACGCACACTTGTAATCCCAGCATTTGGGAGGCTGAGACAGGAGGATCGTGGTTTGAGGACAGCCTCAGCTACTACAGTGAGACCCTGTTTCAAAATAAGAATAAAAAATAGGGCTGGGGGTGACGCTCAAAGGTAGAATGTCCCTGGGTTCAATCCTCAGTACTGCAAAAAAAAAAAAAAAAAAAAAAAAAAACCTAGAAAAGAGGGCCTGCTGAACTAGTGATCTGATTTCCTCTTTACAACTGCTTTTTATACCATCTTTCATAGCCGGGCATGGTGGCGCATGCTTGTAACCCCAGCACTTGGGAGGCTGAGACAGGAGGATTGCGCCGATTCAAAGCCAGCCTCAGCTACTTAGTGAGGCCCTTTGCAACTCAGTGAGACCCTGTTTCAAAATAAAGAATCAAAAATCAGGCTGGGGGTATAGCTTGGAGGTAGAATGGCCCTGGGTTCCATCCCTGGTACCATAAAAAAAAATTTTTTTTTTTAAATTTTCATATTAAGATGGAGACCAGTAATGGAATAGACCAAGGCTTCCAAAAGAAATGTAAAGAACCAAACATTCTTGAATGAAAAAGCTCAACTGACAGGCACATGGCTGCATTTGTCTCCATTTCTGGGTCATTTGAGTTATAAAAGGCAACTTCAAACTTCTGTTCAGGGCTATGTGTGACTCAGTGGGTTAGTGCTTGCCTACCACGTGTGAGGTCCTTGGTTCAACCCCAGCATCATACACACACACAAAAGTAAAACTGCTATGGGGGAAGCTGCAAGTTCAAAGCAAACAGAATTACAATTCAACACTATCACACTTTCTACACTTAGCCAAGTGAGAGAAGCAATGAAAACCCAAACACATAAATTCTACACGTCTTCTAGGAAATTATTTTTTCTTTAAACAAAGGATTTACTTTCTACTCTTTTACCATCACCCTCTCGTTTGGATCATTTGTTCCTATTTTAGTACAACGTATCCCTAAGGAGTTTCAATGAATTGTGAAATAATCGTTATTCACAAGCAAAAAAGAAGAAAGAAAGAATAGGTAGGATTAACTGCAATCACCACTACAACTGAGAAACTTGCATCTTGCACTTTTACCATGTAAATAATGCACAGATCCTGCGGGAACATGCCAAACACCAGGATTCTTAATTAATGGAGCTCTTTAATGTGCAAATCAGGAACAAATTGCAAGTTCTGACTTGCATTGATTATGAAAACATTAATTGAATGAGCAAGACCCTAAGAAAGACAGAATCCCAAGTCTTCCAAGAGACCAAAAGAATACAAAGCTCTGGAAATCAGACAAGTCTGACCAGAGTCTGAAATGCAAACCTACACCTGAGTGCTCTCCCTAGTACACAATGAATTAAAAACACGGAACAAAAACCCCAACAGTTTAATCAGAAAGCAATCACCATAAAAGCATCTATTCCACCACCATTTCGCATTAAGCAGAAAAATGAGTGTATACTCCAGAAGCTTACAGACACTGCTTGAAGAGGGGAAAAACTCACTTTATATATACATGCTTAGATGTATATAGGTGTAACAAAACAATGCTGTCTCTTTAAAAAGAAATTCATCCTATATAAATTATAGCCATAAACTTTTCCTGCAGTGCAGCCTAATTAATTCTTGTTCTATACACAAAGGGAAATGCTGGGTGACAAATGGGTGTGAAGCCAGAAAGCTGCCAGGTCTGCAAAACATTTTCTACTTCAATTTATAAGCAATTTTGCAGTAAATCATCAACCAGAACCTGGAATCTCAGGAATCTGAGTGTCCAAACCACATTATATCACTTATCAGAAAGAGAAGGAAAAAGAATTTAAAGACATCTCATTTTTCAGTTTTAACCCACATCAAAATCTAGAAGCTCTATGTAATCTATTATTCTCTTCTAGGTTAAGGTTTTTAGTACCAAAGATATATATTTTAAGTAAAAATGATACCATAGGTTGATGGAGCCCATTCCTCTATCCCTAGAAGTACTGTTCATGTATCCAGTACCATAAGAAATATTCCCGGCTATCTGGGAATAAACACACAGCTATTTATACCCCATCCCTCAATCCAAGCAAAGCATCCACAATCAAGCCAAGCTGAAGGTTTCAACACTGAGAGCAGTAAAAAACAAAAACACTCCTGGGAAATGAGAATTCCAGAGAGGAAAACAGAAACTCACGGAAGACAAGAAAGCTACCAATCCATGGTAGCCACTGATCTGTTCTCTGTCCTGATCATTGTTATCTTTCCTGAAATGTCATATAAATGAAATTTTGAAGCATGTAACCATTTGAGACTGCCATCTTTCACTTAGCATAATACCATTAAGATTTATTCCTTTTTACTGCTGAGTAATGTACCACAATTTGTTTATCCATTTGCCCAATTTGTTTGAAGGACATTTAAACTATTTCCAGTTTTGCTGACTATGAATAATGCTGCTATAAACATGAATGTACAAGTTTTTGTGTGAGCATATGTGTTCATTTCTCTAGAAAAATGTAGGCATGGAACTGCTAGATCAGGATCATATAGCAAATATATATTAAACAATATAAAAAGACTGCTTTTTTTGTGGTAATGGGGATTGAAACCTGGAGCATTTTTTTTTTTTAATTAGAAAAAGGGTCTCACTAAGTTGCTGAGAGCCTCACTCAGTAGCTGAGGCTGGCTTTGAACCTGTGCGATCCATCTGTCTCAGCCTCCCAAGCACTGAGATTACAAGCGTGCGCCACCACGCCCAGCTCGTGGGGCATTCTTTTGTGTGTGGTGTTGGAGATGGAACCCGGGGGCATTTACCTCCAAGATATACCCCCAGCCCAATTTTGTATTCTTCTTCTTTTTTTTTTTTTTTTGTGGTACTAGAGATGGAACCCAGGGGCTTTCTACCTCCAAACTACACACTCCCAACCCGAATTTTTATTCTTTATTTTGAAACCAGGTCTCATTGAGTTGCAAAGGGCCTCAGTAAGTAGCTGAGGCTGTCTGCAAACTGTGATCCTCTGGTCTCAGCCTCCCAAAGGCTGGGATTACAAGCGTGCGCCACACCCAGCTTCCATTTTTTGTTGTTGTTGTTGCTCTACTGGGATGGAACCCAGGGGCATTCTATCTCTGGGCTAAACCTTCAGCTGTAGTTTTTATTCTTTATTTTGAAACAAGGTCTGAGTTGCAAAGGGCCTCACTAAGTAGCTGAGGCTGGCTGAAAACCCAGATCCTCCTGTCTCAGCCTCCCAAATGCTGGGATTACAAGCATGCGCCACCATGCCTGGCTGTATTCTTTATTTTGAAACAGGGTCTAAGTTGCAGAGTGCCCCACTAAGTATCTGAGGCTAGCCTCAAACCTGAATTCTCCTGTCTCAGACTCCCAAGTACTGGGATTACAAGTGTGTGCCACCACGCCTAGCTCTAGCCCTATTTTTTAATCTTTTTTTTTTTTTTTTTTTTTTGGTACTGAGGATGGAACCCAGGGGCTTTTCTACCTCTGGGCTTTACCCCAGACCTATTTTATACTTTATTTGGAAACAGGGTCTCACTAAGTTGCTGAGATCCTCACTAAGTAGCTGAGGCTGGCTTCGAACCTGTGCGATCCTACTGTCTCAGCCTCCCCAGCGCGGGGATTACAAGCGTGGGCCACCATGCTCAGACTAATCTTCATTTTGAAACAGGGTCTCACTAAGTTGAGGAGGGCATCACTAAGTAGCTGAGGCTGGCATGCACCACCACACCTGGTTAGGACTTTGTTTTTTTAAAATGGTTATACTAAAATGATGCCTGTATACTTGGGAGGCTGAGACAGGAGGATCACAGGTTTGAGGACAGCCTCCATAACTTAGTGAGGCACTATTTCAAAATTAAAAATAAAAAAGGGATAAGAGTATAACTCGGAGTTACAATGCACCTAAGTTCAATCCCCAGTACCAAAAATAAAAAGTCACAATGGCGGTACTCTTCTGCATTTCCATGAGCAATATATGAAAGCTCTAGGTATTCTGCACCCTTGCCAACACTTGGCGCTGTCAGCTGTGCTTCCTAGTTTTTACCCCCACTAATGCCATCGAGTTATTAATCCACCAATGGACTAATCCATTGATGAGGTCCAAGCCCTCATGATATGATCACTTCCCTGTGGGAACAATGCCACACTGAGGTCAAAGCTGTCAACCTATGAGCCTTTGGGGGATACCTCATACCCAAACCGTAATAGCCAGCCTCGGGATAGGGTACAAGAAACAGCAGAGGGCAAAGGCATTATATCGAAAATAGTAAAGAGAGCTGGGACGGAAGCTCAGTAGCAGTGTCTGTCAACAGGTGCAGAGCCTGGATTAAACCCCCAGCAGCATGGGGCTGGGGGGGGGAGCTGAAGTTTACGGATTGAATGCTGTGAATGAGCTCCCCAGCTCACTCCCCTCCTACCATGCTGACAGCCAGCCTGCTGCTAGAAGCCCTCTTGTGACTATGCCATAGAAGCAAAGATCTGCAGCTGAAGGTTCCCCCAAACGATCAAGTACATTGCTTTACAAGGAAAGCACAGGAAAAAAGCACCATCCAAATAGAAAATATGCCTAATCACTTTTTTGATATCTACTCTTAAAACCCAACAGATAGCCAGGTGTAATCACAGTACTCAGGAGGCCGAGAGGGGAAGATCACAGGTTCGAGGACAGTCTCCGCAAGTAGTGATACTCCCATCAACCTAGTGAGATCCTGTTTCTCAAACTAAAAATAAAAATACAGCTAGGGATGTAGCTTGGAGGTAGAATGCCCCTGGGTTCAATCCCCAATACCACAAAAAAATTAAATTTAAGTGAAAATTAAAAAGGGGGCTGAATGTCCCTGAGTTCAATCCCTAGTACCCCCCCCCAAAAAAAAAAATCTGCATGCTTTTAATCCCCGTGCTCGGGAGGCTGAGACAGGAGGATCGCGCAGGTTCGAAGCCAGACTCAGCTGGTTTAAGAGACCCTGTTTCCAAATAAAACATAAAATACTTTTCGGAGTGTAGCTCAGAGGTAGAAGGCCTCTGGGTTCCAACCCCAATATCACCAAACAAACAAACAAATATCAAGAGAGCAAAGGATCACTGAATACTGAATATCTAAGGAAAATATTTAACATTAACACGTTATACGGTGATTAAAACAAAAGAGAAGCAAAGCATGGTGGTGCACATCTGTAATCCCAGCATCTAGGAGGCTGAGATAAGAGGGTTCCAAGTTAAAGGCCAATTTCAGCAACTTAGCAAGTGTGTGTGTGTGTGTGTGTGTGTGTGTGTGTGTGTGTGTGAGAAGTACTGTGGATTTAACTCAGGGGCATTTTACCTCTGAGCTATACTCCTAGCCCTATTTTATTTTTTGGTTTGAAACAGGGTCTCACTAAATTTCAGAGGGCCTCAGGAAGTAGCTGAGGGTGGCTGCAAACCTGTGATCCACCTGTCCCAACTTCCCAAGTACTAGAATTACAAGTGCACGCCACCACACCCAGCACAAGTCCTATTTTCAAAATAAAAAGGTCTTGGGAGTGCACCTCAAAGGTGAAGTGCCCCAGGTTCAATCTCCATCTCCACTACCACATTAAAAAAAAAGGGGGCCAGGGAAGCAGCTTAAAGGAAACACTACGCAGTAAAAGACTTCAGAAAACATATCTCAAGCATATCCTCAAAGAAATAAAAACACAATAGAAAGAAACCTCAACAAGAGGATTTTTTGTTTTGTTTCTGTTTTTGTGGTACTGGAGATGGAAGCAAGGGGCTTTCTGCCCCCGCGCTACACTCCCAGACTATTTTATATTTTATTTGGAAACAGGGTCTCACTAAGTTGCTGAAAGCCTCACTAAGTAGCTGAGGCTGAATTCGAACCTGTGCGATCCTCCTGTCTCAGCCTCACAAGCGCAGGGATTACAAGCGTGCGCCACCACGCCTGACTTCAACAGGAGTCTTTGAAAGCTGAAGAAATGTCTTAGAAGTTGTGTGTGGAAGGATGAAAAACTGAAGAGGAAAAAGGAGAGAATCATAGGAACAGTCTAATACTAAATGAAAGGCCTTACAGAAAAAGAGAGAACAGTGGAAAGAAAGAAAACAAAATAATTCCAAAAGTTTCCAGGACAAAATATATGTGTTTCTAGATTGAAAAGCCCTCCAACTACCCTGTACAACAGAAGAAAACAGATCTACGTCAGAGCATGTCATTCCAAAGTTTCAGAATTCTGTGAACAAAGGCTCTAGCTTCCAAAACTGGAGCGGGGTAAAGCAACCAGTAACATCAAGAGTCAGAAAGGCTGACTTGTCAGTAGCAACTTTGAAATCTGAAAGGCAGTGGAACGTTCTACAGGATTCTAAGCATGGTCAGCCCATCCATTATAACGACAGATATTCCCAGAAAATCAAAGTCTAAAAATATTACCTTCCATCCACCCTCTATAAGCTTCATTATAACATGGGAGTGGCCAAGAAGAGAGCTTGAGTAGGAGACCCACAGGAGCAAGAAGCTCAGGTGATCTCCAGGACGGCGGTGGAGGAAGATCTCAGCAAGACAGTTGAAGACAGAGAAGGCTCGGAGTCCAGACCAGAACAGGTCAAAGGCTATGGGAGGAACTTGAGGAAGATAAATTCACAAAATATTTGGGGGTGGGTTCTCGAGGTAGAGTCCCCAGTAAAGAAGGAAGGGAGAGAACAAAACTGGGGAAAAAACTAAAAAATCTTAAACTGGTACAGTGGCACTGTAATTCCAGTACTTGGGAGGCTGAGATAGGAGGCTCATAGGTTCAGGCCCAGAGCCAGTTAACTTAGCAAGACCTTGTTTCAAAATAAAATAGGGTAAGCCAGGCATGGTGGCGCACGCTTGTAATCCCAGCATTTGGGAGGCTGAGACCAGAGGATCATGGTTCAGGGACAGCCTCAGTTACTTAGTGAGGCCCTGCACAACTTAAGTGAGACCCTGTTTCAAAATAAAGAATAAAAAATAGGGCAGGGGGTGTAGCTCAGAGGTCAAATGCCCCTGGGCCCCATCTCCAAACCCACACACACACAAAAAAAAGTCAAATCTGAGTTCATTAAACACATCTACCAAAAAGCTTCAACACAAGCTGGGTGAAGTAGCACATGCCTGTAATCCCAGCACTTGGGAGGCTGAGACAGGAGGATCACACAGGTTCGAAGCCAGCCTCAGCTACTGAGTGAGGCTCTCAGCAACGTAGTGAAACCTGTTTCCAAATAAAATATAAAATAGGTCTGGGAGTATAGCCTGGAGGTAGAAAAGCCCCTGGGTTCCACCCCCAGTACCACAAAAAAAAAAAAAAAACACAAATAAAAAATAATAAAGTAAAGAATAAGTGCCGGGCGTGGTGGTAATCCCAGCATTCAGGAGGCGGAGACTGGAGGATCTGCAGTTCACAGACAGCCTCAACTACTTAGTGAGACCCTTCACAACTCAGTGAGACCCTGTTTCAAAAAACAAAAAGAATCATAAAAATAGGACCGGGGGTGTAGCTCAGAGGTAGAATGGCCCTGGTTTCCACCTCCAGTACCACACACAAACAAACAAACAAAAAAAAAAGAATAAAAAATAGGGCCAGGGGTGTGACTCTGAGATAGAATGCCCCCAGGTTATTTTGAAACTGGGTCTCACTGAGTTTCCAGCCCAGTACTAACCCCCACTCCTAAGAAATCCAACCTCTAAACAAAAGTGAACTTTCTAAGCTGATTGGCTTTAGTAGTTTTGGAATGCCCTTAGCTTTCGTGGCTCAGTGATCCAACCCAGGCTCCTATGGCAGGGTAAGGGGAATCACTGAATAAGAATCTAACATTCTTCTCCTAGTTTCACTGCTTTGCTGCTTTGAAAAATCACTTGCTTTGTGATTAGCTTTACTAATCTCTACATAATAAGTGTCCAATGAGCTAGGTTGAGAAAGGTAAGTTATATTTCAATAAGGACCAAAAGTTTTCCTATACAGAACTCATGCTTTAATAAACAGAACAAACAGAGCTTATATTTCAATGCTAAGTCAACAGGTATTATGTAAATATCAAACAGAAAATTTATCAAGAAATGATTGCCTTCATTTCCCACCTACAGTTTAGGAAAAATAAGAGATCAATAATGCCCTGCAGCAGCAGGAATATAGAAAGACAAGTGTTACAGATGAGAATTTAAATTGTTACAATTCCTATAAGGGCAAATATATTCCAAAAGCCTATATAAAAAAAAATTTCATTTGTCCCAGCAATTACATTTCCAGTGAATACAGATCCATGCAGTCCAATATAGTACCTACCGGCTACATGTGGCTATTGTGTGTGTTTGGGGGGGAGGGGTAACCAGGGACTGAATCTTAGGCCTCCAGCATGCTAAGCTATGATCTACCACTGAGCTCCATAACCAGCACCTACGTGTTGACTAATGAGCACTCAATATGTATGTGGCCTCAAATGAGATGCACCGTGAGAAGAAAAATAAAGAGAATGTAAAATTATCTCATTAAGCCGGTCATGGTGGTACACGCTTGTAATCCCAGTACTTGGGAGGTTGAGACAGGAGGACTGTAAGTTGGGAGTCCAGTCTCAGCTACTTAGTGAAGCATTCTGCAACTTAGTGAGCCCCTGTTTCAAATAAATGAATAAGCTGGGCATGGTGGCGCACACTTGTAATCCCAGTACTTGAGAGGTTGAGACAGGAGGATTGCACAGGTTCAAAGCCAGCCTCAGCTATTTAGTGAGGTTCTCAGCAACTTAGTGAGACCCTGTTTCCAAATAAAATATAAAAAATAAAAATAAATAAATAAATAAAATAATAAAAATAAAAAGTAAAAGCCAGGCATGGTTGCACACACTTGTAATTCCAGTACTTGGGAGGCTGAGACAAGAGGATTGCGCAGGTTCAAAGCCAGCCTCAGCTACTTAGTGAGGCTCTCAGCAATTTAGTGAGACCCTGTTTCCAAATAAAATAGAAAATAGGTCTGGGAATGTAGCCCAAAGGTAGACAGCCTCTGGGTTCCATCCCCAGGACCACAAAAAAACAAAACAAAATAAATGAATTAAAAAATAGAGCTGGATGTGGTGGCGCATACTTGTAATCCCAGCATTTGGGAGGCTGGGATAGGAGGATCACGGTTCGTGGACAGCCTCAGCTATTTAGTGAGGCTCTCAGCAACTTAGTGAGACCCTGTTTCCAAATAAAATATAAAAAATAAAAATAAATAAATAAATAAAATAATAAAAATAAAAAGTAAAAGCCAGGCATGGTTGCACACACTTGTAATTCCAGTACTTGGGAGGCTGAGACAAGAGGATCGCGCAGGTTCAAAGCCAGCCTCAGCTACTTAGTGAGGCTCTCAGCAATTTAGTGAGACCCTGTTTCCAAATAAAATAGAAAATAGGTCTGGGAATGTAGCCCAAAGGTAGATAGCCTCTGCGTTCCATCCCCAGGACCACAAAAAAACAAAACAAAATAAATGAATTAAAAAATAGAGCTGGATGTGGTGGTGCATACTTGTAATCCCAGCATTTGGGAGGCTGGGATAGGAGGATCACGGTTCGTGGACAGCCTCAGCTACTTAGTGAGGCCCTCTGCAACTCAGTGAGACCGTTTCAAAATAAAAAGAATAAAATAAGGCTGGGGGTGTAGCTCGAATGTAGAATGTCCCTGGGTTCCAACTCTAGCACCACAAAAAAAAAAAAAAAAAAAAAAGAATAAAAAATAGGGCTGGGGGGGGGGTAAAATGCCCCTGGGTTCAATCCCCAGTACCACACACCAAAAAAAATTATCTCATTAAAGCTTATATACTGATTATGTGTTAAAATTATATTTTTCATATACTGAGTTAAATAAACTACATTACTAAAAATCAATGTAACATGCTTTTTACTTCTTTTAAATGTGGTTACTATGCCGGGCGTGGTGGCACATGCTTGTAATCCCCCCGCTTGGGAGGCTGAGACAGGAGGATCGCATGGGTTCGAAGCCAGACTCAGCTACTTAGTGAGGCTCTCAGCAAATTAGTGAGACCCTGTTTCCAAATAAAAAAATATATAAAGCCAGACGTGGTGGCGCACGCTTGTAATCCCCGCGCTTGGGAGGCTGAGACCGGAGGATCGCACAGGTTCAAAGCCAGCCTCAGCTACTTAGTGAGGCTCTCAGCAACTTAGTGAGACCCTGTTTCCAAATAAAATATAAACAAGGTCTGGAAGTATAGCCTGGAGGTAGAAAGTCTCTGGGTTCCACCCCTAGTACCACCAAAAAAAATAAATAAATAAATAAATAAATAAATAAATAAAAAAGGTTTGAGAGTATAGCCCGAAGGTAGAAAGCCTCTGGGTTCCACCCCCAGTACCACCTAAATAAATAAATAAATAAATAAATAAATAAATAAATAAATAAATAAATGTGGTTACTATAAATTTTTAAATTAAGCTGGGCATGGTGATGCATGCTTGTAATTCAAGCATTTGGGAGGCTGAGACAGGAGGATCACAGTTCACAGACAGCCTCAGCTATTTAGTGAGGTCCTTTGCAACTCAGTGAAACCCTGTTTCAAAATAAAGAATAAATAATAGGGTTCGGGGTGTCACTGAGAAGCAGAATGCCCCTGTGTTCCATCCCCAGTAACACAAAAGAAAAAAGAAATTTCAAATTACAGGTATCTTGCATTTAGGACAGTACTATATTCACATAAATTGTAAGAATATGTTTGTATAAGAAAGTTTATCAAAATATGCTTTACAAAAGAAAAAAAAACTAGACTAAACCTAAGCATCTAACAATAGATTAAAGTAAATCTATAAAATGAAATAAATACTCTATAGCCATTGAAATACTGATTTACATCTAAGTCTACTGACATGAAATGGTATATTAAGAAGAAAAAATAAGCTTACAAAATAGTTCATATGATTCTGTTTTTTGTTTGTTTTTGTGGTTCTGGAAATTGAACACAGTGGCATTCTATCTCCAAGCTATACCCCTATCCCTATTTTATACCTTATTTTGAAATAGGGTCTCATTAAGTTGCAGAGGGCTTTACAAGTTGCTGAGAATGGCCGTGAACCTGTGGTCTTCCTGTCTTGGTGTCTAATTTACTGGGATTACAAGCGAGCGCCACCTCGCCTGACTCCATTTTTTCTTTTTGTGGTACTAGGGATGCAACCCAGGGGCCTTCTACCTCCGAGCTATACCGCAAACCCTACTTTTTTGTTCTTTATTTTGAAGCAGCTTCTCACTGAGTTGCAAAGGGCCTAAGTAGCTGAGGCTGTCCACAAACACAGATCCTCCTGTCTCAGCCTCCCAAATGCTGAGATTACAAGCCTGAGCCAACATGCCAGGCTTCCATTTTTGTTTTAAAAAGTGTTTGTACCAGGTATGGTGGCACATGCTTGTAATCCCAGTATTTGGAAAGCTGACACAGCAGTTTGAGGACAGCCTCAGCTAATATTTGGTGAGGTCCTTTGCGACTCAGTGAGACCCTGTTTCAAAATAAAAAATAAAAAAGAGGGATGGGGGTGGAGCTCGGAGGTAGAATGTCCTTGGATTCTATCCCCAGCCCCCCCCCAAAAAAGTGTTTGTAGCTGGGTTTGGTGGCACATGCCTATAATCCCACCTACTCAGAATAAGGCAGAAGGATGGCAAGTTCAAGGTCAGCCTGGGCAACTTAGTGATACCTTACCTCAAAATAAAAACAGGCTGGTGATGTAGCTCAGTGGTAGAGGACCCCTGGGTTCAATCTCAGTAACAGGAAAAAAATTTTTGTTATGTGTATGTTCTGAGTACAGAAAAAGGTTTGTAAGAATATTCGTCAAAATGACAACTATGAGCCAGGTGTGGTGGCTCATGCTTGTAATCCCAGCATTTGGGAGGCTGAGGCAGGAAGATCGTGGTACTTAGTAAGGCCCTCTACAACTCAGTAACACCCTGTTTTAAAATAAAGAACAAAAAATAGGGCTGGGAGTGTAGCTTGGAGGTCAAATGCCCCTGGGTTCTACCCCCAGTACCACACACACACAAACATGACCACTATGAGCCAGGCGTGGTGGTGCACGCTTGTAATCCTAGCATTTGGGAGGCTGAGACAGAAGGATCACGGTTCAAGGACAACCTCAGCTACTACTTAGTGAGGCCCTTTTGCAACTCAGTGAGACCCTGTTTCAAAATAAAGAAAAAACAATAGGTCTGGGGGTGTAGCTTAGAGGTAGAATACCCCTGGGTTCCATCCCCAGTACCCCCACACACATACACACACACAACTATGGTTACCTCTAGGCAGTAGGATTACAGATAATCCTATTTTCCTCTTTATGCTTTTATGTATTTTCTGAAATTTTAAAATAAGCATAGCACCGCTTTTAGAATTAGAACAGTGTAACTATTTTAAGAAATGATAGCCATCTGTTCAAACAAAAAGATCAATCTTACACCATCTTGGTTAAATGAAGTCTTCAGTAATAAGGGTCCTTAGGCTGACACAATGCTACACTTAGAAAAGGTTACAAAACAGTATGTACGGCCATCTCAAGTAACAGGATATTTCAATAGGGTTCTACTGACAACTGTGTGCCAATCATTTATTACTGAGAGAACTCTGAAATAGGCCTTCATTATTTGTCACCTAAGGCAAGAAGTCATTAAAAAGGGGGAGCTTTCACTGACATAAGTTGCCTACAGGGAACCTAGGTTGGGAACCCAGTGGTAGGGTTCCCTACCCTGGGAAGAATTTTCACTATACAGTCTTTAGCATCTTTTCAATTTTGAACCATATGAATGAAAGTACTACCTACTTTAAAATAAATGAAGTTTTAAAATAAAATAGAAAGATTATCTATTAAGGCTCCATGACAGTCAGGTGTGGTGGCACTCAGGTAATCCCAGGACTTGGGAGACTGAGACAGGAGGCTCAAAGTTAGTGGCCAGTGCCAGTTACTTAGCAAAACTCTATTTCGAAATAAAAAATAAAATAGGGGCCAGGCACAGTGGTGAACATGTGTAATCCTGGTATATGGAAGCAGAGACAGGAAGATCAAGGGTTCCAGGCCAGACTCAGCAACTTAGTGAGATCCTGTTTCAAAATAAAAAGGGCTGGGGGGTATGTCTCAAGAGTATAATACCCCTGGGTTCAATCCCTACTACAACAAAAATAAACAAAATAATTAATTAATTAATTAAAATAGGGCTGGGGGTGTAATGCAGAGGTAGAATGCCACTCTTGGGTCAATCCTCAGTGTACACACACACACACACACACACACACACACAAATTAACATAATACTTTCTCTATTATTTATGTTATATTATCTGTGTTCTTGGATGTTTTGCTTATGGGAAATATCAAAATGTCAACCATTGTTTCTATTAAAGGTCTTTAATGATATTGCATTTTAGACCTATAATGAAACATGGTACTCACTGCAGTTTGTAATGCATCTCATTAAATACATTAATAACAAGCAATTCACTAAAAGGTCAACTTATTATGGTGAAAGTTTAGCTTTCCTTTAATCACTTCATTTAAAGCTATAGAGCAAACTCGAAAAAAGACAACTGACAGTGCCTATTACAGAATTTCTCTCAATTCTCTCACCTACTCAAGCCAGTCATGCTCATTAAAAAAACTACTACAAGGTGGGTATGGTGGTGCATGGTTATAATTCCAGTACTTGGGAGGCTGAAACAGGAGGATCACAGGTTCACAGCCAGCCTCAGCAACTTGTGAGGCCCTCTATGACTTAGTGAGACCTGTTTCAAAAATAAAGAATAAAACAGAGCCGGGTGTGGTGGCACATGCTTGTAATCCCAACATTTGGGAGGCTGAGACTGAAAGATTGCAGTTTGCAGACAGCCTCAGCTACTTAGTGAGGCCCTTTGCAACTCAGCGAGACCCTGTTTCAAAATAAAGACTAGCCGGGCATGGTGGTACATGCTTGTAATTCCCGCGAAGCCAGCCTTGCTGGTGTAAGAGACCCCGTTTCCAAATAAAAATATAAAAAATAGGTGTCTGGGAGTGTAGCCTGGAGGTAAAAGGGTTTCCAGGAACCCCAGTACCACAAAAAAAAAAAAAAAAAAAAAGAAAGAAAGAAAGAAAGAAAGAAAAATAAGGCTGGGAGAGTAGCTTGGAGGTAGAATACCCCTGGGTTCCATCTCCAGTACTGGAAAGAAAGAAAGGAAAGAAAGGAAAGAAAGAATAAAATAGGTCTGGGGGTATGGCTCAGAGGTAGAATGCCCCTGGGTTCCATCCCTAGTACCAAAAAAACCAAACAAAACAAAAGTAGAGTTTAAGGTGCTAAAGATACAATGATTTGGCACTCAGAGTTTACTAAGGTAGAATATAATTGGACATCTGTTGTTTTATAGAATATAGTTAGGGATATGAGAGTAAATAACAGTGTAAGAAGCAAATATATTGAGAAAATACAACCTAAGGACAGGATTCTAAATGCAATGAAATTTACATTGAGATATTAAAAGGAGGCTGAGCCAGGCATGGTGGTACACACCTGTAATCCCAGCCTTTGAGAGGCTGAGATAGGACTGCAGGCTCCAGGCTGCCAGCCTCAGCAACTTAGTAAGACCCTGTTTCAAAATAAGAAAATAAAAAAGGCTGGGGTATAGCTCAAAAGTAGAATGCTGCTGGATTCAATCTCCAGTGCAAAAAAAAATCTTAAGAAATCAGAAAGTAGAACCCCAACAACAAATATAGTGTCACCAAAACCAAAGGAAAATATTTTAAACTAAGGTAAAATGTTTCTGGAGGTAAGAACTCAGTTTGGCGATTTTTTTTTTTTTTTTTTTTTTTTTTTTGGTGGTACTGGGGTTCCTGGAAGCCCTTCTACCTCTGGGCTATACTCCCAGACCTATTTTTACATTTTTTTAAATTTGGAAATAGGGTCTTCTAAGCCAGCGCAAGTGGCTGGCTTCGAACCTGCGCGATTCTCCTGTCTCTGCCTCCCAAGCGCGGGGATTACAAGCGTGCGCCACCACGCCCGGCAAGTTTGGCTAAAAAAAAAAAAAAAAACTCTAGCCAGGCGTGGTGGTACACACTTGTGATCCCAGCATTTGGGAGGCTAAGACAGGAGGATTGTGCAGGTTCAAAGCCAGCTGCAGCTACTTAGTGAGCCCCTTTGTAACTCAGTGAGACCCTGTTTCAAAATAAAATTAAAAAAAAAATAGGGCTGGGGGTGTCGCTCAGAGGTAGAATGCCCCTGGGTTCCATCTCCAGTACAGCAAAAAAAATAAAAACCTCTAGTCACCTTTCCTCAGTGTTCCAAAAGGCTGAGGCTGATAATAGACTATAACACTGCCCACCTCCCAGAACAAACAGCTAAATTTAAATTATACAGGAAGGTGAGTGGGGTGGTACACACTTAAAATAACAGTACTTGGGAGGCTGAGACATTAGGATCTCAGATTCATGGCCAGCCTCAGATACTTTGTGAGGCCATTTCAAAATAAAGAATAAAAGGCCAGGTGTGGTGATGCACGCTTGTAATTCCAGAGCTTGAGAGGCTGAGACAGGAGGATCAGTTTGAAGCCAGCCTCAGCAACTTAGTGCGACCCTGTTTCCAATAAAGTATAAAACAGGTCTGGCAGTATAGCCCAGATTTAGAAAAAGCCCCTGGGTTCCACCCCCGGTACCACCAAAAAAAATAAAAAATAAAAATAAGGCTGCGGGTGGAGCTTGGAGGCAGAATGTCCCTAGGTTTAATCCCCAGTATGGCAAAAAAGCAAGCAAGCTAGGTAGCTAGCTAGCAAGCAAGCAAACTGAATACAACTAAAAAGTTTCTTAAAATCCCACTAAAGCCGCCCAGCATGGTGACGGCATGTTTGTAATCACACCATTTGGGAGGCTGAGACAGGAGGATCGGGGTTTGCGGACAGCCTCAGCTACCTACGCCCTCTGTAACTCAGTGAGACACTATTTTTAAAATAATGAATAAAAAATAGGGCTGGGGGTGTCGCTCAGAGGTAGAATGACCCTGGGTTCCATTCCCAGTACCAAAAACAAAACAAAACAAAACAAAAAACCACCAAAGTAGGAATGATAGTTACATTAAGGAGAGTCATTCACATGGTTGAGTATTGCCAAATGCCTTTCAGCAGAAAAAGACCATAGCAGTACCTAACATTTATGGCGCGATATGTGCCAGACCGTGTGCTAATGCTTTATATTGATTATGTCCTTTAATCCTCACAACCATATTATCCCCATTTTACTGTGAAGTAACTTGCCCAAGGTCACAGAGCTAATCCATTGCTGAGATGAAATCTAAACCCAAGCAGTCAGACTTTAACTACCCTGTAAGACCAAGCAAATTGAAAAGAGATTTAATTAAAGACAATAAGTTCCAGTGTTTGTTCTGGGGTTGGTATAAATTCAGCCTACGTTCCACACCAGGTATATAAAACGGCATAAATTGGTCATCCAGAGTAATGTAGCCAAGAAATTGTTCTTAAACTCTGTCTACCAAGATGGGGAAGTATACAACATACTATGTCATACTGCTCTAAGAAGGATGAAACAAAAGTCAGCTACCTTCAGATGCACAGAAATTCTGGGTAGTAGAGAGCTCCCTGTCCTCTCAGAATATGTAGTACCAAGCAGTCTTTTCTTCTCCCTCCTCCACCACAACCCACCCTGCCAGAGTAAGAGACACCTGTCAGATTAAATAAATTCACCACTTAGTTCAAAAGGCAACTGGTTAAGTACAAAAAGAACAGGTCAGCCGGGCATGGTGATATACACTTATAATCCCAGTACTTGGGAGGCTGACTCAGGAGGATCACAGGTTTGAGGTCAACTTCAAGGACTCTCAGCAACCTAGTGAGACTTTGCATCACACTAAAATCTATAATAGGGCTGGGAGTGTGGCTCAGAGGTAAAACTCCTCTGGGTTCCATCCCCAATACCAGACAGACAGACAGACAGACAGGCACACATGCACGCACGCTAAAGCTAAAGAAACTAAATGGCATCCAAGAATAAAAATGTGTCTGTTATTCCTGATGCTAACCCTCAAAATATCTAGATTTTAAGATGAATTTTTTTTCTTTGCAGTACTGGGGATGGAACCCAGGGGCATTCTACCTGTGAGCTATATCCCCAGCCCTATTTGTTATCCTGTATTTTGAAACAGGGTCTCACTGAGTTGCAAAGGCCCTCACTAAGTAGCTGAGGCTGTCCATGAACAAGGATCCTCCTGTCTCAGCCTCCCAAATGCTGAGATTACAAGCATGCGCCACCATGCCCAGCTAAGATGAATTTTTTAATAAAGGGAAAAAACTCAAGAAAAATTAATTACAAAATAAAAAAGGTATTACATATAACATTTAAGACATTTAATCTAGAGCAGTTTAGGACTCATCCAAAGGCATTCCAGAAATTAGGGTACTAGGGCATTAAAAATAGCTGAGAAGTGCTCCAAAAATCTCAAAAAAATGTTACACCATCAATCTATCATCTCTTTAAGGAAAAAGAAAACTGGGAGAGAGAGAGTATAAAAGACCCAGCCTCAAAGTAAATGCAGGAGGGTTACAAGAAGGACTGCCCAGACTTTTCACATAAGAAACAAACTTCAAGTATGGCAGGACATAAAAATAAAAACTGAGCTGGGCGTGGTGGCACACGCTTGTAATACCCGCGCTTGGGAGGCAGAGACAGGAGGATCGCGCAGGTTTGCTGGCTTAAGAGACCCTGTTTCCAAATAAAAGAGTATAAAAATAGGTCTGGGAGTGTAGCCCAGAGGTAGAAGGGTTTCCAGGAACCCCAGTACCACACACACACACAAAAACCTAAATAAATAAAATAAAATAAAAACTGGACCACAGGAAATTATTTCTACTTAAACCAGAGATTCTATTACACAAAATGTGCATAAAATTCCCTATTCTAAAATTTCTATACATGTATCTCAAATAGCTTAAAAAGTGTTTTCACTTTGAGGCAGATACCAAATTAGATGTCCGTCTCAGGTACCTTCAAACTCTTAACTGCATCCTTTAAGTCCAGGAACTTATATAGTATAGACCTAGACTGATCTCAAACTCTAGGGCTCAAGGTATTTATCACCCTCTTGCCTCGGCCTCCCTATTTTTGTTTGTCTTTATGATACTGGGGATTGAACCCAAGGGCATTCTACCTTGGAGCTACACTGCCAATCTTATTTTTTATTTGGAAACAGGGTCTCACTAAACTGTTGAGAGCCTTGCTAAGTTGCTGAGGCTGGCCATGAACCTGTGATCCTCTTGTCTCAACCTCCCAAGCACTAAGATTATAGACATGCACCAACATACCCTGCACTTGTGATCCTACCTCAGTCTCCCAAGTACTAAGATTATAGGCATGCACTACCATGCCCTGCGAGCCTCCAAATTTTTAATGCCCTAGTACCCTATTTTCAGTAATGCTTTTGAATGATACCTAAACTGCTCCAGATTAATGTCCCCTAAAGCTATGACTATAGGCATGTGCCAGCATACCTGGCTTTAAGCTTTAAAGTACAAATATTAAATCTCAGCATGCACATAAGTAATAATGATTCCAATCACAGTGCACTCACCCTAAGTCTCTCTGTACCCTAGTCCTTTGATGCCACTGAACACACAAGAGGCAGTGTGGTGAGAAGGAATACAGGAAGACTCCTAGGCTGTAAAGCAGAAAAGCTGGAGTTCCATCTCTGCCATTCATGAACAAGTTCTGTAAGTCTGGACACTCTCTCCTAGTCACTCTCTGGGCCTCAGTTCTTTCATCTGTAAAATGAGGGTATAGGGAATCAAATAATCTCTAAATTCTTTTTCCCTCTAGAATTCCTTGACTTTATAGCTCAGTAATTCTCTGCCAAAACGTATTCCTCTCCCTGCAGGCATCATCTTTCCTTACACTCTGCCATGAAAAGAAAGATTTGAGTAAGAGAGTTGCCTTAGCTCCTTGTTCTAAGAACCACCCAAAGGAAGGCATTGTTTAAGCATGCGATACAAGCTGCCCCTAGGGTCCATCCCCAGAACTGCAAAAAAACTGCAAAAAACAAATAAATAAATAAACTGAGTTTAATCACTCATCCTCTCCCTTCTGTTCTAACCTACAGTTTCTCAAATAGTGCTCCTACATATTAAAGAAGTAACTTAGAGAGTCGGGCATAGTGACACATACCTGTAAAAACCAGTACTTAGGAGGCTGAGACAGGAGTATTGCAGGTTCAAGACCAGCCTCAGCAACTTAGTGAGGCCCTCTACAACTTAGTGAGATGATTTCAAAACAAAATTTAAAAAATAGGACTAGAGCCAGGCGTGGTAGCGCACGCTTGCAATCCCCGTGCTTGGGAGGCAGAGACAGGAGGATCACACAGGTTCGAAGCCAGTTTTGCTGGCTTAAGAGACCCTGTTTCCAAATAAAAAGTACAAAATAGGTCTGGGAGTGTAGCCCGGAGGTAGAAGGGTTTCCAGGAATCCCTGTACCACTAAAAAAAAGACTAGAAGTGCAGCTCAGAGGTAGAATGCTGCTGAGTTCAATCCCAGTACCACACTCAATCATTAAGTGTAGATAGATAGATAGATAGATAGATAGATAGATGAT
Source organism: Muscardinus avellanarius (assembly GCF_963383645.1). Taxonomy (NCBI): domain Eukaryota; kingdom Metazoa; phylum Chordata; class Mammalia; order Rodentia; family Gliridae; genus Muscardinus; species Muscardinus avellanarius. Next base: position 33,264,649 of record NC_137802.1, read on the forward strand.
AGATAAAACAAAAGAGTAAGGAAGAAAGCAAGAGGAATCTAAGGAGTAAGAATAAGTTAAAAAAAGTGGAAAAGAGATGGTTCAACCACCCAATAAATTTCAATCCAAGGTGTTTGCTTTCATAAACAGATTATATTCCTATCTTTATTATCTTATTTTTATTTTTTTGCATACTGAGGATGGAACCCAGGGGCATTCTACCTCCAAGCAATATCCCCAGCCCTAGTTTTTGTTTTTATTCTTTACAGGGTCTGAGTTGCAAAGGCCTCACTAAGTAGCTGAGGCTGTCTGCAAACCACGATCCTCCTATTTTAGCCTCTCAAATGCTGGGGGATTACAAGTGTATGCCACCCAGGCTTGGCTTATATGTGTGTGTGTGTGTGTGTGTGTGTGTGTGTGTGTGTGTCTGGAACCCAGGGGCATTTGACCTCTGAGCTACACCCCCTGCCCTATTTTTTATTCTTTATTTTGAAACAGGGTCTCATTAAGTTGCAGAGGGCCTCACTAAGTAGCTGAGGCTGTCTGCGAACCTCGATCCTCCAATCTCAGCAGTGGGATTACGAGTATACGCCACCATGCCCAGCTTATATTGCTATTTTTAAGAATTGAAGCCAGTATTTTATACCATAAATATTCTCTTCTTCCTGTACATCAATCCCATGATATCCCAATGTAACCCAGTGGTTCTAAGTACCTCAATATGGCATCATAAGTATTCTTACTATTTTTTAGGGCGCTGACAAATTCTGGGCCACCTTTGTCCTTGAAAACAGGAAAAACATCTGGTTGAGGCAGCTGATTGGTGGTCAAAAGAGCTTTCTGTAGTTTGATCCTTCCTTCCAAGAGCTGGTCCCACAGAGCTGAGAAAGAAGAAAAAAGAATCCCATCCCTGAGTTATTAAGTCTTCCTGGGATGGAGATGGGAGAGACAAGAACCATGCCAATCTCTAAGCAGCACAGCATTATCAGTTTCATGCTATGGAAACACTCTATTCTAGAAAATAAATTCTATATCTTAGAAGCAAATATTTCCTATGAGAGTGGGAATGCTAATGCCCAAGGAAAGGAAAAACATTTTCCTCTCCAATCTTCCATAGTTGCTGAAAGTACTAGAGCAGAACCACCTAAGCAGCTCAGTGCAGAAAAGGCTGGCTAAGCATAGAGGAAGGGACTTAGGCCTCTAGCTAAGTGAGGCATGTCACAAACTAATTGGGAGGACACTGGAGACAGACAGCCAAAAGCAAGCAAGCAAACAAACAAAAAGCAGACAAAAACGAAGAGACTTAAGCAACCAGCAAAAGCCACATACAAACCTATCTGGTTCTTCACAGCCCTTCCCTTCTCCACTTCCTCGGAAACTTTAACACTGGAGAAGGTCATCACCACTCCATCATCTTCACTGTTCCGGTCTTCAACCTTGTCCTCCTCACTCTCATCCTCCACGTCTTCCTCGACGTCCCCTTCTTCCATGCCACTCTCTTCGTCCTCGTCTTCCTCCTCCTCACTGTCCCCAAGGTCATCCATTCCCTTGGTAAATTCCTCAAAGTCACTGATGCTTTGGAAACTGAAGCCTGGTGCTTTTGCAGAGCGGCGCCTGCTCTTCTCCCTCCAGGCCAGCCTGCTCGCCTCACCATCAGCAGCATCCTGTTCCTCAGCAGCACTCACATCATCTACATCGGATTCCTCCAGGGCTGGCCCCTCCAAATCTCCATCTCCGGACTCTTCCTCATCAGATATTTCCTTGTCTGAACCTGAAGAGAGGAAAGGAAGAAAAAAATGGGTGTTACCTAGAGAAAAACACCAGGTCATATCTTTCATTTCAACTAAAGAACCATAGCATCTATTGGGGAGACATTTTTATTATTGTACTCAATTCAACAAATATTTATTACACATCTACTATCTCTAAAATGCTAAGGGGGAAGCAAGAATGAACAGGACATGGATCTAAACTTAACAAAGGCTTAATGGAAAAGATGACCTAGAAAAACTACAATACATGGAAAAACTGAGAGTGCTTTGATAAAATGTCATAACCCAAAGGAGTTGGGTTTTTTTGGTTTTGGTTTTGGTTTTTTTGTGGTACTGGGGATGGAACCCAGGGGCATTCTACCTCCAAGTTACACCCCTCAAGACCTTTTTTTTTGTTTTTGGTAGTATTGGGGTTCCTGAAAACCCTTCTACCTCCGGGCTGCACTCCTAGACCTATTTTTTTATACTTTTTTAAAATTTGGAAACAGGGTTTCCTAAGCCAGCACGGCTGGCTTCGAACCTGCGTGATCCTCCTGTCTCTGCCTCCCAAGCGCGGGGATTATAATCGTGTGCCACCACACCTGGCGTTATTTTTAACTCTTTTGAAGCAAGGTCTCACTGAATTGCAAAGGGCCTCACTAAGAAGCTGAGGCTGCCCACGAACCTGGATCCTCCTGTCTCAGCCTCCCAAATACAAGGATTAAAGTGTGTGCCACCACGCCCAGCCCAAAGGAGTTTTGACAAAAAAACTCAAAAGGGGCAAATGAATTTAAGAAAGACTATAAGGAAGCTGGGCAGAGTGGTACATGCCTATAATCCCAGCTACTCAGAAGGCTGAGGCAGGAGGATCACGAGTTCAAAGCCAGCTTGGGCAACTGAACTAGACCCTGTCTCAAAACAAAATGAAATTAAATTTAAAATGTTGGGAATGGCTGGGTGTTATGGCATATACTTGTAATTCCAGTACTTGGGAGGCTGAGACAGGACTACAGGTTTGTGGCCAGCCTTAGTAACTTACTCTGTTTCTAATCAGAAAATAAAAAAGGGCTGGGGGTGTAGTTCAGACGTAGAATGCCCCTGTGTTTAATCCCCAGTACCACATAAATAAAATAAGATAAAATAAAACAGGATTTAGCTCAATAGAGGGTACTTGCCTAGCATGTGCAAGGCTCTAGGTTCAAAGCTCAGTATGAGAGAGAGAGGAGAGGGAGAGAGAGAAAGAAAAAGGGGAGAGAGAGAGAGGGAAAGGAAAGAGAAAGTGGGAGGTAAAAAGACTATATGAAAGACGTAGCATTTGGTCTGGACCTTAAAAATTGGTTAAGATTGAGCTGGGTGTGGTGGTGCACGCTTGTGATCCCAGAATTTGGGAGGCCGAGACAGGAGGATCAAAGGTTTGCGGCCAGCCTCAGCTACTTAGTGAGGCCCTTTGCAACTCAGTGAGACCCTGTTTCAAAATAAGTAATAAAAAATAGGGCACGGGGTGTAGCTCGGAGGCCAATGCCCCTGGGTTCCATCCCCAGACCTTTAAAAAAAAAAAAAAAGAAAAAGAAAAAAGAAAAGAAATGCTAGTCAGGGCTCTTAGTTTTACTTATGCTTGGGGCATCACTGATACTTAGAAGTTTGTACTATTTATCCAATTTCTTCCATGATAGAACATAAACTCCCCCAGTATGACAAGCATGACTGCTAGATACAGGACCAGTTATCAACAATCTTCTTCAATAACATTCTTATAAGGATGCTATTTCTCAGACTAAAAAACATTTATGCTGCACAGTGATTAAGAGTGGAGATCTTGGGCTGGGCAAAGCAGTGCAAGCCTGTGATACTGGCTATTAAGAAAGTAAGGCAAAAGAACCACAAGTTAGAAACCCACCTGGGCAACACAGTGAAACCCTGTCTCAAAAATAAACGTGAAGCCGGGCATGGTGGCACATGCTTGTAATCCCAGTATTTGGGAGGCAGAGACCAGAGGATCATGGTTCGACGGATAGCCTCAGCTACTTAGTGAGGCCCTTCGCAACTCAGTAAGACCCTGTTTCAAAAAATAAAAAGACAGCCAGGCATGGTGCCGCACGCTTGTAATCTCCGTGCTTGGGAGGCTGAGACAGGAGGATCGCACGGGTTCAAAGCCAGCCTCAGCTACTTAGTGAGGCTCTCAGCAACTTAGTGAGACCCTGTTTCCAAATAAAATATAATAAAATAGGTCTGGGAGTATAGCCTGGAGGTAGAAAAGCCCCTGGGGTCCACCCCCAGTACCACACACCCACACACACACACAAAAAAAAAGACTAAAAAATAGGACTGGGGGGTAGAGCTTGGAGGTAGAAGGCCCCTGGGGTCCATCCCTAGTACTGGGAAAAAAAAATAAATAAAATGATGTAGCTCAGTGGTAGAACATCCTTGAGTACTGCAACAACAACAAAAATGTGTATCTCTTGGAATCAGACTGCTTACATTTGAATCCTGGCTCTTCCACGTAACAGCTTTATGATCTTGAGCAAGTTACTTAATCAGTTAGCCCCTCGCTTTCCTTATCTGTAAAATGGGGATAAATAATACCAACCTCCTGGGCTATTGGGAGGATTAAATGCAAAGATACAGGCAATGATAAAAGTGATAATATTTAAGGACTTACTATGTTCCAGGCTCTCAGAACTTAAAAAGCTAACCACAGTGGCTAACATGTAGTGAAAGCTCAATAAATATTATCATATTCATCTTGTGATTGGTCCCTTTATCAGTCTCTAGACAAATATGAAATGAGCTTATCAGGAGCTCCCAGAACTACATCAAGAACTAAATCATAGATATAACCTGAATGATAGCTTCTTTTATATTATCTGTGGATTCTCAACATGGTCCCCCTGACCTTCCTAAAGGAAAACAAATGGCACCTTCTCAATAATCACTACATCCAGACCCTTCTTCCCCGTGAGAAACTTGCAGTTCATGAAAACTGTAAGCTTATATCCTCCTAACTCCCTTGCAGGGAAGAGGGAAGCATCGTGTTACTTTTACAATGGCAAAAGATGAGTTTAACAAATGGTGTCACACAGTGAGTGAATGCAAGACCTGAAACACTGAAGGAAAGGGGTCAAAATCTGGAGCAGCGTGCTCATCAGATACAAGGCTTCTCTGACATAAAGCCCTCCCCAATATGCACTGCCTTTTCTTTCACTTCACTTTAGGGGGAACCATTAAGCTGAAAAAAAGGATTACAGCAGCTTCATCACTCTGGGCTTTAGGTTCTTTATGAAGTGAAATGAAGTAACTCCGAGGCCCTTCCTAATACCAAATCAATGCTCTCTCCTGAGACAGTTGGTAGAGGCACAGAGACTTGTAGAGAACATCTCTTTAAAAAAAAATCTCAACCCTACAAAATTAGGAAAGAGTTCCATACAAATCCATCTACTCACCAGATGAACCTGGAAGAATCTGCTCCCCATGGTCTTCCTTCCAAGCTTTTCTAGAAGTAGTCTTGCCAGAATACCTTTTGTCTGTGTCCAAGAGGGAGGCCGAGGCCAGTTTTCTAATGCTACCCACTGTCAGGAAATCACCTTCTCCATCTTCCCCTTCATCAAACCTGTCAATCACTCTGGCAGCTGTGGCTGTGGGGGAGGGAAGAAAGTAATCAGAATCTCAGATTAGGAGGAACTTTAATGGGAAACCTGTTAAACCCCCTTCAACTTATACTTGAATGTCCTCTACAAAATCACTACCAACGTAAATCATTACCTCTCCAAGCAGACTGCTGTTTCTGAACAGAAAGCTAACTCTTTGCATATACTGGTAGATATATTTATTTGTATGCCCTGAATCCTACAAAACCAGTCTAATTCCAATTCCACATGTGACAGTCCAATATCTTTAATCAGCCATTCCTTTCCATCTTCACTCGGTCCTATTCCTCCCCGGAGTTTTCTTCAACTTATCCTGACTAAACAGCCCCCAGTTCCAACTGATATTCCTAAGACACGGCTCAGCACTCACATTTATCCCTCATTCTTATCCCTTCCTCATACTTCTCTGACTCAAGTCTAAAGCAGGATTACTTACTCCCAGCTAGACCTCCAACATCAGCTTACAGAACAGCAGTCTGTCCAGAGGCCAAGTGCCTTGAGACCTAAAAAGTCTTAAATAGCACCAGGGAATCCTACCTTTTCCTGCATTCTCCAGGCAAGTTTTTAGAAGCAACCAGAGTGCAAAATACACACACACACACACACACACACACACACACACACACAAGAGAAGCTCCCTTCTCCCTCCTCTTTTTTTTTTTTTTTTTGGCATTATCGGGGATGGAACCCAGGAGCATTCTAACTCCGAGCTACACCCGCAGCCCTATTTTTATTCTTTATTTGGAAACAGGGTCTCACTGAGTTGCAATGGGCCTAAGACTTTTAGTAGGTTAGGCTGCTAGTAAGAGCATCCTGCAAGAGAACTTCCAGACTTACCAGACTGCTGCCACACTCTGGCTCCCTCCAACAACCTCTACCAACTTAACCAACTCCTCGCCTGAGTTTTCAAGTATGTTCGCCCACCCACCGAGGCACCAAGTCTAGAATGCGTGTGCATGGAGGCCGAAGCCGTCCTGCCGAGCCCGGGGGCGACCCTCGCGGAAGGCCGTTTTCCTCCGGCGAGAAGAGAAGAGCGCCGGGGAGGCGAGCTGCCGCCCCACTGGCCCCTGGGGCCAGCCGCTCCGCTCCGCACGTGGCCTGCCCCAGCCAGGCCTCACCCTCCTCCGGGTCGGCCTCAGGATCTGCCTCTCGGGGTCGCGGGTTCAACAACTGCTCCAGCTGCAGGGCCAGAGGCTGCGGCCCCGCCATCGTCGCCAGGTCAGGGTCCGCGCAGCGCACGCCAATGGGCAGCCGGAGCTGAGGCCGGGACGCTGTCTCTCCGCCCGACGCTCCGGCCCGGGAAACACTCCGCCACCCCGGCGGGGACCGCGCGGAGCCGGGCGCGCAGCTCCCGATCGGCAACTTCCGGGCGGCGCGCGGGCGGGGGCGGGGCCTGCGCGTCACTCCGGGCGTTGCTAGGACGAAGGCGGAAGCGCGCGGCAGAGCGGAGAAATTGTGGCCGACGGGGCGTGTGCGCGTGCGCGCGCGCCGAAGGGGCACGTCCGGCGGCGCGGGAGCGCGCCCGGGCACGTGACCGCCCCTGGCTCTGAGCATTGATTGCTTTGCGCGCAGCCGGGGTCTCCTTGCACAAAATCGGCCTCAAGCTTTGTGTGAGGTTCGTGTAGGAATAAAGCGTAGTGTAACTGTGGCGCACGGTGACTTTAGGAAGGAGAAGGGGGTCAAGGATAAGCTTCTCGGACCTCGGGTGCGCACTCAGGCACGTGTAGAGAGGATCCCAAAACAGATTGGGCTTTTCACGGCTTTTAGGAGCCTAGGTTCCTGCACATTCCTATGGCCAGATACGGGAATCCTGTCAGAGATGTTCTTGTGTGTGCAGCAAACCGCTGGCGTCTTTATTAATAAAAAATCGCAATGGCCGTGCATAAATAAAGATCTTCTCTGTAGCTTCAAGTAGCCTGAGCATGGAAAAGGGGTTGGAGCGTGGATTACACACTCCTAGGTGTTAATATCTTTACTGTTCAGAGATGAAGGCGTACCCAGACACCTGAAACTGGTGTACAAATGCAGAAAAGCTCGGGCCCACCCTTAGGAAGGGTAGACTCAAAATATAGAGAGTTAATAAGATAGATTTAATTGCATCCAGGCACACGGAAGGAAAGACGCAATCCCTTTACCATCCAGCATTCCCTGGCTGCCCACTATGTGGCAGGCACTGCTAGATGAATTACAAGATAAGTCAGATTCTCTACCCAGAGTGATCAGCTTAGGGGTGCAGACAACATGGAAACATGAACTGCAATACAGAATAATAAATCTAAGCTGGAAGCCAGCGTGGTGGCGCACGCTTGTAATCCCAGCATTTGGGAGGCTGAGACCGGAGGATCGCGGTTCATGGCCAGCCTCAACTACTTAGTGAGGCCCTCCGCAACTCAGTGAGACCCTGTTTCAAAATAAAGAATAAAAAAATAGGGCAGGGGGTGTAGCTTGGAAGTCAAATGCCGCTGGGTTCCATCCCCAGACCCGCAAAAATAAATAAATAAATCTAAGCCTGGTGTAGTGGCGCATGCTTGTAATCCCGGTGCTTGGGAGGCTAAGACAGGAGGACCCCACAGGTTCGAAGCCAGCCTTAGCTACTTAGGCCCTCAGCAACTTAGTGAGACCCTGTTTCCAAATAAAGTATAAAATAGGTCTGGCAGTATAGCCCGGAGGTAGAAAACCTCTGGGTTTCACCCCCAGTCCGCCCCCCACACACACACAATAATAAATCTGAGTACAAAGTAGTCTGCCCTTCCAGTATCTGTTGCAGGTCACCTGTGAAGACCTAGAACCCACTAGACAGAAAACTGCCTCAAAAGGATTCAGAAGAAAAAAAAAAGACATTAGTCATGCACTGTAGCAGTGCCCCTTCTGTGTGTGTGTGTGGGGGGGGGGTCTATCTCTGAGCTATACTTCTAGCCCTTTTTTATTTATTTATTATTATTATTTTTTTTTGCAGGTCTGGGGATGGAACCCAGGGACATTTGACCTCCGAGATACACCCCTTGCCCTATTTTTTATTCTTTATTTTCAAACCAGGTCTCACTGAGTTGAAGAGGGCCTCACTAAGTAGCTGAGCCTGTCTGCGAACCGTGATCCTCTGGTCTCAGACTCCAGAATGCTGGGATTACAAGCGTGCGCCACCACGCCCGGCTTATTTTTTGTTTTGAAATAGGGTTTTGCCAGGTTATTAAGAGTCTCCCTAAATAGCTGAGGCCATCCTTGAACCTGTGTATGTCACTGTCACACCTGGCTCAGTGCCCCTTCTTGAGAACAGCCCAGGAGGCCAGTTGGATCCCAGAGCTGAACAATCTAGACAGCCCTCAGATCCCTAGTGTCTCGAGGGGCTCTCGGACTTTAGTCTTCATATACCCTTAGAGTCAAAAGTGATGAGGGGATGCTACTTTAACATGGCCTGTCGCATGTCTCTGTTCTAGGTGGTTCTTGAATGAAGACAACCATGACTGCAGAGAAAAAGAAGAAACTATCTTAGGGGAAAATCCCTTCAGACATGGAAAGAAGAGAATGGCAGGCTAGGCAGGAAATTCAGATGAAGAAAACCTCTTTTTACCATTGATAAGAAAACTCAGGATATAGGTACAGGTGTTTTGTTTTGTTTTTAAACATATCCTCTATTATTGAAGTCTTGCACCTGCACCTGGGCCTCCAGAGGGGGAAAATGTGCTCCTCATTTCCTTACAAGGTGCAGTTGCCCTGGGCTTCAGAGAACAAATATGTCTCTCCCTCCCCACATTCAGGAAGTTACCTCCACTAATCCTCTTCCCTTGCTATTTTGGGCACTTATGGTGTATAGAAATCTGGCTTTGGTAGGGAAAAAGGAGAAAAGAGACAAGGAGCTGAGGCAGGGCAGAGGCTACCTCTAAACTGTCAGGCAAACAGGACACTGCTGGCCGGTTTGAGAGAGTGTGCAGAAGTTGAGACATTCAGCAGAAGATGCCAAAGACCTGCTTGTCTGCACTCCCTGCTCTCTGCTGACTTGGGAAGCCTTTTTAGGAAGGAATCAAGAGCTCTCTCTCTCTCTCTCTCTCTCTCTCTCTCTCTCTCTCTCTCTCTCTCACACACACTCACACACACACACACACACACACACACACACACACCCCAAGGTCCTCAAAATGCGTCCCTTGTTCTCTTCCCCCATAATGAGGGTAGAAAGAAGAGTCCTGATGTGGGGGAAAGGATTCCAAGACTTAAGAGGCGTCAGGCCGTGGGGAAGCCTCTCGGACGCTCCCTCTGCGGGTCCCTCCTTAAATGCATTCTAGTTTCTTGAGATGAGGGGGAAGGGCTGCCCGATTTGGGGTGAGGATGGAAGTTGAACGGTGAGAGGGGATACTTCAAAGACAATACCTCTCTAGAATAAATTTCCACCTCTGCATGCTCTAAAAATGTGAGCAGATGAAATGAGCAAAAGAACAAAGGAGACCTGTCTCCCAAAAGAACAGTCTGTTTTCTGGAGAGGAGGCAGGAGGGTACCCTGGTTCACAACCCCTCTGCATGTTAAGAGCTACAAGGTCGCCAGCCATGGTGGCATACTTATTTCTATAATCTTAGTACTTTGGAGGCTGAGACAGGAGAATCACAGGTTGAAGGTCAGCCTCAGCAACTTAACAAGGCCCTCTGCAACTTAGTAAAGGCCCTGTTTCAAAATAAAAGATAAAAAACAGGGTGAGTGGTGTAGCTCAGAGGTAGAATCCCTCTGGGACCAATCCCTAGTACCTAATAATAATAATAAATATAAATGTAAGCTGTGAGATGGCAAGGAGATGTAGGAGCAGGGTGGGCAGAGGTGACATTAAATACTCATATGCCAGACTGTCTGAAACAACTGTTGAGCAGAAGTTTGAAGAGTTCAGAAAACCAGGTTCTCACCTGCCTCTTTTCTCAGACTTCATTAAACCCCTGGTCCCACGTTCTTGGCATCCGCCTGACCAGGCTCTCCACACACACCCATTCCACCTTGTTTAGCACCCAGCAGGCCAGGAGAAGTTAGAGGGGTGAGCTTTTACTCCCTTACCCTGTGCAGATGGTGACTCCCCACTGCTGAATCCCTGGGGGCCGGTGGCAGGAGGCACAGAGGTGGCAGCTTTAAGATGGCCGCGAGGAGAAACCAGGTTGCCAAACTGGGCCACGGAGGAGGAGAAAGGGAACCTCATCGGAGCTTCCCGCCCTCCCTAGCGTCTCTCCCGGGAGCTCCACATGAGACTGGGGCACCTTAGGGCCCTGCACCTCAGAGCGAGTGGTGGGTAGTGCCACATTAATAGGAAGATCAGTCCCTACCATTTCTAGACCTCTTCTTCCCGGGCCTTCAGCTCCAAATTAGACTGCTGAGCGTAGCCACCTGTTCGGGTATTCTCCAGGATACTCCGCACCACGCCGAGGGCAGAAAATGCACCAATGCCACGGAGTTCCAGTGGAATATGCACCACGTACCTAACTCTAAAAGGCTTCTTATCAAATACCACGATGCCACAATAAGGCTGCTAAATAATTCAGCAGCCTTGATAGGAAAATGCAGCTTCCCGACGAGCGTACGATCAGTTAAATGAATGTCTTTAAGGGGGAGGGGATAGGGATACTCGCTATAATGAATAAGTTAGCTATGATTTAATGTATATAAATGCGAAAGGGGCAGAAACAAGCCTATCCGATGGTTATATATAAAGCAGATAGAGGAAAATGCGCTGTATGTAGAGCCTAGGAGTTTCAGAAGTCTCCTTTGTATTCCATAAATTTTTATTTCTGAAAGAGCACTGCCGGGTTCCTCCCTGATACTGCCCCCCCCCATTTGATAAGTCATCATAGGGAGGCCGTGAAATATTGCTTATTTTAAAGCTTTCTCTGCAGGAAAGATAAACTTGGCTGCGTCTTACCAAAATATGAAAAGAGCCCTGGAAATTACATGCTATTTAATGTAAAACTTGGGGTATTTTTAAAATAAGGAAATAAATAATCCACACTGAAATCTAGGCGATATGGAAAAAGAAATTCTGGAACTCTTAATAGCCTCTGATATTAAAACACACATACATACATGCACAACTATTTCATAGTAGATTAAAATATTCAAATTCTATTTTTGGTGAAATGGAAGGAATTGAGCTACTTTTCAAAACCAACTAGCGACTCCCAGTTGGAATTTGATTTCTCTATTAGTTGTTTTTGTTCATCTTTCAGGGAGACAATACGTATCTTGTGCTGGGCAAAACAGTTTTCCTTCTGGGGAACTTCAAATGTAACAAATACCATATAAAATAACAATTTTAATATCATTTCTGTGAAAGGGATCAAAGTAGTTAACAATTTCATATCATTTCTGTGAAAGGGATCAAAGTAGTTCATTTCTAGCTATACCATACATTTATTTTACACTATCTTCTAAACTACCCAATTAGAAAGCAGGATTATCTATAGAAAATGAATTGAAATGAAGAAGAAACACCTCTCACCATATGTTTACTAGTATCTGACCTTTGCAAGCCCGGTTGTACACGTGCGGGGGAAGGAAGCAAGAGAGTGCACTAATCACAGACTGGAACCACTCCGGTTTTAGCCATGGATTTGATTTCTATTTAAAATTCTTTATTAACTTATCAGCAAAAATCTCCTCAACTGTATCAGTTAAATCCACAGAATGCAAATCTGTATTTAATAGCAGCAGGAAGCCACGGAGGCAAGCTTGGCTGGCGTTAGCAAAGGAGGGAAGCCACTGCCAAGGCAAAAATAGATGCATCACCCCAATCCTGCCTCTCTCTCTCCTCTTGGCTTCTAGGGCCCATGCAGCGTCCTATCAGAACGTCCCTCTAGTCACTGAAAGCATCAAATACCACACCAGTTATCTAAACATCAGGTTTTCTATTTTTATTAAAAACTCACAAATTTATTCAACATGTTTTTTTTTCATACAGTGAATGGTCTAATATGCACTGGAGGTCACACAAGCTTAGGTTTATTAGAACAATAAAAGACATATGAGAAATTTAATATATAAAGAAAAAAGTAGCAGCTGTTGACTGCATATTTGACCATAAAATTTAAATATTTTGGACTTTTATTTTAAAGACACAAAAATAAAACCTGTGTGGGTCTATATAAGTCATATTAACAATTCCATGAATGTTCAACAGGACTAAAAATTAGCAAAGATGTTTTTTTAAACCTTGTAACACTTTTTTTGTAACACTTTCTCAGGTTGCTGGTGCCAGGCACCTTTACAGTATTTGTGCTATAATTATTCTATTTGGCAAGTGTCTGAATATCATGTTTTTTTTCTTTGCCTCGTGTAAACAACACCTTTTTACATACTAGCACAGTGAGCGCAAGCCCTGCAAATCTGTCAGTAAATCTACAGGAAAAGAAAAAAGAACAATTTTGGTTGATTGCTCAAAACATTTTGTTTTTGAACAAGAGGTTTCAAAACAGGATATATTAGTAAAACACTGAACTCCTGAATTTAACATTATACGTAAACAGTTGACTGTTTTTAGTTCAATAGTCTTTTTTAAAACTTTTGTGTGTGAAGGTAGAATGCTTTTCTCGTACGGCTGATGTTCAAGTCATTTTACTGAGGGGTCTGGCTGGAGACCACGCTATCGAGTGTGTCCGTGTGAATCTGTGTGTGTAGAGCTTTGTGAAGGTAGAACAGTTGATACTGAGGGCTTTACATTGAGAATTTTGCAATTTTGGCAAAAAAAAAAAAACAAAAACCAACAACCAAAAACCAAAAACCCAGAGACAAAAAATATATATATATAGTCCCACCTGATGCACAGCAGGTCGGTGTTTCTGAAGCTATAAGAGTTTGTTGTCGTCGCTGGACTCTGAGACAACGCTAATAAGGTCTCTCAGAGCTAAACCCCTCGGGGCTGGCTGGGGGGCGCCCGGCGGCTTCGCCCCCCGCCCGGCCGCGCCCTCCCCACCGCCGGGCACCGCTCGGGTCTGCGGAGCCGAAGGCGTGCGTCCTGGGTACCGTCCAAGTGGGAGGTGGAGAGGGCTCTGCATTTTCGGAGCCCCTGGCCATCCAGCGCCCGGATCCCAGTCCCGCCTCCAAGCGGATCAGGACTCTACGTTCCCCTTGGCCGAGAGTGTTCCCCGAGGCCGGAGCAAGAAGTGGGGCAGGAGGCTTGCTGTTCATGGTTTTTTTTTTCTTTTTCTTTCCTTTTTCCTATTTTTCTTAAATAAAAGTTCATTTCTGTACAACCGCGAACTCCCCGGCCCGTGAGAGACCCCGCTACCACACGGCCGCCTCGTTCATTTCTGGGGGGTGGGACAGGTGGCTGCCGTAGCTCGCCCCGCCGTTCACCGACAGCGACGGGAAGGGCGGGCTGGGCCCGAAGACCTCGGCCGACATGGAGTGCAGGGGCCCGGGCAGGCTGGGCTCGGGGCTGGGCGAGTCCCCCGGGGGGTGCGCCAGGATGTCGGTGAACCGCTGCGCCTCGCTCGACGGGTGGTGGCCGGGCAGCGGGTGCTCCAGGCCGCCCAGGGGCGTCCCGGACGGCCCGGACGACGGCACGAAAGGCAGGTCCACGGGCGTCTGCGCCTGCGAGGACGGGGGCCCTTGCGGGAAGAAGTCGTAGTTGCCCCCAGGCCCGTAGTATTCGCTCTGGTAATCTGCGGAGCAGCAGAGAGGGAGGGTGTCAGGACCCGGCGCCGGGCCGCGCAGGACCTAAGGGTGCGCGGGCTTCCCCGAGCGGGCTCGGGAGGGCGGTGCCCGGACTCCCGGGGTCGGGGGGGGTTGGGGGGCTGCGGACCTGGCAACGGGGAGGAGGCTGGGGCAGGACGGAAGGGGCCTCGTACTGCCCGCCCTCCTCACTCGGGGTCGGGATTGGGCCCTTTGATTCGACTCGCCACCTCCCGGGCTTTACTTCGCCCTTGGATTCACTTTCCTACTGAAAGCAAGGAATGGAAACCTCCCGCCCGCTTCCAGCGAAGCTGGCTGGGGTCTGGGGGCGCCCCGCACGGCGCGCCGCGCTCACCTCCGTAGAAGGAGAACGGGCCATTGGGGATGAGTTCGCCCGGCTCCAGACGGTCCACGAGCGGCCGCATCCTGCGCGGGCTGCGGAAGAAGGCATGGCGCCGCGCGCCCAGCGCGCTCAGCTGCTTCATCCTCCGTTCCTTGGAGCGCCTGTTCTGGAACCAGACCTGAAGCACACACGCCGCGGGGTGAGGCCACTCAGACTCCCCTCCCCAGCCCCGAGGTGCGCGGCGCCCAGCCCACTCCCCTCCACTGCAGGGTCGCTGGGCTTCGGGGCAGGTGCGTACAGAAGCGGTGGTAGGGTCTCCGAGTAGGACCGCACCCGGCAGGCAGTAAGCCAGGGAAAGCGGGATTCCCGACAGGGGACCTGGACAGGCTGGGGCGGTTGTGATGTAGCCGGTGTCGTTGCTAACTAACAGTCACACAGTCACAAGTACAGCTTCTCCGAGGCTAGACACGCAGACACCAAACCTATCCAGAATAGTGTCATGTACACAGCTTCCCTTTTTCGGGCCCTTGCAGCACCCTCTCCAAATCCATGATAGGGACAGACACAGAAAGCCTCCTGCTGACCCTGTTTCCCAAGGGTAGTGGTACCAAAACTACAATCTTCACACCCATACATAATCTCCCAATGCCAAATGTATGTTTCTCACCAAGTAACCATTGGTGATACAGACGCACAATCCTGGCCTAGCTCATGGGCACAGCTTGGCACAGCCCCCCAGGGGGTCCCAAGCCTGCAGTTGAAGGTGCCTGCCTGGATCACAGTGGGAAGGTGCACTCAACTTCCCCGCGTACCCACCCACACCCTCAGAGGCCCCCAAAGCACCTTTATCCCAATACCTAGGTTTGGACCAGAGACCCTCACCGCCAGAACCACACAAACTGTCTCCTCCTTCCAGCGCACAAGCCTAGCTGCCTCCAGATGGGTTCTCCTCCCCATCCCACTTGGGACTGCTCCCTGGCAGAACAGACTCTCCACCCATCCACCACTCTTTGGAGAAGTCTCTGCTCTGGGACTTGTCTAACTGGGTCAAGAAACCCAGAAAGTTGGGGAAGAGGCTTTGAAGATGCGTTTGTGCAAATGCCAGAAGAGGAACCTTCTGACTCTATATCCCACATCGACCTTCCCCGTTCCTTCCTAATCAGGTGGGGGTGTGCCCAGAAAGAGGAGTATGAGCTGTATTTGACAGCGTCCTCCCCGCCAGCTTCAGGTCGGGCTCCCCAGCCACCCCTTCCCCTCCGTAGCTCTCCCACCTCTCTTGGGCTGGGAGGGAGAGGGGTTTCTAAACCTTCTAGGCTGCCTTTCCAAGGTCCAGCGGGATCTGGCCTCTCCTCCACTCTCCCCCAGTCTCCTCAGACTCACTCCCCTCCCCGACTCTGACTCGTCCCAGGCTTAGACTGGCCGCCTAGAGTGGCCACGTCGGTCCCTGGGGGCGGCAGACCAGGTGTCTGACCTGAATGACGCGCATGTTTAGGCCGGTCTCCTGCGCCAGCTGTTCACGGATGTGGCGCGTGGGCTTGGGCGTAGCTGCGAAGGCGGCCTTCAAGGTCTCTAGCTGCTTGGCTTTGATGGTGGTGCGCGGCCCCCGCCGTTTGGCGCCCAGGTTCTGGTCGTCGTTCTCGTTGCTGCCGCCTTCCTTGTCCGACACATTGGCGCTCTCAGAGTCCTTGGCGTCGTCCTGCGAAGGGTCTTGGGAATCCGGAGACAAACTGGGATCGCTGCCAGTGGTAGCTGAAGAGAGGGAAGGGACAGGTGAGCAGGGGCCTTGGCGGGCCCTCCTCCCCAGGACCCACCCGCCCCTAGCCAGCTGGGAATCAATGGGGCCTCACCGGAGTGGAGGCTGTTCTCTTTGGCGACACTGCTGTTACTTAGGTAATCCTCTTTGCAGACAAACTTGTTCTCATCGATGATGTAGAGCTCCTCACCGGTGGAGAGCTGCTTGTTACACATCATGCAGGTGAAGCAGTTGAGGTGGAACACTTTGCTCCGTGCTCTCCGCACCAGGTCGCTGGGGGAGATGCCTTGAGCGCAGCCCGCGCATTTGGTACCGAAACATCTGCAGAAGGTGGGGTTGGCGTGGGAGACAGAGGAGAGGAGAGAAGATAGCGGGAGAGGTGGAGGAAGAGAGAGAGAGAGAGAGAGAGAGAGAGAGAGAGAGAGAGAGAGAGATATCGCGCCAAAGAGAGGCAGAGAGCCAGCGAAGCAGGGGAGGAGGCGGGATGAGAGAGGAAGAAGGCAGCAAGAGGAAGGGGAGGAGGAAAAATATATGGTTAGAACGAGGGGGTCCAGCTGCCCCAAACCCAGCCCCTCGCCAGCGTTATTCCATAGGAGGGGGGACTCCCTGAAAAAGGTGGCAAGGTGACGACCAAGGGACCAGAATCAGGACACCTATTTTCCTGATTAAATTCAGAGGAGTCAAATTCGAATTGGAGCTCCGAATAAATGTGTCCGGAGAACCGATTTTTCTCTCCCAACGTCGCCCCTTTCTCTACAAAAGGAGGTCCGGCCTGGCCTCGGGCAAGCAAGCACAGCCGCGGAGAGCCCCCGCAGTACCAACTGGGCTGCTGCCACGTTCCTGCCCCAGGCCTGGCAGATTGGCGCGAGTGGGGGTCGCGGCGGGGCTGAGCCGGCTTTAGGCGCCCTGCCGGGTGTCGCCGCGCCGGGCCTCGGGGGCCCGCTGGAAGCGGGTCCGGGTGGCGGCGCTCGGGCTCGGATCCAGTACTGCAGAGAAAACCCGGCGCCGGCCGCCGAGCCCGCCCGCGAGGCTCCGCGTCCCCGCGTGCGCGGTCGCTCGGCGCTTTGCAGACCCAGGCCGCGCGTCCTGGGCCCTGGACACAGCTCCCGGGTGGTCTCGACCCCTTCCCCACCGCCCGGCATTTGCGATTTGTCACCACCAACTGAAAGAAAGCAGAGGCCAAGTTAGCCGAGTAAACTGCGCGGTTTCAACTCCGCACGGAGAAATTACAGTACTCTTTTGCGCTGGCACTCCGGTGGAGGTACGTGTCGGTGCGGATAAGATGGCAAAATCGCGAGCGTAAGAAAAGACAATTCAAATGCCGGACAGAGGAAGGGAGTAGAGAAGTCTCGGGGCTCCAGCCAGCCGGGCTGAGGAGGCGAAGGGGCAGTGGGCTGAGGCGGAACCGTGCCGGCGAGGGCTCGCCGAGGAGCCGGCGCCTCCCAGCCCGGGGTCGGGGTCGGGCCGGGGCGGCTCTGTCTCCCGACCCGGGCAAGCGGGGCCGCAAGAAAAACCTTCGGGCACTTCCCCGGCTAGAGCGCAGCAGTCCGCCTCGGTCTAGCCTAGAATCCAGTTCGGATTTCGGAGGGACAATTGGGAGTGCAGGACTTCAGCTGCTGCTACCGCGGCCCCCGGCTGGGGCATGCGACCCCCAAGGCTCCGCGTTCCCGCCAAGACTTCTCAGAGGCAAAAGACAGCGGCTGGGAGCGGGGCGGGATTCCCAAGCTCAGCCTGGAGGGCGAAGAACCCGGGGAGGACCTGGGAGTGGAGTTTTCTGGAGAGCTTGCCAGAGGGAAGATAGGGGGCGGGGGCTGCAGCACCCGAGGCTGGCCTGTCTCTTCCAAGCGTGGAGGGGGCTTCTGAGCCCAGGCGGGCTCAGTCCCTTTCTTCCCGGGCACGTGCAGCGAAGCCCAGACCCTCAATTTCCAGGAGGCAGAAATAGGGCCGCTCCCCCGCGCTCTGGGCGCGCCAGCTGGCGGAGAAGCGGGCGCCCCCGGGATGCGGCTGCCCTCCCCAGCGGCGGCGCCCGGCCACGCTGACCTCTGATCCGCAGCCGGCCGGGAAGGGCCCGGGGGAGGGAGCGGCCGCGGGCGGGAGGGAGGTACTCACCGGAAGAAGTCGTTCTTGCAGTAGAGCTTGCCTTCCCGGGAGAAGCACTTCTCCGTCAGGTTGCATTTACATTCGCAGCACTGGACGCACTTCACGTGCCAGGCCCTGTCCAGCACGTTCAAGAGGAAGCGGTCCAGGATGGGCCTTTTACAGCCGGCACAGTGCACCATGGTCTTTGGTTTGGTCGGGTGGGGCCCGGAGAGCCAGGGACGAGCGGACCCGAAGGGATGGCTCCCGAGGACGGCGGCCGGGAGCTCCCCGGCTCCTCCAAAGGAGAGGGACGCTCTGGGCGATGCAGACCCAGACCCGCGGCGGGGGACCGAAAGGGCGGCGCGGGGCGGGGCGCGGCCGAGGGTCCCGGGACCCGGGAGCGGCGCCGCCTCGGCTCCCCCGGCGAGGAGAAGGAGTCTCGGGCGCGCGAGAAAGCCGCTCTTCTGCCCAGAGCCCGCGGAGGAATGAAGGTCACCAGGAGCGGCGGCGGCGGGGACGGAAATACATAAATAAAACCGAGGAGAGGAAGACGCGGCGAGCTCGGCTTGCGGGGGAAGCGCCGCGGAGTTCTTTCGGGTTTGAGGTAGAGCTATCAGAAGTCAAAGTGCATCTGCTTTTGTCGGGCTGAGAAGGCGGGGGGGCGTGTGTGCCAGGCTGCCCGCCACCGGGGGCTACCCCTCTTTAAAAAAAATAATAAAGAAAATAATCGTAAAACGAGTCGAGAAGCTTTGGATCCTACGCGGCCGGCATGGTGCGGCGGGTCGGGGGCGCCGGGGGCCCGCGCGGGGCCCGCGAGGGGCGGGGGGCGAGAGGGGCCGGCAGAGGGTCTGGTGGTTGGTGGGGGTGGTCGCTTCGGCTTCCCCCTTTCTGCAAAAGTGTCTGTGTCAATCGAACACCGAGGAGGACGACTTCGGGCGGCCGCAGCCAGGCGCACTCGCTAGCTCCCCCCGCCCCAGCCCCGTCACCTCGGCCGGCGGCCTGCCAGGCGGCCTCCGGGTCCTCGGGTGGCCCTCCCTGCGCCCGGGCTCCTCCGGGGAGGCCGTGCGCTCTGCTCCTCACCGCGCCCGGCAGTGCATGGTGGCTCCAGTCACAGCTCGCGGCCGCCCGAGCGCGCAGCCCGGCATCGCTCGGCCCACGGTCCCGCTGCCTGCGTCCAACCCCACGAGTCGCTCGACTTTCTTTCCTTTTCTTTTTCCCCCTCCTTTTTCGTTGTGGTGGCAAATCTGGGTTTCCTTTCTAGTCTCCTTCCTTCCTTATAATTATTATTATTATTTCCTTTTGCAGCGGGAGGAGTCGGGGGGAGGGGGCAGCTTGGAGAGCTTTAAAATACTGTCCCGGCGCAGCGGCCACCGTAGGCCGGCGGCTGGAACAGTCCGGCGCGGTCGCCACCCGGGCCCCGGCTCCTCGCTGGCTCCCTCCGGGCGCGCGTCCCTCGGCCCCTGGTATCCCGGCCCGGTCCGCGGCCCCGGCGCGTCTCTCCCCAGCTCCGGCGGCTCGGTCACTGCTCTGGCTGTTGGCTGAGCTCTGGAAGCCCCCTGCCTTAATGCAGCGCCCGCCGACGTCACGGCGCCCGGCGACCAATCAGCGCCTCGCGGTCCCTCTGTAAACCATTCTGCATCCCCCGGCCCGGGAGAGTGCGGGGAGAGCGCGTTTAGAGGATCAGTGGCGGCGGCGGCACCCGCGGCCCCGCTCGGCGCGGGCGGCGGGCGGCGAGGTGCCCTGGCCCCCTCCTGCTCCGGTAAGGCGTCGGTGCCGGAGGGAGGGACTGAGAGAGGGCGGGACTAGGCGCGGGCCGAGGCCGGAGTTCTGCCGGGGGCAGGGGCGCACGAACTGGGTCTAAGATGGGGGTGCGGCCGGTTCTGGAAGCCGGACGGCCGGGGCGCCCGGCTGGGCTTTGCCGTCCACCCCGCGTCGGCGCCCCCCTCCCCTGGCTCTCTGGGCCTGGAAGTTGGCCCCGGGCACCGCGCGCATCTCTGGAGAGGTAGGGGGCGCTTGGCAGCCGGCTCTCCCTCCTCGCGGCCCTCCTGCCGTGCCTCCTCCCCCAGTCCATCCAAAGTCCGCGGGGTCCGGCGTCGGGGCGGTCCGGGCGTCCTTCTCCCGGGGCGCGCGCTCGGGAAGTTGATGGGAGCGGCTTCCCGGCGGGGCGGGGGCGGCCGGGGGCGCGGCGCCCCGGGTGGGGTGGGGTGGAGCGGACCTGGAAGCGCCTCGGGCGAGAAGTCTCCACCCAGGCGAGGAGCTGTGAGAAGATTGTGATCCCGAGACACCTTTTACCAACCACAACAAACGACCAGGCGGGAAACTGCGGGGCTCCGGCCGCTGAGAGGCGGAGGTCGCGGCGGTGGGAGGGAGGGAGGGAGGGAGGGAGGAAGAGGAGGTCCCCGGGGTGCCCCCGAGGGTCTGCGGCGGAGGGGCGCCCGGGCAGAGCGTGCCCGGCTTCCAGTCCGCCGGCTCCTAGACTCTGGGCTGGAGCGAGCTTCCCCGACGACCCCAGACCACACCTTCTAGACCTCAGGCGCCCGGGAACTCACTGTTCCCGCTTGGGTCCGGGGTACAAACTTAGGACCCGCTCTCACCGGGGCGATTTGCCTAGACGCGGGGGCCAGGCCCGGATTCAGAGAGTCTGAGCCCCCAAGGGTCACTCTAGTTCCGAGGGGAACCCGAGTCAACTCCCCAATTCCGTTTCGACCTCACCTTCTCTTGGCTTCACCCCCAGATTTCTCCCGACGTGGAGTTTGGAGGAGGTAGGGCTGGGCGATTCTACTTCTCTCCCCATTTTTATTCTTATTGAAGAAAGGGGTGCTGGGAAGGCGCATTTGCCCCAAGCAAGAAAGGAAATAATGGTGGGCTGCCAGCAGGTCTGGCTTGTATTTTGTGCGAGCCTCTGGATCCCCTCGCTTTGCGCGGGACCGCCTCTCCACGCCGGGGCGGGGAGCTAATTCGGGGAAATGCGCGCGGAGACCCAGTGGCCGTGAATCCAGGCTGGCCGGGGATTTCTGCTCTGCAAATAGAAAACCCTCTTCGGACGAACAGAGAAGCTGCTGAGGCGAATTTGGCTGGCATTCGGGGGGATGGTTAGATTTTAGAGTTCTGCCAGCGCCCCAGAAGTGCTTCCACCTGCAGCGGCCCGCGACCCCGAGATCCTGGGGCCGCCGCGTTGCCGCCGGGGTAACCCTTTCCTTGGAAACCAAGTCGCCAAGGTCTCCTATAAGGTTCTTTGGCTTCTAGTCGCCTGGCCACGACCTCAGGGGGTCAGGCCTCCAACGCCTTCTCCGCATTCACACACCCGAGCTCGGGCTCCCAGCTGCGGGCTGGGGCAGAGCAGGAGCCCCTCCGCCAGTCTTCCCTGGCCCGCGTTCAAGGTAGCGGAGAGGAGAGAGGGCGTCTCTCCAACGTAGCGGGCGTGCTCTGCAGACTCGAGCTGGCTTCGCGCTCTCCCTGCGGACCCGACACTTCCGCGAGCAAACCCCCCAGTCCTCAGTATTCTGGCACTCCCGCAGGCGCTAAGAGCAGCGTGTCGCGGGATCCTCACTCTTACACCGTAGCCCGAGGTGCCTCCTAGCCCCCTGCGAAGGTGAAGCCCTGGAGGGAGGGCAGGTCCAGCCCAGCGGCCGGCTCGTCCCCCACCCCAGCTGTCCCAGCGCTCACCGCTAGCGCCCGCGCACAACCTCCCCTTTTGGAATCTATGGCAGCCCCAGTCCCGAGAGGCTCGCCCCGCGCCCCCGCCCCAGCTGGGCTCCTTCTTATGCAAAGCAGAGGGGCCGCGAGGAAGTGGGAGCCGCTGAGCGCCTGGGTAGTAGTAGGACCTTCGTGGTGACCGCTGGACTAAGCGGCCCGCCCTTTCCGAACCCTTCCAAACCCGCGGCGCGCCTTCCCCCGCTGGGGGAAGAAGTTAGTCTATTCGTTTGGGGATATGGGGACCTCACGATCTAGACGTGGAGGAAGGAGGACCACTCCACGCAGAGGCTCCAGGAGGTCAGTAGGGAAACTGGGGCCAGGACCCGACGCTGGCTTTAGGACCTAGGGCTCTCTGTTTGTCCCAGTGTCCAGATGGCCAGTAAACAGCTCTGCAGAGCCAACACTGGCCCTGACAAGGGTTTGGAGCAAGGCGTGCCTTTTGGTTTAAAATCCAGATTTAATGCTTCTGCGGCAACAGCAAAGGAAACTAATGGTGTGTGTGTGTGTGTGTGTGTGTGTGTGTGTGTGTGTGTGTTCATTTCCATTGAGCTTTTATTTTAAAATGTAATTGGTGGC
The DNA here is from genome assembly GCF_963383645.1 of Muscardinus avellanarius. Lineage (NCBI taxonomy): Eukaryota > Metazoa > Chordata > Mammalia > Rodentia > Gliridae > Muscardinus > Muscardinus avellanarius. Next base: position 33,287,105 of record NC_137802.1, read on the forward strand.
AGAGACATGGAGAAAACACCGATCATCCTGCTTTCTAAATTTGCCATCTCGGAAGCCATTCAGCACAGGTTTGCACTTAAACCAATATCCTCTCCAGGAAAAGTGCCAACCTTCCCTCCTCACCTGCACTGCCAAGCAAGCAGTTCTTCGTCCTCAAATACACAAGCGCTTGTCTGCCTCACATCCCTCAAAACCACACACATCCACGACCACTTACACCATTCCAAGAGGTGTACATTCTGCGCTCACCCGTGCCTTGAGGCCCGGCCATTGCTCCGTAGCCACAGAATTTTTTCCACCTACTCCCAAGGTGGCCTCAGAAAAGGGCCCAGAGGGCCCGGGCGGTGGCTTCCCCAGTCCTGCTTTTTTATTCTGAGATGCTCCTTGAAAGTCAGCCGAAGAGAGGACCCTGTCCAGGAACAGGGGGTGAAGTGTATTCTGCCCACTCTTCCCAGACGTGCTGTTTGAGGTGCTAAAGGAGCCCCTCTTGCACCCCCTTTCTTGATTCTTTGGTTCACATCCCAACCACCCCTCCTTACCCCTTACTCTGCGCAAGGATGGAGCCTTCCTTGTCACCACTGGCTGCTATTGATCCAGAGAATGGAGGCCGCCACTAGCCCCTTCCCTCTTCTTTGCGCTCCTGTCCAACCCATGGTTCCCCCAAAAGGGCAATAAGACCCCAAAGTAGGCATATGGGGCTGTCTGGCCTTAGGTAGTTACCCTGTGTGGAGCTGTAGGCAGGTGTACCCAACCACTCAGATCCAGGGGGAGGGAGGGAGGACCTAGCAGTGTGCACCCCAGGACTCTATGAGTCCCAGAAGCCCTGCAAACAAGTGCGGAGGGAACTGTTAGGCTGAGGTTCCTCGTCCTGATCGCTGACCTCTCATCCTTCTTTTCCCATTTGTCAGTTCTCTCCTGATTCAGACTGCCTTAATATCACCCCACCACTCTCTCATGGAAAGATCTACTCATATGCAGTGCTATATAGTTTATATCACTATCCTCTCTGAAGCGCATTGTAAAGGTGTCGGAGGCTGGGGAGAAGGATTGGTATTATCTCCACTTTCCCGGACAGGAAACCTAAGTTAGCGGTCTTGCACTGTTAAAGGTGAGAAGCTGGGGGAGAGGGAGCAGTGTGTACCTTGCCCCTACCTGCGTTTTCCAAGCGGGGCTTGGGCAGCGATGACGGGTGGTGGAGGAGGGACCGTGAGACCGAGAAAGGGCAGCATCCGCCCGCCCCGGTGTCATGCTGTATGCTCGGTCTGGGTAAACAACATTGGCTTCCCACGAGGGCTGGAGAGACCCTGGGTCTGGGGGGGCGGTGGAGGAGTGAGGCGAGTCTGCTGATCTCAGATGCAAGTCAGCCAGCGAAGCATCCCAGACAGAATCCTGGAGCAAAGATGGGGGCGTGGGTAGTCTCAGATGGGAAGAAGAGAGAAAAACAAAAAATGAGAAGGAGGAGGAAAGAAATCAGGGCCAGGAAGCAGGGAGAAGAGACAGAATGCAGAAAAAGCATGCCGTGTCAAAGAAAGAAAGATGTGTCTGGAGAAATATATGGAGGTGTGGAGCAAAAGAAAGGGAAAAGAGACCCCGAAAAGCACCCAGGGACAAAAAAGGCGGCAAGGAAAGGCCCATAGCCAGCACCTCCGGTTCCCAGGCCGGCCTCCTGCAGGGACGCAGTGGGTGTGCGGGGCAGGGGGTGTGTGACCAGCGTGCTCCTGGGTGGGAGCAAAGGAGGCGGCTTGTTTGGTGGGAGATTCCGCACCCATGGAAAAGCGTGTGAGCAGCTCTGGGCAGGAATCCAACAAATAAATAAAACGTCTAAGACGGCGTGACAACAATGTGTATTTGGGTCCGTGCCCGTGTTCCTCTGTCTGAGCACACACTCACACCCGGTAAGGAAGACAAACGGGGCTCGTGCCTTGGAGTAATTAATCCTCTCACTAATTGACTCTCTCCCCTTACCTAATGGCGGTGGTCACTGGCCATATCTGGAGAGATATCAAGTGCGGAGAGAGATTGGGAGAGAGAGAGCGCACGCCGCACACTCAGCGCTAGCCACCTTTGGGGCTGAGATTGAGTTCTTGCAGGACTTGGCAGCTTTTCCTTGGCCCCTCCCTCCTTTGGGGCAGGCTTCAGAAGATGTTGCTGCGTTGCCCCGCAGGTTTGGATAGCATTAATAAAGGTCTCCTCAGGTTAGGGTGACCTGGTCCCACACACAGAGTCCCTTCTACAGCCTACAGCCCTCTCGTGGGGAGCTCAGACTGAGGCTGAAAGCCACCACCGCCTCTCTGCTGGACATCTGCCTCCAGGCAATACCACAGCTCCTTGTCCCCATTTTTGGGGGATCAGGGGAGGCAGACCCTGTGCTCTCTTCTTTTTGAGTCACTACTTACCCTTGCAGTCCTCAGAAGCAGCCTGGGGTAGGTGGAAAGAGAACAGGAGGAGGGATGAGGGCCCGAGACGTTTCTGGTGATAAGCCCTCTGGGTTGTGGGTTGAGAGACAGAAGCCCAGAGGGAGCAGTTGCCACATGACAGGAATGAGGCCTCTGGGGACAAAGGAGGGAAAAGGTAGACAGTGAATTCCCCGAGGAAGAGCGGGAGTGTGTGGGAGCACAGGGGGCAGCACAGTTCTGGCCTCCGTGTGAGCATGGGAGTGCTCTGCTCTTGCACTCCCTGGCACCCTAGTTCTCAGGACAGGGGAGAATGGCAGGGTGAGGGCGTTGGGCTTGGATCAGGCCCTCGGGACCTGAGTTGGCTGAAAGGGCTCAAGGTCGGTCTGTCTGTCTGTCTGTCTGTCTGGTAATGCAGCTTTGGGATTTGAGAGGTGACCGTCACCTATCACCCCTGCCAGGTGGCTGCTTTACACCATTGGCTTCCTCAGAGGCTAAATAAATAGATACTGAGATCCATAAACCCCCCAGCCCAGGAAGAGGGAGGAGGGAGGAGAGTGGCTTCCTAGAACACCCCCCCCCACACACACACACCGCACACACTAAACACATTCTTAATTGTCCCTTGGGAACATTTGTACATTTGACCAAAGCAAATCCCCGAGTAGTAACAGCAAAATCAGTCACAGGGACTCGAGGTCCATTAGAGAGAGGGGGAGGACGGGGGAGGTGGCGGGCCTGTTTGAGAAGGTAAGAAACTCGGGGCCCCTTTTTGTGTCATGCTTTAGGAAAGAAAGTGAGCAAGACGAATAAAGTTCGAGGGAGAAGAAAGAGAAGGGCATCTAAAAGGCAAATCCAGACCAGGAAGGAAAGAAAGTGAGGAAGAAAGAAAAAGGCGGGGAGGAGGAGAGAAACTATAATAAAAGAGGGTGAAGGCGGCCCCAGGAGGCTGGGCCTCGTCCCAGACCATCCGTCTTCATTGTCTCCGCGTGTGCACAGGCAACTCCAGCATAAGGAAAAGCCACTATTGGAGCCAAGGCTTTATTTTATATCCTATACATCAGGAGGGAGGCAAAGCTTTATTTTCGCCAAGAGACAGATATTTTATTTCTCTCTTACGGTTTTATGTGTGAGAGATGTCAGGTTGCCACAATGGATGGCTAATGCATAGGCAAGAGGAAGCCGTGTTGGCATGCTGTGTGTCATGGGGTCTTGGGGGGGTGAGCGGGCCTGGGATTTAGGGCTGATGGGACACTCTGGGGGATTTCTGCTAAAACATCTCTCTTCATAAATCCAGAAGCATGGTCAGCTCAACAGGGAGAAGAAGGAGTTTTAGAGGGAAAAGAGTTGGGCTTAGTAATAAGCAAACACACAAAGGAACCGCTTACCTTCCCACAGGCTCCAGCAAAGGGGCCGACAGCCCAGTGGGAACGCAGAGACCCACAGCCGAACACGCGCGCACACCATGCACGGGAAAGTGTGTTCCTGGCAGAATTGAGTCGGATTTGCTCCCTTTTCCTGTTTTATATTTTTCTGCCTTTCACTCCCCCCCCCCTTCTCCAGAAATCTTTTTTAACCTCAGAGCCTTAGGGGAAAGAGCCATTAATTTGCAAATCATCTGATCTGTGAAAGGATGGGGATGCCTGTTTTTCACGCTAAATCTAATGTCTTACGAGGACACACACACACACACACACACACACACACACACACACACACACGAAAGCCCATCACGGTGCAAACCCTTGAGTGTAGTTTCCAGATTTGAACCCAGTAGAAGCCCCTGAGTCCTGCCTGCCCTGGAATTAAGCCTCAGATTTCAAAATTAAGCCTCAGATTTCAAAGTGCAAATGTTCTTTTTAAACTCGAGGAGGTGAGGGGACAGAGACACAGGGGTGGGGTAAAGGTGTCTGTGAACTAACATGTTCCACTCAGAACTTAGCCTTGTCACCCCCCCACCCACAGCCATTTCTTATAGGAGAAACTTTCATTCATTCCCATGTCCTACTTATTTTTTATTTATTTATTTTGTCATACTGGGGATTGAACCCAGGGGTGTTCTACCTCCAAGCTACACTCCTGGCTCTATTTTTAATTTAATTGAAACAGTCTTGCTATGTTACCAAGAGTCTCTACATTGGTGGGAGCCTCATTAAATTGCCACAGCTGTTCCGGATCTGCCATCCTCCGGCCTCAGCTTCCCAAGTGCTGGGATTACAAGCATGTGGCACCCCACCCAGCTTCTCTTATTATCACTATCATTATTGTTGTTATTGTTACTGTTTTTGTATTGGGGAGTGAGCCCAGGGACATTCTACGTCTGAGCTGCACCCCCAGAAATTCTGATGTTTATCAATGTTGAAACAGGGTCTCCCTAAGCTGCCTCGGTTAGTCTGGAACCTGCGCTCTTGCTGCCTCAGCCTCCCAAGTACTGAGATGATGGGCATGTGCCAGCACCAGCTTTCTTAATGTTTTGATGTCTTGGTTTATATCTACTATGGAACAAAAAGGTAGCCACGGTCTTTCCCTACTTTCAGAGGCAGCAAGGGGTCCCTAGAGAATGAGCAGGGAGCCCCTCAGTTCACACTGTTCCTGGCCTTTGAGGAAGAGATTTCATCTCTCAGCCTCAGTTTCTCCATCTGTAACACAGGGGAAATGGGCTAAGCGCTTGCCGAGGTCCCTTCCAGCTCTGACCTCTTCCGACCGAATAAGATAATGTGTGAAAACACTTTGTAAACGCTAAAGCCGGACGAATGCCAGGGATTATTATTACGATTCTAATCAATCCTCTTTTCTCCACGTGGATCCTGGCTGTTTAGCGCTAGCAAGCAGGCTAAAGAGGACAGGAAGCGAGAAAGCTTAGCGGAGATGGAAAAGCTCTGCGCTGCGGATGGGGGAAAAAAAAGAAAAAAGAACAAAAAAGAGCCCTGTATCTCCAGAAGCATTCTGTCTCTGTGTGCCCCTGGAGGCCTGGTGGGAAGGGATGGGGAGCCGGAGGAAGCCTGACTTGGTAGGTCCCATTTCAGTCTACATGGTGGCGGAGTGTATTTCTTCAAAAGCACCGTTTGTCTCCCAGTGACTGACATAGGAACCTGATGAGAAGGCGGTTTGCAATTTTTTTTTTTCTTTTCCAGGAAGAAAGGAAAGAGCAAGGTGTAGCTGATTAGCAAGTTAATTATTTCAGTACCCCAAGGGTTCCACTGTGGAGGTAAGTTGTCCAGCCCTGGTGTAATTTCACAGTCCATGCATTTCTTGGTGAGCACCTGGGGTGCCTGAGTCTGTCTCTCTCTCCATCCACCTGCCTTGTGTCCTCCTGACACACCTGGGGAGAGGAGCAGGGGCTGGGGTGGGAGGTGCTGCCTCACAGACCTTCACCCAGGCTGCAGTGGGGGTTCAGATGGAGCAGGGTGGAGGAGGCCGAGCCATGTCCTCCACCTCCTCTGAGTGCCTGGTCCTTAACTTTGCGTTCTTTCTTTCTTTTCTTTTTTTCTCTTTCTTTCTCTTTCTCTTTCTCTTTCTTTTTCTTTCTCTTTCTTTCCTTCTCTTCCTATCTTCCTATCTTTCTTTCTTCTTTCTTTCCTCTTTCTTCTTTTATTTTATTTCTTATTTATCAATCTATCTATCATCTATCTATCTATTCATTTAATGGTACTAGGGATTGAACCTAGGAGCATTCTACTTCCAAGCTATCCCTCCCAGTCTTTTTTTTTTTTTTTTTTTTTTTTAAATGTGTGTGGTGCTGGGGATGGAACCCGGGGGCATTCTACCACCGACCTAAACCCCCAACCCTAGCTTTTACTCTTTATTTTTGAAACAGGGTTTTACTGAGTTGCAAAGGGCCTCACTAAGTAGCTGAGGCCGTCTGTGATCCTCCTGTCTCAGCCTCCCAAATGCTGGGATTACAAGTGTGTGCCTCCACGCCCGCCCCACCAGTCCTTTTTATCTTTGGTTTGGAAACAATTAGGTTGTTGAGAGTCTCATTATGTTGCTGAGGCTGTCCCCAAACCTGCTGTCTCGGCCTTCCAAGTACTGGGATTACAGGTGTGTGCCACTATGCCCAGTTTGGTCTGTTCTTTTTATTTTTGGGGTGGGGAGGCACTGGATATTGAACCCAGAGGCATTTTACCTCTGAGCTACACCACAGCCCTATTTTTTAATTCTATATTTTTGAAACAGGATCTCACTGAATTGTGGAAGGCCTCACTAAGTAGCTGAGGCTGGCCGCAAACCTGTGATCCTCCTGTCTCAACCTCCCAAGAACTGTGACCACAAGCGTGTGCCACCACAACCAGCTCTCCTTTTCAAAAATCTTTTGTTTAATAAATATTGATGAGGCAGGTTATCAGAAAGTGGGGTTGCTGTGAGGTTATTTCCCCAAACTTGGCCTGGAGATAAACCAGGCTGGAGGCACCCTGCCAGCCAGCTCTCCGGAGCCTGTTTGCTTTCTCACCTCTGGCCGCCACTTGCTCTGCTGTGCCTCCTCCAGCCCAGCTTCCTCTCTCTCCGGGAGGGGAGGGAGGACTGTGTGGTCAAAGGGACAATTCCCTTCAGAGAGCTAAGTTGGAGGTATGAGCCTGAGCCTCAGAATTAACAGCTTCTGCTTTCCACTCCCCCTGCTCTGGCCTGTAGGGCCAGCCCTTAGCCGCCCTGGGCTCCTGCCAGCTGGGTGAAGGGAGGGCTCTCCAGTTTACTTAAGAGTGGTCCCATCTGCTCAGACTGGCCTTTCATAAGGGGAGGGATTTATGCAGTGTCCTTGTACACAGACCTGGGATTTGGCTGAAAACCTTGGGCCTCTGAGAATAGTACCAAACGCTAAAATGTTCAGCCATAGAGATGATTCATGATCTTGTGTGTGTGGACAGGGTGAGTGTGTGTGTGTGTGTGTGTGTGTGTGTGTGTGTGTAGTGCATACAACATACTGCTGGGTGCTTTCCACCTTTCTCACTTTGAATCTAATCATCAGGAAACTTTCTTTTCTATCTCTCTCTTTCTTTTCTTTTTCCTTTTTTCTCTGTATTCATTCAGGAGAGAGCCCACACCACGGGACTCTGGAGGGCCAGCTTCCTGACTGCAGCCGTGTGAGTGAGGATGAGGAGGATGACACTGCCATTCAGCTCTTCCTACCCTGGTGGCCCATAGCAGGGGGGCTGAGATCCTTCTCCAGAGCTAATGCTACTGATCCCTTCCATTGCTGGTGGCCAGGTTTGGGGAAGCAGGAGTGAGTCCAATTGCTGTTCAAACTGGACTTGGCCTCCTTTGCCACGCGGTCCTAGGAGGACTCTCTAGGAGAGAGGTAGTGGGAGAAACTTGGAAGGCAGGCAGAGGGAGGAGTGCTTCAACTCAGTCTTGCCAAAACGAAGCCCAGGGATGGTGATGGCAGATGAGGTGCCATGTGCCATCTTGGCCCTGAGCCTTGGGAGATGAAGTCGTCCTTGGCACGTTTGGAAAGACCTACAAGTGCCAGTTGCCTATCATGTCTGGGGACTAAATGGCGATTTCTTTTCACTGCTTGGTGGCCGGGAAGGAAGTGTTTGCAGCTTGCAGCTTGTGTGATGATGCTCATGTGTGGTTCTACCATCTTTCTTTCTTTTTCTTTCTCCTTTTCTCTCTCTCTTCTTCCTTCCTTTCTTTCTTTCTTTCTTTCTTTCTTTCTTTCTTTCTTTCTTTCTTTCTTTCTTTCTTTCTTTCTTTCTGGTACTGAAGATTGAACCCAGGGACATTTTACTTCTAAGCTATACCTCCAGCCCCTTTTACTTTTGTTTCTTTCTTTTCCTTCCTTTCCTTTCCTTTTCAGTAACAGGCTCTTTTTAGGTTGTTGAGTGTCTCACTAAGTTTCTAAGGCTAGCCTTGAACCTGTGATCCTTCTACCTCAGTGTCCCACCTCATGGTGGCATGTGCCACCATGCCAGGCTCACCTTCTTCTTTTGGCCTTGTAGATGAAGACTCCTGCTTTCCTTTCTTCCAACTCTAGTTTCTTTGCCTGGAGCCAGTCATCACGGAGCAGCAGCTGATCTGAAAGGTGGGTCAGCAGCCTCATGACTGCTCGCAAGCTTGTTCTCCTTTGGGCTCCAGGAAGGATAGAGTTTCTCTTACAGGAGAGAAGCAGGAAACCATTTCTGTGAATCTTTTCAGGAAGGATTTACCACTAATTGGATAAGTGCAGTGCTCCTTGCCCCCCCTGAATGGGTAACTTTGTCAGTCAGCCTGGGAGCCTATCATAATGGTCTCCCTCTTTGACACATGCTGGGGCTTGGGCCGGCCTCTGACAGACTGGGAGGAGTAGACGCATTCCAGAGACTGGAGCTATCTCTTCCCCACCCTAAATCCAATCCTCACCTCTCCACTTTATCTCTCTTTAGTACAAATGCTGAGACCTCCTGGAGAAGTGTGAGGGAATGGGTTTTAATCCGGTTTGGTGAGGGAAGAGGAGGAATAAGGTAAGCAGAGAGAGAGAGAGAGAGAGAGAGAGAGAGAGAGAGAGAGAGAGAGAGAGAGAGAGAAAGAAAGAAACTGGATGGTTGGGATTTGTAGATGACACTCTTCTGTCTTCTGGTGTGCTATGATTTGTCCTACAAATTATGCATTTGATACAGTAAAGTACACTGTGTTTACGCATTTGCCAAATGCTGCTTGGTCAAAACAGTGTTAAATAAAATTGCAAGAAATGTTACCAGGGCTTCGAAGGGTTATTTAATTCTATCAATAAGAAACAATATTAATGTGCATTATCCTTGTGGGCAAGATATCATGTTTCATTTATATATGCTGAGACAGATTTAAGCATGAAAGATACTCTTTTTCAGACATATATTTTCTAACTAATACCTAGGAGAAGCATAGATGCAGCAGAAATCTTTTCTCTCACATAAACCCGCACAAGCTGGCTGTGCACACAGACTGCCAGTTATACACTGTCACATGGCCAGTGAGCCACGAACATGTCTTCACACACATGCTTTCAGCAGTAAATATAGGCTTTATAAATGTAGATTCAGCTTTGTGCACTTAGATATTCCAGATATATGTGTCAATACATACATCAGGCACTATTTTTAAAGTTTTGGCACGATTATATCTATTTTCTCATACACATACCTACACTGTTGCATAGATAGATGCCAGCACCAACATGCATGTCATCCCACATGGGGATCTTTAGACCATGTAAGTATCTCACTGCCAAGTTCTGACATGCCTAGAGGGTTGTGTGCCCCTAAGCAGGAGAATCATCTGTACTGGTACCTTGTGCATAGCGTGTTTATATACATCTGCACATTTGCACACACATATCCCTATACTAACATTCCTCTTCCTCCTCCTCCTCCTCCTCCTCCTCCTCCTCCTCCTCCTCCTCTTCCTTTCTAACACTAGGATTAAGCCCCAGGAGCATTTTACCTCTAAGCTATACCCCCAGCCCTATTTTATTTTGAAACAGTCTTACTAAGTTGCTGACTTTGCTCTCAAACCTGCGATGCTCCTGTCTCAGCTTCCCTGGGATTTCAGGTGTGTGCCACCATGCCCCACCCAGCACTGACTTTCACTCACTCCACCCAGCGGCGGCGCAGGACCCATCCTGTTACTCTCTGAGGCTCCGGACCTGGGGGACAGTTTTTGAACTGGGAATGTGTGTTTGCCTCATATGAGCCCAGAGGTCTTCGGGATAGGAGGCCTGGAGGAACAGGGACAAAATGTCAGCTTGTCCGTCCTCTGATGGAAGAATATGAAAATGCAGAGTGGGAAAGGGAGTTGGGTAGATTGTCTCTGCAGACAGAGGTGCCTCCGCTCTTCGGCCCTACAAAAACAAAACAAAACAAAACAAAAAAACAAACAAAAAAAAAACAACAAAGCAAAACAAAACAACAAACCAAACATCAAAAAGGTATTTATGTGCTCATTTCAATCTTTTATTTGCTCATTTCACAGACATACCAGAGAGTTATAGAAAGGCCAGGATGCCTGATCGGCAGCTCTGATCCTGGTTCTGCTACTAGTTAGCCGTGTGAGCCCAGTTCACCCACCCTCTGGGCCTGTTTCCTCATCTGCAAAATGAAGTACTGGCTGGCATGGCGGCTCTCCCTTCTGGCTGCACAGGAGAATCATCTGAGGAGCTTCTGAAAAACACAGATGCCTGGACCAGACCAATTAGACCAGCTTCTCTGGGCATAGGTCTCCAGCATTTTTCTTTTCTTTCTTTTTTTTTTTTTTGTGGGTCTGGGAATGGAACCCAGGGACATTCAACCTCTAAGCTCCACCCCCTGCCCTATTTTTTTTTTATTCTTTATTTTGAAACAGGGTTTCACTAAGTTTCAGAGAGCCTCACTAGGTAACTGAGGCTGTCTGCGAACTGGGATCCTCTGGTCTCAGCCTCCAAAATGCTGGGATTACAAGCGTGTGCCACCATGCCCAGCTCCAGTATCTTATTTTTTAAAAGCTCCCAGGTGGGATTTTTTGTTTTGTTTTGCTTTTGTATTGGGGATTAAACCTAGGGGCAGTGTGTGTGTGTGTGTGTGTGTGTGTGTGTGTGTGTGTGTGTATTATCAAGGATTGAACCCCGAGGCATTCTACGTTCAAGCTACACCCCAGCCCAATTTTATTTAATTGGAAACAGGGTCTTGGTAGGTTGTTGAGTCTTTCACTATTTGCGGAGGCTGTCCTTGAACCTGCAATCCTCCTGTCTCAGCCTCCCAAGCACTTGGGGTTTCAGGTGTACACCACCACACCTGGTGAACCCAGGGGCATTCTACCTCTGAGTCCTCTCAGTCCAGAGAATACCTGGGCTGAGTACCTCTCAGCCCACCCAGCCCTTTTTATTTTTTATTTTGAAACAGGGTGTTGCTAGGTTGCTAAGAGTCTCATGAAGTTGCTGAGGCTGATCTTGAACCTTCGATTTTCCTGTCTTAGCCTCTCAAATACTGGAATTACAGGTGTGCACCACCACGCTGGCTTCCCAGGTGATTTTATGTTCAACCAAGGATGAGACCCACTGGACTGGATTATCTCCAAGACTCTTCTACCCTTCAAACTCTATGTCCTGGAGAAACTTTTTGTATAATAAAGCCCCATGTTGGACTCCAGGACACTCTGCTAAAAGTTCTAAATTCACCTATAGACAAACACAAAAAGTCATTAAAATCATTCTTGTTTTAGTCCAGAAAGAGAATTATTTTGACCAAACTATTTATCTTGGAAGAAGCTCGTACCAACATTCCCGGCTCTGTCTCTTTGTTCGTGTTCCGATCTTCTCTCTCTGACTCACTCATCCAATGTTAATTATATGCCACATATGCAAATCCTATCAGTGGGCACCTGATAAATGTGGTGGGTACCTTTGCTACGGCACACATTTCCTGTCTGGCTCCTCACACCACGTGTTGGATAGCATACTATTTTTAGCAGGGCAAATGAGAAGACAGGCCTCAGGAGGAAACGTCTCTCCCACCCGTAGCCCTGACTCAGAACAGCAGCCCCTAGGCCCACGGCCCAGTTCTGGAGGCCGGAGCAAGCTCAGAGCCGCGCTGGTGTCCTAGAAAGCTGCTCTCAGACCTGAGCCTTTGGGGATCCTGCATTAATATTCTCCAACAACAGTTCCCTGGCAGAGCTAGCCTCTCCTGAGAACAAACCCCCTGGCTCTGCGGCCACACCTGCTCAGGAGGCTGCGCTGGGTCGAGGCCTCAGAGATCACCCTGGGCCACCTGCAGGCCCCTTCTCCACGTGAGGATGCTGGGGGGTCATCCTGGGGGGGGGAGGTCATCCTGATGGGGGGTTTTCCTTTTCTCCTTAATATCAGCTCTCGCTCCAGTTGGTTTTCAGGAGATTTACCAGATTTCACGTGATTTCAGAGAAGTGGTTTTCAGAGAAACCACTTCTCCCTCTTTGCACAGTCTCCCTCTCTCCCTTTAGCAGGCCTGTCCAGGAGTGTGAGACCATTTTTCTCTAGGGAAGTTTCCCCAAAGTGGCTGCTGTTGCTCCTCAGTCCAGGGGTAGTGATTGGGCCTGAGATCCCTATGGATTTGGGCTCTAACCTTTTTATCTATTCCCCTTAGCTGCAATTTCTGTTTGCCTTTTTCTCTTCCCCTCCCTTTCATTTTGTCTCTTCCCCTGATGACTTAGGGAGCCTGACTTTGGCCCCCAAGGGGTCTGCACGCAGGGCGGGCGAGGGAAGGTGCAAGTCATGGGGACAGCTGGAGCCATGCCCCATCCTCCTCCTCCCTTTCTCCTTAGCCTGCAGAGCTTGGTGTTGAGGAGGGAGCCCCAGAGAAAATTCTCAACCCAGGCCCAGAGCCCAGCTTGGCTTCCCAGGCTGAGCCCCTTCCCAGGCTCATCTGCCCCGGGCCTGGGGAGCATCACACCCCAGGATGTGATGGATTCCCCAGGCACCTTCAAAGGGCTCGGCATTTGTTTGCAGTGCGGACCTTGAATCCTGCTCTGGTCATAAATGTTGTTTATTTTGACTAGGACCTACTGAAAGGGCACTGGGGGTAGAGAGGGCAAAGAGAATTCTGTAGGGAAGATCATAAAACCATTAGCAGGCCAGGGCTTTTAGGGGTCATAGGATCATAGACATTTTCTGGCTGGAAGGAGCATAGGCCACGAGGAAGGTCAGAGATGACCACACTGACAGCAACAGGCCTCTAGGGGCTTCGGGCCCTTTATACGGGGATCCTTAATAGGGAGTGGATGCAGGGTGTGGGGCATGACCCCCAGTAACCTTACGCCAGGTGGGAGATGCCGATCATTGCTGAATGTGATGGATTTGTCCTCCCGGTGGGAAGAACCCGTTGCCTCTCATACTGGGGTACCAGGGAATGGGTGCAGCTCCTGGGTAAAGGATTCTGCTCCCACCATTATTTATTGAGCAGCTAGTACTTATCAAGTCTTGTGCTTGATTTTCTTCTAGTACCTGTCTCAGCCTTTGAAATAATCCTAAAAGAAACGTTTTTATCTTCATTTTGTGGGTCAGGAAACTGAAGCTCAGAAAGGGGAAATGGTTTGACCAAGGTCACACAGTAAGTGAAGACTTTAGAGTATTTAAAACAAATGTCCCAGCCGGGCGTGGTGGTGCAGGCTGGTAATCCCTGCGCTTGGGAGGCTGAGACAGGAGGGTGGCGCAGGTTCAAAGCCAGCCTCAGCTACTGAGTGAGGCTCTCAGCAACTTAGTGAGACCCTGTTTCCAAATAAAGTATAAAATAGGCCTGGGAGTATAGCTCAGAGGTAAAAAGCCCCTGGGTTCTACCTCCAGTACCACAAAAATAAATATTAAATAAATAAATAAAAATAAAACAAATGTCCCCATCTCCCTTCCAGTTTGGTCTGCAGCCTGAGAGAAGTAATGAGAATAGGAGTCTCCTCCCTCTAATGCATATGGTGTGTGTGTGTGTGTGTGTGTGTGTGTGTGTGTGTGTGTGTTGCTGAGGATTGAACCCAGAGGCATTTGACCTCCAAGCTACACCCCTAGCCCTTTTTATCTTTATTTTGAAACAGGGTCTCACTACATTGATGACTAGTAGTGAGAGTCTCATGACTTGCCGAGGCTGTCCTCAAACCTGTGATCCTCCTGTCTCAGCCTCCCAAGTACTAGGATTACCGGTGGGTGTGCCACTGCGCTCAACCCAGTGTCCTCTTTGTAAAGGACAGGAGTGTCTGAGAACATGCTCCCAGTCACCCATCCATAGCCAGGAAACCACACTGGTTTTCATTTCACCTCTGTGAGCCATCCCTCCTGGATCCGCCCCACCCCTGGGGTCTTTGTGGGAGGTGAGGGTCTGTAGAGGAGGGAGCCAGCTGATCCCCTGGGAGCCCCTCTTTGGGGGTGGGCTGGGGTAAAATGAGACTTGGTTTTGCCTCCAGGCCTGACTCGGATTATTAAAAAAAAATCTCCAAAGCAGGTAAGGTAAGGTCTGCTGAGATCCCTGCTGGTGAGGAGAGGAGAGTGGCTGAGAATCAGGGCAGAGCCTGGCTTTTGGAGCAGAGCGGCAGCTTAAGTAGGAGTTCTTCCCTCATCCCCTGACTGTGTAATCCAGTTGCTCAGAGAATGGAAAATCCCCTTCTCCTCCCCCAGCCCCCTCCCCCACAGAGGCCTCCTAATAGGCCTGCCAGCTTTGGGGCGCTAATCTGCCCAGACATCACTCCCTGAGCAGGATGGACGGTCCTCATCCCAGCTGCCCCTCAGTGGGAGATGGGAAGGCTGGGGCGGGGTCTGTTGAGTTGGGGGGATCTCCTGTTCTCTGGCCTGCCCAAAGGATCAGAGAAAAAAACAAGCCCCGTGTGGAGGGGGCTTCAGGGATGGAGCCAGGGACTCAGGGCAGGAGGGAGGCGGGCAGGACCGCTGGGGCCAGGCAGAGGGGCTGGGTGGGGCTCCTTACTCTCCAGGCTCTGGATGCTCCTCTCCTTTTTATTTAAAGATGGCTCCCTCCCCGCACCTTCGCCTCCCCACCCCCTCCACTTTCACTCATCCATCCAGCAGCGCTGACAGCTGCCCTGCGGGTGAACTCCTGATCCTCCTGAGCCTGAAGACTCTGGAGGGGCTCAGGCCAGAGCGTGCCCCCCATGGCCGGCAGCCCAGCACACCCGCTCGTGTGCTCCTCGCCAGAGAGAGGGCTGCCTCGGTGCCCTGATCAGACCGAGAGAGAAGAAAACAAGGGAGGTGGAGGAAGAGGCAGAGGGTGAGGAGGAAGACACGATGAAGGGGAGAAGACAGGAGGAAACACCTCCACCGAGAAGCAGGTGGAGAAAGGAGAACACAGAGAAGGGAGGAGAGGAGAGGGGGAGATCAGGAGATGAAAGCCAGGCCAGGAGGCACACACTTGTAGTCCCAGTACTTGGGAGGATGAGACAGGAGGATTGCAGGCTCCTGGCCAGCCTTAGCTACTTAGTGAAGCACTCTGCAATTTAGTGAGACCCTGTTTCTAAATAAAAAAAATAAAATAGGGCTGAGACTGTGGCTTGGAGGTAGAATATCCCTCATGGGTTAAATTCCCAGTGCCACAAAAAGAAGGAGGAGGAGGAGGAAGAGGAGGAGAAGGAAAGGTAGGAAGATACATAAAGGATGGTGCTGGGGGTGAGGTGTGAGGTTCAGCAATACAGCTCTTGCCTGACAGCACAAGGCCCTGTGTTCCATCACCAGTACCACAAACCAAACCAACCAACCAAAACAACAAAACAAAACAACAGATAAACTAAGAGCAGATCATCCTCAGTGATAGGGTAGTGAGGGACCATGGGGACACCTGCTTCCAGGGAAGTGGCCATCTGGTCCTCCCAGGTATGAGGGCGGGCTGGAGCCCCTTCCCCCAGCTCTCTCCTCTGGGCACACGGCTTGCCCTCTGTGATCCCACAGACCATCTCAATCACCGACTACCAGCTGTGATCAGAGGTGCATCTTGCTCGGTGTGCAGGCTGTGGTCTGGCCAGAGGTAACCTACATGTCTGTTTTCCAAGATGGCACCAGCCTTGGCTGGCCTCAGGCCTGCAGCAACTCTGTCCTGCCCCTGCCTTTGGTGACTATTGGGAATCGGCTCTAATTGTTGGATTCTATATTAGGATAGACTGTAAAGTCCGGTATGGTCCATCCTCTCTCTTTATAGTAGGAAACTGAGGCCAGGAGAAGGGAAGATACTTGCTCAGAGCCACGTGATAAACCACCAGGAGCCCTGCCCTTCTAACCTCACAGCAAGACAGGCCAGTCCGGGGTTGTTCTGTGGAGGGACCAATATTCAGTGGTCCTCCCTCCCTGGGAATAGTGCCACAGCATTTTGTATCCTAGATGAGAGAAAACATCTGGGCACCATATTCTGAAGCATTGTGCTTTTTTCAATAAATCTTTATGCATTCTCTATCAGGTAGATATTTTATATTTGTATTTACAGTGAAGTAAACCAAGGCTCAAAGACTTGAAGCAACTTGTCCAGAGTCACACAACTAGGGAATTGAATTGAGCTTTCTCCAAAGTATAAGCTGAATTCCTTAAGCTACGCTCTCTTTGCCCTTTCCCCTTTGCTCCCCCAACCCCTGCCGCTGGGCCACAGGATTAGAGCTGAGATCCCCCATGCCTGCTGAAATGATGTGGGGGAGAACACATCTGAACACACCTGAGTGGATCCCTCTGACCTTGGCCCCCATTCCCCTCCAAAGACCCCTGCAAGGACAAGGGTAAGGTCCCCAGAGACGCAGGATTTATCTAGCAATACTGTTATTTTATGGGATGGGCCAAAGAGGTGTCAGGAAGCAAGTTTGCTATAAATCTCCTTTCTCTGCCCCTTCTTTCTGTGCCGTGGCCTCCTGGGATTTATGGGAGAATCTGTTCAGAGCTAGGGACTTGGGGCCTGGGTTCAGGCTTGGGATGGGAAGGCAAGGGAGGATACATCTTCCTTCTGGATTTGCTGCATACATGCGAGTACTGCCTACACCCCATCATTGGCTGTGGTGCGTGGTCCTCACAGTCCTTTCGGGACCTCCACCGACTCACGGGGCTCTACAGCGGAGTATTGCTACAGGTGTGCAATGGGGGCCCATGTGTGTCTCCCTTACAGGTAAGAACTTCTGAATCAAGTCAGGAGCCCGGGAGCAGAGCCCACCTGGGACTAGACGGTGACTCTGAGGCTGAGAAGGGATGATGCTCCCAGGGGGACAGCTCTTGTAGCTCCAAAGGAATCCTCTCTCGAGTCCTTTTATTGTGTGCGTGGTACTGGCGAGTGAACTCAGGAGTGTTCTACCACTGAGCTATACCTCCTGACCTATTCTTTAGTTTTGTTTTTTTTTGAAGCATAGTCTCACTGAGTTGTTAAGGGCATAGCTAAATTGCTTCAAATCTTTGATCCTCCTGTCCTAGTCTCCCAGAGAACTAGGATTTTTTTAAATTATTTTTTTATTTTGGTGGTACTGGGGATGGAACCCAGGGGCTTTCTACCTCCAGGCTGCACTCTCAGACCTATTTTACATTTTTAATTTGAAACAGAGTCTCTTAAGCCAGCTGAGGCTGGCTTCGAACCTGCGCGATCCTCCTGTCTCAGCCTCCCAAGCATGGGGATTACAAACGTGCCTCACCACGCCCAGCTTGCTAGAGGACTAGGCCTTCTACCTCCAGGCTATACTCCCAGACCTATTTTATATTTTATTTGGAAACAGGGTCTCACTAAGTTGCTGAAAGCCTCACTAAATAGCTGAGGCTGGCTTCGAACCCGTGCGATCCCCTTCTCTCAGCCTCCTAAGCGCTGGGATTACAAGCCTGCACCCACCAAGCCCGGCTTATTCTATATTTTGAAACAGGGTCTCACCGAGTTACAAAGGGCCTCACTAAGTAGCTGAGGCTGTCTTTGACCGCTATTCTCCTGTCTTAGTCTCCTAAATGCTGGGATTACAAGCGTGTGCCACCACGCCTGGCTCTTTATTTTTATTTTATTTTTCTTTCTTTTATATTATTATTATTATTTTTTTGTACTGGGGTTTGAACCCAGGGCCATTCTACCTCTGAATTACACCCTCAACACTTTTTTGTTGTTGTTGTGAAACAGGGTCTTGCAAGTTGCTGAGGTTGTCCTTGAACTTGCAATCCTCTTGTCTGGTCTCCCAAGTAAGTACTGGGGAAATATCATGAGAGTGTAGATGGAGGTAGGACACCTTCTTTCCTGTCACTTCTTTTCCCTCATGGTGGTTTTGTTTATTTGTTTGTTTGTTTTGCTGTATGGGGGATTAAACCCAGAGGCATTCTATCTCCAAGCTACACCCCTAGTCCGATTTGTTTCTTTTTTTCTTTTTCTTTTTGGATCTGGGGATGGAACCCAGGGGCATTTGACCTCCGAGCTACACCCCCTGCCCTGTTTTTTATTCTTTATTTTGAAACCAGGTCTCATTGAGTTGCAGAGGGCCTCACTAAGTAGCTGAGGCTGTCTGCTAACCCATCCTCCGGTCTCCGCCTCCCGAATGAGATTACAAGCGTGCGCCACCACACCCGGCTTTGTTTGTTTCTTATTTGGAAACAGGGTCTCACTATATTGCTGAGAGCCTCACTAAGTGGCCGAGGCTGGCTTTGAACCTGTGATCCTCCTGTCTCAGCCTCTCAAGTACAAATGTGTGCCACCACTCCCGGCTTGTGGTAGGTTTTCACAGCTGT
The DNA here is from genome assembly GCF_963383645.1 of Muscardinus avellanarius. Taxonomy (NCBI): domain Eukaryota; kingdom Metazoa; phylum Chordata; class Mammalia; order Rodentia; family Gliridae; genus Muscardinus; species Muscardinus avellanarius. Next base: position 33,305,606 of record NC_137802.1, read on the forward strand.
GCACATGAGGCTGTTGTCCTGGGCCGAGCATGGCCAGCTCATAGGCCAGTACGTTCTGGCCATAGCCAGAGGCCTGGAGAAAGCCCTGACCAGGCAGGGGAGAGGTTGGAATGAAAGGAGAACAGAGGAGGGGGAAGGAAAGAGTCAAGTCGAGGAGAGAGGAGGGGGAGGAAGAAAGAAGCAGAAGCCAGGGAAGGCCTTTCCCAACCTGTCCCTCTTCACTCCCATACAGACCTCTGCCTCTGCTGAACTCCCCCACTCCCCATTGCAGGCATGGGTGACAGCCTGCCCAGGTTAGTGACCTCCACTAATTACCAGTGGCCGATGCAGGGGAATTTCTCCAAATAGTCCATGGCTCCAGCAGATGCATCATGGGCACTCCACAACTCCCCCTAGTTCTGAGTCCAGTGTGCAGGGCCCTAGGGAGGGCTCAGTGAATCCTGTATAAAGGAATGCAGGAGAAAAGAGGCAAGGAGATGTCACCCTCAAGTGGCGACCAGGTGGCCCCCGCCCCACCCTCTCCCTCTGCTGCCCTCCTGACTGCCCAGGCCAGGGCTGCGCTGTAACTCCTGTAAAATATATGGAATTATCTATTACAATACTTCAATATTTATTACATTGATTTCACTTTAAATGCTTTGTAAATCATAGCAAAAAATAATGGCCTTCCAACAGAGAGTAATATACCGTAATCAACTGGAAGAAAGTCGGCATTGTAATTTAAAATAAAAAAAAATCCTTATGTGAGTCTCTCCTTTAAATTAAGAGACAGGACGTGATTCAAATAATAAGACCCAAGTGAGGCTGGATTTTCTTGGCAAATTAGTAGAGGTTTTAACTGGAACTGAAAAGGTGTTAAGGTGGAACACTGACCTTATTAGACCTTAATTATTTTCTGTTGTTACATTCCCGGAGCCAAGGGTTTCTCCACTCACCCCCTCCCTCAAAGTGGCTATGTTAAGCCTCATCTCAAAAACTTTGGCTTTAGAGAGAGATCACTTCTCAAGAGGCATTAGTGGGATAAAAAGCAGATACATGTCAGTGTCCCCGTTCCTCCAACCTGGAGTTTCCTGGACACCCAGCATTCCTGGCTTGGAGGCGATGCTCTTGTCCTTGAAAGCTCCGGATCCACCCCACTCACTGGCCCTGGCTTCTTTAAGTTTTTATAGTCAGCCTCAGTGGCAGCCTGAGTCTCTGGACCTACCCTGTGCCCAAGCCGGGGGAACCCCCACTGTGTGGCCCAGGGAGGACGGTGGTACAGGCATGCACATGCGAATCTCCTGGCGGGGTAACCAGGAGGCAGCACTCTCCGTATTCACTGCGACCTTCCTGCAGTACCTTCTATGGATGACATTGTCTGACTATCAGTCCCAAAGCCAGGCTCATCCCAGATGCCCAAGAATGTGGAACAAGCACCCCTCCCTAAGTGGAAATAATGCAAGGAAATGTCCTAGCACCGTGCCTGGCATCTAACAGTCAGAGTTTTATTTTTTCCTGAAAGGAAGGAGAATTAGGAGAAGGTCTTTCCCACTTGTTCCCAAACCACTCCCAACTTGCCCCACTGGCCCTGGGATGGAAGAAAGACATACTGAGTCCCAAGAGGTCCACTGCAGATATCCATTCCACAGCTAAACACCGCCGTCCCCAACACAACCCAGCCGAGCGTTGGTTTGTGGCACTGGGGATGGAAGCCAGGGACATTCTACCTCTGAGCTATACCTCCAGCCCTGTTTTATTATATTTTGAAATAGGACCTCACTAAGGTCCTATTTCTAAGGGTGGCTGTAAACCCATAATCCTCCTGTCTCAGCCTGGCCTGAGCTCTTTTTATTAAATGCCATAAGCTCCATTTCCCCTGCTGGCTGCCAAATTTAGATTTGATGAGTGAAAAAAGACCATTAGCTGAGACCTAAACTCTTGAGGACCATGTCTGGTGGTCCCCAGAGACTGGTCACCATTCTCCTCCAGGGAAAGGTTGAGGTCAGGGTAGAGAATTGGTGGGAAAGGGCTAAGGATAGGTGGGACTCAGGGACCTAGAAAGTCATCAAAGGCTGGAGGGGCCCCTGGAGGAGAGAGGAAGCCAGGTGTCAGGGCATAAATTGTAAAAGCAGGTCCAGTAGGTCACAATGATGTCCCCTCATTCCAGAATATCTAATCCAAAAAGATGTTAGAGGCCATCTTAGCAGACTCCCTTGGTTTATAGAAGGGGTCACTGAGACAATTCGAAGTAATCTAACACCCTCCCTGAGGGTCCCGGGCAGGGAGCGGCCTTGAGATGGTGGGGGTGGGCTCTGCGGCCTCTGACCTGGGGCAGCCTGGCTGCGCTGGAGGCTTCCCGGAGCCTTGATGCGCAAAGGTCCACCTTGACTATTGCAAGGGTGGATCAATCTTTGAGTTTAATCTCCAATACCAAAAAACAAAACCGGAAAACAAATGTCAACTTTAATGAAAAGTCTGGAGGAGCAAGAGTGAGTTAGGATTAAACAAGTTATAGGGTGCTCTATCTACATCAGTTTCTCTGCGGGTTTTAGGGGTGAGACTTTGGGGGACACTTTCTTATCAATGGCAGCCCCTTCTTGCTGTTTCTTTCTCCAGGTTACCATGACAGTGGTTTAGGCCTCAGATTATTAGTTAAATTAAGAAGAAATAAACTTGGGAAATGAAGTAAGATATCCATAGACATACATACAGATTATATAAAAATTGTGTCAGAAGCACACCTAGTAATCGGGAGGCTGAGAAAAGAGGATCTCAGGTTCGCAGCCAGCTTCAGCTACTTAGTGAGGCCCTTCACAACTTAGAGAGCCCTGTTTCAAAATAAAAAATAAAACAGGGCTGGAGAATATAGTTCAGAGGTAGAATGCCCCTTGGCTGGATTCCCAGTAACACACACACACACACACACACACACACACACACACACACATCAAAGACACGAATATTGTCACATTCCTTGGTAGACCCTTTGGCACAGCCTTATAGAAGAGAACACTGTATGATATTCTCTCTCTCTCTCTCTCTCTCTCTCTCTCTCTCTCTCTTCAGTGCTGGGGATCAAACTCAGGGCCTCCTGCATGCTAGGCAAGGGTTCTACCACTGAGCTTTAAAAACTTAAAAAAAAAAATCCCTAAAGGAGCATAGGAGATGTCTGATGGGGTGGCTCTGTTCTACGTAGCTCGTGTCCGATGGGGAGCCAATTTTTAACTCAGTTTGTTTTTACTGAGCACCTACTATGTGGTGCTGCACCTTGGGTTAAGCCCTGGCAGGTCCAGAGATGCCCAAGGGATAGTGCCTGGCTCTCAAAAGGGAGACACCTTCCTCCAGGCAGTCAGCATGCCCAGGGGCTTGCTTAGCTCAACTGGGCTCCTCTGCCTCTCATTTCTGGTGCAGAGAAAGTCAGCATCTTGCTCCAGGAGGTCAGCCAGGGGCTTTCTTCCTCTCTGCTCCCATTCCATCCCCGTCCTCCCCCTCCGACTCCCTTGGCTGAGGAAAAGGTACAAGAGGGAATCTGGAGAGAAATTCTGTGCTGTTTGTTTTGGGTTCAATGGAATCTCATTTACACGTGTTAATTGCAACTAATTGGCACTAATTGGATGAACAGGAAACCCTCTGGGAGCACTCATACCTTTAATTTGTAGTAAATATCATTAATTAACATATGCTAATTAGAGCCAATTAACATTGATTAAGGGTTGCCAGCCACTTGGAAGTACAACTCTGTGTCCTCCTCCCTTGGTTGTCTGAAGTCGGCACAAAATATGATACACGCAGTCTTGGAGGAAGGACCACTCCTTGGCAGCATCTTGAGTGGAGGTTACCATGACCTATGCCCACCTGGGTCCCTAGAGGATGGCACCTTGCCCTCCCCACCACTACCCAGGGCAAGGTGTCTGGAGGGGAGGACCCCGCAGGAGGAGCACTGCTCAGAGAGCTGAGGGAGCAGACAGGAGGCTCTGGGTGCCCAGATGTTCTGTGCTTGCCCGGCTCCTGGATGGCAGATAGAGCCTGGGTGGGTTGACAGCACCCACAGCGCACCCCCCCAGACCTGAGGGTGAGAGACCCATCGACCCTGTCCCATCTGTCTCACTGCATGTGTGTGTGTATACACCAGATTCCCTCCATCTGACACAGACGTGAAAGGGGAAACCTCCAGCTCTCCACCGGACACGAGCTGCGTAGGATAGAACCACCCATCAGACATCTCCAATACTCCTTTAGGGATTTTTTTTTAAGTTTATTCAAACTTCTGAGAGTATCAGATTTGGGGGGAAAGAAATCAGGGCTGGGAATGTAACTCAGTGGTAGAGCTCTTGCCTAGCAGAGCAGGAGCAAGGTCCTGAGTTCCTTCCAACTGAAGGAAAAAAAAATCATTTGTCTGGAAGCCAGGAGGCTTTTAGGGCTACTTTTAGTTCTGTTACTAACTAGCTATGGGACCCTTGGGATTCATTTAAAAATATATAAATTGTTTTGCTTTAGTCCAATTATAAGGAAATAAATGTTTATTGCCGACCTCCACCCACGGCCTCCTCTGGTGGCTGGCTCCCAGGGCTCCGGGCCAGGCTTCCATCTCTGTGCAGGCACTCTCCTGTCCTGCCTGCTTCCTCTGCATCAGAGGCAGCAAGTTCCCCGAAGGCAGGTTTAATCCGCCCTGTTCATTTCAGCCTTCACAGCCACCAAAGTGTTGCATAAATGAACAAATAAACACATAAAAATAAAAACCATGTGCAATTTCTACCACTGCAGATAAAAACATTTAGTATGTGTGTGTGTGTGCATCTATATAGTACATACACATTTATACAAAAAAGACATGTTACACATAAAATGCACACATATAGCTGGCTGAAAGGCTGAGTGTTATTTGGCTTAAATAATTTTAAAAGTAGCTATGTGTGATGGTGTATTCCTGTAACCCTGGTACTTGGGAAGCTGAGACAGGAGGATCACAGGTTCAAGGCCAGCCGCAGCAACATAGTGGGGCTTTCAGCAATCTAGTGAGATTTTGTTTCCAAATGAAACATAAAATAGGAATAGGGGAATCCCCAGCAACACACACACACACACACACACACACACACACACACACACACACACGTGCCACAAACTTCAAAAATGGAAAACAACAATACAATAGTCAGATCTGGCAGCCATGCCTATAATCTCAGCTACTCAGGGGACTGAGGAAGGAGGATTGAAAGTAGCCTCAGACACTCAGTGAGACTCTGGCTAAAAAAAAAAAAAAAAAAAGTGTGTGTGTGCTGGAGATGTAGCTCAGTGATAAAGTACTTGCCTAGTATGTTTAGGGCCTGGGTTGCCGGGCCTGGTGGAGCACGTTTGTAATCCCAGCATTTGGGAGGCTGAGACTGGAGGATTGAGGTTCACTGACAGGCCTCAGCTAGCTACTTAGGGAGGCCCTTTGCAACTCAGTGAGACCCTGTTCAAAATAAAGAATAAAAAATAGGGCAGGGGATATAGCTCAGAGGCAAATGCCTCTGGGTTCTAGCCCCAGACCCGCAAAAAAAAAAAGGGGGCCTGGGTTCAATCCTTAGCACCACCAAAAGACCAAAGACAAAAAATCTCCCCAAATCCCCAGAAAACAACAAAATAAACCCCACTTATGACTTTAATTATTTAGATTTGTTAAACACATTAAATTTTGTTTAAAAAAATTTATGTGTGTAGTATTGAGCATTGAACCCAAGGGGGTTCAGCTTCTGGGCTACACCATAACCTTTTTTAAATTTTGAAACAAGGTCTGGCTAAATTACTGAGCCTGGCCTCAAACCTGCAATTCTCCTGTCTCAGTTTCCAAAGTATTGAGATTATAGGTGTGTGCCACCATGGCTCAGCTTTGTAAATTTTGAATACTAAAATTTCGTGTTCCTGTTTCAGTCCCTCTGATGAAGGTGGCAGGGATTCAAAAATTAAAATTTTGCGCCAGGCGTGGTGGCGCACACTTGTAATCCCAGCGTTTGGGAGGCTGAGACAGGAGGATTGCACAGGTTCGAAGCCAGCCTCAGCTACTGAGTGAAGCTCTCAGCAACTGAGTAAGACCCTGTTTCCAAATAAAATATAAAATAGGTCTGGGAATATAGCCTGGAGGTAGAAAAGCCCCTGGGTTTCACCCCCAGTACCACGCACACACACACACACACACAACACTAAAATTTTGCTATTAGAAATTAACAAGACAAAGCCGGGTGTAGTGGCGCACGCTTGTAATCCCAGCATTTGAGAGGCTGAGACTGGAGGATCGCAGTTCGCGGACAGCCTCAGCTACTTAGTGAGGCCCTCTGCAACCCAGTGAGACCCGGTTTCAAAATAAAGAATAAAAAATAGGGCAGGGGGTGTAGCTCGGAGGTTGAATGCCCCTGGGTTCCATCCCTAGACCCGCAAAAAAAAAAAAAGAAAGAAAGAAAGAAAGAAAGAAAGAAATTAACAAGACAACATATATAAAAGAAGATTAAATAATTAAGTGTGCAAATGACATTTTTGTAAGCTTACGGCATGTATACTTCTGAGGTTTTATTTATTTATTTATTTATTTATTTATTTATTTATTTATTTATTTATTTTGGTGGTACTGGGGTTCCTGGAAGCCCTTCTACCTCCGGGCTACACTCCCAGACCTATTTTTTACATTTTCATTTTGGAAACAGGGTCTCCTAAACCAGCGCGCGCGGCTGGCTTCGAACCTGCGTGATCCTCCTGTCTCTGCCTCCCAAGTGCGGGGATTACAAGCGTGTGCCACCACGCCCGGCGTACTTCTGAGGTTTTAAAGCTTAATAGATACTAAGCATTTTGGAGCATTCTGTGCATACACTGGTGCTTCCTCTTGCACAGACAGGCCTGGTACACGCTTCCTCGGGGTTGCATGTGTTCCAGAACACTATGCACTGCAATGTGTTTAACCTGGTTGTCGAACATTTAGGTTGCTTCTGATTTATTGCCGGAACAAATAACACTGGGATGGACATTCTCGCACTTAAGCCCTTGCACATAGCTCGGACCATTTCCTTAGAAGTAATTCCTGAAAGGAGAGTTGTTGCGGAGTGCCCACTGAAAAGCTTTTGGTGGATGTGGCCAACTTGCCCTCCGGACAGGCTGCACTCCTGTACCGTTCCCCTTGCGGTGGGTGAGAGCGCGGGCCCTTTGTTGCTGTCAACGCTGGGCACCGTCCTCTCTTTCAGCCCCTGGGTAAGTCACTGCATGGATTTTCTGTTCTGTGGGACGGAGCCAGTAATGCCGGCACTCCTGAGCTCTCCAGGCCTCTTGCGTGGGAGACCATGGGTCATTCTATAAGCCATGGATGGGGATATTTGTCCTCTAGGTGACCCTAAAAGAGAGAGCTTTATAGTACTCTTAGTTGAGCCGCTGGTTCTAATGGAGAGAGATGGGACCTGAGTGGGACAGAGACGGGGGGGCGGGGAAGCTGACCCCCAGGGAAGCTCTGTGGGGGAATCCTCACTTATCTGACTCAGAGAGAGAGGGCTGCCCTGGAGATGTTTGGGGTTTTGGAAAATACAAACTGCCAGGCTGAAACTGTTCCTCTGAGGAGCCTATGCAGTGGGCCAAGACTACCTTCTCCTCCTCCTCCCCTTCCTTCTTTTTATTTTGAAACAGGGTCTTCCTAAATTGCTGAGGTTGGCCTTTAACTTGTGATTCTCCTGTCTCAGACTCCCAAGTACTGGATTTCAAATGTGGATCACCACATCCAGCTCCAGCTCCCCCCCTTTTCTTTTCTTTTTCTTTTTCTTTTCTTTTTCTTTTTGCGGTACTGGGGATGGAACCCGGGGACATCCTACCTCCAAGCTACAGCCCCAGCCCTATTTTTTTTTTTAATTCTTTATTTTGAAACAGGGTCTCACTGAGTTGCAAATGGCCCAAGTAGCTGAGGCTGTCCGCGAACCATGATCCCCCTGTCTCAGCCTCCCAAATGCTGGGATTACAAGTGTGCGCCACCACGCCCAGCTCCAGGCCCTCTTCTAAACTCTCTCCATGCATCCATTCCCTGCAGCTTCCTCACCCCAGTGCTGGAGAATCCCCATTTCACAGATGGGGACACTGAGATGCAGACAGGTTAGTGACCGTGCCTCAGCTCCCACAGCCAAGTGCCAGGTATGTGCTTGAATTTCCAAGCTCACTTTGTACACTACAGACTGCTGCCTCCCTTCCAGCCTCCTTTGGCTTGGGGAACAGCTCCGGAGGTGGAATGGCGGGGGTCCCTGATTCCCCATTCACAACTCCTTCCTCATGGAAATCTGAGGTCCAAAGGGGAGCTGCTGGTGAGGTTCACAGCAGCTTAATTACTAAAGTGATTTTAATTTGTTTTTGTTAATTGAAATCTCATTAAGCAAGTAATTTACTCCAAAGCAGCTCAGGAGTGCACGGTTCTCGGGGTGAGAAGGCGAAAGGGGCCTTTAGAACTCGCCTGGTCTGGGGATGACGCTGCTCACTGGATCCCACAGCCTGCATGCCTCAGAGTGTGTGTGCAGGGCGCTGCCCACGGGACGGTGCTCCTGGGGGCCAGGGGGCCTTTCCTCCTTCGTGGTCCCTTGTCTGTCAACCTGGGGCCCTGGACCCTGCCTGCCTTTCCCTGTTCCTGGAGCATGAGGAGAAGAAGAAGGAGGAGGAGGAGGAGGAGGAGGAGGAGGAGGAGGAGGAGGAGGAGGGAGACCTGAGCTGTCCCTCTGCAGAGCATGTGTGCACCCAGGTGTGGGGCTTGGAGTGCACCTGCGTGTGTACACACACACCATTTTATATTTATTCACCTTCACACCAAATGCTATTCCAGGCACTGGAAATGCCGGGGAGCAGCAAGGTGTTCATTCCTATAAAAAGGTCCTTTCCCCACCTTGCCTCGGGCACAGGGACAGTTTCTGAACTGCTTCTCCATCCATCTCACCCTGTGCAAGTGCCGCCTGGACTGCAAGCTATCAGCCCAGGCTTCTTTCTGGGTCCTTCTGGGATGCTGCCTTCCCTCTGGCCGGCCGGGTTTCTACTGAGTTCTGTTAGGCCCTCTCTTTGGACTCTGCCATGTGGCAGAGGAAGGTGCTTCCCTGGCTTGCTGGACTGAAGCTCCTGGATGCAGAGATCTTGTCTAATTTCTCCACACCAGGATGCAGAAGATGGGGATTCTCCCAACCCCTGCATCTCAGGCACAGTAATACATAGCTGTAATTTTAACTACTCGGGAGGCTGAAGCAGAAGGATCATGACTTTAAGGCTAGCCTAGATAATTTAGCAAGAACTTGTCTCAAAATAAAATAAAAATGGCTTTTGATATACTTCAGTGGTAGAGAATCCCTGAGTTCCATCTTCAGTATTGCAGGGAAAAAAATTGTGGTAGCTGGCATGGTGGCGCACGCTTGTAATCCCCGCGCTTGGGAGGCTGAGACAGGAGGATCGCACAGGTTCGAAGCCAGCCTCGGCTACTTAGTGAGGCTCTCAGCAACTTAGTGAGACCCTGTTTCCAAATAAAGTATAAAATAGGTCTGGGAGTATAGCCCGGAGGTAGAAAAGCCTCTGGGTTCCACCCCCAGTACCACACACACAAAAAAAATTGTGGTAAACTAGGCATGGTGGTGCATGTCTGTAATCCCAGTTCTTGGAAGGCTGAGACAGAAGGATCCCAGGTTCGAGGCCAGTCTCAGCAACTTAGCAAGATCCTGTTTCAGAATAAAAGATAAGCTGGGCGTGGTGGCGTACGCTTGTAATCCCAACATTTGGGAGGCTGAGACAGGAGGATCGCGGTTCGCAGCCAGCCTCGGCTACTTAGTGAGGCCCTTTGCAACTCAATGAGACCCCGTTTCAAAATAAATAATAAAAAATAGGGGTGGAGGTGTAGCTTGGAGGTAGAATGCCCCTGGGTTCCCTCCCCAGTACCTCAAAAAACAAACAAACAAACAAAAAAACCGGCTGGGGGTGTAGCTTAGTGGAAGGATGCCTCTGGGATCAATCCTCAGGACAAAAAAATAATTGTGGTAAAATGTACACTTACTATTTATACCCTTATTTTTCTTTGAACTGGGGATCTAACCCAGGTGTACTCTACCACTGAGCTATACCCCCACTCCCTTTTTTTTGTTGTACCCAGGGGCATTCTACTTTTGAGCTATGCTCTCAGCCCTATTTTATTTTTTGTTTTGAAATAGGATCTAAGTTGTTGAGGGCCTTGCTAAGTTGATGAGTCTGGCCTTGAACATTCGATCCTCTGATCCTCCTGTCTCAGCCTCGAAAGTACTCAGATCATGAGCACGTGTCACACCCCCTCCCATCCCTTTTTGTTTGTTTGTTTGTTTTGCTTTCTCTTGACATAGGGTCTCACTAAATTGCCCAGGCTGGCCTCTAATTTGTTATTCTTCTGTCCCAGCCTCCTAATTAGTTTGGATTACAGGTGTGCACCACTGTGCCTGGCTGAAACAGCACTTTGTAAGGGAGGTCTTGCTGGATGTGGTAGCACACAATTGTAATCCTAGTACTTGGTCATCTTGGGAAATTTAGCAAGACCCTCAACAACTTAGTGAGATCCTATTTCAAAAAATTTAAAAAGGGTTGCAGTCAGAGATAGAATGCCCTAAGGTTCAATCCCTACTACTACTACTACTACTACTACTACTACTACTACTACTATTGATAATAATAATAATGCTGGGCATGGTGCACACACTTACAATCCCAGTACTTGGGAGGTTGAGACCAGAGGATTGCAGGTTCATGGCCAGCCTCAGCTACTTAGTGAGACCGTTTCAAAATAAATAATAAAAAATAGAGCTGGAGCCAGGCGTGGTGGTGCACGCACGTAACCCCAGCATTCGGGAGGCTAAGACAGGAAGATTGCGGTTCGCAGACAGCCTCAGCTACTTGGTGAGGCCCTTCACAACTCAGTGAGACCCTGTTTCCAAAATAAAAAGACTAGCTGGGTGTGGTGGCAAACGTTTGTAATCCCAGCGCTTGGGAGGCTGAGACAGGAGGATTGCACAGGTTCGAAGCCAGCCTCAGCTACTTAGTGAGAGACCCTGTTTCCAAATTAAATATAAGATATGTCTGGGAGTATAGCCTGGAGGTAGAAAGCCTCTGGGTTCCACCCCCAGTACCACACACACACACACACACAAAAGATGAAAAAATAGGGCTGGGGGTGTAGCTTGGAGGTACAATGACCCTAGGTTCCATCCCCAGTATCCCCCTAAAAAATAATAATAACAATAAAACATAAAGGAGGTCTTTTCTGAGCCCTGGACTCTATCAGTATACCTGCTACCTGTTCCTGGGCTCCCCGTCATCCCACACATTATAATTCTTTGCCCTCTTTTTTCTTCCCTAGCTTTAAATAAGCTCCAAGAGGGCAGGGTGGCTTGGCTTCTGCGTGCTGGGGCCCCGGTTTCACCCAGGGTGCTCTCCCGGGGTGTTTTATAACATGGGGTCCCGGCAGGCACCTGGGATGGCCAACTCCTGATTGAATGGATTGTACAGGCTTCTTTTAGCGTTCCTGGGCTTACTTGTTTGGTGCCTATAGAATCTTCCTCCCCACTCTCCCAGCCACCAAGTAACCCTGCACGGGTGTTCAGCTTCCCTGGGTAGGGTGGGGATTTGAAACCAGTGCAAGTGACAACCTGCTTCCGGACACGTGGCAGGGACTGGGCGCACATTTGTTGCAAGGGTGACTGAGAGTGGGTGGAGCCCGGTCTTCTGAGACTGAGTATGCACGTGTGGCTGGGAGATTTGCGTGCTGCTCTGGAGGCCTGTGGTGCCAGCAGAGGACTCTGGGCCTCTGGAGCACAGTCTGGAGCACAGTCTGCAGCACCGGGTATTTCCCATCTCCCCTCGCGGCCCCGCAGCCTCTTGCCTTTGCCCCTGACTACGGCCACTTGGTAGTTTTCCAGGCCTGACATTTCCAGCATGCAGTGCCATATGTATTGCCACTCTCAGGTAATTATCACGTAAAATTAAGCTAGTCTTGTACATGAAACCAGCAATTAGCCAGGGATTGAAGGTCAGGCAGAGCTCGTTTATAGAGTCGCTAACAAAATGTTAAGTGGAAGTGTGTGTCAGATGGGCCAGGAGGCTGGATTAGCCAGGGTCGCAGCAGTGGGACTGGAGAGCGCGGAGACTCCCCGCTTCTCAGCCCCAGGCGCAGTGGGGAGGATCGGGTGATGCCTGGCTCACACTTCTCTCTCCTGGCTCTCAGTCTGGGGCTCAGCTTCAAAGGGAAGGTCGGTAAACCTGCCAAGGCCCCTGCACACTGGTGCTTTTCCCCAGTCATCCGGCCCCAAAGCCTGTATGTGAATTCTGCCTCCAGCTTGTTTCCCAGAACCCCAGCATTACACCGAAGCTCTCACATGTGCTTTGTTCCCTGAAGACAAGGGCAATCTTTTTTTCTTTCTTCTTTTCTTTTTCTTTTCTTTTCTTTTTTTTTTTAAACGCGAGAGGTTGCTAGCAGGTTTATTTACAGTAATTGTGTAAATCCAAAATTTCTACACTGCTCACACTAGGGCAAATGTGATATAAACCACAGAGAGTTTACACCCAAAGAAGACCACCCTCTCCTTGCACCAAGCACTCTGAAAATATCATCTCATCATCCAATTATAAAATCGTTCAGTTACTGCCCACACTTGGGGCACGGAAACACAGAGGTCAGCGGAGGCAGCCCCAGCCCCTTACCACAGCAGGAATGACCTGGACCAACTACACTGGCTGGGGACCCACCCCTGTGGGGTGCCCGCTGTTGCCTCTCCCTGCTGCGGCCTCTCCCTGTGGTGCTGAGAGGCTCGATGCCAGACAAGGACAATCTCGCAAGACTCAGAGACTTTACATATGCCATTCCTTCTCTCCTGACGCCTTTATTAGCAACACAGACATTTTCTATTTCTCTTCTAAAAATCCTAGCCAGGCCGAATGTTGTAGCACAGGCCTGTAGCCTGTAATTCCAGTACTTGGGAGACAGGAGAATCGCAGATTCAAGGACAGCCTCAGCAACTTAGAGAGGGCCTGTTTTACAATAAAAAAATAAAATGGGGCAAGGGGACACTACTAGGTTCGATCACCAGAAACCCCTCCCGTTCCCCCAAATAGTCCCAGCCAGATATGGTGGGACTATCTAAAATCCTAGGGACTGGGAAGGCTGAGGCAGGAGGATCACAAGTTTAAGGCCAACCTCTGAAACTTAGTGGGACTCTGTCTTAAAATAAGGATAAAGCAGCCGGGCGTGGTGGCGCACGCTTGTAATCCCAGCATTTAGGAGACTGAGACCGGAGGATCGCGGTTCACGGACAGCTTCAGCTACTTAGTGAGGCCCTTTACAACTCATTGAGACCTGGTTTCAAAATAAAGAATAAAAAATAGGGGGGGGGGTAGCTCGGAGGTCAAATGCCCCTGGGTTCCATCCCCAGACCCACACACACAAAATATAAGAATAAAGCCAGGCATGTTGGCACATGCTTGTAATCCCAGTATGCAGGAGGCTGAGACAAGAGGATCAGAGGTTTGAGGCCAGCCTCGGCAACTTAGTAAGGACCTCAGTAATTTGGTGATACCCTATTTCAAAATAATAAAATTTTATGCCAGGCATGGTGGTATACGCTTGTAATCCTCGCGCTTGGGAGGCAGAGACAGGAAGATCGCAAGGTTGGAAGCCAGCCTCACTGGCTTAAGAGACCCTGTTTCCAAATAAAAATATAAAATGGGTCTGGGAGTGTAGCCCGGAGTTAGAAGGGTTCCATCCCCAATACCACACACACAAAATAAATAAATAAAATAAAATTTTATAAGAAGGGCTAGGAGTGTAGCTCAGAGGGAGAAGACCTCTGTGTTTCAACCTAGCACTAAAATAAAATAGGCTGAGGGTATAGCTTAGTAGTAGGGTGCTCCAGGGTCCAATCCCCAACCCCCGGTTCCGTGAAGAGACCTCTGGACTCGGAGTTTGCGGACCTGGGTTTCTGTTCTATATAGTTGTGTAGCTTTCGGTGAATCATTCGACCTCTGTGGTCCTTATTTATTTAAAATCAGGTCTTATGTATTGAAGTGCCTGCGACAAAGTAGGTGTTCAAATTGGGAATGGTGGCACATGCATATAATTCCAGTACTTGGGAGGCTGAGATGGGAGGATTGCAGGTTCAAGACCAGCCTGGACAACTTAGTGAGATCTCTGAAAACGTACTGAGATCCTGTCTCAAAATAAAAAATTAAAAGGGATGGAAGTATAGCTCGGAGGTGGAACATCCCTGGGTTCAATCCCCAGTACCTTCCCAAAGTAATACATACATACATACAGTGTAATGAAATGCAGCTGGATATTTGCTTGTATAAGCAGAAAATGCTTCTGGAAGGAAACTCTCAAACTGGCCACTGTGCTGGCTTTTAGACAGATGGACTGCTGGGGGCCTGGGGCATGGGCTGGGGGTAGCTTTACTCTTCAGCCTATTGTCTCATATTCTGTTTGAATTTTATTTATTTATTTATTTATTTATTTATTTATTTATTTGTGGTACTTGGATGGAACCCAGGGGCTTTTCTACCTCCAGGCTATACTCCCAGACCTATTTTATACCTCCGGGCTATACTCCCAGACCTTTTTTAAATTTTATTTGGAAACAGGTTCTCACTAAGTTGCTGAGAGCCTCACTGAGTAGCTGAGGCTGGCTTCGAACCCGTGTGATCCTCCTGTCTCAGCCTCCCAAGCGCGGGGATTACAAGCGTGTGCCACCACGCCCGCCATATTTGTTTATTTGAAAGGGCATATATTCACATGTTCTAAAATTCAAACAGGCCGGGCGTGGTGGCGCCCGCTAATAATTCTAGAGCTTGGGAGGCTGAAAATATAAAAAAATAGCTCTGGGAGTATAGCCCAGAGGTAGAAAGCCTCTGGGTTCTACCCCAATACCACCAAAAAAAAAAAAAAAAGTAATCCTTCACCGGGGAAGGTGATGCATGCTTGCAATTCCAGTGGTTGGGAGGCTGGGACAGGAGGATTGTGCAGGTTAGAAGCCAGCCTCAGCTACTTCATAAAGCTCTTAGCAACTTAGTGAGACCCTGTTTCCAAATAAAATATAAAATAGATTTGGGAGTGTACCCCAGGGGTAGAAAGCCCTTGGATTCCATCTCCAGTACCAAAAAAAAAAAAGTAACCCTTCAAGCCAGGCTTGGTGACCCATGCCTATAATCTTAGTACTTGGAAGGCTGAGACAGGAGGATCACAGATTCACAGCCAGCTTCGGCAACATATAGAGACCCTCCACAACTCAGTGAGACCCTGTTTTCAAATAAAATATGAAATAGGGCTGCACGTAAAAATAGGTCTGAGGGTATAGCTCAGAGGTGGAATGCCCTGTGTTCAAATCCCAAGGCCACATACACACAAAAAGTATCTCTCCATTTTTTTGTTTTGTTTGTTTTCTGGTACTGGAAATTGAACCCAGGCAGCTCTACTACTAAGCTATACCCCCAGCCCTTTTTACTTTTTATTTTTAGAAGGAGTCTTGCTAAGTTGCCCGGTCCTCAAGCCTGCGGTCACCCTGCCTCAGCCTTGCAAGTCCCTGGGATCGCGGGCATGCACCACCGTGCCTGGAACCTTTCACTTTTTATCTGCATTTTTCTATAGGTTTAATCTTGTATCAGGCTATTTCCGTGTGAGAAAACTATCCGTTTCAGCCATTAGGAGGATGTCAGGGCCCAGTATAATTCCTGGTTAGACTATCTTCAGAGCACATAGTAGGCACTCAAGAAATGCTGAGAGAAGGGACCTACATAAATCTAGGCCGGGGTGGGGAAATAAGTAATCGGGGCCTTGCAGGGTCTGGGCTGTCGCCATCGGGCTCATCCTCACTGGGGCAAAGCCTTCCTCACAGCTCCGTGCACACGGCCTTGGGCTGGGCCTTCTGTGCCGGGCTCAGTGCAGACCCTGGCAACCCACCCGCACCCACCAGCCCGGCCGCAGAAGAGGGGTCCAGACGTGACCAGCCGGTGAGGCAGCCACATTCCAGACGCAGAGGCGCGCCTGGGGAGTCACGTGTCCGGCTTGCGGGCCCACCTGCATGTACTCAAGCTTTACCCCTGGGCCACCTGGGGTTCTCAACCTCACCCTCCTTGCTCGACTGTGTTCAGTGACGTTGCCGAGTGCCTCATCTGTACAACGGGACGCAAGACCTGCCTTTCGCGCTGTTGCTACGACTGGAGGGTGTCTGGGGACCGCCTGGCCGAGGGCTGGCACCTGGCAGGTTATCAGAGGTGGGTTCTCCTGGAAGCCAGGGCTGCCAAACCACACATATGTAGTAAGCCACATCAGCCTGAGCTCAACCTAGAAAGCAGATGTGTTGCCAAAAAACACATATGCCAAGCAGCACTTCCCCGCAAAGCCAGATTTTGTTTTGGCTCAATCTTTATTTAGGGTTTTCTTTTACCAGTTGATGCTCTGTTGGTGGGAGCACCGGGTCCAACCAGAGTGTGGTAGGCATGGTGGCTTGGTGTTGGCAAGTGCAAAGAAAAGAAAAAAAGAGCCGGGCGTGGTGGCACGCGCTTGTAATCCCCGCGCTTGGGAGGCGGAGACAGGAGGATCGCGCAGGTTCGAAGCCAGCTGTGCTGTTTCCAAATGAAAATATGAAAAATAGGTGTCTGGGAGTGTAGCCCGGAGGTAGAAGGGTTTCCAGAAACCCCAGTACCATCAAAAACAAAAACAATAACAAAACAAAACAACCCCACAAACAAACAAACAAACAAACAAAAAATAAATAAGAAACTTAGACTTAAAAGAAGCCAGGCACATGCCTATAATCCCAGTACTTGGGAGGCTGAGACAGGAGGATCACAGGTGTGATGCCAACCTTTACAATTTATTGAGACTTTCAGCAGCTTAGCAAGATCTTGTTTCAAAATAAAAATATAAAAAGGGCTAGGGTTGGAGCTCAGAGATAGAATTCCTCTGGATTCAATCCCTAGTATAAAAAGAAAGAAAGAAAGAAAGAAAGAAAGAAAGAAAGAAAGAAAGAAAGAAAGAAAGCAAGCCAGGTGTGGTGGCGCACGCTTGTAATTCCCAGCATTCGGGAGGCTAAGACCGGAGGATTGTGGTTCGCCGACAGCCTCAGCTACTTAGTGAGGCCCTTTGCAACTCAGTGAGACCCTGTTTCAAAATAAAGAATAAAAAATAGGGCTTGGGGGTGTAGCTCAGAGGTTGAATGCCCCTGGGTTCCATCCTCAGTACCACAAAAAGAAATAAACAAAAAGAAACAAACAACAAAAACAACTTTGACCCTCTCCTGGGTCTAAATCCTCTCTGTGCCATCTCAGCTTATTACCAAGGGCAGCCTGCTCATCCTTTCTCCGCCTCAGTTTCTCGCCTATAAAATGAGGTTTAAGCCAGGCATGGTGGCGCATGCTTATAATCCCAGTACTTGGGAGGCTGAGATAGGAGGATCGCAGGCTCTAGGATAGCCTCAGCAACTTGTGAGGCCCTCTGCAACTTAGGGACACTCTGTTTCAAAATAAAGATAAAATAGGGCTGGGGGTGTAGTTCAGAGGCAGACTGCCCCTGGGTTCCATCCTCAGTACCACACACATACACACACAAAAACAAAAAAACAAAATGGGATTACAATATTAGCATCCCTGATTAGGACCACTGGGAGGATCCAATGAGTTAATACATGTCCAGGGCTTACAGAGCAGAGCATCCTGAAGGCGTAGATCAGCACTCTCCCCATCTTCCTTTAACTCCAGCATGTCAACCTCCCAGCACGGCCTCCTCACTCCTCCATCCCCAGCCTCTCCAGGGCATCCAGTGTTTGCCAGAGCCAGGCGGGAGCCAGCAGCACGCGCGCTGCTGGCAGGGAGGGAGAGCCAAAAGAGAGCAGAGGAGGTGGGGTCGCCGCTCCAAAGTGCTGCTTCTGTTTCCCTCGCTGCCCCCCAGCCACGCTCCCAGAGGCAGGAGGTTTAGGGGGCAGTAGGAGGTCTTCAAGGAACAGACAATCCCAGCCATTCCCTGGTGGGCTGGGGTCAGGCCCCTCCTCGCTCCATCTGCCCCTGCCGCAGCCTGTGCCATCCGCGCTGCCAGCTCAGCCCAGCCCAGCAGGCTGGGACCCCAGGCCATGCCAGCCCTGGCCCGGCTGGGGGTGGGGATGGGCCACAGTCCGGAGTCTCTGAACAGTTCTCCTGCTTTGTTTGATTTCCCCATATCTCTGCTTTCCCAGCCCTAGTCTTTCTTCACGCCGTGGCACTGTCTCCGTCCTGCGCCAGCCTCTCTGGTTGTCTCTGCCTCTCTGCCACCACCTGCCCAGGGTCTCCTGCCAGCTCTGGACACAGAGCATCAGGTCTGTCAGCCTCAGCTCCTGCACACACCCTGTCTGCCCCCAGGGCTGAAGACCATGACCCTCCCCTCCTGCTCCCCAGCCCCCGTCCCCTTTCCCCTCTTCTCACTGCCTCCCTTAGGCCTCCTTCCTGCCCAGGACAGCTTGCTTCCCTCTGGCCTTGGCTGGAGCCTCACAATGAGGCTGCCTCCCCCAGCCTGGGAGGTGGAGAATCACCATGACAACCGAGAAAGCCTCCCCCTCCTCTCCTGGCTTTATAGAAGGGGCTAGAGGTCTGGGGTAGAGTGGGGGAAGTAGAAACCCTCAGGGACCCAGGATGGTGAACAGGTGGACAGATGGGAGTGGCCGTTGAGACATTTGAAAGAGACAGGCCCATGTGTGGGACCAGAGCTCCATAGGAGTGGGGTCCAGCCACGGGTGGTCTAGGGGGCCTGGGATGAGGCTATGAGGTTCATAGGTGCAGCTTTTCAAACAGTTTGAGGCCCCATCCTAGACCTGCTAAGTCCTTATTTCCAGAGTTTGGTCTTTGGGGATCTGTATTTTTAAGATTCCTACACACAGAGTGGTATAACCAGCGAATACAGAAGGCAGGAGTGTAACAGAAGGTATAACCAGCGAATACAGAAGGCAGGAGTGTTAACAGAAGGCAGGAGTGTAACCTGGCTCCGTCACACACTCCCGGGTACGAGGCTCGTCATCTGTGTCCAAGGCTCAGCGCTCACATCCGTCCGTGCAATGGGAGCCTAGCGCCAGTTTCACCCGGTGCTGTAGCAACCGCACTCATAGAGGCCTGTGCAGCGCTTCACTCCCTGCTCCAGCCTCCGCCAGGGGGACTGGTGGGGTCTGTCAGGCAGCACACCGCCCCCCAATGCCTGCCACTGCTGGGCCTTCTCTGCCATTATGTGTAACAAGACACTGAGAATTCTCAACATTGGAGCAACACGAAATCATTAAGGCAAAACAATAAATAAAGGCCTAGAAGTTATTACAGGGCTGACAGGGCACAACGCCATCCTGCAAAGCAAATATGAATTATTTCAGAACATTTTAAAATGAAAAATCCTCTCTTCTTCCTGCCCGACCCTGTAATCCATTAAGTCCTCTGCCTGCCCCTTTGCTGGGTCCAGAGCGGCCAGGCCAGGAGAGCCCCGGCACAGGGCTTCCATGAGGCAGGCTGGAAGTCTGCCCGTTACTCCTTGGGCCTGAATGCCTCCTGGTTTGCTGACAGCATCTCCTGGTTTTTTGTCTCCACTCAGAATCAGGGAGCAAGCACTCCCGGGGCCTTCTCCAACTCCTGACAGCTCCGGGAAGGTGGGCTGGATCTGTCCCACTCTATAGATGAGGAAGCAGGTTCAAGAGGTGTCAGCGACAAGCTCGGGTGTCCAATAAACAGGAGCCGGGGCACAGCCCGAGGCATCTCACGCTAAGTTCAACCAAGATCAGATGAGACAATGCATGCGGAGAGCTTGTGTTGCATACTCTAAACACAATTATCATTATCCTCAAGTACTCATCCGAGAGCTGTCCTCGTCCACCGGCGGTGCCGTGAGAGGACTGCGTGGCCATCTGTCACTTCTGACTGCTCAGCCTGCCTCCCTGCTCTGCCGTGCAGCACCCTTCCTTTGGAGCGGTGTTCTCCCCTTCCCCTTCCACTTTACGTGCTCTCTATCCATCGCTGTTCTGCAGGGTAGGCATGAGATCCAGGGTTGCCCTCTCATCAAGACCCACTTTTTGGAGCAGAGGGACTGGATTTGAGCTGAAACCCCTGGTATATTCAGGATGGGATTTTACAGACTGACTCAGAGAGGCAAGTTTCCCTACTCCGCCTTACAAGTTCTACGGGTCCAGGTGGATCCTATTCCATCAGCCCTGTCTACCTCACACACGGGAAGCCTACTTAGGATGAGTTGACTGGTTGACACACAGGGGAACAGGTGCAGGAGTCAGCGATGTTGCTTGAGTGCCTGGGACTAGCTGTACCTGAAGTCAGCCCTGCCTGCCATTCTCAGTTACACCAGCCAGTAATCTGCTTGCCTAGCATGCAGAAGGCCCTAGCTTCAATCCACAGTATTAAAAAAAGGGGGGGGGTGTGTCACAAACAGTAATCTCTTCTTTTGTTTTTTTAATTTATGTTTATTTATTTATTTTTTGGTGGTACTGGGGTTCCTAGAAACCCTTCTACCTCCGGACTATACTCTCAGACCTATTTTATATTTTTATTTGGAAACAGGGTCTCTTAAACCAGTGATACTGGCTTCGAACCTGCGGGATCCTCCTGTCTCCGCCTCCCAAGTGCTGGGATTACAAGCGTGCAGCGCCACCACGCCCGGCGTGTAATCTCCCCTTTTGGATTAAGCTGGTTAACTTGGGTTTCAGGCACTCACTTTGATGGATACAGGTGATAAGGGGCAGTACAGCTTGTGGCCTTGGTGATTTTCCAGAGAACCAGCCCCACCCAGGGGGCCTGCACAGAACAAGTGTGTGTCTCATCACACCCCAGTCTGTCCAGGGGTGCTGGTCGCCGAGTGTGCCCATGGGAAGGGCCCCAGATCGGGAGGTCAAACCCAAGGGTACAACCCTTGGAGCCATCGGCTCTGCCCCCTGGGTGATTTGAAGAAAACCTGGCTTCTGGACCTCGGCCTCCTCATTTGTAAAAAGGAAAGGTAGCACTCTATTATCACAACAGGTCTGACTGCAGGGCCTTCCAGGACCCCACTCCTCTTCAGTTTCATCTCCCAGGATAATCCTCCCAGCACCCCACTCCCGCATACTTTACACACCTCTGCAGGTCTCAGTTTCTTGAACAAACCATCCATTCACTGGTAGGTACCATCCACCTGCCCATCCAACATCCAGAGCCTGGAACATGCCAGGCACTGGTCCAGGTGCTGTAGGTACCACCTGCTCTTTGCCCTCATGGACGAGTACGTTTGAGTTAGGAAAGGGGAGACAGAGGATGCTTGGAGAACCTAAAAGGGGGCAGAACTTTCTCTGAAAAGGTAACCTTGGAGGTTGCAAAGGAATATAGTCAAGGGAAAGAAAGGAGGAACGTTTGAGGTGATTAGAAAAGCCCAGAATATTTGGGGTCATGATGGAGAGTCAGCAAAGGGGAGAGAAGTGCAATGTGTAGCCAGAGAGGTTGGCAGGAGACAGGCAACGATTATGATCCTCTGTCACCCTGCTCACCTGACAAACTCCTATGCATCCTTAGGAACCCTGCGGAGATATCCCCTTCTCTGAGAAGTGCTCTCCTTGAGCCCAGGGTTAATCATCTCTTCCTCTGTACATCATTATGCTCCTATCAATCGCACCTGTTCGCCTGCCCTGTGATGATTTCTTCCCATGTTTGTATCTCCTCTTAGAATGCACATTCCTGTAGGGCACGAAGCTGTCTGTAGCCGCAGTGCCCTGCACACATATGTACTCAATAAATGTTTTTGGACTGAGTTGAACCACATGGTATGTATGTAGCCATGAGATAACTGAGATTAAGGCTGGGGCCGGAGGAGTGGCAGGCATGTATATAGGTTTCTCTGCCTTTGGATTTAAATTCAACAACACTTGCAGAGAGCTGTTTGGAGTCAGTGGACTGAGACAAGCCACAAACCATTTTCTCAACATCAAGAACACTGGCTCTGCTGGGGCGTGTGAGGTTGGCTGGCTGGCCGCCAGCCTGCTCCCTACCCCTCCTACTGTCCACCTGGGGACCCTCAGTTTTTCCGGACACTGTTATGGGATGAAGACTGAGACTGTCCCCCAACGTGGGTGCCCACTAACCAAGCTGGCTTCCTGGGTAAGGAAGCTAATCAGTGGCATCTCTCTCCCCTCTCTCAGCTACACCCCTAATCGTTTTTATTTTATTTTAATTTTGTTTTTTTGTTGTTTTTATTTATTTATTTATTTGGTGGTACTGGAGGTGGAACCCAGAGCTTTCTACCTCCGGGCTATTCTCCCAGACCCATTTTATACTTTATTTGGAAACAGGGTCTCACTAAGTTGCTGAGAGCCTCACTAAGTAGCTGAGGCTGGCTTCGAACCTGTGCGATCCTCCTGTCTCAGCCTCCCAAGCGTGGGGATTACAAGCGTGCGCCACCATGCCCGGCTTTATTTTTTGTTTTTGAAACAGGGTATTACTAGGGCTGGGTCTCAAATCTGTGATCATCCTGTCTCAGGCTCCCAAAGACTGGAATTACAGGTGTGAGCCACCACATCAGGTCCTTTTAATACTTTGAAACAGGTTCTCATTAAATTGCTAGGAATCTTGCTAAGTTGCCAAGGATGCTCTCTTCTCTCCTGTTCTGCCTCCCTAAGGTACCAGAGAGATGCCTGACTGCAGCGAGCCCTCCTTGAGGGTGGAGACAAGACATTCACCTGAACATGTGAACAGCCCTGGCACCCTCCATTTATGGCATGTGGCTCACATGCCCACTTTTCCCTAGGGCCCTCCGGTCCTTAGCCAAGACCCCCAGCCTCAGCTCTGCTTTTGGGGATACCTAGGTCCTCTTTTTCCTTCTCTCACAGCAACTGGTTGACCCCCAGAAGCCCATTTCTTACCATCTGTGCAAGAGTTAGGGGAGGAGCCCCAGCTTCACTGTTATGCTGGGTGCACAGAAATGTCTAGAGGTGGCAAGTTCTGTGCCTGGACGTGTGAGTTGGGTCCAGAACAAGTTTTCCCTTGGTTTTCCCAAGGTAACAAGTGACCTTGAGCAGATCACCAAAGCTCTTTGAGCCTCATTTTCCTTTCCTGTATAAAGAGCATGCACCTCTCAGACTTCCGTAAGGAAACTTGAATGAGTCAGTGTGTAAACTGCTCTACTGTGGAGCCGAGCGTGGTGGCATGCACACGTGATCCCAGTACTTGGGAGCTTGAGACAGGAGACTCCCAAGTTTGAGACCAGCTTTGGCAACTTAGTGAGACTTTTAGCAACCTATTGAGATCCTGTTTCAAAACAAAACATAAAAAGGCCTGGGAGTGTAGCCTGGAGGAAAAATGTACCTGGGTCCTGCTCCCAGTAGTCTCCTGACCCCCAGCCCTGGAGTGGAGGATGAACTGGAGAAAACCCAGTGAAATTTCTATTGAGTCCCAGAAGGCCTGAGAGAAGAGGGCTGGAGAGATGGCTTGGGCTTAGTGGGCATGGCCCTCCTCGGCCCTCTTTGTGGGTCCTTTCATTTTTAAATTTGTTGTGGCATCTGCTGGAGAGGCTAGGTCCAGCTCCCTGTGCTTCATGCCTTCGCATGAAGGGCAGGTCAGTGGTCACCAGGGAAGCCCTGGGGAATGCAAGCTGGGAGTCTGTCCCCTGGGACCAGGGCGAAGGAGAGAATTCTGCCCACTGCTGGGGTCAAGGGTCAAATGTGGGTGCATCATGGGGTGCACCCCATGAAGCTAGGGGCCAGTTGCATCCCCTGGGGCATATACCTGCCCCCGCGGACATTGTCTGGCAGGGCCGGGCACTTCCTTTCTTCTCACCCCACTTCTCCACCTGGCCTCCTCCCACTTGTCACGAGGCCTGTCCTGGACACAGCTTCCTCCGGAAGGCCTTCCCTGTGCCCCGTAGGCAATAAACCCACGGTTTCTCTTCTTTGCAAGGTTTTAAGTTTGTTTGTTTGTTTTTGCAGTACTGGGGATGGAACTCAGGGGCATTCTACCTCTGAGCTACACCCCCAGCCCTATTTTTTATTCTTTATTTTGAAACAGGGTCTCACTGAGTTGCAAAGAGCCTCACTAAGTAGCCGAGGCTGTCTGCGAACTGTGATCCTCCTGTCTCAGCCTCCCAAATGCTGGGATTACAAGCGAGCGCCACCACGTCTGGCTAGGTTTAAAGTTTGATAGCAGGGCATCTTTCTCCAGAGTCTAGCATAGTGCCTGATGCAGAGTGGGTGCTTAATAAATGCTGGAGAATGAATGAATGAATGAACCTCACCCCAGCATGAATGCACGCACAGAGAAATACTGTGAGCTCTTCACAGATGCGGGATGAACCCTTGAAGAAAGCTGCTGAATAGGCCAGCTGGGTGTAGTGGTACACACCTGTTATCCCAGCCATTTGGGAGGCTGAGGCAGGAGGATTGCAAGTTTGAGGCCAGCCTGGGCAACTTAATAAGACTCTGTCTCAAAATAAAATAAAAAGAATTGGGGGTGTAGCATAGAGGTAGCATGTCCCTGGGTTCAATCCCAAGTACTGCAAAATGAAGGAAGGAAGGATGTGTGAGCACAGACATACGTGGCAGTAACTGGCAGGTGAGTCTCTGTGCATCCAGGTATGGGTGTGACACCTTTGCGCCCACGGCTCTGCACGCAGAGCACGTCGGGGTGCCTTTGTACCTGCAAGTATGTTATGGGCTTGTGCCTACGTGAGTGTGCCCATTGGGGGCAGGTGGGGCCGGGTGTGTTCTGTCACTCTGCCCTGATTAGCCTTCGCTTGGAAGCATTTAGGTGACGATTTACAGCCGCGCCTGACCCTGGCCCCTCTGCCTCGTCCCGCGTGTACGGCTGCGGCTGCCCCCTGCCCCCTGGCACATAACTGTGATTTATGGCTGGCCTGTGGGGAGCAGCCCCCTCCCCGCCACCCACCTCTCAGCAGCTCCAGCAGCAGATGGGCTGCCTGCTGCTCCGCCAGGCCTGGCTGGGACCCCGCCCTCGCCCGCCCGCCGCTCACTCCCTGTCCCAGAGTCCCTGTCATCCTGTCCTGGGCTTGTTCTTGGCTGTTAGGATTGCAAACAGAGACAAGAGGTCAGGAATCTGTGACATAGAACCAGAACCCACCCCCAACTGCCCTGTATTCATCTCCACTCCAGACACAGACAGACAGATGGACAGACACATACAGATAAAGGTGCCGAGAGGTCCCAGGGAAAGCAAGCTCCCAGGGTCCAGTCTGAGAAAGGCACTGTGTGCGTGAGCGTGCACACACATCCAGGGAGTGTTTGTGGGGGATATGCATCTGCGTGGGGGCTGGGAAGGGAGCCAGGCCCCCTGCAGCCAGGCCGA
This sequence comes from Muscardinus avellanarius, assembly GCF_963383645.1. NCBI lineage: Eukaryota > Metazoa > Chordata > Mammalia > Rodentia > Gliridae > Muscardinus > Muscardinus avellanarius. The sequence continues at coordinate 33,330,893 of NC_137802.1, forward strand.
GCCTCCTCCACTCCCGCGGGGTCCCCACCCCCTTCTCCTGTGTCTACACTCCCTGATGCCAAAGGGTATCTTCTCCAGCATGTGTCAATCCATTATGAAGGTCCACTCACCCAGCAAGGGCATTTCTGGGGGTGTCCCCTGAGGTGGGACCTTGAGGGCTGGGCTCAACGTGCTACCTCCAGGCTGGAGTAGCTGGGAGCAGGGGGTGGTGGAGAAACCTGGGGCTGTGTCGGGCTGAAGGTGAGCACTGGAAACAAAAAGATTGGAGTAAATTATTATTCCCCCCATGGCTTTCCCAAGGAAAGTGGAAGCAGCAGCCTGAGGCCCGTTTTCCTATTTGATGGGGAATCAGATAAATGGCAGGCAGCTTGCTCTGATAAGGCCTTGCTCTGGGCACAACCTCTCTCTCTGCAACCCTCTTACTATGCATAGAGGGAGGCTATCTGTGCAGCTGCACCTTGACACAAATATATCTGCACCCGAGATGAAGCAATTCCCCCAGAAATTACAGCAGGGGGATTGCATCTGAGGAGGGGGCCCTGGGGAGGGGTGGGGGCTGCAGGGGGAGGCCTGGGACAGGCAGGGAGGGGGCGGAAGAGGAAGGCAGGGGGGAAAGAGAGAGGTCAGGAAGACTGCGCCGGGGAGGGGCCTAGAAGCATCGCTGTATAAAATTTATACATTTCCCCCCCACCAAGCAGCTTTCCCAGAACTATTCTTTTCTTCCTGCATCATCCTGTTAATAGGGAAACTCTCACCAGCATCCCCCTGCCCCTGACCACATTTGCTCTGCTCATAGAATTAAAAATAAAATATGTGGGCAGTAGTAGAGGTTACAATGAGTTGCCTAAATGGAGAAGTCTCAGCTGCCTTAAAAATGTCTTCAGAGGGAAAATGGGATGGCAATGTGATTTAAATAAATATGTATATAAATATTTGGGGGAAGATGGAAAGCGCAGAGCTCTGACTGCTGGGGCATTTGGGATGCTTTTCTGACTTATATCGCTCCTTGTGTGAGCATGTGTGAGTGTGTGTGTGTGTGTGTGTGTGTGTGTATGTGTGTGTGTGTATGTGTGTGTGTGTATGTGTGCAAAAATGTACATGAATATGCTTACGTTTGCCTGGATGTGTGCTCATGTTCTCTCTCTCCCTCTCTCTCCCTCTCTCTCATGATACACCAGCCCCCCCCCCCCATCAGCATCTGCTTCTCTTTGTGAGCTTATGTGTCTCTTCCAGCTTCCAGGGAGGTCTCTAGACAAGGCCCTGGCCAGCGAGAGAAGCTTCAGTGAGATACATCCCATCAGGCACAAAAGTCCCCTGCCTCCTGCCAGACCCCCTCCCCCAGCTCCTCCTTGGCTGGGCCAAGGTGCCCGAGGCGCTGGCAGCAGGCCTGGCAGGGCAAGGACAGGGAGGAGGGACAGTGGGTCATGCGGGTCGGGGGTCTTGAGGCTCTGGATCTTGAGGGAGCAGGGCGGGCTTGCTGGGGTGGGGCTGGGCAACAGGAGGGACGGTGAGAGGGAAGAAGTGGAGTGTGAGCGCATGCAAAGGGCGTCCCCTCCCTCCCCAAACTGGCACCTGCCTTGGGTCTGCCTGTCAGAGCAGCTGGGAGACACAAGACACAAGAGTGGGCTGACAGATGCCACAGCCCCAGCCTTTGTCTGAGCAAGAGAAAGATCACACCCTCCCCTTAAGCCCCTGGGGCAGCTGAGGCTGGGAGGTTTTCCCCTCTCACCCTCCAGCGCCATCAGTAGCCCTGGGAAGCAACGGGGCTTTATCCTGTCTCTCAACGTAGAGGATTTTGTGGGTGATGGAAAAGATGGAGGAAAGTGAAGAGATGCCTAAACTGGGAGGCACTCCTAGGACCCACTTATGTTGGAGTGGGAGGGGGCGTTGGCAGGGCTGAGGGAGATCTTCACGCCAACCTAAAAGGGCCAAGCCAGCAGGTGGGAACCAGCCTTCTAGTTTTATGTCTGCTCTTATCTGTGACCAACTAGTTCACTCTCTGGTCTTCTCAGCTGTAAAATGTGAGAAGCAATCATTCAAATGACAGAGGCAATATTAAACAACACGAGTAGCTGTGGGTTTTAGACACATATCAGGGCAATGGGCTAAGAACATGAGTGGTGGTGACTTTATCTCACCTGCTATTGGTTTGGGCTGTGTCTGGAGGAGCCCAAGGCCTGTTCTCTCTGCAGGAAGTAATCCCTGGAATGTACATCACCTCTTCCAGGCTGAAGGATCCTCTGGACTCAATTACGAGCTGTCTCTGGAGATAGGTTATGAAATAATAGCCCTCTGAGGGGATAACCAGGCTGGGCATATTGGGACAGAACACTGACCCCATCCCAAATTTTCTGCAGTGGAGGACTTAACCAGGGAGTCTGAAAAAGTTAGGAAACCTGAGAACTGTCCCTTAAGAGCAAATAATAGAAGGAACCCCCCTCCCCAAGGGAGCCAAGAAGGGAAAGATAGATATCCTACTATTCTCTATATTATTGGGCCAGTGTCTACACTGGGGTGTGAATTCATGCCAATAGTGAGACCTTGGATATCACTGATCTCACATTGGAACATGGACTATGAAACTTATTCTCACATATCATTGATTGCCATTGATCCTGATATTGGGGCATCGAGCCTTGCATTGGGACATCGATTTCCCTTAACCAACTCTGAGTTGGGGCATTGATCTCTACGTTGGGCTGTTGACTGTCTTACCCATCCCTATGGTGGGCTATTGATTCCTCTCAACCAACTCTGTCTTAGGACATTGATCCCTATATGGAATTTTGATGGCCCCCAACCAAATCTTCATCAGGGTATTGATTCCTACATTGGAATTTTGACTCATTTTTCCATCCCACTCTGGATTGGGACATTGATTCCACATTGGGACACTGATTTATTCATCCCTCTCAATATCTTGATATTACCTACCGCTCAACCCTGAATAAGGACACTGATTTTTTTTTTTTTTTAGGGCTTTGGTCCATTCATCCAACCAATCACCTCTTTGTTATAGCTACTATTTGTCAGTTTTGTGCTGATGGTTGGCATCTCTGTTTTTGCTTCTCTTCCTCCCATTGGCTTCTCCCTACCAAGGAAAGACTCTGATTCCCCTTCAATCTTCAGATATGAATGCTAATACAGAACCTGTGCATCCATCACCCCACTTTTACTCTCCCAATGACTTCACCTCTCTGTTCATCAATCAGATGAAGACAGCCTAATAAAGTTGGGGACCATATGTCCCCACCGGAAGCAGCACAGACCTTGGAGTCATGAGTCTGAAGTCCAGGCGTTGCCATTTATGAGCCTCGGCTTCCTCATCTTTCAAGTGGGGAAAGATACCTACTTTTTAGGTTTTCTGTGCAGATTAAGGAGAACATACACAGTCACATGCTGCATAACAATGTTTTGGCTAGGCCCATATATAGCGGTGGTCCCATAAGATTGTGTAGGACATTTGATCATGTTCACACAACAAAGAGCACAGTTTCTTGAGCTGGGCATGGTGGATGAGACAACGATGGCAGGTTTGAAGCCAGCCTAAGCAACTTAGTAAGGATCTCCGCAACTTAGTGAGACCCTGTTTCTAAATAAAAAAAAAAATAGGTCTGGAGATGTAGCTCAGAGAGAGAATGCCCCTGGGTTCAATCCTGAGTACCACACAAATATTCCATCTTAAGAGACACATGACTGTGTATTAGAATACTGAAATGGGGCCTGGAACATAGAGAGCACAGCAGAGCAAGGCTTCCCTTGCTCTGCTCTTTCCCCAGCCTAGAGAGAGAGCTCTTAAGTTAGCATGTCCATGTGCTGTCCCCCATCACACGCTGTTGATGGGGCCGAGACTCTTCCTCTCCTCAAATCCACAGGCAGCATCCTTCATGAAGTGGGTCCCACACAAAAGTCTAGCTCCAGCTCTCATGAAAAAAAAAAATCGATAGCATATAGACAGCAAAGGGGACAGTTACTTTCCCATCCTGAGCCTGTGTGTAATTACATATTTTGGCCACGTGCTGGGCCCAGGATAAATCTGTATGGTAATGCAGGCCAGGGGCTTATGATGGAGGCGCACATGCTAATTTTTAAACCACAAAATCGCGGCTGTTTTTCATTTTCATTTCCAACAACACTAGCAGAGATTAGGTCCTATTAAGCACCATGGGGCCTGTCCTACCCCTGGCCACCTGCGGGGCTCTTCATGGCTTTCCTGGGGCTCATTGGGGCTGGCACTGAAGCAAACACATCCCTCCTAATTGTAGGGCAAAGCTCTGCTCGGGAGGAGGTGCCCAGCTTGGCAGACCGAGGCCATCTTCTCCTGTCCTCCCACCCAGGCTGAGCTAGGTCTTGCTTCTGCGTGGGGAGGGACGGAGCCCACAGTGCTCATAAAAATTGCAATTCCAGCCTATGCTTCTCCTCATGGAAAAGTAAAGGGGGCTGCCCACTCCAAAGCCCTGGGGTGTCCTCAGGGGTCTGGAGAGTAAGCGCTCAAGTCATGACCATTCCGTCCCGGCCCAGCCCATGCTACTTTCTGCAGGCACCTTCCCTTTCTGGGCCCATTTTCATCTGGCAAATCCGTGACAGTGTGAACTCGGGGACCGGGACTATTCCTTCTAGTTCTAACATTTTGCATTTGACTTTCCTGTGTCCAGTGATGGCCAGATAGAGCAGTGTTGGCAGCAGTGAGCATGAGTTACACCCGTACCACGTGTAAAACTAGAAATGTCCATTATTTCTTTTAACCTCCCCTCTACTTCCTCAGGCAGCAGAAGGCTCAACAGCAAATGGCATTGTTACCACTCACTGGCCCGATGATCTGTTTCCTCATCTGTAAAATGGGGGCGTAATTGAGAACGATACCACTTAGTAAGGTATTATGCGGATCAAATAAATTGTTACAAAGTCCTGGAAACACTTAGAACTGGACATGTCGTTGATGTCATTAGTATTACAGATGAGATGGAGTTTTGGAAAAAGTTAAGTTCCGGGCACAGTGGCGCAGGCAGGAGGAGCCAGGGTTCAAGGCCAGCCTGGGTGACTTAGGGAGATCCTATCTCAAAAAACAAAAAGGGCTGGGGATTTAGCTCTGTAGAAGAGTAAATTCACTCCCCAGTATTTCAAGGTCACATAATTAGAATCTGAACTAGAACTCAGTCCCCGACATCTCGCTGGTAGTTGCTAGGTTCCATTATTTATCTCTTCTGAGTATGGAAACCTCCTTTTCCACCCAGTGAAGCTGGCCCAGACTTTCAGCCTCCTTTCTCCCTATTCCTGGGTACAGTCTAAGTGGCCGGAGATGCTGACAGGTCCGAGGGGCCCCCTGTCTGGGGCTCCAGCCTCGCCTCCGCCCCCAACCGTGACTCCCAGGAGCACTTGGGCACAGGGAGGCTGGGATCTGGCAGACCCTGTGCTTGTCTGCCTAGAGGAGGGTGCGGGGTGGGGGGAGGAGCTGAGCACAGCCCCCTTCCATTCTCCTCCATCTGCGCCGAGAAGCAGCCGAGCGTGGCGACCGGCCACCCCTGCACTCCACCCCCGCGCATTCGCCCCTTCTGGGCGGGGACTGCCCCGTCTCTCGGGGGGAACCTGGTCTGTGCTCAATTTCATGCCACTTAATTCGCAAGTCTGCCCGTGAAAATGGCGACAAATCGGCCCCAACTGCCCAAATGTCCTGTCCCATCTCCGACGTCTCTCCTACAGCTCCCCTCCCCCGACTGACAGCTCATCACCCCTCAGAGAGAGAGGGACCCGCCAGGGTGGTAGTGAGCTAGGAGGACTGCTGACTCCCCTTCTGGCCTTTTGCCGGCTCCCCCTACACATCCCTTCTCCCAGGAGCCCAGCCTTCAGATGGGCCATGCAGAGACTGGGAGGTGACCCTCAAGGCCATGGTCATGGCTGGGAACGGTTTTATTTTGAATTTTAACGTGACACTATAACGATTATTTATTTTTTTTTAGAACAATTGAATTACTTTTTGAATAGGTAGCACATTCAAATGGTTCAAATTTCAAGAGGCTTAAAAGGAAGAGTGGCGTTCCCCTCCACCCCTGCTCCAGGCCTCCACCTCTCCCGCAACCTGGTTCTCCTCCCCAGGGCAATCCGTGTCACCCTGTGTCCCCAGATTCTTGGCTGTCCTTCCAGAGATCTTTCTGGCAAAAATAAGCAAATATCTATTGTGGTTCTTGCTTTTTCCATAGTGCTATGTTATATCCTTCAATCTGTACCTTACTGGTTCATTTCTTTTTCTGTTACTGGGGATTAAACTCAGAGGCATTATACCTCTGAACTATACCACCACCAGTTATTATTATTATTTTGAAATAGGATCTTAGTTATCTTGCTCTGGCCTGGAACTTGAAACCTTCCTGTCTCAGTCTCCCAAGTACTGGGATTGTGTGAACCACTCTTTCTCTCTGCCCCTCACTCTTTCTTTTTCTTTTTCTTTTTCCTTTTCCTTTTCCTTTTCTCTTTCCTCCTCCTCCTCCTCTTCCTCCTCTTCCTCTTCCTCCTCCTCTTCCTCCTCCTCCTCTTCCTCCTCCTCTTCCTCCTCCTCTTTCTTTTTTGCAGCACTGGGGATGGAACCCATGGGCATTCTACCTCCAAGCTAACACCCCTCAACCCTATTTTTTATTCATTTTATTTTATTGTGGTACTGGGGGTGGAACCCAGGGGCTTTTCTACCTCCAGGTTATACTCCCAGACCCATTTTATACTTTATTTGGAAACAGAATCTCACTAAGTTGCTGAGAGCCTCACTAAGTAGCTGAGACTGGCTTCGAACCTGTGTGATCCTCTTGTCTCAGCCTCCCAAGTGCTGGGATTACAAGCGTGTGCCACCAGGCCCGGCTTCTTTTTATTTTTGAAACAGGGTCTCACTGAGTTGCAAAGGGCCTCACTAAGTAACTGAGGCTGTCCGCGAACTGAGATCCTCCTGTCTCAGCCTCCCAAATGTTAGGAATACAAGCATGTGCCACCATGCCTGGCTTGCACCTTATTCTTTCTATTTACCCAAATAGCCTTTTCCCAGAGCCTCCAATTCCACCCCATCCCATCCACCAACAGGCTCTTCAAAGTTCTAACTACTCTCCTTTCTTTGCCATAAGGGTTTTAGAGCCAGACAGATTAGAATTAAAATCCTACTTTCACCTGCTACTCTCTGGGTGACCTTTTCAAATTCATTTTCCTTTTGCGTCTCAATCTTCAATTCAGTAAAATGGGAAGATTGTTATACAGCCACCTCATAAGACTCCTGGGATGGGTGGTCAACAAAGAAGATAATGGTCAGCTGGGCATGATGATGCAGGCCTGTAATTCTAGTACTTGCAAGGCTGAGACAGGAGGATCACAGGTTCAAGGCCAGCCTTAGCAACTTAGCAAGACCCTGTCCCAAAATAAAAAATAAAAAAGGACAGGAGCGGGTGTAGCTCGGAGGTAGAATGCCTCTGGGTTCAACCGTCAGTAACAAGAAGAAGGAAGAGGAGGTTGCAAGTTGCCAGGAGATGGAAGTTAAGTGTAACTTCCCATTCCTTTTCCTTCTTCCCCTCCCTGTCCCCTATCAGGTGACTACTTACAGGTTCTTCAAGTCCTGGTTCAGTGTCACCTCCTCCTGAAACCCTCCTGCTGAAGGAATTGGGTTTCCTCCTTGCATCTGGAGTGCCTGGGTCCAGCCTTGTGGAACATCACAGTGGTTGGGCATAGTTGTCCATGTCTGTCTTCCCTCCTACCAGGCTGGGAGCAACTTGAGGGCTTCTGATGAGGGAGAAACTGGAACATACAGTGTAAACACGTGCAGCCTTGCTCCTCCTCCCATGTCCCCACACCTGAGCTCATCTGGCAGTCATGTGCAGATTTGGAATTGAGGAAACCTCATCCATGCAGGAGCATCAAGTTATAGTGGTCAAGGCTGGGGCAGAGTAGAACCGATGCAGTCAGAGAGTGGCAGAGGCAAGGAAGAGCAGAGCTGGAGGTTTGGGAGTGACAAAGGCAAAACGTGTGTGTGTGTGTGTGTGTGTGTGTGTGTGTGTGTGTGTGTGTGCGCGCGCGCGCAACCACCTATGAGACTTTGGGGAAGGTCAGGACTGCAGAGGACTTGGAGAGTGTTGTGGTGTCTGCTGTGGTTTTCATACCCACCTTGCTGCCTGTTCAAGAGAGCTGGGCAGAGGCTTCACAGCTAATCTGTGCTTTTGGAAGCGGTTACGGTTTCTTTTGAATGTGATCCAGGTGGCAAATGGGCTAAGATTTTCTGGGTTGCACTGAGTGTCCTGGGCCCCGCTCAGCAGGAGTGCACAAGGAGGAGAAGGGCAGGTGGAGGAAGGAAGAGGGCTCATGCGGGCTGTGACTCCCAGCTCCTTTTGTGGGCAACCTCTGGGCAGCACATTTCCAGGGAGCCCTGGATTTTTAGGAACCACTTCTCTGTCCTCTGTCCCCCTATATGTGTGGATAAATGTGTGTAACTGGCACAACTCTAGACGGCCTGTCAGAAACGCTGCCTCTCTGTGGTTGTGCCACAGGCAGCCGGCGATGAATGTTCGGTGCAATTTTGTTTCAGCCTCTTTTCTTCTTCCTCGCTCAAGAAAGCTCACTGGGAAGCATCCAAGCCTCATACTTCAAGATAAATATTGCTTCTTTTACTCCTTCCTACGAGCATGCAAAGTGGGATTAATGTCCCTATTTTTAATTTCAATTTCCGATTGTTTACTGTTAGCATGTAGCACTACAACTGGTTTTTGCATTTTAAACTCTGATCCTGCAATCTTGCTAAACTTAATACTTCTAGTAGCTCCCTGCCCCAATCTTTAGAGTTTTCTATGAAGATGGTAGTGCTGTCTGTGAAGAGACTTTTTCTTTTTTCTTTCTCATCTGTGTGTCCTTTATTTCTTGGTCTTATTGCATAGACCAGGATCTCCAGGACAGTATGGAATAGGAATGGTAACAGAAGATATCTTTACTCTTTTCTTGATCGCAGAGGGAAAATTGTCCCCATTCAGTAGTTATGAAAACTGAACATCACAGAGATTTTCAGCAACAAGCCCAGGGGTCCCCAGCTAGCCCGTGACGGTGCTCACGTGGGAACTCAGATCTGCCTCCAAAGCCTGGATCTTTACTAAGGCTCCAAGTTTTACACTAGTTTTCTCTTTGAAGCTCCCACTTCTCCACCCAGGCCCAGGCACGTGTCGGTAGCTTAGTGAAAGCTCACTGTGTGACTGGAAGTGGTGGAGGCTTGAGCTGATGATTGACACGAGGATCATCACCCACCTTGACGTGGGGTGCACAGTGAGGCTGGAGATGGGAGAATTTCCATCCCACTCTAGAGTCTTGTGTCAGAAGGTACAGAATGCTCCCTTGGGTACACATGGTACCCTCGGAGACACGTGAAGACTTCCACTTAGACCTTAAGGGGCAAAAGGGGTCTAGGGTACAGCTGGATCTCTAAGAACAAGTGGTGGATAAATGAGGACCATAGAGACAGATTTCCCAGGCCTGGAGCCTGTTCCTCCGTCTACCTACTAGGTGACCTGGGGCAAATTCCTTAGGCTCTCTGGGCTTCATTCTATTCATGTGTAACCAGGAATAATTGTTTTTCTCCATTATAAGTAGATTGTGAGGGGGCCACAAATTAATGTTGGTGAGTGTGCTAGGGTAAGTGCTATGGGAGGGTGGATGATTGCACTTATTATTGAATCACAGGATTGTTGGGGCACCTCTAGAAGCCACCAGGAACTGTTCCTCCCCCTGCCTTTTTGGTACTGGGGACTGGACCCAGGGATATTCTACCTCTGAGCTATATACTCAGCTCTTTTATTTTTTATTTTGAAATAGGATCTTGCCAGCCGGGTGTGGTGGTGGTGCACGCTTGTAATCCCAGCATTCGGGAGGCTGACACTTGGGGGTTGAGGTTCGCGGACAACCTCAGCTACTTAGTGAGACTCTTTGCAACTCAGTGAGACCCTGTTTCAAAATAAAGAATAAAATATAAGGCTGGGGGTGTCGCTTGGAGGTAGAATGCCACTGGGCTCCATCCCCAGTACAGAAAAAAAAAAAATTCCAAATAGGGTCTTGCCAAGTTACTGAGGGTCTCGCTAAATCGTGAGGCTGGCTTCAAACCTTCGATCGCCCTGTCTCAGCCTCCCAAGTACTGGGATTACAAGCATTTGCCACCACATCTGGCTCCCTCCGATTTTGAAAACACACACTCTCCCACCCATGTGTCCTATTTCAAGCCACCACAATTGTGTCTGGAGAGAGCTGCGTTGCTCTCAGGTGGCTGGGTTTCTTAATCTCTCTGAGGCTCAGTTTGTTGAGGTATAAAATGGGATAACGGGCCCTGTCACACACCACAGAGACATGCAGATAAGGTAGGCGACAGCAATAGCAAAAGATGCTTAAGACTTTGAAGTGCCCGCTCTCTGCATGCATCCGAGGGTGTTTAATCCGTGTGTTCCCACTGATCCTCAGCACCCCTGTGAGTAGACGGGTTGTGCCATTTTCTACATGAGGAAGCCAAGCCCCAGAGGTCAAACGACATAAGGGCCGTTGGCCAGGACTGAACCCAGGTAGCTTGCTTCCAAAGTCTGGACCCTTATTATTTTTGCACGGTTTTCCTTCTGGGACCGAGGGGCTGGAGCTGCAGCATCTGGGCACAGGTGCCCCCTCCCCCAGGCATCCCCTCCCAGACCCTCCCCTGGGTAAGGGGCGGCCCTTCAGTCACTGGCTAGTCCAGCCAAAAGCAGGCAGGCGGCTTTGGTGCAGGAGGCAGATGGGACCTTCACAAAAGCCCCCGCACCTCTCCAAGCTGGTCCCCCCCACACGCCTGATTACTCCCCAATACCCAAGTTACCATTGATACAGTGGTGCCGGGTGATTCAATTAGTGCAGCCGGCATGAAAGCAGCCTCACAAAGAGCGGGGGTAGTTAGAAACTCATTTTCTTTTGATTATTATAGCATCTCACACGTGGAAGCAGAAAATTATAGGCTCATGTGTCTTTGCTTAATATCCTCTGGGGCCAGATTTGTCGTCATGTTGAAGTTAGCTGTCAGCATTGACAAAATCATGCAGAGTTGATGGATTTTCAGTGCCGGGGCCCAGCCAAGCTGGAGAGGTGCAGCTCTGCAGAGACGCGCGCAAGCACGCTAGGATACACCCGCGCAGGCACGCGCGCCCACAACATGGGCACCGAGAGACAGTCTCGCAGCGACTTGTACACAGCTGCACGCTCCGTGCACACTCACATGCACCGCCCAGACCCACAAAAAGCATGCACACACTCCACAGGCACATCACACATTGACACCTTACACGCACACAAATACACTCACTCAGTCTCATACGGAAACCACATCCCCCCAACTGAGACACTCTGCCTGGACACACACACACACACACACACACACACACACACACTCCAAATACGACTACACTTTCACCTAGTCTCATATAGAATCCACATCCCTCCACTAATATACTCCGCCTGGACGTAGGCACACAGACACACACACATAGACACACACACACGCATATGCACATCAGTAAGCAAATACAGTAATGTACACAGATACTCACCTTGCTTCTAACCCTTCTCTCCCATCTGATCCATACCCACCTACACACACAAATCTATCCAGACATACTGGCACCCCACACACAGATGCTGCACACACACACACATACACAGATGCACCCCTCTCAAGCAGTCATCCTTCCACACAAGTACACACTCACCTGGATGTACTCAGATCTTCCCACACATGTTGGTATGCCCCACATAGACACATCCCTACATGCTGACATACACACGTTCAAACACACACACACACACACACACACACACACACATCACATTCTGCACCAAGAGACACACATCTGGACACAGATACAGAGGTGGCCCGATTCACATGCACACATCTAGACCTATACATGCATCACATGCAGGCAAAAGATAAGCAGAACTCCACAAGGGCTCGGGCACAAAGTCACGGTGACACACTTATACACACACCAGGGCTCAGACAAGCACAGAGCACACACACGTGGGCAGGGAGGGAGGGAGAAGGCACCATCACAGACACAAAACAGAAACATTCCCAGAGATACAGGAGCCTGAGCGCAGCAGGCAGCTGCCAGGGCAGATCCTGGTAGACCCTATGTAGACCCCGATAGACCCTAGTAGACCCTGTGTCGATCCCGGTAGATCCTGTGTAGACCCCAATAGATCCCAGTAGACCCTGTGTAGATCCTGGTAGATCCCGTGTAGACCCCAATAAAGCCTGAGCGCAGCAGGCAGCTGCCAGGGCAGATCCTGGTAGACCCTATGTAGACCCCGATAGACCCTGGTAGACCCCGTGTAGACCTCAGTAGACCCCATGTAGACCCTGTGTAGACCCCAGTAGACCCTGGTAGACCCTGTGTAGACCCCGGTAGATCCTGTGTAGACCCCAATAGATCCCAGTAGACCCTGTGTAGATCCTGGTAGATCCCGTGTAGACCCCAATAGATCCCAGTAGACCCTGTGTAGACCCCAGTAGACCCTGGTAGACCCTGTGTAAACCCCGGTAGACCCCGTGTAGACCCTGTGTAGACCCTGGTGGATCCCATGTAGACCCCAGTAGACTCCTGTAGACCCTGTGTAGACCCCAATAGACCCCAGTAGACCCCATGTAGACCCCAGTAGGCCCCGTGTAGACCCTGTGTAGACCCTGGTAGATCCCAAGTAGACCCCAGTAGACTCCAGTAGACCCTGTGTAGACTCCAGTAGACCCTGTGTAGACTCCAGTAGACCCCATGTAGACCCCAGTAGACCCTGTGTAGACCCTGTGTGGACCTTGGTAGACCCCATGTAGACCCAAGTAGACCCTGTGTAGAGCTTGTGTAGACCCCATGTAGACCCCAGTAGACCCCGTGAAGACCCCAGTAGACCCCATGTAGACCCCAGTAGACCCCATGAAGACCCTGTGTAGACCCTGGTAGATCCCATGTAGACCCCAGTAGACTCCGGTAGACCCTGTGTAGACCCCAGTAGACCCTGTGTAGACCCCGGTAGACCCCATGTAGACCCCAGTAGACCCCGTGTAGACCCCGGTAGACCCCATGTAGACCCCAGTAGAGCCTGTGTAGAGCCTGTGTAGACCCTTCTCCTTTTTTGCTTTCTCTCCTCACCTTCATCCTCAGTTGTCCTGGCTGGGCGGGGAAGTTCCTGGGGAGTGAAGTGGAAATAGAAACCTAGACAGGGTGAGGCCTGCCCCACCCCTGGGTACCTGGTGTACCCCAGCTTGAAGTTTCTGTTTTTAGCACAACTGGCAGCCAGAGGGGGGCAGGGGCTGGCAGTGAGGAGAGCCCCTGTGTTCACAAAGGGGCCAGGGAGGTGGGAAGGGTTTTCCCCTTCACTGAGCACACATTACTGTCTCCATTTTACAGAGGAGGAAACTGAGGCCCACCATGTTCTTCCCTGATGGTACAGGGTGCTTTGTGATGATAGGAGAAGCCCTTCTGGGCAGGCGCACAGGCTGAGAGGTGAGTGGATCAGGGCTTAACTTCAGCCCTGCTGCGCCATGTGTGAAGGACCCAACTTAACTCTGCAACTGTGAACACAGGATGGTTCTCAGAGGGGACTTTCAAGGAGAGAAAAGAAAGCTTGCTAGGGCTGGAAAGTTCCTCAGAGATGACCCAAACCCAGTGTGTGTGTGTGCGTGTGTGTGTGTATGTGTGTCACTGGGGATTGAATTCAAGGGTGTTCTGCCTCTGAGCTATATCCCAGCCCTACTTTATTTTTTATTTTTATTTTTTTTTTTTGTGGGTTTGGGGATGGAACCCAGGGGCATTTAACCTCCGAGCTACACCCCCTGCCCTATTTTTTATTCTTTATTTTGAAACTGGGTCTCACTGAGTTGCAGAGGGCCTCACTAAGTAGCTGAGGCTGTCCGCAAACCGCTATCCTCCAGTTTCAGCCTCCCAAATGCTGGGATTACAAGCATGCGCCACCACGCCTGGCTCTATTTTTTATTTTAAAGCAAGGTCTTGCTAAGTTATCACATGCTGGCCTCAAACCTGAGATCCTCCTGTTTCAGCTGCCAAGTACTGGGACTACAGGCATGTACCACCATGCCTAGCTCAGTGCTTCTCTTTATAGAAGAGGAACTTGAGGGCCAGGGCACCCTTGCCCCTGCCCACCAACATGTAATAGGGTACCTGCTACGGGAGAGGTGTTGGGCTGCACCCCCAGGACCCCAGGGGCTCCAGCTCTTGGGCAGAGGGACCAGGGCCAGTACTGTCTGTGTGGTAGGAATGGTTGTTACTAGCCCAGGCTCAGCTCAGGTCTGAGTCCAGCCCCAGCCAAGCCACTTGAGAAGCGCTAAGTTAATGTCGGTGCCACAGCAGAGCCTGCAGCCACCCAGCCAAGCCCCAGGGAGATGGGGCTCTTGGCCTCTGAGGGTGAGAGTGAAAGGTTATGGGTCCGAGGACCTTTGAGTCTTGGTTGAGTCAAGCTCTAGCCCCTGAAAGAAGATAATCTGAGCTGGATGTGGTGGCACACGCCTGTAATCTTAGTGGAAGGCTGAGACAGGAGGATCACAGGTTTTAGGACAGCCTCAAAAATGTAACAAGACTCTCAGCAACCTAGTGAGACCCTGTTTCAAACAAAAAAATAAAATAAAATAGGATGGGGTGGAGGTCAGAGGTAGAATGCCCTGGGTTCAATCTCCTGCAAATCACACACACACACACACACACACACACACACACACACACACACATCTACCTCATCTGAGTCTGAACTCCCTGGTACGTTTGTTAGACTCCTACTTTATTCTACTTTCCCAACAGTTCTGTAAAGTTAGTCTTATCACCCCTATTAGCCAAAGAGGAGCCTGTCAGATACTCAGAGAGGGCGATGACTTGCTCAAGGACACATAGCTAACAAGAGACAGAATTTGAACCCAGGGCAGTTTGACTTCCAAGCCCTCCTCCGACTCACTCCATTCTACCACCCTAGGCCAGCAGACCTCAGGCCGGGCAGGCAGGGCGGGACCCGGGGCTCCATCAGAGCTTAGGTCAGATCCAGCCTCTACTGCCCCCAGGACCCTCCCCAGGGGATGGAAGGGGATGGTGAGTGGGAAGAGCTTGGGCTTTGGGAACAGACAAACTGGTTCAAATCCTCACTGCGGTCTTGGGCAAGTCCCCTGCCTCTCTGAGCTCAGTTTCCTCATCTGTCAAATTGAGGTGATGATACCTCCATTGACAGACCGAGGATAGAAGAGCAGAGCAGGGCAGTACACAGTAGGTGTTTAATAATGAGAGGTGGTTCCAGTACTTTTGTGCCACTCCAGCAGACCCTGGCCTGTTCCCACTTTGGGTTACTCCCCATTCATTCTCTGCTCTGCCCAGCATCTTCCATATCTTCCATGGCCCCCACCCTGGCCCCACCAGGTCCAGGTCTGCGGCTTGAGGGTCTTGGGCCTGAGGGCCCTGGAGACTTGGGTTAGATGTTGGACTGAGGATCTCTGGCACTGTTTAGGCTGAGCTTCCCTACCTTGCCTGCACATTGGAGAGGTGTGTGTGTGTGTGTGTGTGTGTGTTGGGGACTGAACCCAGGGGCATTCTACCTCCAAGCTGCACCCCTAGCTCTTTTTAAATTTTTTATTTTGAGACAAGGTTTTGCTAAGTTTCAGAGTGCCTCTTTAAATTGCTGAAGGTCTCATTAAATTGTCGAGGTTGGCCTTGAACCTGAAATCCTCTTGACTCAGCCTTCCAAGTACTAAGATTTACAGGCATGGACCACTACACCTAGTTAAAAAAAAAATATACACATACACACACACACACACACACACACACACACACACACACACACACACATACATGCATACACTGGGGATTGAACCCAGGAGCATTCTACATCTGAGCTACACCACCAGCCCTATTTTTAATTCTTTATTTTGAAATAGGGTCTCACTAAGTTGAGGAGGGCTTCACTAAGTAGCTGAAGCTGGCCGCAAACCTGTGATCCTCCAGTCTCCCGTACACTGGGATTACAAACGTGCGCCACCACGCCTAGCAAGAATCATCTTTTTTTAAAAAAAAAAGCCAGCATTCAAGCTCTTCCCCAGGGACTCTAATTTAATCGGTCTGGTGTGGCCCCCACACTGGTGGGTTTTGAATGCTCCCTGGGTGACTCGAAGGTGCAGTAGGTTGAGAACCTCCCCAGGCCCTTCACGCTGTGGGAGCTCCCGCCAGAGCCAATGAGAGCAGAGCTACAGCGTGGGTCTCCCAGGGACCCATCACATCCTGGTCCAGAGCCCTGCTATCCACATGCTCTCCTTTGAGAGAGAAGCAGCTGACCCAGGAGTTTCAAGGGACACAACCCAACCAAGGCTTTTGTTCAGGTCTTCACTGACTGAGCAGAAGTTTCCTCTTTGCCGGAGAAGGACAGCAGGGACCAGTCATGTCTGACCGGCTCCTCTGGATGGATTCCTGGTCACCTCTGCTCCATCCTGCCTCCTCCATCTCGTCTGGTCTTGGAGATATGCTAATCAGCGTGGGAGTCCACCCTCTCACATAATTATCATATACCAGCCGCTCCTCATCTCAGGATAATTTTCTCATCTGCATAATCGTATTTGACTTCCTTATGGATGTGAAAGCCCCCTTACCTTGGGCGAGTTAATCTTCATTGATTGAATATCAAATTCATCCAGATGCAGGGAACAGGCTTTTCTTGCTCTGCAGCAGAACAGAGGAGGGGGGCTGAGCCAGAGCCATGCTCAGCTGGGGGCCAGGGCCGGCTCTCTGTCCTGCACTGGCTGGCTGGGGGCCTTTCTTCTGCCCACTCTGTGGGTGCACCCTTCCACTTTGGCTGCATCTGTTCCTTATGTCTTGGATTCTTAGTTCTGCCCTCCCCTCTGCCCTTTTACCTTCTTTGTTTCTCCTCTGCCCTCCCTCCCCCATCCTGTTCTTTCTCCTCCTCTCCTCTCTTCTCTATCTCTCTAGATCTCAGACTCTTCCTTTACTTTCCAAGTGTTTCTTCTACATCTATCTTCACAACTCCCCCATCTGCCCCCCAGCATGGACTCACTGCAAAAGCTGCTGAGATTCTCAGGCAAACAGAAGACGCCACTACAGGCAGAGGTAGGGATGAAGGAGGAGGAGGGCAGGGTGTGCTGGTTTTCATGCCTGGACTGGGAGATCCATTCTCTGGTTTAGAAAATGTCAATACTACCCAGTATGGAAGGTTCCAGGTTTTCACTAGAATCTCATGTGTTGGTTAGCGTTTCCCCATGTTGCCCAGGAGACCTGAGCAAGTCCCACAGGTCATAGTGGGATCAGAACTGGAACCCCAGTCACTCTAGCTCCAGAGACAGCCTGTGATTGTCCAAGGAAGAGGCTGAGGCCAGTCATTCTGTGTCCAGTAAGCCTTGAAGCAGATGCCCGAATCAATTGAAGTCTAAATCTTGTTTCTTTACAATCCTCTCCGGTCTTGAGCCCCAAGGGGTCTTCTGGATTCAGACAATGGGAGGAGTTTGTAGGGACTTTGGACCAGAGAGGACATGGGTTTGGTTTCCTCCCAGTCCCTCCCCACCCCCTTTCTCTCTTTCTCTCTCTGATGCCGGGGATCAAACACTCTCTCTTTGAAGGGCAGGAAAAGGACTTCCCACTTTCATCTCTGTGGGGGGGTTTATGCCTGAGGCTAAGCCCTGTGGAGGTGAGAGTGTAAACCTTATACTCCAGGACGTTTACCAGTTTAGCCATGGATTCATTTCTTTGCTGAGCATCTTCTTTGCTGTAAGGATCTTGGGAGCAATTAATGATATAAAATTGATGGGGCACAAGTCGAGCTCTAGAAGAGCCCATGGTCTGCTCAGAGAATCATAGACAGGAACAAGTCATGACAACACACTCTGGTAAGTACAGATGTGAGGGCTTTGGTGGAGCAACCTCCTCTGCTACAGAAGATACAGAGGCAGTACACACAACAGATCTTACACCTGTGATCCCTGTACTAGGGAGCCGAGACAGGAGGATTGCAGCAGCTTTACAAGAGCCTGTTTTGTTTTGTTTTGTTTCCAGCTCTGGTGATGCAACCCAGGGGCTACCTCTGAGCTACACCTGCTGCCCTATTTTTTATTCTTAATTTTGAAAGAGGGTCTCACTGAGTTACGGAGAGCCTCGCTAAATAGCTGAGGCTGTCCATGAACCGTGATCCTCCAGTCTCAGCCTCCGGAATACTGGGATTACAAGCCTGCGCCACCACGCACTAAGAGCGTGTTTTAAAAAAAGAAAAAAACAAGGCTGGGAGTATAGTCAGAGGTAGAATGGTCCCTGGGTTCAATCCCCAGCACCCCCCCACACACACACACATACACAAAAGGGAAGATCTTGAGTAGTTTTCTTTTCTTTTTTTTTTTTTGGTGGTACTGGGGTTCCTGAAAGCCCTTCTACCTCTGGGCTACACTCCCAAACCTATTTTTTATATTTTTATTTGGAAACAGGGTCTCCTAAGCCAGCGTGTGCGGCTGGCTTCGAACCTGCGCGATCCTCCTGTCTCTGCCTCCCAAGCGCGGGGATTACAAGCGTGCGCCACCACACCCGGGCTTGAGTAGTTTTCTAAAGAGGGAAAAAGGCTAGCAGAGCATGGTGGCGCACACTTGTCATCCTCGCGCCTGGGAGGCAGAGACAGGAGAATCGCGCAGGTTCGAAACCGGCCTCAGCTACTTAGTGAGGCTTTCAGCAACTTAGTGAGACCCTGTTTCCAAATAAAATATATATATAAAAAAAATAGGTCTTGGAGTATAGCCTGGAGGTAGAAAATCTCTGGATTCCACCCCCAGTATCACCAAAAAAAAAAAAAAAAAAAAAAGGAAGAAGAATGGAGTTTCCAACAGAAGGATGAGCAAGTATGAACACCACAGCCTGCCCTGTGTTGGGGAACAGCGAGACTCTGCTGGCATTAGGCAGCTTGGGCGATGTTGAGAGATGATGAGCTGGGAAGGTGGAAGCGCTCAGGCCACGGAAGGTCTGAGGGATTGTGGGAGGAGTGTGGACTTGCTCTTCAGGTGGGGAGGGCGGCTAGAAGTATGGACAAGACCCGTTGCCTGATGGCGACCCATTTCTGGGTTTGCAGATGGCTGTCTCCCCACTGTAGCCTCACATGACGAGAGAGAGAGAGAGAGAGAGAGAGAGAGAGAGAGAGAGAGAGAGAGAGAGAAGAGAGAGAGAGGAGAGAGAGCGCGCTCCAGAGTCTCCTCATTTTATGTAAGCATTAATCCCATTTGGTCAGGAGGGCCCTACCCTCACCACCCAAACTAACCCTAATTACCCCCCAGAGGCCCAACTCCATGTACCCACACTTTGCTTCTGCTCACAGGCGTGGTGAGAAGGGCTCTGGGAAATGCAGGACCTGGCTCTGAAGGCCTCGAGTGCCAGGCTCCGTCCTTCTAGTTGGGGCTCGCTTCTGCTTTCCCAGTGCTGGCAGGGGGGGGGGGGCTTGGTCTAAGGGCTCCTCCTGCAGACCCTTTGAGACAGAGCAAGGCTCTGAGTGCCCTACTGGGACAGAGACACAACTCAGACTCAGCTGTCCCGGCTGCAGCGTCGGGAGGGAAGGCCATTTGCAATGCAGATGGCGCAGATGGGCGGACTCTGCAGGTGGGGGAGGGGACGCTGAGTCAGCTGCCCGACTTCTCACGCCCGCAGCTTCAACAGCCCTGCTCAGCCTGGGGCCCCTCAGAGAACAGCTAAGCTCTGTGTGCTTTACATAAGTTAACAACGGATGACTGTAGTGAGGAGCCACAATTACCGTCCCAACTTAGAAACAGGGGTAGCAGGTCCAGGGGGGAAAGCAATGTGCCCACGGTCACGCTGTCAGCGGCTGAGCTGCCCGGCATGCTAGATTGCCCAGCTCCAGAGCCTGCGTTCTTATTCATGCACGGCGCCACCCCAAACTCCTCCTGGTTATAGCACCTCTGCCTGCCAAACCCTCCCAAAGCCCTGGGAGGATGCTGTGGGAAGCCTGGGCCATGTGCACACAGCCGACCACTGAGCTACATCCCCAGCCCTACTCTGCTCAGTTTCTACTGTGGGCTCCCATCTTCTTCATGTCCTTCCATGGAGCTGCCCTGGGGCTGCTAGACCCCCTTACAAAGGGGTCAGGGGCCCTCATTCTCTGTTCCTCATTGGGTCTCTTGGCTACAAAAGGGGACCAGGTGATGCCATAAATGGCCAGGTGGGGTAAATATGGAACTCAAATAGATGACCTCTGGACATGTGTGTAATCTGGGGCAAAGACTAACCAGGACTGACCAAGCAGTTCAAACTGTTGGAAGCTATTATCTTCTTTCTTTCTTTCTTTCTTTCTCTCCTTTTCTTTCTTCCTTTCCCTCGTTTCTTTTTTCATTTTCATTAATTAATTTTTTGATATTGACTCCAGGGTCATTCTACCTTTGAGCTATGCTCTCAGCTCTTTTTTATTTTATTTTATTTTATTTTAATTTTGGTGGTACTGGGGTTCCTGGAAGCCCTTCTACCTCCTGGCTACACTCCCAGACCTATTTTTTTTTTATTTTTTTATTTATTTTTTATTTTTTATTTTTTTGTGGTACTGGGGTTCCTGGAAGCCCTTCCACCTCCAGGGCTACACTCCCAGACCTATTTTTTACATTTTTATTTGGAAACAGGGTCTCCTAAGCCAGCGCGCGCGGCTGGCTTCGAACCTGCGCGATCCTCCTGTCTCTGCCTCCCAAGCGCGGGGATTACAAGCGTGCGCCACCACGCCCGGCTATTTTTTATATTTTTGAAACAGGGTCTCTTACACCAGCGGGGCTGGCTTCGAACCTGCGCGATCCTCCTGTCTCCGCCTCCCAAGCGGGGGGATTACAAACCTGCGCCACCACGCCCGGCCTCTTTTTTATTTTAAAACAGGGTCTCATTAAGTTGCTGAGGCTGGCCTCAATCAAACCTGTGATCCTCCTGCCTCAGCCTCCTTGGTACTGGGATGACTGGCGTGTGTCACCACGCCAGGCTTTCTTCTCCCTTCCTACAAAGAAGCAACAGCAGGTGTGAAACTCCTCCTTCATCACCCACTCTCCAGCCACCACGTGGCGTGGTCCTCTCGCTCCATCGAACACAGGAGACAATGGCTACAGTCTTTGTTCCTGATGGATAGGAAGGCCGGTCCCCCAGCCCCAGCCCCTTGCTCACTGGACTTGTAGAGGGGGTGGCTTCCCTACCTGGCGTCCTTTGCCCTCTGCGGGACCTCTCTGCTGGTGAAGCCATTTATCCAGGAGAGAGGCAATGTCATGGGCGGCAGGAGAGGAGGTGAGACAGCCCTGGGCAGACTCTTCCCTGCTACTGAAGCCAGGCTTTGGCCCTCCCTGGTTGTGTGACCTTGTGCAAGCCATTTTCTCTCTCAACTTCCACCACTGTCTCATCTGAGCAATGGGTGGCAAATTCTCTCCCTCTCAGGACTGGCTTGTGAATCCCACCCTTGCACCGCGAGAGTCCCAGACCCTCGCTGGGGTTAATGAGTGGAGGCTCCAGTCACTCCCCCTGCTCGTTCCGTTCCCTAGTGGAGCAGGCCTCCTCCCTCCCTGACCTCTGACCCCTCCTCCTCCTCCCCTCAATTCCTTCCCAGCAGGGGCTGTGGGTCCCTTCCCCCTACGAGGCCCAGGGGGCCCAGAGAAATTAGACCGAATCAAAGCAGAAAATGAGTTTTCATTCATCTTGGAATGATGCGAGAGGTTACGGGCAAGACAAATAGCAGCCTCCCCCTCTTCCTTTATCACTGTCACCGCAATTAATAGGCTGTGGCCTTCGTTATCCAGGCCTTTGCTAAGGAGAGAGCAGGCCGCGGGCGCTAAGGATGCTAACGAGGGAGAGGATGTACGCCTGGCTCCAACCAAGTTTTGTCCTGTGGCCATATGCCCACCTGGCCCTTTAAATCCACTACTGGGGTTCAGACAAGCTTAGGTGGGGGTGTGGTGGCTCAGAGGATAGCCAAACTGGGCTTGTTAAGACAAGAACACCGGTCCCCCCCCTACTCCTGAGAGCACCCAGCCTCCGCTGCTCAGTGATCATTGTAACTGCAGAGTCTCAAGTATTTCCAAAGGGGCACAATTATAAGCTACCTGTGACTTTTTTCCTCTACAACAACTTGTGAGCTGCGTATCTGTCCTCAGTTTATTTGATGAGAAAACTGAGATTCAGAGAAGTAGAGCTACTTGTTTGAGGCCACACAGGTTTGGGAGAGGAGAAGGCAGGATTTGAACTCCAACCTGCTTGGTTCCATTGCTTGGGCGCCTTACTGTTGCATTCTATTGGCTGAAGGTATGACGGGAGCGCGGACTGGGAGCCAGCCCCAGTGCCTCCAACTCCAGAGCAGTAGGATGAAAACCAAGTCAACTGTAGCTCCCTATGCCGGCCAGCACCTGGGGGCCGTGGTCCCTGCAAACAGCTCAAGCCCCTGCCCTCTGAAGCTCCCTGGCCCGCCCACCTAAGCCGGAATACAAGCTTCCTGAAGGCAGGGATTGTGTCTGAGCCTTCACTGCGAAATCTCCAGAGAGGCACAGACAAATTAACAGGGCTAGTCCTTAGCCTTAACCAAGTCTTTGTCATGCACTAAAATGAAAGCTGTTTTCTTCTAGTGTGAGAAGATACTATTAAGATAATTGTATGCATGGAGAAGGGGTACTGGAGATGGAACCCAGGGGCATTCTACTCAGAGCTACACTCCCAGCTCTTATTTTTTGTTTCGAAACAGGGCCTTGCTAGGTTTCTAAGAGTCTTGCTAAATTGCGGAGGCTGATCTCAAACCTGCTATCCTCCTGTCTCAGCCTCCCAAGTACTGGGGTTGCGGGGTTGTGCCACTGCTTCCGACATTAAGATAATTTAAAAAATGAATTTCTTTAAAGGGTTACTCAATGCCTAGAAGATTTGGCTCATTGGGTATTTGCTCAATCAATGAATACTGTATTACTTATCTATTACAGTGTCATTAATTGCCCCCAAACTGAGTAGTTTAAAACAACAATAAACGTCTATTATCGCTCCTAGTTTCCTTCTGTCAGGAATTTAGAAGTGGCCGGCTGGGTGGTTCCGGCTTAGGGCCTCTCATGAAGGGCCTCTCAATAGTCACCTGCTAATTGGAGCTGGAGAATTTGCTTTCAAGATGGAGCCCTCCGATGGGCGGCATGCTGGCAAGAGGCCTGGCTTCCTCTCTGGTACTCTCCATGGGAAGGCTCAGGACGTGGCGGCCAGCTCCCTCAGAGCTTTGGGCCAAGGAACAAGGCAGAAGCCACCTGCCCTTTATGAGCTAGCTCAGAAGCCATACTGTCACCTCTGCCATACCTGGCTGGTCACAAGGGCGTGGGAGGGGACTGCACAAGGGCGTGGATTCCCAGGTGAACATCTTTGGGGGTCGGGGGTCACTCTGGAGGCTGGCCACCAGAGAATCTGAAACCAAAATAGCATTCTGTAAGGGGCTAACGGAGATCCTCAAGGTTCAGCAACGACAAAGAAAACAGGCTAAGGCCATAGCATTAAAAATCAGGACAATCTTCATCTTCAGGGGAGGTAGGGACTGGGAAGGGCCACAAGGGGGCTTTTGGGGAGCTGGCACAGTCTTATTTCTCTATCTGGATGCTGGGGATATGAACGTGCTAACGCCCTGGGAAACCACCGAGCGTGTGCTTTTCCGCGCATATGATACTTCAATAAAATAACGTTAAAGGGGTCCTAGTGCTTGAAAAGGTTGAGAGCCAGCGGCACGGTTCTCCTACTCTAATTTTATAGGAGAGAAAGCCCTGGGGCTCACAGAGGGCGGGTCACTCACAAACGGTCCCTTGGTGGCCTGGGGTGGGGCCTTGAACTGACTTTTGGGCCTCCTGGGTCCTGAGGAATGGCCTTTTGTAGGGACTGTGGTCATGAGCCAGGCTGGAGGACCTGTTCTGTCTCCCCAGCTCCCCCAGAATTGCCGCAGAGCTTGCGAGCCGGTGCTGGCTGGGCCAGGGCGCCCTGAGTGTTTCCACTTTCCAGCTTCTCTCTGGGGCCACGGGGCACTTTCTGCTCTCAGGCAGATATCTGGGTGTTCAGAGAAAGGGTGAGTCTTGGGAGAGGGCCATGTCCTGACCTGGGGAGCGGATAAAGGCTTAGGGGAAGCAGTTTCATCTTTTCTGTACATGCTTTCTCTTTCTCTTACCTGGGCTAGCTGACGCACGCCTGCAATCCTGGTTCTTGTGAAGCTGAGCCAGGAGGATTGCAGTTTCAAGACCAGCCTAAGCAATTTAGCAAGATCCTCAGTGATTCAACAATACTCTGTTTCAAAACAAAAAAATAAAAAAGGCTGAGAGTATAGCTTAGAGGTAGAGTACCCCTAGGTTTAATCCCCAATACCAAACAACAAGAAAAACCTCATGGCCCTCACGTGAATGACAGCATCCATCTCCCTTGGCTGGACTTCAAGGCCTTTCAGGCAGGGACCCAGCTGGATTCCACTCTGTCTTTTGTATCCATTTTCACATCCAGCAAATATTGACCAAACACCTGTTCTAGGCACGGGAAACAGGACAATAGATAGGAAAGACAAAATCCCTGCCCACGGAAATAAATACTCCAGCAAGGGCAGATGTGACAAAATAGATAAAATTAAGCCCGAAGCAGTGGCACACCCCTGCAATCCCAGTACTCAGGAGGCTGAGAAAGGAGGATCAGAGGTTCAAGGCCATTCTAGCAACTTAGTGAGACCCTCAACAACTTGGCATAACCCTATTTCAAAATAAAATAAAAAGAAGTGAAGATGTAGCTTGGAGGTAGAATGCTCTTGGGTTCAATTGACCCCAACCCCAACCCCAACAATAACAACAAGTTAAAATACAGGGCTGGGGAGAGGTGTGTGTGCATAGGCATGTGAGTGCCCGCGGAGCTGTCACAGGGAATTATTGAGAAAAGGGCTTTTGAGTGAAGAGCTGGAGTCAGGCCGGCAGCAGGAAGGGGACTCCAGGCAGAGGGAGGTGAGGTCAGGGCATAGAGGCCAGAGCGTGCTCGGGAGGAGGCCAGCGAGGCTGGAGGAGGCCTGTTTGAAGCTCAGTGAAGCCAGACAGACAGCCCCCACTTGCCCGCCTCCGCTGGAATACAAGCCTCCTGAAGGCCACGGGTTGTGTCTGATTCGTTCACTGATAAATCTTCAGAGCCAGAAGAGTGTCGTCCACAAGGGCCCTCACAGACCGCACAGGCAATTTAACAAACTGACAATACACCATGACGAAACATCTTGTAAGACATCATGACGGAACACCCCGACAAAGCACATTCCTGCCCAGGAAGCCTGAGCGGACGGCAGGGAGGGCTTCCTGGAGGAGGGCGCGCTGAGCTGGCCCATGAGGACTCAGCCAGGCGAGGGTTCCAGGCAGGAGGAACAGCATGTGCAAAAGCTAGAGGAGAGCAAACCAAATTAGAAGGGCTGAGGGGCAGTAGGGGGTGGGGTCGCAGGGCGGGAGGGACTGTCCAGGAAGTGGATAAGCAATGCTGTCCACTGAGAGCCACGAGAAGATACAGGTGGTGTTTGTGTATAGAACACAGTACCTGGCACATAAAAGTGAAGTAGAAGGAGAAAGCAAGGGAAAGGGAGAGGGAGGAAGAAGAAAGGAAGAAAGAAAATTGCAGCCAGCACTGTCTAGCCTCACCGGTTGGTTGCTGGAGCTCCTCAGTAACCCCGCTCAGCAGGATTCGAGGGCGTCCAGCCCCAGGTCCCCTCTCCAGGCCTGCAGACTCCCGGATGAAGTCATTTCTGCTCCTCCTGCTCCCGTGCCTGCCATGTGGGGCAGGGTGGGGCAGGTGCCCGGGCTCCCAGCAGTGGACAGTGTTCCGGTTCAATGGAAGGACCTTAAACGCAGAGACAAGGACACTCGGTAAAGGATGGTGTGGCCGAACCCCCTGGTCCCGTGCCGCGCAGACCCCAGGTGTGTGATCGGGAGCAGTTAAATTTCATCATTACCCTTTCTCCGATGGTGTTTTTTATAGTCTTTTTTACTACTGGCACTAAAGGTTCTGGACTCATCCTGGCGGAGTGGAGGACATCACTCGTCAGGCTGACTGCTCCGTGATATAAAAAAATGACAAGTCCTGGCTTAATCTTTCTGATAACTGTGTTCCGCACCCCCATCCATCTCCACCAAGGGGCTTGGGCGAAGCTGGAAGACAAGAGCATCCCAGCATTTAAGAATGAAAAATTAAGTGCCCTTTTTAAGCACAGCGTGGAGTTCCCTGGCTTGGTGCTGTGCTTTTCTGGGGCGGAGGAGGGGCAGGGGACAGGATGGGGCTGAGGGGGAGGGGAGCCAGAGCAGGTGAAGCCTGGACCCCCTCAGTGCTGGCTCGGGGGAGGCAGATGATGGGTCCCACACAACATCTGCATGAGCGTGTACACTTGGGACTGTGCACAAGTCTTATGCCTGCCGGAGTAGCCCTCCCTGTGCCTCCCCCGAGTGTCTGTTCCTGAACATCTATGCTGTGTTTTTGCATCTGGACCTAGTGGTGCCCGTCTAACATGGGGGAGAGGAAAGGACCCTGTGCTGCAAGTCTGGTTTGACTCTCAGCTCTCCTTTGACTGGCTACATTAGTGCTTTTGCGAAGCTCATTTCCCTCTGCACTTCAGCTTTCCCGTCTGTGAAATGGACCACGTTGGGACCCCAAGAAGCCAGCATCCTCACCTAGAGACTAGGTGGCCCATCCCGGGTGTATCCTGTCTCTCGGCCGCAGCTTCCCCTCGTCCTAGGTTGCTCTAAATGACCACCGAGGCCATTGAAGACCTGAGAGGTGGGGAGCCAGCTAGACTTTTGGGACCCAGGTTCTCAGCGGAGCGTCCCAGCTCTGGCCCAAAGCCAGCTTCCAGCTGCGGCTCAGATTTTCCTGTGCTGGAGGAGCAGCCATCTGCTTCCTGTCCACCCAGGATGCAAAGGCCGACTGGGGACGAGGCTGCAGAGGGCAGGAAGAACACAGGGTTTGAAGACTTTTACCTCTGACCTGCAATTCTAGTTCTGTTCACCTAGGGTTGATTGCGCCCTTCTGCGCCCCAACTCCTCGCCTGTAGAATGGAAACAAAGGCAACTTTGGGTCCAATAAGCTAGACCTACTAAGTAATAAGTGCTTAGTAAATGTTGGCTATCGTGGCACCCGCCCCACCCCTAGGGGTCTCTTAATCAGAGTTTGTCTGTCTGCCACTTCCTAATCCCTCCGGATGCCTGCAGGTCCGCAGGGTGGAAAACCAGCCAGGGGACAAATGGCTGCCTGGCTTTTGAGCAACATGCAAATGAGAGGAAGGGTTTGTTTGTCACTGGAGGGGGCAAACATTTGTTGTTAATAAAATCAAGAGGAAAAAAAAACAAAAAACTCACGGAAAGCTCCCTCCTGGGCCAGGCCCCCAGCAATCCCTGAAATCCCCTTATCAGCAGCCCCTGTGGTCTGGAGAACAAGATGCCCAGGGATAGGGCCCTGGTTATCTGGGGCAGGTGGTGTTTATCTGGGAAGTTTCTGCAGGCCAGGCCCCCTTGGTCTATGTTATCTGGGCCTGAGAGGGATGGGCAGGGACCTGGATCTCCTTCCCCATGGGCAGGGTCGGTGGGGCAGGGGGCTCTGCAGAGTACACCTTCTGGTGTAGCTGGGAAGATCCCGGTTGAGGACGAAAAGGGTCCTGTGTGCCAGGTGTGATGGCGCACGCTTGTAATCCCGGCATTTGAGAGGCTAAGACAGGAGAATCGCGGGTTTCTAGCCAGCCTCGGGTACTTAATGAGGGCCTCTGTAACTTAGTGAGACCCTGTTTCAAAATAAAGAATAAAAAATAGGGCAGAGGGTGTAGCTTGGAAGTTGAATGCCCCTGGGTTCCGTCCCCCAGATCTGCTGGGGGGAAAAAAAAAAAGAATTAAAAAATAGAGCTAGAGGTTTAGCTCCGAGGTGGAATGCCCCTGTACCATATAAATAAATAAATAAATAAATAAATAAATAAGTCCTGTGTCCCTTCTCTGGGGGCATTTGGGGAAGTATGAACTACCCCAGAGGTTTGGTGACACCCCATAGCAATGACTTACCTTGCCAGGTTGTAGGCAGTGATCTTTTTCACTCTGGGGGCAGAAGAATCCATAGACAGATTATATGTCACTTGCCCAAAGGTGCCCAGCCAGGAAATGGAAGAACCAGGACTTGAACTCTGGTCTGATTTGAAAAACACAGACCTGCGACCTGTGACCTTGGCAGAGTGGACCCCAAACCCTTGCAAGAGCATGGCACAAGGTCCTCAGCATCTGTGGAAGTCCATTGGCTTTATAAATCCCACCCAGACTGGGGGATGCAGGCTTGTGATTGTATCCTTTCCCCTACTCTTTTGTGATGCTGCAACTTGGATCTGGTGTGCTCTATCTCTGAGCTACACTCCCAGCCCCCCTTTTTTTGGTGGTACTGGGGTTCCTGGAAACCCTTCTACCTCCGGGCTACACTCCCAGACCTATTTTATACTTTTTAAATTTGGAAACAGGGTCTCTTAAGCAGTGCGGCTGGCTCTGAACCTGCGCGATCCTCCTGTCTCTGCCTCCCAAGTGAGGGGATTACAAGTATGTGCCACCATGCCCAGCTAGCCCTTTTTGTTTATTATTATTTTATTATTATTATTATTATTATTAATTATTATTATTATTAACTGGTACTAGAGGTCGAATCAGCAGACATTCTACTTCTGAGCTGCTTCATTTGTTTGTTTGTTTTTTAACAGACGAGGAAATCAAGACCTGGAGAGATATAGTCCTTTGGCTTCTGTCACTCGAGTTGGGGCATAGCTGGGCTTTGAACCCAGATCCCTGTCTCCTGGTCTGCCAGCAGCCCTGTCCCTCTCTGACCCCACGGCCCCAGCAAGGAAGGCTTTCCCTGGCCTCTGACTTAGGAGACAATCACCATCTGTAGCTCTCCTGTGGCCCTTAGTCTTTGACTGCCCTTGCCAACTGCCTGTGGCCAGAAGCAGTCACGTTCCGACTTGGACAGGGCCCGTGGACCACAAACCAACTGCCTGTGGCCAGAAGCAGTCACGTTCCGACTTGGACAGGGCCCGTGGACCACAAACCAACTGCCTGTGGCCAGAAGCAGTCAGGTTCCGACTTGGACAGGGCAGACCAGCCCCGCTGCCGCTTACGCACGTGGCCCATGTCCCCTGCCGGCAGGAAGGGCCCAGAGGGCGAGAGCCAGGTGGCTGTAGATTTCTGCCTTCCCTACACTGTTCACCTGCTGAGACTGTTTGGTGAACAAACAAGCAAACTTGGACCTGATGCTTGGAACACTGGCCAGGGAGGAGCCGTAGGGGACAGGGACAGCAGGAGGACCTGGCTCTCTACACTCCGCGGGACAGAAGTCAAAGCCAGGGTCTGCTCTCGCCCCGCCCCTGCAGTCAACCCCGTTCAGCCCCCGGTTCCTGTGCACTGGTAAGGGCACCATAGCCACCCAGGTGGCCAAAGCTCACACCTGATCCTTCCCTGCCTGCAGCAGCTCCGATCCTCTCCCTGCTCCCAGTCACCTCCAGGTCCTGTCAATTCTGCACCTGAAATATCTCTTTCAGATTAGGCCACCCAGGGTTTCCACCTTGGACTGGCGCAGCTGCCTCTGAACTAGCCTCCCTGCCTTTAGTTTGTTCTCCAGTTGCCATCAGAGTGATCGTAAAGTGCAAGGGCAGCCCTCCCTTTCACCTGTCCCGGGCAGGTGAGGTTGGAATGCCTCAGTTCTCCAAGGATCTGGCTGTGGCCTGCCTCGCGGCCCTCACTCTGAACTCTGGGTTCCTCTGCATGTCCCTGCATCCTGAGCTGGGCTGTTGCCTGAGCACTCTGCCCTGTGCCGGCTACTCTTCTTTCTTAAAGTTAATTTAGTTGCAGTACTGGAGATTGCCACTGAGCACATCCCCAGCCCTTTCAATATATGTTTGTTTGCCACTGGGGATTGAATGCAGGGTCATTCTACCTCTGAGCTATGCCCCCAGCTCCTTTTTTTTTTTTTTTTTTTTTTTTTTTTGCGGGTCTGGGGATGGATATTTGACCTCCGAGCTACAACCCCTGCCCAATTTTTTATTCTTTATTTTGAAACAGGGTCTCACTGAGTTGCGGAGGGCCTCACTAAATAGTAGCTGAGGCTGTCCGTGAACCGCGATCCTCCTGTCTCAGCCTTCCGAATGCTGGGATTACAAGTGTGCGCCACCACGCCCGGCCCCAGCTCCTTTTTTTCGGGCCTGGGGATGGAACCCAGGGGCATTTGACCTCCGAGCTACACCCCCTTCCCTGTTTTTTATTCTTTATTTTGAAACCAGGTCTCACTGAGTTGCAGAGGGCCTCACTAAGTAGCTGAGGCTGTCCGCGAACCGCGATCCTCCAGGTCTCAGCCTCCCGAATGCTGGGATTACAAGCGTGAGCCACCACGCCCGGCTCCTTTTTATTCTATTAATTTTGAAACAGGGTCTCACGAAGTTGCTAAGGCTGGCCTCAAACCTGCGATCCTATTGTTTCAGCCTCCCAAGTGCTGGGATTCCAGGTGTGCACTACCACACCCAGCTCCTGGATTCCTTTAACCCCGTTGAAGACAGGGACACCAGAAGGACTTGGCTCCTCCAAGACAATAATTGTCTTCCCCACTCAGCCCTGGAGCCTGGGGCTACCCCGCCCCCACCTACCAGCCTCCCCTGCCACACTGCAGCCTGTTAACCCTCGATGAGAGTGGGGGCCGAGGCCTCAGGCTGGGGCTGCCTCTGCAGCTTCACTGCACACAATATCTGGCAGCATATAGATATGGATGCCTGCTTCTAATCCCTGAGGTCTCTGGGAGGAAGCCTGGGGGTCCAGGGCTGGCTGAGCACCCACTGTCTGCCATTCCTGGGAGCCTCACCACCCTGGCCTGGGCCCTGACACCCTCCCCCCACTTCTCAAGGACTGCTGGCCTGGCAGAGGGCGTGAGACAGTGCATCCTGGTTTGTGTATCCAGCTGTTGCTTGCCACAGCTGGCTGCTTTGGCCTCAGCAGAGCTGAGGAGTGGCTCTGCCCCCCACTATCCCAGCTCCCCTAGCTTTCTGGCTCTCCCACCCCAAAACTCACCCATCTGTCCACCCAATTTAATGCCCTAGCTTGGAGGAGGACCAACAGAACCTGGGGATGTCCATGGTTGGAGACAGGACATATTTGTTCAGCCCAAGGCCTGGATTGATGGTGTCCTTTCCTTCCTTCTGTGTGTGTGTGTGTGTGTGTGTGTGTGTGTGTGTGTGTGTGTGAGTGTGTAGTACTTGGGAACCCAGGACCCTTCTATCTCCAGGCTACACACCAGCCCTATTTTACTTATTTTGAAACAGCGTCTCACTATGTTACAGCAGGCCTAAGTTGCTGAGGCTCGCCCTGCCTCCCCTGAGGGGTGGTCCTGGTCCTCCTTCTGGGCCTCTATTTTCTCTTCTGTACAATGGGAGATGGGTTGCTTTAGAAAGGCCAGAGAGAGCCAGGCACAGTGGCACACATTTGTAACCCCAGTGCATGGGAGCCTAAGATGGGAGGATTGTAGGCTCATGGCCAGCCTCAGCTACTTACTGAGGCCCTGTTTCTAAATAAAATAATAAGAATAGGACTAGGGGTATAGCGCAAAGTTAGAACACCCCTAGGTTTCATCTCTAGCACCACACACACACAAACAAAGGCCAAAGAGGATGTGCATGCTTCCCCCAAGAAGTTACAGGGAGCTCTTGGTGGGTGGCCCGGGATCAGAGCCGTGCTTGGGGGACGGTGTGCCTGAACTTAACAGGGGAGCAGCTGAGGAGGGGGAGGAGGTTGTGGGAAGAGTCTAGAAGGGAGGGGAGCACAGAGCACTGGCTCAGGGATGCGGGGTAGAGGACCCTTCCCCAGGGCAGAGCCCAGCGTGGGTGGGGGTGCTGCCACAACCCGTCCACACTGGCAGGCTGGGTCCCTTATCTCTCCACCAAGCCAGCGCACACCTACTGAATGCCTACAGCGTGCCGAGGAAGAGACAAGCCTCCACCTGACCACCAGCATAGGAACCACCGCATAGGCACCACCCCGGGGGTGTCGTCAGGGGTCCTGGGGACAGCTTACGTAGACCACACACCCGCACCAGCCTGTTTTCTGCATTTTGCAGGTTTAAAGTAATGTTTCCCGCACAACACCCCTTCTGAGCTGTATTCTGTGGTCATCCTCCCCACGGGCTGGATTAGGGAAGTGAGGTATGGAGGGATGGAAGCCATTTTCTCCAGAGCACAGAGCTGAACTCCTAGGTGAAGAGCCCGAGGTCCCAGTGGCCAGCTGAAGGAGGACAGGAACCTCTGGGGAGCTGGCTCCTGCCACACCCTCTCCACATTGTGCAGATGAGGAAACCGAGCTCCTGGGATGCCCGCTTGGCATTCATGACCAACAGGAAGGCTCGATTTTCTTTGGACAGTGCTTCCTGAGCCAGCTGAGTCCAGGTTGCTAGGCGCACATAGAGCGTTTCTGTGCGCAGGGGCACATGCTATAGGTGTTCGCATGTGCACTGTGTCTTACAGGCACCCTCCAGCTACTCCCGAGGGCCCTGGCCTGCCCCGTTCTCAAGACACAGGCCATCTGTCCCAAGACTCCCGCACCCAGCTCTGCAGCCTGGCCTAACCTTCCCCACCCGACCCCATGCTCTAGCCCCTGCTGGTGCCATCTGGCAGGTGGCAAGGTGCCCACCCACAGGGCGTGGGTGCCAGGGACTGGGAGGGGAGCAGCTGGGAGGCGGGGCTGATCCCTGAGCAGCAGCCCGGCCTCAGACCTGGTCTTCCAAGACCAGGCCAGCCACGCCCGCTGGCCTCAGACACCAGCGAGCAGCTTGTGCGTCTCCCCATTGGGAATTGCTGTTTCTGGGAGTCACTTGTGCCCCACAACGACTGCCAGGAAGGAACCTGGCACACCCAGTGCTGTTTAGCTCCCGGAACCACCATTCTCTCTTTAGTCACGACAGCTGACATTTCTACAGTGCTTACTCTCTTCTAATCCCTTTATGTTGATTAACTCAGTTAATCTTCACACAACTTTATGAGATCACTGCAATCATACCCATAGCTCAGATGAGGAAACGGAGCTAGAAAGTGCTTCGGTAACTTGCCCCAAATCGCAGGTTCGAGGCCAGCCTCAGCAACTTAAGTAATGTGTCCGAGGTCGTGCAGCTGCTAACTGGCACAGCTGGAATTAGAAGCCAGGCAGCCCAAAGGCATGATGTTGACTTTGCGCATCCAGGTGTTATTCTGAGTGTTTTACATGGATTCATTTAATCCTTACAATGCAGTTCTTATCATTCCTGTCATACGGACGGACGAGGAAACGGGCACAGAGAGGTTGCATAAATTGCCTCAAGTCCCACAGCTAAGAAGAGGAAGTGGAATTTGAGCCCGGCCAGTCTGGCTGATCACAGGATTCCATGGTTCACGGCTGAGATGACTCTGGAAAGTACTTTAAGAATGGATGGAGGTGGGCTCCTTCTTGCCCTCTGCGGTCCAGCAGCCTCCCTGGGCTCTCCCCTTGTCTCCTTCCTGCCTCCTTTTCCCCTTCACCATCCTGTTCGCAGCTAGGGGCCCGAGGCAGAGGGAGGAGAGACCTGTGAGCCGGGCAGGCAGGCGCGGGCAGGGCCTGCACACACTCAAGACGTCTCTTCTGTGGCCAATTAAACAAATTGCAGCAAAACAGCATTTTATTAGTATTTGCCCACAGCAGTCTGGGCCCGCCATAAATTTCCTCCCGGCTGCAGCACTGCGGAGCGAGCAGAGCGGCGGGGAGACCCGTGCCGTCGAGGGGGTGTGGGGAGCAGGGTGTGGGAGACAGAGCCGCATGTTAAGCAGGAGATGGAGGAGGAGCGACATCAGGAAGGGCCCTGGGGGCGGCTGGGTACCAGAGTGGCTGTCTTCCCAAACAAGCGCTCCGCTTCATCATAAACAGTGAGTTATGAGGCCGCGCGAGGCTGTGCGTGCTGGGAGGAGCAGGCGGCAGGGAAGCCCCGGGCACGGGGCTGCACCCCACCCCTGGTCCCCATGCACCTGCCGGGCGGCCCTCGCCCTGGGACGCTCGGGTCCTCACTCCTTCCTGAATGCCTGCTATTTGCCAGGTCCTGGTGAGAACTCTGTAAAGCATGTCATCACTGTACTTAAAACTTTCCTGTTTCTCTGCTGTTTTCTTGGTAACCCAAATCTGAGCTCTGTGTTTAAAGCCCTTTGTAACCAGACTCCTGCTTCCCTTCTAGCCTCTTCTGAGGCCGCTGCCTTCCCCCTCTGATCATTACACCACCACCACTAGTCTAGGGATCTTAGGGGCGCTAGCTCACCGCCTCCCGCTGCCACCCTGAGTGGGCGCTGCTGATTGCGTCAGCGTGGGCTCAGAGGGGCCCAGCAGCAAGCAGCTCCCGTCTCAGTGACTCCAACAACCCAGACCCACGTCTTGCCGAAGTTACGTGTCCAGTGAGCACAGGGACTGCGCGCTCATTAGAGAGACAAGGGCTTGGGCCGATGGGCAGTCACAGCTCAACCATTGGGGGGCACCACACTGCTCCAGGAAGAGAAAGCAGCTTGGGAGTCTCCTGTGCTGACTGCTAAATTCCTTCCCCTCCTCCTCTTCCATCCCCCCCATCCTCCTAGTCCTCTTCCCCGTCTTCCCCCTCCTCCCCCTCCGGCTCCTCCTCTTCCTCCTCCTCTTTCCTCTTCTTTGGCACTAGGATTGAACCCAGAGGTGTTCTAACTCCAAGCTACATCCGCAGCCTTATTTTTATTGTTTGTTTTTGTGGTCCTGGGGATTGAACACAGGGGCATTCTGCCTCTGAGACCCTCAGCCTTATTTTATTTTTTAAATTTTGGAACAGGGTCTCGCTAAGTGACTGAGGTTCACACCACACTACTGAGGCTGGCTGTGAACCTGCGATCCTCCTGTCTCAGCCTCCCAGGTACTAGGATTACAGGCTTATGTCACCATGCCTGGCTAATGTCTTCTAAGTGACACTTCTGTTCACAGCCCTTGGCTTGCACTGTTCACATGACCCCATTTAACTTCAGGGACCAGAAAGGGCTCTCCTGTCTGCCCACAGGGGAGATAGCTAAGTGGCAAGCCGCTCTCATGATGACCACAACAACCATCAGTACCTGTTAACAGGTGAGGAAATGCCCTCCATCCACTTGTCTGTGTGGTGAACTCCTACTCAGCTGTCAAGACCCTGCTCAGTACTTCCTCTTCTATCTAGTTCCAGGTAAAGGGCACTGTTTCCATCTCTGTGCCTGCAGTCCATCTTTGGGCCAGCCACTTGTGTTGTTTCAGTTGAGAGCTCAGCCACAAAGGTCCGTTTTTCTCTTTTCTTTGCCTGTAGATGCCACCACTATGGCACCGGTGGCCCTGTCTTATCAGGCTCTGCGCCTGGCCCAGCCCCCAGGGCGGGGTCTGCTTTACTATCTTTGCGTCCTGGCACTTGGCGTTGGCATTGAACTGGGATGGGGCTGCCTGGCAGGGGTCACAGCAGTGGCCCCAGGCCTCACTGTGGAGTAAGGACCCATTCTCCCTTCCTTGGCCCCCTCTGTCTTGAGACTCTGGACTAAGGAGGCCGTTGGGAGAGGAGGCCAGAGATGGAAGACAAGGCAGAGCTCTGGAGGCTGGTGGGGCTTTCCACCTCTGGGCATTGTGAGGGCATGGAGGGGTCACCTGATCCTGGGACCTGCCTATAGCCCTAACCCTGGCTTTGGGACAGCCAGTCAGCCACAATGAGCCTCTTCCCCTCTTCCTCCCCCTCCTCCCCTCCTCCTCCCCCTCCTCCCCTCCTCCTCCCCCTCCTCCACTTGCTCACAGACCCCTCCTGCCTGCCCCCTCCCTCTGCTTTTCCGTTTTCCTTGAAATGGCTTTATCCCCCCACTTTACTGAGGCAGAGTTGGCAAGGAGACATTGTGTACATAATTAACATACCTATCTCCTCACAGTTACCAGTTTTCTCTTTTCTTTTTGGTGTGGTGAGATTAAGATTCACCCTCTTAGCAAATTTCAACTATACAGTGCAATCTTGTTAACTATGGTCACATTCTGTACATTAGGCCCCCAGAGCTCATGTACCTTGTATAACCAAAACCTCGTGCCTCTTGCTCCCCACCCCCTCGTGTCCCCTTCCTCCAGCACCTGCTAACTACAATTCCACTGTCTGTTTCTGTTAATCCAATTCTTATAGATTCTAGGTATAAGAGTGAGATTGTAAAGCCGGGCGTGGTGGTGCATGTTTGTAATCCCAGCATTTGGGAGGCTGAGATGGAGGCTCGTGGTTCAAGGACAGCCTCAGCTACTTAGTGAGGCTCTTTGCAACTTAGTGAGACCCTGTTTCAAAATAAAGAATAGCTGGGCGTGGTGGCGCACGCTTGTAATCCCCGCGCTTGGGAGGCAGAGACAGGAGGATCACGCAGGTTCGAAGCCAGCCGCGCTGGCTTAAGAGACCCTGTTTCCAAATAAAAAAGTATAAAAAGTATAAAAAAAGTACAGGAACCCCAGTACCACTAAAAAAAAAAAAAAGAATAAAAAATAGGGCTGGGGTGTACCTCGGAGGTAGAATGCCCCTGGGTTCCAGCTCAGACCTGCACACACACACACACACACACACACACACACACACACACGAGTGAGATTGTATGGTAATCATCTGTGCCTAGCTCATTTCTCTAAGCATATGTCTTCCAAGTTTATCTGTGATGCTGTATTGATTTTCTTCTTTTTAAAGAAATGTTGATTTTTTTCTGTGTTGGTTTTTTCTTTTTAAAGGCTGAATAGTATTCCCTAATATGTTACATACACAAAAGCTCACATTTCTTTATCCACTCGTCTGTCAGCAGACAACACGTGCTTGCTTTTGGACAGTTGGGAGGCCATGTCCCTTCATTTGGTGCTCCCCCTCTCAAGGGCTGACCCCAGAGGCTGGCACACAGTGTGGACTCAGGCTGGCACATGGTAGGGACATAATGAATATTTTCAGAGTGCATGTATGAATGAAAAACAAAAATCCAATCAACAGAGACATCACTCTCCACCCTGTGGTAGAGGAACAGCGCCTCAGAGCTCCCGCCCCGTCTTCATGTTCCCATTAAAAGGAACATTGCTTTGCTAACAATGAGCCACTCTGCCCCAAATGCAAATCTGAACCCCTAAATCTTGCTACTTCACCCCCCAAGAACAAGA
The DNA here is from genome assembly GCF_963383645.1 of Muscardinus avellanarius. Classification (NCBI taxonomy): domain Eukaryota; kingdom Metazoa; phylum Chordata; class Mammalia; order Rodentia; family Gliridae; genus Muscardinus; species Muscardinus avellanarius. Next base: position 33,368,079 of record NC_137802.1, read on the forward strand.
CCACCAGCTGCGGGCCTCTTGCTCTCGATTGCACGAGGGTCCCAGGAGATACGTATGCCCTTCCCTGGTCAATCAAGCAACAGATATTGCGCACCTACTGTGTCCAGGGCATGGTGCCAGGTGGTCCACAGACAAGGAGGTGCCTGGCTGCCTAGCTGCTCCTGAGGTTGGAGGAGCTCAGCAAGCTGGGCTGAGGTTGGGTCAGGTCCAGGGGGCCTCCTAAAGGGGCATGGAGCGCAGGAAAGGAAGGCCAAGAGAGTTTTTTTGGTCTCTCCCCCGGTTTATATTCTTGTATTTAAATGTTTTTGAAGGAGTAGAGTTTGCTTTTCTCTCTCTCCCTCCCTCCCTCTCTCTCTCTCTCTCTCTCTCTCTCTCTCTCTCTCTCTCTCTCGGTGGTATTGGGAGTGGAGCCCAGCGGCTTTCTACCTCCGGGCTATATTCCCAGACCTATTTTATATTTATTTGGAAACAGGGTCTCACTAAGTTGCTGAGAGCCTCACTCAGTAGCTGAGGCTGGCTTTGAACCTGCGCGATCCTCCTGCCTCAGCCTCCCAAGTGCGGGGATTACAAGCGTGCGCCACCACGCCCGGCCTGCTCTTGTAATTTTTAAAATGATATTGAATTTTTATGGGGCAGCCATGGCACCTGTGTGTGGGAGGCGGGGAAGGTTGGGTGGAGGCTGTCCTTTCCAGGCCTTGGATGACCTGGGGCGGGAGCAGAGGCGGGGTGGGGGCAGGGCTGTTGGTCTGGGACAACAAGGCTCAGCTCTGGCCTCAGCCTGGCACAGGCACTAGGGATTGGGGAGAGACCAGCCAGGGCAGGCTTGGGGTTGGGGAGAGATGAAAGCCCCTGTTCCCAGGAAATGGCCCAATGCATTTGACCAGGTTGGGCACTGACAAATGTCAGTGGGTGTGAGGAAGTGTCAGCAGAGTCCCTGCCTATCCTGGCCTTCTCTCCTGCACCAGATTGGTGGTGCCGGCCTGGGTGAGACCTCACCCTGGTGAGGGAAGAAGGAAGTATAGAAGTCACTACTCACTGGCTGGGACTTTCACATTCTTAGCACACTTGGCACCACGGCCCAAAGATGTGGCTATCTCCATTGGACAGAGGAGAATCCTGGGGTTCAGACGGGGGAGTTGCCAGAGCTCACAGGTCTGGCCAGGACTCTTAACTCAAGTCTTCTGATTATAGAAGAGTGTTTTTGCTTTCCTCCTCCTCCTCCTCCTCCTCCTCCTCCTCCTCCTCCTCTTCCTCCTCCTCCTCTTCTTTCTTCTTATTTTTTGCGGTACCGGGGGTTGGAACCCAGGACCATTTTATCTCTGAGCTACAGCCCCAGCCCTATTTTTAACTCTTTATTTTGAAACAAGGTCTCACTAAGTTGCAAAGGGCCTCACTAAGTAGCTGAGGCTAGTCTTAAACCCGCGATCCTCCTGTCTCAGCCTCCCAAGTACTGGGATTACAAGCGTGCACCACCATGCCCAACTAAGGGCTTTTTTTCCCCCTAATGCTAACATGTTGGAACATTCTGGGTGGTGAGGTGAACAAAGAAACAGCCCAACCCAGCTTTTGAGCCCCCTCCCTCAGACTGTGGGTGTACAGCAGGGAGAGACAAAGTCCCACCAACTTGGTGTCCCCACTGCAGGACCCGCTGCCCATGTATCCTCCAGGACGGTGGCCATGACAGTTTGAAGCCTATAGGATGCTCTTGGAGGCTTCTTTTTAGCTTAAAGGGTACAATCCCGAGAGAAGACAGGGCTGGCAAGACTCTTCCAGTTGAGGAAATTAAAACTCAGAGAGCTTAAGCAATTGGCCCAAGATCACACAGCAAGTAAAGGCCGGAGCTGGGCCTGGGACCTGAGTGTGGGACTTGAAGGCTCTTCCTCTCCGAGATTCTTGGAGTTACCATCCATCTGCTCTCTCAGAGGCTGTAGCTGGTGGTCTCTGAGCATCAAACTCTGCTGTTGTTCTTCCTCCTGAAACAGCTGGGCCTGTGTAGAGTTTCTGATCTTTTTCGGGAGAGAAGCTCCAGAATCCTAACTCTGGCCCCCGAGTGGCAAGGCTCTGGCTAGGGGCTGGGCTAGAGGCAGCTGGGCAGGTTCTCCCATGGGGGTCCCTAATCCCACCTCCCTCCCTGTCTGAATAGCCAGGGGGCCCTGGGGTCCTTGAGTAGACACCCTGCTGGAGCAGCCAGGCAGGTGCTGGGTGTGGGTGAGTGACAGCGGGAGTCTCAGCGGTGACACTGAAGATAACTGCACTTGACAGATGAAGATGCAGACCCGGCGAAAGCTACATCCTATTTGGCTTTTAATTTGGAGGCCCCAGGAGTGAATTCGGAAGCTCTGGCTCTCTCCTCCTGTGCAAAGTGGATCTGACTTTCAGGAAATGACCTGAAGTGGAACCACATTACTTATCAGCTCTGGGATTCACAGCTTCCCACCCCTGCAGGAGCAGGGCTTCCCAGGCTCAGGACCCCTCACCATCTCCTCTGGGGTGGAGGGGGCTCAGCTGCCCAGCTGGAAAGTGGGAAACTGCCCCCAACAGTTTCATCTAAGCTAAGAATCTGCAAATTACAGCCCATTGGCTGAATCCCTGAAGCTCTCTGGTCCACCTGGTTTGCATTGTGTGTGTGTGTGTGTGTGTGTGTGTGTGTGTGTGTGTGTGTGTACGCACGTGCACGTGCGCGTGCGTGCGCGTGTGTGTGTTTTACTGGGGATTGAACCCAGGGGTGTTCTACCTCCAAGTTACACCCTCAGCCTTATTTTATTTTTATTTTGAAACAGGGTCTCACTAGGTTGATGAGTCTCACTACCTGGGGAGACTGTCCTGGAACCAGCGATCCTCCTGTCTCAGCTTCCCAAGTACTGAGATTACTGATGTGTGAGCCACCACGTCCGGCCTCCACCCCTGTTTTGTATGGCCATGATTCTTTTAAAGGTCAGGAAAAAATCAAAGGGAGAAGCTGTGTGACGTAAATAAGATGAAATTCTAATACTGGTGTTCCTGAGGCGTGGCCCTATCTCTGAGTGCTTTAGAGACCACGCAGCGGACCTCGTGCCACACCTAAACCATTTGCCATCTTGCCCTCTACAGAAAGTCTGCTGAGCCAGATGTGGTTCTGGTGCACACGTTCCTTTGGTGTGGGGGCTGGGGAGCCCACCAGGTGCTGGGGTAAGCCCAGGGGACAATGGCGAGTATCCCTGATCCCCACACTCAGGGGCGTTCACAGTCTGGGATAGGAGGTCTAGACAGAAAGGTAAACAGAAAACTGTCCGGTCTATGGTAGGTGTGGTCCCTGGAGATAGGAGGCAGAAGGGGTGGGTGCCCAGCACCCTGGGGTGGGGGCCAGATGGGAGCTTGGAGAATCTGCAGGGGGGGATTTGATCTGATTTGTCTCTCAGAAATGAGTCCTGAGTTTGGATCAGTTTTTTTTTTTTTGGGGGGGGGGATCTGGGGATGGAACCCAGAGGCATTTGACCTCTGAGTTATATATACCCCCTGCCCAATTTTTTATTCTTTATTTTTTATTTTTTGGTGGTACTGGGGTTCCTGGAAGCCCTTCTACCTCCGGGCTACACTCCCAGACCTATTTTTTATACTTTTTTTATTTGGAAACAGGGTCTCCTAAGCCAGCGCGCGCAGCTGGCTTCGAACCTGCGCGATCCTCCTGTCTCTGCCTCCCAAGCGCAGGGATTACAAGCGTGCGCCACCACGCCCGGCTTTTATTCTTTATTTTGAAACAGGGTCTCACTGAGTTGCAGAGGGCCTCACTAAGTAGCTGAGGCTGTCCGCGAACCGCGATCCTCCGGTCTCAGCCTCCCGAATGCTGAGATTACAAGCCTGAGCCACCACGCCCGGCTTGGGTCAGTTTTAAAGTTTCCTCGGTAGCTATACTTGGGAGGCTGAGACGGGAGGATTTCAGGTACAAGGCCAGCCTCAGCGAATTAGTGAAATTCTGTTTCCAAATAAAAAATGAAAAAGGTCTGTGGGTATAGCTTGGAGGTAGAATGCCCCTGGTATCAGTCCTCTGTGCCAAACAACACCAAAACCAACACCAAAACCAACACCAAAAAGCATGGAGCGGTGGGCAGGTGGTCCAGTCAGGTAAAGGCGGAGCTTCCCTTCTGCCCCCCACCTGTTCTCCCCCTCAGAGCCTCAAGCAGCCCCTCCCCCAGCTACACTTCCCAGAGGAAGCCCCCACCCCATAGCCCACTTATCTCTTCAGGAAAAGTGCTGATCCAATCAGGCTCATTCACAAACAGAGCCAATTCCCCGGGTCAGGAAAAAGAATGTCCCTGGGTGTTCAGATAAGGAAGGAAACCATAATCTACACATCATTAGGTCAAATGCTCCTCTCCACCCCCAGATCCCGCTGTGATCTGATCCCAGGGCCAAGAGCTGTCCAGGTGCAGGTGGGACGCTGCTCTGAGCCCCTTTTATTCCTTCTCGGCTCCTCAGGAATTCCCTCAGCAGTGAGGGTGCGCTCTCCTGCACGCCCCTCCCCGCGCAGGGCGCTGGCTGTGGAGCGCTGCCGCCCTATCTTTGATCACTCAGGTAATGGCCTGGCCTGCTCTGGTGGAGGCAGGGAATAGAGTTAGCACCCACGCTCCGGGAGCCCTGACAGCCCGTTTAACAAGGTGTCCAACATCCCATTTCCTCTGCACTTCCTCCCGCCTTAATCCTTTTATGCGAAACTCACTCAGGAGCAAGCCCTGTGAAATTGAGGCCTTTCCATACACAGGCCCTGACCGCTCCGGCTCCTGCCCCTCCCGTCCCCATTCCTGGTGACTAGGAAAAGCATGGGCCAGGCCCCAGAGGCTCACTCCCAAACTCTGGAGGGTGGGGTGCTGAGCAGGCCCTTGGGAGGTGGCTTAGAGTTGCTGGCCCAGAGTGGGGGACCCTGGGGGGCTGAGCCCAGGCTTGACAGCCAGGCCGCCGTTTCATTTCCTCCTCTCTTCCCCAGGGCCCTTTGGCTGGGAGTCAGAACTAGAAAGAAGGAAGCTTCAAGTGGCTCCAAGGAAACCTCTGACCCCCCGCCCCCACATTCTCTCCAAGAAAACCAAATGACAAGCGGAGCTTAGTGGGGCACATCTGTAATCCTAGTACTTGGGAGGCTGAGTCAGGAGAATTGCAGGTTCCGGGCCGGCCTTAGCAACTTAGCGGGGCCCTGTTTCGAAATTAAAAAATAAAAATGGTTGGGAGTGTAGCTTAGAGGTAGAATGTCCTTAAGTCCAATCCCCAGTACAAAAGAAAGAAAACCAAATCATGAACATTTTGGCGCTGACCCCAAGGATAGAAATGAGAGTCCTCCACGGAGCCTCTTTAAAATGCAGGAGGTACATAAACAAATGTATCAAAGTAAATCACCAAAGAAGTGTGGCATGGAGGGAGGGGGAGGGAATGGGACGGGGGCTGGAGGAGGGCTAATTGGATGATGTGTGCTTGTATATCCTCTCAAGTCTTGTACTCCAATGTGATTGATATATGACTACAATGCACCAATTTAAAAAATAAATTAATTAAAAAAAAAAAAAAAGAAAAAAAAGAAATGAGAGTCCTCCAGGCCGTCCCAGCCAGGCACTGGGCTGGGGCTAGGAACTTGGAAGATACAGGCAGAGAAGAGTAGAATGCAAATGGCAAAGGAGAGGCTCCTGGAGAAGACCAGGTAGACCAGTAGACCAGACCGCTCCGCTTCTGGGTCTCCCTCTGAGTGAGCTTCACGCCGGCTGCCTGCCTGCTGGGATTCCATCTGGCAGAAGGCCTCTGTTTCCCTGGGGAGAATGAAGACACACTAGTTTTGATGAACCTGGGAGAGACTCCTGGCTTTCTGTAAACATGCTCCACTCCCGTGCTTGCTCTCCTCCCTCCAGACTTCTCAGCAGCCTCCTGTTGCTCCCTCCCATCTAGGCCTGCTCCTGCATCTAGCCCTCCCAGGCCTGCAGGGGGTACGAGCTCCCAAGGGTGTCAGGACGAGTCTCTTCCTCCTCAAACCTGCCTTTGCTGTGGACACAGGACAGGTGAGAGCCCCATCCGGGCCACTGGCCAGGAAAGAGCACTTTGGCTTGGAGTGGCGGCTGTGGCAGGGCAGGGCCTGGGCCCACAGCTCCCCATCCCTTCTCCTGGCACAGAACATGGGCCAGTGGCTCTGCCTGCCTAGGCCTGGCACACTGCCCCCGGAGACGCTGAGGAGCGCCCCACCACCAGGTATGGCCGGACTCGGAGGAACAGAAAACAGAGAGACCCCGGGCCAAGGAGAGGGCCGCAAGATGGCAGGGGAGACAGAATGCGGAAGGGAGAAAGAAACGAGAGGAAGATGGAGAGGCCTCTAAGGAATCCTGATCTTTAAAGCTGACTGATAAAAAGCTTGTTCCAAAGACAAATTCTCTCAGACCAACAGCTGCAATGAGACTTTCCGTCATTCCCCCATCACAGCCGGGCTCCTTCTCTCCGGAAGAAGAAAGAACATCTTCATCTCTCCTGCTTCCTGGGCTCCCCTCTCCTTCCCTCCCTGCCTCTCCTCTCCTCCCAGCCTCTGCCATAGGACCTCCGCCCTCCAACCCTTTCCCTTCCTCCCCCCACTCCCTCCCCTGCCTGGAGTTCCTCTCACCCAGACCTCTGGCCCTCTCGTTCTCCATCTCTCTCTCTCTTTCTCTCTCTCTCTCTCTCTCTCTCTCTCTCTCTCACACACACACACACACACACGCACACACACACACACACACACACACACGTGTGCACCACCATGCCCAGAGTGGCCACTGATTCTCTTCCCTTTTCCTCCCTGGTCAGTGTTCTTGACATCACCCCACACCCGCCATGGCTGGGGAGAGAGCTCCACACTTTCTTCCTAGACTTCTGAAGCAATCCTACCCCACAAAGCTTCTGGTCTGGGGACGTGGAGGCCGGGAGGCCCCTTCTTCTTATTTCTTCCTCCTCCATACTTGCTCTCCAGGCCTCCCAGAAGGCCCAGGAACCATCCTGGTCCCTGCCTGACCCAGGCTGGGGGCATTCTGTGCAAACTCCACCCCTCTCTTCCCAGCTAAGGCTGCAGCCAGGCATCTCCTCCCCCATCCTGCCCAATGCAATTAGACCTGCCTCCTGCTACGTTTGGAAAACACATCCCAGATGGGATGTCCCACTCCCTATCTAAGGGCATCTTGGTCCAAGAACCAGAGAATTCTCCTTCTGTCCCCATGTAGGGTCTCACCCCTATAAAAACTTCCACTCCCTTCCACAGCTTTCCTCTTCCTCCAAAACACCCCTACTTATTCTTCCAGTCCCTACAGCACCGCCACCTCCTCAGGGAAGCCTTCCTGACTCTCCCACAGCCCCGCCGAGCTCCTTCTGCATACCATCATGAGCCGTATGTGACTCCATCTCTGATGAGATCATGAATCCCTTGAAAGCACTGACTTCATAATTTCATTTCACCAACATTTGTTGAGCACTTACTGTGTGCCAGGTGTGCGTTTGGTTACATAGAGTTTTGCTCATTGGACGAGCATGTCAACTGAGCACTTGATGTGTGAAAGATGGAGATGAGGACGGAGCCCTCTCCTCCTGGGGCTTGCGATCCAGTAGACCCTCATGTTCCTGTAGGGGTCAGTGGGCGGGGTGGTGGAGGGCAGTGAGTCATATTCTGGACCCTTGAGGGGTGTGTTGAACAGAACCTAGGAGGTTGTGAGGAGGTTGGGAGGGCTTCCTGGAGGGGTATGAAGGTGGAGAAGAGTGGAGAAAGCCAGAGGTGTCAGTAGGGACTTGTGGGAGAAGTGGGGAGGTGGGTGGAGCTGAGGAACCTATCTCGGTCATTATCTCTCTCCAGCACACGGGGGACCAGGTCAGTCTCTTGGCATCAAATGAAGTCTGTCTAATGCACACCGGTAAAGAGCCTACTATGTGCAGGGAACTGGTACTTGGGATAGAAGACAAGATTTGCAAGGATAATAATGAATAATAATAGGCATGTCCTGAACAGCTCCTCCCTCTTTGCTGAGCACTGTGCCATGTGATTGACAGGTGTCATCTCATCTCCTCTCACAGCAGGCCTGTGTGTGATGACAGTGGTGTGTACTAAAGCTCAGAGAGGAGAGGGAATTTCCCCAACCACACTGAAGCCAGTATTTGAACACCGGAACCCTGGAGCCAGCTTTCCCAAGCAAACCACTGCATCCTCCCTCCTCTGTCTTAACTCTGCCCCACCAGCCTGGAGACTCCAGCCCTCCCTGGCCTGTCCCCTCCCCTCAAAGAGAGAAAAAATAGGGAGAAAATGGATCTTTAAAGATACATGTATCCATCACTATTATTTACATTCTAATGTGCGTCTGTGGCTCAGCTCCAATGGGGGAAATGTAAATCAGGTGGTCACCGCTCTCCAAAGCCCTAAAGAGCTTGGCTCCCCAAAATTAGAATAGAAAATGCTCTTTTAAAATGCACCTTTAATATGTAAAAGCCCGCAGACCTGGGCTCTAAATAAACCCAACTTGAACCAAATGCCAAATAGAGTAGATGAAGGACAGGTGCACAGAGGGTCCCGGTCTGGGGAATGAGGCCTAAACAGCTATTTATATTAATGCAAAGAAAGTTCAACATTCTTCCCCTTGATATATGCTGCAGCGGGAGGTGGTTTTTGTCCCACTAGCGAGAATAAAACGCACAGCTCATGATGGGCAGGGCCACATGTGCGAGATAAAAAGCTCTGGGTGTAATATATGTCTCCGCCGCGAATTCTCCGCAGGCTTTGCGTTAGATTTGCAGATGACAACAAGAAAACACTTCCTCAAGGTTAGACTGCTTGCCAGGCTCCTGTTCACAGCTCCTGTCCTGAGGGAATGTGGCTGCCTCAAATGGGCCTGGCAGAGCCCCAGGCTGGGTTCCCGGGCCACCCTGCCTGCCCTGGGCCAGAGCCAGCAAGAGGTGTGGAAGTCTAGGGGCCTGCTGGCCAGGAGTGCCTGTGTGTGCTGGTTGGAGGGGGAAGGTGTGTCTTTCTCACAGGTGACCCCCCCAAAGACCCAGACTCCCTGCTGACAGACTCATACTGCCTAGGCACTCTATTTTACTTTTACTTTTTTTTTTTTTTTTTTTTTTGTGATACTGGGAATTGAACCAGGGGCATCCTACCTCAAAACTACAACCCCAGACGTTTTCATTTTTAATTTTGAAACAGGGTCTTGTTAAGTTTCTGAAAGGCTCACCTACATTGCTGAGGCTGTCCTTGAACCTGCAATTCTTTAGTCTCAGCCTCTCAAGTACTGGGATTACAGTGTGTGCCTCCAGGCCCAGCTAATAAACTATCTGGGTGTTTCAGACAGCAGGCCTGTATGCCTGGGAGAGGAGGTGAACTCCAGCTTTTTCATGGGGAGTTACATAGATTCCAGGCCTCCTCCATGTGTGTAAGGCAGAATTCATTGATTTATTCATTTATTCATTTCATGCAGTCAACATTCTTTTATTTATTTATTTTTGGTGGTGAGGATTAAACTCAGGGGCATTCTACCTCCAAGCCACACCCTACACCCTTTTTATATTTTTAATTATTTTGTTTTGAAACAAGGTCTCACTAGGTTACTGAGAGTCTCACCATATTGCCGAGGCTGGCCTTGAACCTGGAATCCTCCTGTCTCAGCCTTTCAAGTGCTAGGATTACAGGCGTGTGCCACCACATCTGGCCAGGCAACATTCATTCAACACAGCTAAGAGTCTCCCTAGGACTGTAAGCGGAGGCAGCAGAATGCGGGACTCCTAGAGAATATTTCCAGAGAGTAAGAACAAGTACTTGTTCAAAGATGTTAGCTGTGTGCAGGGTTAGCCCAGTGCCAGGCAGTGGTGAGCAGTCAATAAACACTGGCCTCGTTGTAGCTGCCATGGTTAGGTGCTGTGATATGCCAGGGTGAGGGCAGAGACCAAGAGATGGCAGAGACACTGGGTGTCCCATGAGAACACTGAGCAGACAAGCAGATAAGCAAATAGGAACAAGCGCACCTGGAAAGTCTATGATAGAAATACAAGCATAGGCTGGGCGTGGTGGCGCACACTTGTAATCCCAGTACTTGGAAGTGGGAGGCTGAGATGGGAGGATCCAGGCTCACAGACAGCCTTAGCTACTTAGTGAGGCCCTGTTGCAAAATTAAGAATTTAAAAAAAAAAAAAAAAACGGCTGAGTGTGTAGCTCGGAGGTAGAATGCTCCTGTGTTCAATCCCCAGCACCACACACACACACACACACACACACACACACACACACACACACACACACACAAATACTGTGGAGGGGCACAGGGCACCATTGACCAGGGAAGGCTGGTAAGAAGAGGTCAGAAGGGACCTGGGGCTTTCAAAATCAGTAGACTCTCTTCAGGAGGAGATGTGAGGGGAACAGCATTTCAGACAGGGGGAAAAGCAGAAAGAGATGGTAGCCGGGCATGGTGACACACACCTGTGATCCCAGTACTTGGGAGACTGAGACAGGAGGATCACGGGTTCAGGGACAGCCTCAGCAATACAGCAAGACTCTGTTTCAAAACAAAAGAATAAAATAGGGCCTGGGTGTAACTCGGAGGTAGTATACCTCTGGGCTCAATTCTCAGTTCAAAGAGAGAGAGAGAGAGAGAGAGAGAGAGAGAGAGAGAGAGAGAGAGAGAGAGAGAGAGAGAGAGATGGCTCATGACAGAGCTTGATATAAGGAGGAAATGGGGTAGAACTCAGGGACTAGAAAGAGCTGCGAGCGGCGGGAAGTGTGGCTGGAGAGGTAGGCAGAGCCCTGAGCGCCTGGAAGACCAAACTGGGAAATTAAACATTTATTCTGTTAAGCATGGGAAAATTACAGATTCAAGAACTGTTTTTCTTGCCTGGGGTAGGGCAGGCATTTGACCTAAACTAATCCCCACATAGGCTCAATGCAGGCCTGGGCAAAAAATAATCTGTACCAAGCAGAGGCTCTTATTTGGTGGATTAGTCAGGACAAGCTAGGTTACTCTGTGGTAACAAACATCACCAGCATCTCAGCGGCTCATGCAAATTCCACTCTGGGTCTGAGCAGCTCTCCTGGGAAGCTGCCACCAAGTGGTGGTGGGGCATTCCGGGCCAGTTCCACCCGCACCTTCATATCAGCTTTTGCTTTCCCGGTGGCCAGGAGGAAGGCACGGAGAATTGTACATGGGCTCTTGAGTCCACCTGCAAGTGATGCAGACCACTTCTGTTCACATTTTTGGGCCCAAACCAATCACACGGGCCATGCTTAACTTCAGTGGGGTGGAGAATACAATCTTTTTGTGTGCCCAGAAGGCAAGCAGAACCGGAAATACCATTCAGACCAGTAATGTCTAAATGTCTGTTCCATTTGGGAAACACAGAGAGAAAGGGCCAGTTTTCAGTGAGAAGAGAAGTGGGAAGAGGCGATCCCCAGACACTGTAAGCTTTTTGCTCCTGACTTGGGTTTCTGGCCTGGCATGGACCCCAGTAGCTCTTTTTTTTTTCTTTTTTTTCTTCTTGTATTTGAAATTGAACCCAGAGCCATTCTACCTCTGAACTATGTCTCCAACATTATTTATAATATAATAAAATATATATATATATAATTTAATTTGTTTTGAAATGGAGTCTTGCTAGGTTGCAGAGGCTGGCCTTGAACCTGTGATCCTCCTCTCTCAGCCTCCATGTGCTGGGATTACAGGGGCGCAGCATCAAGTCTGGCTTCAGTTACTCTTTTGTAACACTCTTCCCAGTTCTAAAATGTGGGAATTGAGACTCTCAGAAGCTCCGTGATCACCAGGATCAGGGTGGGGTGTTAGTGGTACAGAGGAAGGGGACAGAGACCTTGGTCAAAGTCAGTCCTTCTCTGCAAACCTTGGAGAAGGGACTGGATGTGCACAGGCCTGGGGTTGCTACTCTCCTGGCTCAGGTCAAGATGTTTAAGTCCATCTTGAGTGATAAGTCAGAAACTTCTAGTCGGCAGAAAAAGAAGGTGCAGGGACTGGGGGAAGCTGCAGGGGCAGGGCTGCATTTAGAAGACTTGAACACAAAGACCTAGCTCCTCCAAGGCCAGAAGCTGGGGAGCAGGCTTGAAAGGGCAAAAATCAGGGGTCAGGAGCAAAATGTTGGAGAGGTGTAGGGATGCAGGCCAGGATTCTCCTGCTCCCTGCGTGGGGTGGGGGTGTCCCAGGGCTCCTGGCCGACAGTGGGAGGCCAACACAGATTCTTTTGGGGTGCGTGGCAGCCAGGCCAGCTCCTGGCCCTTTCTTCCCACTCCCCCCTGCAGAGCGGGAAGGAGGTGGGAGTGGGGCCATAGCCCCCTCCCCCTTTCCTCATAGTCTCCAGGGGGCTTGAGGGTTTGGCTCCCAAGGAGGTAGCTGGTGCCACAAATCAAGAAGGCAGCAGACCAGGCCCGATGGCCTCTGAGGTCCTCTATAACATGGATGGATGGGATCAGAGGAGCCGGAGCCAGGGCCTGAGGGGAGGGGAGGGGCAGAGGGTCACAGGAAGGACAGGGAGAAGCCTGGTGCAGAGGCCCAGGGCACAGGGGAGAGCAGGGGATGAGAGGGGGTGCAGGAGGGAGAGAGAGAGGAGAACTGCAGAGGTGCAGAGGCAGAGAGAGGAGGAAGTAGAAAGGTCACAGCAGAAGAAGAAAGAAGAAAAGAGAGAAGAGAGAAAAAGGAGAAGTGGAAGGAAAATGAAAAAAAAAAAAAAAAAAAAGGAAGGTAGCCAGGCATGGTCACCAGTACTTGGAGGCTGAGACAGGAGGCCTCCAGTTTTGAGGACAGCCTCAGCAATTTAGCGAAATCCTGTTTCAAAATGAAAAATAAAAAATAAGAAAACAGGGTCTCACTAAGTTGCTGAGAGCCTCACTAAGTTGCTGAGGCTGGCTTCGAACCCGTGCGATCCTCCCGTCTCAGCCTCCCAAGCGCGGGATTACAAGCGTGCGCCACCACGCCCGGCTCTTATTTTTTGTTTTGAGAGAGTCTCCCTAAGTAGCTGAGATTGGCCTCAAACCTGCGATTCTCCTGTCCCAGTACTGGGATTCCAGGAGCAAGCCGCCATGCCTGGCTAGGAGGAGGAATTAAAGGAGAAGGAAAAGGCTGAGGAAGAAGAGAATAAAAAAGGAAACGGAGGATGGGAGAAGAGAGAGAAACGTTCAAGGAAGGAGGAGGAGGGGAAGCGGGAGCCTGACGCTTCCCGGGAGCCCTGGCACCTGGCGGGTATCACATCCCACCGTAAAGGAGAGCGCAGTAGGCCGCTGCGAAGATCTATGGGGCCCCACAGAACCATTGTCTTCAGAAGGAATTAAAAACAAATTGCTGAGGGCCAGCACATAATTTAAAGACTCAGGGCAATTTTATGACTTGCTAATGTTCCTAATTACATGCCCGTGAAAGGCTTAATTAATTGGGGGATGTAGCAAAAAGTGGAGCCTGTGTTTGTTATCATGGTTCCACTGCATTGATTTTAGTGCCTATGGAGAATTTAGGGCCTCTTTATTTGCACAAAGAAAATGCAAGTCTCTCGAAAAAATGCACATTAAGATCAACCCCTTGCTGCTATCTAATATACTTTCCTCTACTTAACCAAAGCGCTTGTAATCATATTTTGTAAATGTTGGTGCTGTTAATTGCATTGTGAGGGAAAATAGGTTCCGCTTGGCTGGTTGTGGAGAATTTTATAAAGTTCGTTCCAGACGCCCCATTCCAGGGGACTCTTCCCAGGAAACTTGTGGAGAAGTTGGGATGCCCAGCCTGGGAAGGTGGCTGCTCCGAGCCTCCCTGCCCCCGGCTGCTCCTCCGCTGCCACCCCTTCTCTGCCAGAGCCCTAGTGGCGAGCTGGCGACAGCTGGATGAGGCAGGAGTGAGGGCAGTGGGCGCAGGGGAAGATCACAGCAGGACGTTCCCCTCTAGAGCACTGGGGATGGAGTCCAGGACTCCGAGCGTGCTGGGCAAGCGCTCTACCACTGAGCTACACCCAGCCCTCAGCCTTTACTACTTTATTTTGAGATGGGATCTTGCAAACTTGCGATTCTCCTGCCTCAGCTTCTGAGTCTCCGGGATAACAGGTGTATATGACACCCAGCTAAAAGACTTAGTTCTGGTGTAGGCCCAGGCACATCTTACCTGTGAGGCCTCAGGTGAGGCCCTTAGCTTCGTCAAGCCTCAGTTTCTCCATTTGGGAAATAGGCTAATGGTTTCTGCCCTGTTGACATCACCATATTGCCAAGGGTGGTTAGACAGGCGTATGGCAGTGAAGGGGCCTGGACCTAAGGCTTGTGACTGCTTTTATTTTAATTTTTATTATTTTAATTTTTAATTAATTTTTTGTGGTATTGGGGATTGAACTCAGGGGCATTTTTACCTCTGAGCAACACCCCCCCCCTGCCCTATTTTATTTTTTTATTTTGAAACAGGGCCTAAATTGCTGAGGTTATCCCTGAACTCTCAAGGCTCCCGTCTCAGCCTCCCAAGTACTAGGATTATAACTGTGCCATCATGCCTGGCTTGTGGCTGTGCTTATGAGCTGCTGTCTCTTCTTCCCTTTCATGGGGGGGAAACTCAGGGAAATTCTCCTTGTGCCTGTGGCCTCTAGGTGAGACAGGCACAACCCCAAGCTCTGCCTTGCAGTAGGAGCCAGGAGGCTCTCCTGGAGATGGGGTAGACCCAGGAGATGGAGGGGAAGAGCAGCTCCAGCCACCTCCTGAGAAATACTTCCTGACCTTGTTCGCTCCCTGAGCACAGCCACTCGCCCTTCCTCTTGCTCCCAGGGGCCTGGGCTTTTCCAGGCCTAGGACTTTCCCTTTGGGTTCTTATTCTCTGCACTGCAAACTCCTCCAGGGCAGTGGGCTGGCCTCGGGGTCCAGTAGTTACCCAGCACCTTGCACCCAGGAGATACTCAATAGCATTTTGCTGAATGAACTGCTGACTCAATCAGCATCCTCTCCTAGGAACCCTCTCTGGATGAGATCTGTGGAAGACTGGCAGAGCAGGAATCACAGGCTCCAACACAGGCTGCCACCATGCTTCCTCCTTGCAATACTTTCCCCTGCTTAAAGCCCTAGAGGCCTCCCATGGCACTTAAAGGCCAGACTCCTCACCAGGGTCTACAGGTCTCCTTTCCTATTGCTCTGGTTTCTTCCTGTATCCTACTCCCTCAAGGTCAGCCCTGCGGGAGCACTGGTCTTTTTTGTTCTTTTGGGTCAAGCTCAGTCCAGCACTGGGGCCTGCGTTGCCCTTGCTATTTCCTCTGCCTGCCCGGCTCTTCTGCTTTATCTTCGTGTGGCTGGCTGCTTCTTCAAGTCTTAACTCAAGAGTCTCTTCCCCTGACTACCAATCTAAGGTCACCTTCTCCAGTCACACCTTTTTTTTTTTGTGTGTGTGTGTGTGGTTCTGGGGGTGGAACCCAGAGGCTTTCTACCTCTGGGCTATACTTCCAGACCTGCTTTATACTTTATTTGGAAACAGGGTCTCACTAAGTTGCTGAGAGCCTCACTAAGTAGCTGAGGCTGGCTTTGAACCTGTGCGATCCTCCTGTCTCAGCCTCCCAAGCGCAGAGATTACAAGAGTGCACCACCACGCCCGGCTCCTCCAGTCACACTTAATTCCTTCCTAAAGCATATTAGACACTGTATCTTACTCTCTGTTTGATAACCTCACTATATAAAATACACTGGGATCTAAATCTGGAGCTCATGGTTTAGCAGACTCTCACTCATGGTTGCTTATTTTCTTGTATGCTGTGTGGTTTGGGAATATAGACTCATGCTGAAGAGCTTTATCACAGGAATTGGAGAGGTCTAGGTTGGAGGAATGCCCTTTGTTCTAGTTAGCTTTTGCATCACTGTGACTAAAATATCTATAAGAACAACTTAGAGGAAGAAAGGTTTATTTGGATCATGGTTCAGAGGTTCAGTTCATAGTTAGCTGACTCCAAGGTAGAACCATCATGGCAGCAGGGCATAATGGGGAAAGCTGCCTAGGCTAACAAAGAGAGAGAGAGAGAGAGAGAGAGAGAGAGAGAGAGAGAGAGAGAGAGAGAAAGAAAGAGAGACAGGGACAGAGAGAGACTGAGAGAGAAAGAGGAGGGAACCAAGGCCAAGCCCTCAGCGACCTACCTCTTCCAGCCACTTCTTATCACCACCAGTTATGATATTATTATTATTATTAGTAGCAGCAGCAGCAGCAGCAGCAGTACTGGGGACTGAACCCAGGGATATTTTACCTGAGGGCTATACCCCCAGCCCTTTTTTATTTTCCTCTTCTCCTCTTCCTCCTCCTCCTCCTCCTCCTCCTCCTCCTCCTCCTCCTCCTCCTCCTCCTCCTTCCTTCTTCTTCCTTCTCCTTCTCCTTCTCCTCCTCCTCCTCCTGCGACACCCCAGCCCTTTTTTTATTTTTTATTTTTATTTTTTTGAAACAGGGTCTCGCTGAGTTGCAAAGGGCCTCACTAAATAGCTGAGGCAGTCTGCAAACCACGATCCTCCTGTTTCAACCTCCCAAATGCTGGGATTATGAGCATGTGCCACCATGCCCAGCTCCCCAGCCCTTTTTTATTTTAAAACAGGGCCACTCTAAGTTGCTGAGGCTGGCCTCAAACCTGCAATGCCCCCTGTCTTAGCCTCCCAAGTACTGGGACTACAGGTGCCTACCACTCTACCTGACTACCACCCAGTTATTATTAATCCATTGATGGCACTGTGGCATATGTCTGTAAATCCTAGTATTTGGGAGGCTGAGACAGGAGGATTGCAGGTTTAAGGCCAGTGTGCATTAACTTAGCAAAACCCTATATCAAAATAAAACATAAAATGGCTAGGGGGTATATTTCAGTGGTGGAGTGCTCCTGAGTTTAATCTCCAGTATCACACCACAAACCAATGCCACATACACCCACACTACACACATCACACTACACACACATCACATCACACCACACATACCACACACCACATACCACGCACCATACACAAGCACTACACACACACCATACACACATATCACACACACACACACCACAAATATACCACACACAACACCATACCCCCCATACACACAACACCCCCCCAAACACCACACATACACCCCAAATACACACCACACACACATACCACACATCACACACACCATATGCAGCACACACATATACCACATACTACACACACACACACACACACACACACACACACAATTAATCCATTAGTGAATTTATCCACTAATCAGGTCAGAGCCCTGATTCAGTTATTTTACCTCTGAACATTTTCTACACTCACAACACATGAGCTTTTCTAAGAGACATGAACACTCCACCAGGCAGGATTTTGTTTGCCTCGACCCTAAGGCTGATACTAGCATCGGTCCATGTGTGTTCTCTGATTGCCTTGTGTTTTCCTGTTCCCTATGAATTCTCACCAGAGAGGCTTCCTCATTTCCACTCAGAGTCCAGGTGACAGTTCCTCTGCTCCTTCCTTCCTTCCTTCCTTCCTTCCTTCCTTCCTTCCTTCCTTCCCTCCCTCCCTCCCTCCCTCTCTCTCTTCTTTCTTTCCTTCTTTCTTTCTTTCTTTTTTGTGGTACTGGGGGTGGAACCCAGAGGCCTTTTACCTCCGGGCTACACTCCCAGACTTATTTAATACTTTATTTGGTAACAGGATCTCTTAAGCCAGCGGAGGCTGGTTTTGAACCTGTGTGATCCTCCTGTCTCAGCCTTCCAAGCGCGGGGATTACAAGCCTGCGCCACCACGCCCGGCCTCTGTTAATTTCTTTGTGGGGTATCCTGGCCCTCGAACTTACCCTTTTCCTGGGGGTGTAGCTTTCCAAGCGTCTTGGCTTCCTGTGTGGGGGCGTGGGTGTCTCCATTTCAACTTCCCGCTGTCTTCTGTCCTCCTCAAGGTCTTTCAACTCAAAGCTATGTGTTGCTGAGGTCAGGGGAAGCTTCGGCCTCTGCTGGCCACTCTGCTTCCCAGGCTCTTTGTTGTGTTGTTCATTTATTGTTTGGCGCTGAAAGCTCGGGGGCTCCTGCATGCTGGGCGCGTGCTCCGCCACCGAGCTGCACCCCGGCCCCTGGTCTTGGCTCTCCCCCAGGTGTTTTCCTTCAGTGTTTCGATACCTGAACGGTATCCCTATGGGATGCGTTATCTTTTACTCAAATTGGAAGGTTCCTTGTGGGTATCTTTCCATCATGTTGTTAAGGATTTGAAGTCCCTTAGCACTCTCAATCATCCTCAGTCTCCTTTTATTGTCTTCCCACATTTGCCATGACTCTGGTGACCACGATTATTTGTTTACCGTTTACCACCTCTCCTCCAACCAAATGCAAGCCCCAGGTGGGCAGGCCAGCTCCGGGTGAGGACAGCCCCTGGCGCCCCCAGCAAGGGCTGCACGCGGAGTGATTGAGTATGTTAGGAAGCCTGGGTTCAGATCCAGCTTAGCAACTTGGGCAAGTTCCCTAGCCTCTCCAAGCTCTCCTCATTTACAAAATCGGGCTAGTAGGTTTTTCCTTACGGGTTTGTGAAGATTTTGATGAGATATTTTTCAAGAACTCACTGGAATTACAGCCAGATATTTGATAGATGCTAGCAGCCATGACCGATGCCTTAGGAGCCCCCATGCCCATCCATTCAACCCACCTCCCATGAAGCCACGGGTCCCCTCGCTCCTCCTCGACTGGGCTCGCCAGTGGGAGGTCGTGGCTCCACGCTTCTCTCTGTAGCCCTCTTTGAGCTCACAGACTCAAAGGATGCATGTGGGAGCCCCCATCCTGTGTCGCCTGCAGTGCCACCTCTATCTCCAGAAAACACCTGTGGGCTGGTAGGAGGTGGAAGCAGGAGCTGAGAGGAGGGTGCTCTTCTGTGGAGGGAGGTATGGGGAGAAAGCCTAGGGAGAGGCCCGATGGGGAGGACAGGGCAGGACCCACAGGGTGATGCTCACTGGGGCCAAGCAGCAGCTGCAGAGGGTTCAACTGGCGGGAACTAAGGACTCCTATCCAGGAATCACTCTGTGCCTCAGTCCCCATCTATGAGTCTAATCATAGTGTCTACTTTATAGACCTGTTTTCAGAGTAAATGACAAATGCAAAGTGGTTCTAAGTGAACCTGAGACTTATGTGTTAGTTATTATTACGTCTATTATTTTTTTCTGTGTGTGTGGTACTGGGGATGGAACCCAGGGGCATTGTACCTTCAAGTGACACTACCAGCCATATTTTTTAATCTTTTTATTTTTTTATTTTTTATTATTATTTTTTTTGTGGGTCTAGGGATGGAACCCACAGTCATATGACCTTTGAGCTATACCCCCTGCCCTATTTTTTATTCTTTATTTTGAAACAGGGTCTAAGTTGCGGAGGGCCTCACTAAGTAGCTGAGGCTGTCTGCGAACTGCAATCCTCCAGTCTCAGCCTCCCAAATGCTGGGATTACAAACGTGCGCCACCATGCCTGGCTTAGTCTTTTTCTTTTTCTTTCTTTATTTTTTTTTGAAGATTTAAAGAAGTTTATTAGAAAGATAGAAATACAAAAAATAGAAATACAGCTCCATACCAGACTGGCATGGAGGGGTGACTCGAAATGAATACACCATAGTCTTTTTATTTTTGAAACAGGGTCTCACTGAGTTGCAAAGGGCCTCACTAAGTAGCTGAGGCTCTCCGCGAACAGCGATCCTCCAGTCTTAGCCTCCTGAAGGATGAGATTACAAGCGTGCGCTTACAAGCATGCACCATCATGCCCGGCTATTATGTCTATTTTTTTTCACTTCTAAATTTCTAGCACTTTGTACAGTGCTTAGCTCATAGTGGGCATTCAATAAGTATTTATTGAATGAATGAGGAAATAAATGAGTGAATGTATGGATATATGAATGAATGGATGGGTGGATATATGGGCATATGAATAAATGAGTGGATGGATGGATGGATGGATGGATGGACGGACAGATTAGCCTAACTGTGACAGAGTGTGGACATCAGATACTTCTGATGGACCCTGTGAATTTTCCTGACAATCCCATTAGATTGTAGGAAGACTCTGCTGTATCATGAAATCCTGGAATGTTGGAAACAGAGGGTCTTCAGAGGTCATCTCTGCCAGGCATGGGTACCACAGTCCCAGGGACTTCTCAGTTGCCAGTTCTCCCTTCCCCATATGGAGATAGTCTCTGGGCACCTTGACTGGGTGTAGGGAGTTGCACATCGATTCTACAGCTCTGCTTGTTCAATTTCCCCTGGTCTCATTCCCCAGGCTCACACTGCAGATGAGGACACTGAGGCAGAGAGAGAGAGAGAGAGAGAGAGAGAGAGAGAGAGAGAGAGAGAGAGCTAGCAATTTGCAGAAGGCCTCCCACAGGGAGCTGCAAGGACTCAACTCACTCTCAGATCTCCCAAGTCTTGAGGTGATGAGACCTGGGACTACTCTGCTTCTCTGTTCTTTCTCGTTTAGGCAGAAGCAACTCGGCAATTTGAAGTGTGTGTGTGTGTGTGTGTGTGTGTGTGTGTGTGTGTGTGTGTGTGCTGGAGATTAAACCCAGGGGCATTCTACCTTCAAGCTACACCCCCAGCCCCTATTTATTTATTTACTTATTTATTTCTTTTTTAATTTTAGGTTCTCTCTAAGTTGCTGTGATCCTCCTGTCTCAGCCTCCCAAGTATTGGGATTACAGGTACATAGCACTGCGCCTGGTGCTCTTTTGTTTGTTTGTTAGTTGTGAGGGGGCCTGTTTGATGAGGGTATAGAGGGACCTAATGAACTCACGGTCAGGGATACAGCCAGCCTGGGGAGGGGTTGTTTGTGCCTAATCCTAGGAGGCGGCAGAATCTTCTTTTTGTGTCTCTCTCCTCTTAAATTATCCTTTACCATTCAGAGCCTCCCATCCCCATTATTATTTTCTAAATTAGATTTTTTATTATGAAATCCTTCTCACAGACAAAACTGTAAACAATAATTTAATGAACACCCACTCGACTTTGTTAAATCTTAACATTTTGCCATATTTGCTTCAGATTCATAATTTCTAAAGAAATAAAACGTTATAGGTGTAATAGGAACTCCTGTGTGTTCCTCCCAAGCCTCATTCTCCCGCCTTCTTCCCAGAGAAAACTGCCCTCCTGAATCAGGGTGTGTTCCTTCCGTGCCAGCTTTAACTGCAGATTATAAATACATCAAGCTGATGCTGTGCCCGTTTGCATGCTTCTGAACTTTATTTATCTCAGTGGCACCCTGTACGTGAACTTCTGCACCTAGGCTGTTGTGTTCAGTATGGTTTGGGGTCTCACCCTTGTTGCGTGTGGTTCTGTCCTATTGATTGGATGAAGGTACACACTTCAATCTAGCCTTCCTTTATCATAGGCCGTAATAAGTGCCCTCGTGTATTTTTCCTTGCACACACATACAAGGGTTTCTCTGGGGCATAAAACCAGCAACAGAACTGCTCGGTGACAGGCTTATCATTTATCTCTTGCTGCATCATAAACCTCCCCCAAACTTGGTGGCTTAAAACAACATCAGTTTGATTTGCTTAGAAGTCGGTGGGTTAGGAATCCCAGCAGGGCCCAGTGGGGACAGGTCATCTCTTTCCCACGAGGTCTAGGGGGCGGGGGGGGGGTCATCCTGAGCAGCGTAAGCATGTAGGAAGGCCAGGTCACCTGGGCCATATGTGTGGGGCCTGGGTTCTAGCTGTCATGTGTGTTCTGTTTCCCTCCACCTGGTTCTTTTTTTTTTTTTTTTTTTTTTTCCGGTACTGGGGATGGAACCCAAGGGCATTCTACCTCCGAGCTATGCCCCCAGCCCAACTTTTTATTCTTTATTTTGAAACAGGGTCTCACTGAGTTGCAAAGGGCCTCGCTAAGTAGCTGAGACTGTCCTCCAACCACGATTCTCCTCTCTCAGCCTCTCAAATGCTGGGATTACAAGTGTGCTTCACCATGCCTGCTCACCTGGTTTTTCATATTGCTAGCTTGGGAGTCCTCACAGTGTGGTGGACTCGACTTCAAGAGCAGCGTTGTCCGGAGGACAAGCCACCCTGTACACATGCTTGTTAAGCCTCTTCTCACCTCCTTCTTGCTAACAACCCATTGGTCAAAGCAGGTCACCCAGCCAGGCCTACAGGCAATGTGGGAGGATGTGCAGACCCAAAGGGTGGTTCTCCAGACCACCAATAGAGCCGTCTACTGCAACAGAGGGATGAACATCAAGAGCTTTAAGACACTGCCAAATGGCCCTTCGAGGAGGTAGTGTCCATTTATAATCTCCCTACCTGTGTAGTCCCTTTCCAATGGTGTTGGGTTGCTTTTTTTAAAAAATAAATGTATTTATTTATTTATTTATTGGCACTGGGGATTGAACCCAGAGGCATTCTACCTCAAGCTAAACTCCCAGTCCGATTTTATTTCTTATTTGGAAACAACGTCCTGCTAGGTTGATGAGAGTCTCACTGTTTGCTGAGGCTGCACTTGAACCTGCAATCCTCTTATCTCAGCTTCCCAGGTACTGAGATTCCAGGCATGCACCACCACATCTGACTGTTGGGTTGCTTTATATCTATACCAATATATGGGTATTGACACTTTCTTTTTTCCTTCCTTCCTTCCTTCCTTCCTTCCTTCTTCCTCCCTTCCTTCCTCTCTTTCTTCTTCCCTTCCTTTTCTTTTTTTGTAGTAGTAGTGGGGATTGAACCCAGGGACATTCTACCTCTAAGCTACAACCTCAGCCCTATTTAATTTATTTATTTTTATTTTTTAATTTAATGTAACTTTTTTTTTTTTTTGGTGGACTGGGGGTGGAACCCAGAGGCCTTCTACCTCTGGGCTATATTCCCAGACCTATTTTATATTTTATTTGGAAACAGGGTCTCACTAAGTTGCTGAGAGCCTCACTAAGTAGCTGAGGCTGGCTTCGAACCTGTGCGATCCTCCTGTCTCAGCCTCCCAAGCGCAGGGATTACAAGCGTGCACCACCACACCCGGCTTATGCTTTATTTTAAAAGAGGGTCTCACTGAGTTGCAAAGGGCCTCACTAAGTAGCTGAGGCCGGCCATGAACTGTGATCCTCCTGTCTCAGTCTCCCAAATACTGGGATTACAAGCATGCGCCACCAAGCCCGGCTTTTTTTTTTTTTTTTAAGCAGGGTCTCACTAGGGTGATGAGAGTCTCACTACTTGCTGAGGCTGCCCTCGAACCTGTGATCCTCTTGTCTCAGCTGCCTAAGTACTGGAATTACAAGGTATACAACCATGTGGGTCCAGCTTACTGCCAGACTTTCCATGTGTGCCAATTGATGGGTGTGAAATGATTTTACATCTGTTTCAGTTGCACTATCCTAATTGCTGATGGGGCTGATCATCTTCTGTTTTTTGACCATTTATTTGGGTTTCCTCTTCGTAAATTGCTAGTTCCCATCTTTTCCCCATCTTTCTGTCTCACTGTTTCGTCTTCATCGTATTAATCTGTAGCTGTTTGCAGTATCACCCTGTGTCCTAGACATCGGTCCTGAGTGTGGCCCACATCCCCGGCCCCGGTGTCTCCCCTGCTGGGATGCTCCGACTCACTCACCCACCTGCAGGAACCCTGCTGTGAGTCCGCCTCTGTGGCCCTCTGCCAGCAGCTCCTTTAGGAGACCCTCCAGCCCATTCCAGAGGCAGTCGGACCTCTTCTCACGTCCCCTAGAATTCTCTTTGGGCCACTCGCTACTTTTTTTTCCTTTTTTCTGGTGGTACTGGGGATGTGTGAAATCCAGAGGCTTTCTGCCTCCCGGCTATACTCCCAGACCATTTTTTGGTATTTTATTTGGAAACAGGGACTCACTAAGTAAGTAAGTAAATAAGTAAGCCTTAAGAAGTAGCTGAGGCTGGCTTTGAACCTATGCGATCCTCCTGTCTCAGCCTCCCAAGCGAGGGAAATTACAAGCGTGCGCCACCACGCCCGGCTCCCTTTGCTACTTTTTTATAGGCTTGAAATTGAGTTCCAAATGGAGCAAATTTAATCAATAGATAGACTTATGGTTTAGGGAGCCCCTAAAACATAAACCCAAACCAAAAGCCTGGTTTGGGTGAACTTATCCAGAATTATCTGAACAAAGAATCTAGAAAGAAGTGATGTTAATTGGCAGGTAGATCTGAGCTGTCCAACAGGGCAGCTGCTATCCAGGTGTTGTTAGGCAAATGACATTTAAATGAATTAAAATGAAACTACAAGTCACCTCCTCTGTCCCACTAGCCACAGTTCAAGTGCTTGATAGTCACATGTGGCTACTAGCTACCATGTTGGACAGTGCAAATACAGAACAGGTTCACTCGCGTAGAAAGTTCCAGAGGACAGTGCCGATTTCTATCCATTCTTTTTCACGGCTTCATGGTGTTTCTAGTGTGAAATATTGACATGGAGGAGAAGACAAAAGTCTCTTCATTGTTTAGGCCCCAGCTCAGCTGCTCACTTTTACTGCATGACCATAGGCAAGCCATCCTCTCCCTGGGCCTCAGCTTGCTCGTATGTAAAATGAAGGAGCTCTTGCAGAAGGCCCCGCCATCTCTAATGCACCTGGGCAGTTATTTATGTCCTGGCAGGAAGGGCAGAGGAAGGGGTACGCAGGGAAAGGGAGGGAGGGAGGGAGGAAGGAGGAGGAGATCATTAATGGCTCTTGCCTTTGATCAGATAGTTTGGAGCGAGGTGAGGGCCAGGAGACGTGGTGGTAGGAGGAAGAGAGGAAGCAGAGGGCCAGGGGATGGGTCAGAGGAGCAAGGCAGTGGTCCGAGCTGGAACGGCTCCCTCCCCCTCCCTCTCCCCGGGAAGGAGCTGAGTCCCTGGCAGGGGCTTGCCTCTCCAGCACACTAAGGGGAGTTCAGCGGCACCTTCCCGCCCCGCCCCTGCCAGCCAGCCACAGGTTCTTGCAGCTAAGAATTCAAAGGCAAAGTGAGGGCCCAGGAGCCTGAAGGAGAAAAACCGATTCCCTGGGAAGATCCCTGGATGCCTGCGCATCCTGCTGGGAGGGGCAGGGAGGAGAAAAGGGGCGCACTGAGGTTAGGGAACTTTGAAAGAAAGAGGCAGGGGTGACCTTTTAGGAAGCGTTGAGTCCTAGGACTTGTATGGTACCCAGGAATTGTAAATAATTTTCTAAGATATCTTTAGGGTGGGAGAATTTACCAGTGGGGAGACAGTCCTGGATTTGGGATGAGGAGTTTCTCAATCCTATCTCCTTGGACTGATTGTTTGTTTGTTTGTTTATTATACTGGAA
Organism: Muscardinus avellanarius; assembly: GCF_963383645.1. Taxonomy (NCBI): domain Eukaryota; kingdom Metazoa; phylum Chordata; class Mammalia; order Rodentia; family Gliridae; genus Muscardinus; species Muscardinus avellanarius. The sequence continues at coordinate 33,393,262 of NC_137802.1, forward strand.
ATTGTAGCTCTGAGCTACACCCCCAGCCCTTTTAAATTCTTTTGGAGGAGCCGGGGCTGGTGGCGCACGCTTGTAATCCCCACGCTTGGGAGGCAGAGACAGGAGGATCGCGCAGGTTCGAAGCCAGCCGCGCTGGCGTAAGATACCCTGTTTTAAAAATATAAAATAGGTCTGGGAGTGTAGCCCGGAGGTAGAAGAGCTTCCAGGAACCCCAGTACCACCAAAAAATTAAAAAGAAAAATTCTTTTGGAGGGAGTGAAGGATTTTGCTAGACTGTCAAGAGTCTCCCTAAATTGCCGGCTGGTCTTGAAACGGATCCTCCTGATCTCAGCCTTCCAAGTACTGGGATTACAGGTGTGCACCACCACTCCCAGCTTGGGTAAATTATTTAACTTCTCAAAGCCTCGGTTTCCTCATTTGTAAAATGGGATCTGGGGCGCAGTAACAACCGTTAAGGAAGAAGTGCGGCCATCTATATGCATGAAGACACCAGGCAGATAATAGATGTCCAGGATGTATTAGGAACACAAGTGCTTTGGAGTCCTCTGACTTCTGAGCTCGTGCCCCCCTGGGGCTTTTTGTACACTTCTCTCCACTGACAGTCATTCCCAACCAGGGGCTAGAAAGACTGGCTGGCAGGGAGGGGCTGGGGCCCTTTGATCTGCCAGGTCAGAAGCTGTGGCATGTGGAGCTGGGCAGGCAGGGCCAGGGCGGGTGGTGGGGGGCCTGTTTGGCACAGACCCAGGAGTCCGGGTTTCAAAGGCCAGCTTCAAAGGCAGGGCTGTGTTAATGTGGCTTCTTTTGTACCTGCTCAAGGAAGGAAAACAAGCCAAAGCCCCCTCTGGCCCCAGGGTGGCAGCTCTGATCCCAGGAGACACTCCCCTCCCGCCCTGCTCACACACAACACAGTGAGTTTCATCTCTCTGTCCTCTGGATTCTTGCCTCATCAAAGCGATGATGGAGCCCATCAGGGTGGCCCTGCCCTGTCTCACCTGGCTGGGGCAGGGTGAGCCTGCACCGGAGGTTCTGATGAAGTGGGGTGGGTTGGGGAATGTGGAGGACGGAAAGCCAGGAAGGGGCCCCCTCAGTGGCAGTGAAGCAGAGCAGGCAGGGAGAGGTTTGGGAACCAGGAAATTGGCTGGGAGCTGTGGCAGAGCTGTGCCTGCCTGGGCTTGCAGGTGGTGGGGAAGGAGGGGGAGGGGTCTGAGAGAGACTCCCACCCTCAGCTCCTTCCTCCCATCCTCTCCCCTCCTCCAGTCCTCCTTGAGGGCTGCCTGGCACCAGCCCAGAGAGGCCCTCCCCTCTCCTCCTCTCTGCTCCGCTGCTGGCTAGACTCACCCTGGCTGGCACCGGCAGGGGGCTCTGCCTGCTCCCTCACCCCAGAGGTCAGCCACACCAGCCTCTCTGGGGCCCCACAGGTGCCCTGGCTTATTCTTCTATTGAGTTTTTACATATAGGCCCTAAGTCCTGCGACCTCCCCTCACCATGTGGATAAGCCCCTTACAGAGGCCTCTGGCTGCCTACACCCCTCCCAGGAGACCTCTCAGGAGCTCTGGAACCTCGCATGAACGGGATCCTTGGGCTTGGTTTGCAGATCTTAGATTTCCAAGTAGTGCACCCTAAGTCTCTTTCATGCATTGGCCCAGGTGTGAATTTATCCATCTTCCTGTTCACACACACTGCCACATAGTGTGTGTGTGTGTGTGTGTGTGTGTGTGTGTGTGTTACTGCAGATTGAACCCAAGGGAATGCCACCTTAGAACTATACCCCCAACCCTGCTTTATTTTTATTTTTTTATTTTTTGCGGCACTGTGAATGAAACCTAGGGCTTTCTACCTCCTAGCTATACCCCCAACCCTATTTTCTCTCTCTCTCTCTCTCTCTCTCTCTCTCTCTCTCTCTCTCTCTCTTCTTTCTTTCTTTCTTTCTTTCATTGGTGGTACTGGGGTTCCTGGAAGCCCTTCTACCTCCGAGGTACACTCCCAGACCTATTTTATATTTTTTATTTATTGGGAAACAGGGTCTCTTAAGCCAGAAAGGCTGACTACGAACCTGCACAATCCTCCTGTCTCCGCCTCCCAAGCGCGGGGATTACAAGCGTCAGCCACTATGCCCGGCTTTTATTCTTTGTTTTGAAACAGGGTCTCACTGAGTTGCAGAGGGCCTTACTAAGTAGCTGAGGCTGTCTACGAACCGCGATCCTCCTGTCTCAGCCTTCCAAATGCTGGGATTTACAAGCGTGCGCCACCATGCCTGGCCTGTTTTATTTTTATTTTGAAACAAGGTCTCACTAGGTCGATGAGAGTTTCACTACTTGCTGAGGCTGTTCTCAAACCTGTGATCCTCCTGTCTCAGCCTCCCAAGTACTGGGAGTCCAGGCATGCAACACCATGCCCAGTAGCCACACTTAACTGACGGGTATCCTCCCCACAAATCTGTGATTTAGGCACTATTATCCCTATTTTATAGGGAAGAGAAATTGAGAACCACGAAAGTTTGGTGACTTGCCAAAGTAACACAGCCTCCATAGGAGCAGAATTCTTTGTATGGAGCTTTGGCCCTTCCCACTTACTCTCAGCCCGACAGGAGGCTGGGGAGGGGGCCTGTCCCTGGGCCTAGGTTGAGAGACCTGGTAGTGCTGGGAGCCCATTGTGTGGCCCACACTTCCTCATCAGCAGAGGGAAGTGCACCGACTGGCTTAGGCTGGCCACACCTGCAGGACCCAGTGCAGGAGTCTGTGTTTGTGTGTGTGTGTGTGTGTGTGTGTGTATGTGTGTGTGTGTGTGTGTGGTACTGGGGATGGAACCCTTCTACCTCCGGGCTACACTCCCAGACCTATTTTATATTTTATTTGGAAACAGGGTCTCTTAAGCCAGCGCGGCTGGCTTCGAACCTGCGTGATCCTCCTGTCTCCACCTCCCAAGCGCGGGGATTACAAGCGTGTGCCACCACGCCCGGCAGGAGTCTGTGTTTAAGAACACCCGCCTGGTGCAGTGGCACACACCTGTAATCCCAGGGACTAGGAAGCCGAGGCAGGAGGAGCTCAAGTTTGCAGCCAGTGTATGGTGCTAAGAGAGAACCTGTATCAAAAGAAAAAGTAGAAAGAGCTGGGGGTGTAGTTCAGAGGTAGAGCAACCCTGAGTTCCAAAAAAAGGAAAGAGAAAGGGGTGGGGGGAGACACTAACCACTCCTCTTCCTGAGAAATTCTGATCAGTTCTGGTATGGACCACCTTCATCAGTCATTTTTAGGCCCCCTAGCAGCCAAGCTGGGAACTCTTTAAACTAGATAGTGTGTGTGTGTGTGTGTGTGTGTGTGTGTGGGTGTGTGTGTGTGTGCGCGCGCGCGCATGCACGCACGCACTTCAGGGGCATTCTACCTCTGAGCTATACCCTTGGTAAAAAAAATATTTTGTTTTTTAATTTGGAAACAGGGACTCACTAAATTGCTGAGAGCCTTGCTAAATGGCTGAGGTTGGCTTTAAACCTGCAATCCTCCTATATCAGCCTCCCAAATACTGGGATTATAGGCATGATCCACTACACGCAGCTAATTCTTTTTTATATATTTATTTTGCAATCCAGGGGATTGAACTCAGAGTGTTCTACCACTGAGCTACATACCTCGGCCCTTCTTATTCTTTGTTTGGAGACGAGGTTCCAGTTGCCCAGGCTGGCCTCCAACTTAGATCTTGATCCTCCTGCCTCAGCCTCCTGCTGGGATTACAAGCATGTGCCACTGCACCTGGCTGATTGCTGTCTAATTCTAATAGGCCCAAGGTGGCAGCCTGACCCCTTCCCCAGGCCCAAGACCACAGGAACAACTCCTTGCTGCCACAGGAGCCCAGGGCCTCTTAATCTCTGTTCTCTGGGCAGTTACACTGAGGTAAAACATTTTGCAGCTGTCCCTTTAAGGTGCCAGTGTCCCCAGAGCCAGCAAAGGGCCAGAAGGCTGGGGTGTGACTGTTGGAGGGACTGACCCTGTGGGCCAGGTGGCCAGAAGAAGGCTGGCGAGAGCAGGAGCCAGCAGGAGGCAGGCAGGCAGGAGGGAGAACCTGAACCTCCCAGTCCTGGAGAGGAGCAGATCTGACCCCGGAGCCTGCTCAGGAGCACAGGGCACAGGGCGGCAGAGCCAGGGACCCCTGGGGGCGGTGAACCCAGAGTCCTTGGTCACCAGCCCTCTCATCCAGGGAGGGAGCTAGGGACACCTTGACTCTCCTTCCAGAAAGATCTGCTGTCAGAGACAAGCTCCCCACCCCCACCCTCTCTGGCTGGTCCCCTGGCAGGTGCCAAGAGTGGCTCAGGGGGCAGGGCTCCTCCTCCCTCCTTTCCTGAGCCTGGGCTACCTCTGCAGGCTTTGGCTCTCCTGGGGTCTGTGTGAGCGGCTCAGCTTGGGGGCCTGAGAAGGGGGGAGGCCTCTGAGAGTAGTCCTTCCTCTGTCTGGGTTTCAGCTAGAGCAGGGTTACTCAAATGTCATGGGCAGCCATCACCCCCAGACCCTGTCGAAATAACGATGCTGATTCCGGAGGCGGCGTTCCGCACATTCCTGACTGCCCCCCCTCCCGGGGGGGGGGAAGCCACGTTGCTGCCCCTTGAACACGCAGGAGCTAGAATAGAACACCAGCGTGGCCGCTCTCAGCCCACCGCCCTTGGAAAGGCCGCAAGCAGCTGGCACTCACCGGGACAAGGCCAGGCTGGGCGGACGGCCACCAGCGTCCCTAATGAACAAGTAGCCCTCACCCGCCTGGCACGTGGCACCGTCGATGGCCCGGTGCCCAGAGCGAGGAAAACATAAAATCTCATTTCAAGCCCCAATGATGGTTTGGTTCAGCTTCCCTAGCTTTATAAAGCTTAATTCCATGCATTTTTCTCAAATGCAAGGCTGCAAGGCACCTGCTTAGAATGATTTCCCCCTCTACATTTGAGTAGAGACGCGGGAGGGAGACCAGTGCCTTTCCCTCTCCATTTCCGAGCTCCAGATCTGGGTCTCTGCTGTGTCTCTCTTGATAACTGTCCACCTGGGCGTTTCTTGCCTACGCGTCTGTCCTTCCCTTGAAACAGCGCAGGGTTTGCACCTGCACACACTTGAGCGTGAGGCCTCCTTCTGCTGCAGTCGATTGACTGTGTGGCTTTGGGCAAGTCTTTCAACTTCTCTGAGCGTCGGTTCCTTTACCTATAAAATGGGCTCATTAACAGCGCTCCATAGAGTGGTTGTATACATTTTTACAGGAAATCATAAACATTAGAGTATTTTGGTAGTGAAAAGCATTGGCCAGTGGCACAGGATTGTTTTAAGGTCATGGTCAAGGGCACAGATGCTGGAGTCAGAATATCTGGAGTAGAGCCGGGCGTGGTGGCGCACGCTTGTAATCCCCGCGCTTGGGAGGCGGAGACAGGAGGATCGCGCAGGTTCGAGGCCAGCCGCGCTGGCGTAAGAGACCCTGTTTCAAAAATATAAAATAGGTATGGGAGTGTAGCCCGGAGGTAGAAGGGCTTCCAGGAACCCCAGTACCACAAAAAAAAAAAAAAAAAAAAGAATATCTGGAGTAGAATCTTAACTTCACTAGATATTAGCTGTGTGGCTTTGGGTGAGTTTTCTCATTGATTGACTGATTGATTGATTGATACTGGAGAATTGAATCCAGGGGCATTCTACTTCTAAACTATACCCCCAGCCTTTTCTATTTATTTATTTATTTATTTATTTATTTATTTATTTATTTATTTTGTGGTACTGAGGCTTGAACCCAGGGTACCTCCAAGCTATACCTCCAGTCCTGTTTTTTATTCTTTATTTTGGAACAGGGCCTCACTAAGTAGCCGAGGCTGGCTGCGAACCTGTGATCCTGGTGTTTCAGCCTCCCAAGTACTGGGTTTACAAGTGTGTGCCACCACGCCCGGCTGCCCTTTTGATTTTGAAGCAAGGTCTTGCTAAGTTTTTGAGGCTGAATCAGGAGGATTGTAGGTTTGAGGCCAGCCTCAGCAACTTAGCCAGATCCTGTTTCAAAATAAAAAGTAAAAAGGACTGGGGGTATACTTTGGGGGAAGAACGTCCCCTGGGTTCAATCTCCAATACCCCCCAAAAATGTAATGCTAGAACCTTTCCTGTCTCTGGTCTTTGTTTGCCTGTCCCTGCTCGGCCTTGACAGCCCTTCTTCATCTTTCATTCTCACCCAACCCCATAGTAAAGGCAGCTCCTATTACTGAGAAGCAGGCTGATCCCAGAAGGGTGTAAAGAGCCACCACAAACCAGCACGAGCCTGCCCTTCTCCTGCAGGAACAGCATGTCCAGCCCATGGGGAAATGGGGGTGGGGCAATAGAAAGAAACACACCATGGTAGGCAGAATTCATGAGTTCAAAAATGCACTTTCTTAAACTGGGCGTGGTGAGGGATGCTTGTTATCCTAGCACTTGGGACACTGAAACAGGGATATCGCGGGTTCAAGGCCAGCCTCAGCAATTTAGTGAGAGCCTCAGTAACCTAGTGAGAGCCTGTCTCAAAATAAAAAGGGTTGGGGATAGAGCTCCGGGGTAGACTGCCCCTGGACTCAATTCCTAGCGCAACCTCTGCTGCTGGGGGTGTTGTTCTACAAAGGGCCATATCAAGTAGCCTACCATTTTCCCAGAAGACCCCCCCCCCCAAGAGTTGGTGGGTTACACAAAAGCAGCAGAGATTTGAGTGGGATAGAAGGAAGGCAGTCTTGATGTCCTGGGATGACACGCAGCAGAGGCCTGGGGAGGAGGCTGATGGCTCCGTCCCAGGAAGGAGCCTCCAGGAACTCTGGTCACAGGAATAAACAGGAGGCAGAGGATGGGTTATCTCGCCTCTGCTGGTCTAGAAGTCAGCAATTTAACTCTGGCACGATACTCAAATTTCCTTTAAGCTTAAGGAAAAAGTAATCTATCTGGGCATGCATGTGGCATTCAGCAAAGCCCTTCTCTGAGGGGTCCCCGCCTGCTCCTTCCAAGCACGTTTGGCTGGGAGACAGAGTTCCAGGCGGGAAACCCAACTGTCGATATAGTCACTCTCCGCAATCAAGCAGAATTAATTGTGTGAACACCATTGATCAAACCACTTAATACTTACAGGGGCTGAGAAGGAGCTGAGATGTAATTTCATTACCAACCTGCTCACCCCTAATGAAACTCCTAATAACGCTCTAATTTTTCTTTCAGATAAGGGCTGATAGGTGGAAATGGGGCGGGGTGGGTGGGGGAGGGACATGGAAACTTACTTTTTCTTCTTTGCTAGTCTCCCGTGGATACATCCAAGTGAAACACTCCGGAGCATCTTTGGAGCATCTTGTCAAAAGTGGCTGGGAAACTGGGTGTGGTGGTGTGTACTTGTATTCAGCACAATCTCAGAAAGTTGTGAAACTCTCATCAACCTAGTGAGATCCTGTTTCAAAATAAAAATAAAAAATAGGAGCTGGGCGTGATGGCGCACGCTTGTAATCCCCGGGCTTGGGAGGCGGAGACAGGAGGATCGCGCAGGTTCGAAGCCAGCCGCGCTGGCGTAAGAGACTCTGTTTCAAAAATATAAAATAGGTCTGGGAGTGTAGCCCAGAGGTAGAAGGGCTTCCAGGAACCCCAGTACCACCAAAAAAATTTAATAATAATAATAAATAAATAAAAAATAGGGCTGGAGGTGTAGCTCCAAGGTAGAATGCCTCTGGGTTCAATCCCCAGTAATACACACACACACACAAACAACACACACACACACACACACACACACACACACACACACACACACACACACTGGCTTGTAGCCAGTCCTGAGATTCATGCCTATGGAGGAGGGTGTGGCTGGAGGATGGGTGTAGACCATCTTAGATTGCAGGTGAGATTGATGAGAATCAATTCTGATTAGCCTGGTGTGGTGGCGCACACTTGTAATCCCAGAATTTGGGAGGCTGAAACAGGAAGATCACAGGTCGAGGACAGCCTCAGCCATGTAGTGAGACTCTCAGCAACCTATTGAGACTCTTTCAAAACAAAAACTAAAATATAGGGTTAGGAGTATGGTTTGGAGGAAGAATGCCCCCTGGGTTCAACCCCCAATACCCCCAGTCTGATTTGCTCTAGGGTGATTATTCAATCATTCAGTGATTCAAGGGCAGCTGATCTCTATTTAGGCTGAAAATAAAACATATGTAGGTTCGCCGGGCGTGGTGGCACATGCTTGTAATCCCCGCGCTTGGGAGGCAGAGACAGGAGGATCGCGCTGGCTTAGGAGACCCTGTTTCCAAATAAAAATGTAAAAATAGGTCTGGGAGTGTAGCCCGGGGGTAGAAGGGCTTCCAGGAACCCCAGTACCACCAAAAAAAAAAAAAAAAGTAAGCTCTTGCACCCACAGCAATAGATGGGGGTGGGGGCATGAGCCCAAGTGGCCGCAGGTTCACAGATGTCCAAGGACAATACTTCCATGAGGCAGTCACAAGCTAGTGTGGGTTCTGGCTTAAGTCCTGAGCATGCTGAGGGAGGTTCCCTTTCAGGGGCTTGCACACACATACAAACATTTGGACCCAGAGTGTGGACATGTGTTACATGCACATGCGTGCACACACAGGTACATGGGCCAATGTTCCCAGAGCCCAGAAACACCATCACACTTCCTGTTTTTTCCCGTGCTCCTTCGAGTGTTAGAAATGGAGCAGGCACTCGATAGATATGTGGAAAACATGCATGCACCAAGACCATGACATACACACATATGTACACAGCTGACACGCCTGTGGGCATTTGTACCCTCAGAAATATGCGCTGTCTCCCACCCTTTATCTCAGGGAGGCAGGAGCCCCTGCAGTCTTAGTTGCCATTTTCTCCCTGGCACTCAGTGGGCACTGGGAGCACCTGTGCCAGGAGCAGGCTCCAGCTCAGCTCCTGCTCCCACAGACCCTCTGTTGCTTCAAAGGGCCACTCATGCCTCCCCTTCCCTGCCCTGGGAGGGCCTCCTGCTTCCTCAGGGACTACATTGGTTTCTGGGGCATCTTTAGCCTTGTCTTCCCAAACCATCCTCTGCACCCCTCTAGGTTGGACCAGGACTTTCTTAGAGGAGGCAGCCTCTCCCCTATGGGAGAGGAGCTCCCTATGGGAGCTCCTAGATGGCTCCTCCTCCCCATAGGCTGAGGGTGTCCCCAGTTGGAGAGTTCCAAAGGGGCCAGGCCTTCTTCCTTCTTGTTAGGTTCTTGGGGAGGGAGATAGTGTTACTGGGGATTGAATCCAGGGCTTCGTACTTTTGTGGCAAGTGCCCTATCCCTGAGCTACACCTCCAGCCTTTTTTAAATTTTATTTTGAGACAGAATCTCATTAAGTTGCCCAGGCTGGCTTTGAACTTTTATTTCTTTCTTTCTTTCTTTCTTTATTTATTTTCAGTACTGGGGATGGAACCCAGGGGCATTCTACCTCTGAGCTACACCCCTAGCCCTATTTTTTTTTTTTTATTCTTTATTTTGAAACAAGGTCTCACTGAGTTGCAAAAGATATAAGTAGCTGAGGCTGTCCGCGAACCGCGATCCTCCTGTCTCAGTCTCTCAAATGCTGGGATTACAAGTGTGCACCACCGCGCCCAGCTCCTTGGAGTCTTAAAGAGTTGCCTCCCTCCCTTTGTTTGAGCTGGTGAGATGACGCCTCCTTTTTGTTTAGTTCCCTACCTGGCCCCCTGAAGCCCCTGCACCCTGTGCCTGACAGATGCCAGAAAGCCCACACAGCATGCAGGCTCACCGAGTGGGTGTGTCGGCAGATGAGGAGGAAAGAACGTGAACAACCAGGCCTGGATGGGGGTGGTGTGAGAAGGACTCCTCCAGCCACTCAGGCCAGGGACCGGTGGCCGGGGAAGGACGCAGGAGGAACCTCTCTCTAAGTCCCAGGCTGCGCCACCACCTCTGGCAGCCTCTTTCCTACCTGGCTTCAGAGACCTGAGAAAGAGCAGAGTAGGAAGGGAGGGGCAGTTAAGAGAAGGGTAGTTATTTACAAAGCCCATGCCCTGGGGACCCTTGTCCCGGACAACAATTACAGCCCCTTAATTAACTGAAATGCAGTCTGCCTGTCGATGCAGCCGTGTCCCCCACCGAAGTTCACTGTGCCTGCCGCTGTCTAGTACTGGTTAATGAATATAAATCAGATAGTTTATAGTTAGGAAGCAGGGAACAGACTGGCAAGGCCTGCATTCCAGTGAAAAATGCCCGAGGATAGGAACATGCCCTCCATCACGGCCAGGGCACCCGTGGGGGCCACACCACCGTGCGGGGGTAGGTTCGACATGCAACCTTGCCTACCCACGAAAGGGAACAACATGTGCCCCTCAGGAAACCCTGGCTCCCGCCTTCTTTGAAATCAGAGCCCGTGCCCACTGTCCCTGCAAGAGACGGTTTCAATCAGGTCCCCAGGCCAGCTCCACCACCCCTGATTTTCTGGGGGGTCAGCCCAGGCCCAGGATGCTGACTTGGTTTCCCCTCCCAGGCTGGAGTCTTCAGGGGCTGTGGCGGGGTGGCTGTGAAGCCATCACTCTGGGCAGGAAGGGTTCTAGAATGTTTGTGAGGGTCTCATGGCTGCAGAGGAAGTGGACCAGCATGGCCTTTGCCCAAGGCCAGGTTCACGGGCTGGTGAACTTTACAAAGGGCCCCATGCTTAGAAGGCTTCCAGGTTTAATGCTCTTCTGTCCCTGCCTGGAAAACCTTACTACTTTTTGAACAAAGGGCCTTGCATTTTTGTTTTGCATTGGGAACCACAGATATGTGGCTGGTCCCCTTCGGACCCTCGAGATAGGAAAAATGGGATGTCGTGCAAGTAGGGGTTTGGCATTGTGGTATTTAGAGGGTCTGTAAACAGTTCCAGCTATGGGGGTCACTTGTGGAACATGCACTCTACCAAGACCTGGGGCTCTGTTCTGCAAGTCACCTCACCTTTCTGGGTCCCAGGCTCAGGCCTCCAGGGACGGCCGTCCAGATCAGCTGGGCCTGGAGTCTTGACTCACAAGCACGCACACGCATGCGCAGAGCCAAGGCCTCACCATAGAGCTGCACCGTTGCCTCCCACGAGATGGAGTGGGGGCACCCCAATGTGCAGGCAAGTCCAGACAAGCAGCTTCTAAAATCCAGACAGCCGCCAACACCTTTCCAGGGCTTGTTTATTCCCCGCCAGGGGGTGGGGGCTCCAGCTGCAGGGGGTGGGAGTCGTCATGGCTTGGTGGGGACAGACAAAGTAATTGGCATCCAGGGCTTGATGACACCCCTCATTCTGCCTGGCAGGCCCTGGCTGGGAGGGGCGACAATTATTTGCTCCTCCTGGGCTCCCCTGCTGTGAGAGCTGTGGGGAGGAGGGGAGGATCTGCAGGTTCTAGAGACAAAGGAAACCGATCCTATGACCAGGCTGCAGTGGTGGTGGCAGGGCCCAGGCACCTGACCTGGGGCAGACTGCCGGCCAAGGTGGCTGGGGACATGAAGGTGTCTCCACGTTTTGGTCAGGAGGCTCTGGACAGTGGTGTAGGGTACCCTACAACACAACCCCCACGTTGCCCCACTGTCAGGAGGCTCTGGACAGTGGTGTACGGTACCCCGGCTTTTGTCCTTGTCAGGCAGTGCAGGAGAGGGGCAGGAGCTTGTGGAAGTCACTCTTCTGTTTTAGTGGAGCCAACTTGAGAGGTGAGAGGGTCGTGGATTATCAGCTGAGAAATCTTTCACAAATGCACCCCCCCACACCCGTCTGGGCTAAGCTTCAGTACACGCACCCATTTCAGAGATAGAAAAGTAAAGAGAGAAGGCACTCACTCCCTGGACACCGCAGCAATAGGAGGTTGAAGCTTGGGAACTCCTCCTGGGTTTCAGATCAGATCCAGTGAGGGAGTCCCACCACCACCCTTGGGCCCTCCCTCCACACATGTCACCACACTGAAGATGGATAGGAGCTCCAGGTCCCTGTCAGATTTGCGGGGTTGGGGGGCTGCCGTCAGCTCCAGTGCTCTGACAAGGGCCCTCTGAGACAATGTGTGCTAACACACACTTGCAGGCACCAGGGCCATCTGCTGATCTTCACAGCCACCCTTGGGGAAGACAGGGAGGGAGTCAGGAACCAAATTCACAAACATTGAAGCCAGAGAAGGGGCCGGAGGGACTTGCACTATGACTCTTGGTATAGAAATCCTCCTTGACTCCCAGCCCAGAGCACCCATACGCATGCCTGAGACACCCAAAGATGCCTCAGCCTGGAGACCCAGCCCCGGCATTGGCAGTAGGGTGGGCAGAAGGAGAGGGTTTTTTTTTTTTTTTCTTCTGTTTGTTTGGTTTGGGGCTTGGTGAGAATCTGGGCCAGCTGTCTCACCCTCCCTTTTCTAATAGAGACCCAGTCCTCAACTTGGGACTACCATTTAGGAGGAGATTGCAAGACACTCTGTAGTCTTGATGAAGGAAGGCTTCCTGGGGAGGCACAGTTGAGGGTGCTCAGCAGGCAGCAGTGCAGGTGTGGCCCTTTCCAGTGATGGAGGAGTGAGGAGCTGGGACACCAGGTGTCCCGCTAGAGACCATTGACAGCAGCCGCAGACAGTAAGACAGATAGCACAAGCGCAGGCAGGTCCTTCTAGGAGCGTCCTTCCTCAGAGCTAGGAGAGTCTGGTGACATGGACAGGCGCAGTCCCGGGCACCCGTGGGCACTGCCTCTCTGGCTAGTAGTAGGGAGAAGCTGGCTTTGGTCAGGCCTCTCCATCTCTCTCTTCATCTCATCCCCCAACATGGAGAATGCAGGTGCCCAGCCTGGCCACAGGCCTGGCTTATTATTATCAGTCATAATTACATAAGTGTCCACTTCTCCACGATGGGAAAGGGAGGCCCTTCCACAGCCCCCAGGCGGCCCAGACGTGAATTTCTATCCCCACTCATCAGAACCAATGGACTCCCCCGCCCAGGCTGGGGAATGTGTGTTTGGAGAAAGGCAGGCGAGAGAAGCAGGGAAAGGTTGGCTGCTTCCTCCCCGCTCCCTCCCTTCTCGTGGGTGACACCGGGCGAGAAGCGAGCAGCTGACCTGGGTTTGAATTTAGAGTGTTCATTAATACGATATTACGCCATATGCTCCCGCACACAGCCTTCCTCTAATGCAGCCGCCAATTTGCTGAGCAGCCCTAATTAGTAATGGTATAATGAGAGTATTCAGAGGGTAATGTGGTGGGTGGGGACCAGGGATGGGATTGCTCCTGGCCAGCGGGGGAGGGGCCAATCCGGCTGCCTGGGGCTGGGGTGCAGAGGGCCTCCAGGCGGTCATCTCGGTGGAGGGCTGGCTGAGGCTCAGAAAGCTGGACGCTCTTCCTTCGCACCCCCATTCCTTAGAGAGCAGAGGCTCCAGGCTGTGGGGCGCAAGGGTCCAAGGGGGTGGACAGGGTAGAGGGAGAGGAGAGAGACATTGGCTGAGGGATGATAGCAAGATAGTGGATGGTCCTTTGTTTTCTAAGCAGAGGCAGGTGGAGGAGCTGTAATGGTGGTGGTGGTGGTGGTGGCGGTGGTGGTGGTGGTGGTGGTGTGTGTGTGTGTGTGTGTGTGTGTGTGTGTGTGTGTGTGTGGTGTGAACCCCAGAACCTTTCTTGCCATATGCCCCTCACTGGCCCCTCAGAGTGACCTTGCTAGCTGGCGTGACCAGTATCATCTTCACATGGGGAAACTGAGGCTTGGGTTCATGCTCAGCTGATGAAGGAGCAGCCGACGGCAGCCAGGATCGGCAGATCCAGAGCTGGAAGAGCTGAATTTGGCCATCGCTGTGGGGAGGCCCTGGTCCTGGGTGAAGGGAACAGAGCAAAAGAGGCAAGGGACAGGAGGGAGGGTTTCCTATGTCCCCTCCTCCCTCTTCCTTAGGCCTTGTCTGTCTCTTCCTTTTTTGTGCTGTAATTCCCCAGCCTCAGTCCCCAGGGTGAGGCAATTCACAGGACTAGTTGTGACACCACTGAGGACCAGGACATGCTCCGAGACCTAGTGGTCCTTTGGCTTGGACAACACAAGCTTCTGAGCTGATGGCGAGGTCTGCCCTTAGCTATAGGTGAACTCCAAGGAAGGGCTGGGAGTTCCAGGGAGCGTGAAGTATTGGTGCCCCAGATCCAGGGCTTCCTGGTCTCCAGCTTCCTGAGCCTCCGTAGCCCATGTCAGCAGGAGCAGGTGGGTGAGCGCAGGAGCCCCCATGGCCAGCACTCTTCTGGGTGCCCCTCCTTCCCAGGCACGGCCAGGTAGCGCTCCCTCCCCGGATGATCACAGCTCTCCCGCAAACCCACGCTCAGGAGATGAAATATTCATCACGTACATATTGGCTCCTCCAGCGGCTTTTAGGGAAAGCAAATGAGACTGACTCCAGGAAGGAAATGAGTGTGAGGCGTGGGGGCAGGGTGGCGCGGCCAGGCTGGGCACTGCCTCCCAGCCTCAGCCTCTCTTGGATCCGCCTTCCTTGGGGAGCCCTGGGTGTCCCTCCAGTCCTGGTGCCCCAACCTACCGTATCCATGCCCCCCAACCATCCGTGTCTGCCCACCAACCCCCCCAGCTGCACCTCTCCTGGAAGAGGGGACTTTGCAGTTTGGCACTTTCTGCATCCTGGCAGAGCTGCACGGCCCGGCTCTCTCTGACCCTCAGAAGCCCTAGGCCGCGCTGTTCCAGAGAGCAGGTTGACCACGGCAGCGGGGTTCTCCATCACAGGGGTCACAGGTGGGACATGGGCCATAGGTGTGTGGGGCCCTGTCAGGTGATGGAGGAGGGAAACAGAACACCTGTCTGGGGGGAGGGTGGCAAGGAAGGCCTCTTTGAGAAGGTGACATTGGTGCTGAGACCTGGATGATGAGAGATGAACCTTCTGGGCAGAGGGAACAGCAAGCTCAAGGGCCCAGATGTGGGAAGGAAGCCAGGTGTGGTGGTGTGGACCCTTAATCCCAGTACTTGAGAGGCTGAGACAGGAGAAGCGCAGGTTCGAGGCCAGCCTCAGCAATTTAGTGGGGCCCTCAGCAACTTTGCAAGAACCTATTTCAAAATAAAAAATAAAAGCCAGGCATGGTGGCGTGCACACTTGTAAGGCCGAGACAGGAGGATCGGCTTTCACAGCCAGCCTCAGCTACTTAGTGAGGCCCTCTGCAACTCAGTGAGAATCTGTTTCTTTTTTTTTGCTTTTGTTTTTGTGGTACTGGAGGTAGAACCCTGGGTTCTACTTCCTAGCAACACCCACCAGCCCTATTTTTTTTTGTGTGTGTGTGGTACTGAGGGTGGAACCCAGGGGCTTTTCTGCCTCCAGGCTATACTCTCAGATCTATTTTATACTTTATTTGAAAACAGGGTCTCACTAAGTTGCTGAGAGGCTCACTAAGTAGCTGAGGCTGGCTTCGAACCTGGGCGATCCTCCTGTCTCAGCCTCCCAAGTGCTGGGATTACAAGCGTGCACCACCATGCCTGGCCCTATTTTTTATTCTTTATTTTGAAACAGGGTCTCACTGAGTTGCAAAGGGCCTCATTAAGTAGATAAGGCTGTCTGCGAACCACAATCCTCCTGTCTCAGCCTCCAAATGCTAGGGATACAAGTGTGTGCCACCACACCCAGCTACCTGATTAAAAAATAAAGAATAAAAAATCTGGCTGGGGGTATAGCTCAGAGGTAGAATGCCTTTGGGTTCAATCTCCAGCACCACAAAAAAAAAAAAAAATAAAAAAGGTTTAGCTCAGAGATGGAATGCCCTTGGGTTCAAGCCCCAGTAACACACACACACACACACACACACACACACACACACACACACACAGTGTGCAAGGAGCCATTGGAGGGCTGGTATGGCCCAGACTGGGGAGGGGGGCATTTGAGAGGATCTCAAGGCATGATCGCACAGAGCCTCGTGGGCCACTGAGGGCCTGGTCTATTCTAAGGGCAGAGCAAGCACTGGGCCCCAGTAATGGAGCACTGGTTTCGAGTCGGGCCTGGGTGAGCTTGCTGGGCTTGCTTGGTGACCTGGGTTCACTTTTCTCATCTGTAAGCCAGGGACAGGAAAGTAGCACTATTTTTGTGCAAGTGGACAAAACTAGTGAGGTGTTCTCCCTGGTGGTCCCTGGGTGGTCCCCCAAAGTCCCCCTGGACCTCAGTACCCTGGCGTGGAGCAGGGCCTTGGAGGTCTGCTGTTCACTGAGTACCTACTGAGAACCACTGTATGACCCGTGCCTTGCTGCGTGCCTGGGATGTATACCTGACGCTTGCGGTGTGGGCTGGGAGAGCTTCACCAGCCACTTTGTAGCCAGGCAAGGTCAAGGCCAAGCAGTGCTGACACCGGGCCAGTGTTTTCCTGGGGTGCAGACAAGGGTGCCCCTCTGCTCCCCTAGCTGTCAGGCTTTCCCAAAAACTCCTGCACCCAGTTGGCCGAGAAGGTGACTCCCTGCTCCGTGGCTCTGCTAGGAATGGGAGGCATGCTTCTGAGGGGGTCGGGGAGCTTTCTGGAGTGGCTGTGATGGGCCTGGAAGGATACTGTGATTTCTCTGTGAGGAATGGAGGGACACAGGGCAGGAGAGCCGGGAAAGCATGGGGCACGTGTGGTAAATACTGGAGAGGCCCTCGAAGCTTCATTCCTCCAGCAGCAGCAGGGAGCCATGGGAACATTTTGAGCTGGGGAGTAGCATTCTCAGGACCATTCCTCAGAAAGCCCTGGCAGCAGCCAGGTGCAGTGGGGCGCACCTGTAATACCAGCACCTTGGGAAGCTGAGGCAGGAGGTTTGAACGTCCTGAGGCCAGCCTGGGCAACCTAGTGAGACCCCGTTTCAAAAACAGAAAGGGCTGGGGATGCTGTTAGAGGGCCGGTATAATCCCAGAGAAAGCCCTGGCAGCTCTGTGCTATGTCAGAAGTGGACAGCAGAGGCAGAAAGACCCCCGAGCAGGCTATTGCAGTGGTCAAGGCTGGCACAATGAAGGCGCGGCCGGCCGGAGTGGGGTGGGGCGTGCTAAAGAAGAAAGGAACCCTCTGAGAGGCATCGCAGAGGAGGAGGCCGGGACTCGGCCCTCATCCACAGAGCCACTCCATCAGGAGCATGCAGAGCAGGGAGACAAAGAGCTCTCAGAAGATGAGAGATTTAGCTGTCCTTTATTGATTCCACCAACATTTCCTGAGCACCTGCAGAGGGTCAGGCCCTGCGCCATTCAGGCAGGAAATTGAGCAAAATTGTGCAAAACTTGAAGGCTGGTGATTTGTGCTCTTGTTGGGGTGGGGGTTGGGGAAGTTGGAAGAAGGGGTCTTCGGGGAGCTAGTGCTCCTCTCAGAGCCCCGATTTTGCTCTCTGTAAAATGGTGGCATTTCGAAAGACAGTCGTTCTTTCCAAAGCAGCTGCCAGGGCCAGGGAAACACAGAAGAACGTGGCCGTGATCGCTTTGACAATCCAGTAGGGGTGACAAGTAATCCCTTTGCTGGCTGCTTGACATGCCTTTGGGCAGCCAATCCTCCCAGAGTCTCTGGAAACAAAGACTAGTTGTGTTCCCATGTGCCCATCTTCCAGATGAGGACACTGAGCCCAGACAGCTGATGCCATCGACAGGCCAGTGCTGCAGCTCCACTGCCTGACTCTCCATCTCTTCCTCTTTTTAGGTCCAGGACCTGCAGCCCGCCTGCCCTGACATCCTGCTAAAAAGGACCTGCCCCACCTTCCCATTACGGGAGTGAGGGCGACAGAGCCCAGGGTACTTTCCTTGGCAGAGAAAACATTGGGAGAGAATGGCAGAGGAGAGGTAAACTGTGGACTTGTGGAGATGGAGAAGGGTACTTCAAGAATGCCTGTAAGCATATGACCAGTGCAAAAGGGGTGGGCGTTCCAGGGTGCACTGGGGCTGGGGGCTGAGCCTGGGGCCCTCGCCTCCCTAACCCATCAGCAGGCTTCCAGGAAGTTTGGAGTCTCCCCCTGCCCTCCCCCACCCACCAGGGTGAAGGTTTGTGGGGAACGTTCTCCCGCAGAACTCGGCATGAAATAAATTCCATTCTTACTCGGCGAATGACACTGCACATAAATATTCAGTAAATTAGCAGCACGCTTTTATAGATTTATCAGTCATTGCAGGCACAAAATGACAGGCAATGTTGTAGCTGAAATATTAATGCTGACAAATTAATGATTTCTGAGTAAATGATGTCATTTTTGCACCGTTTCATTAAAATTTACTCACTTCTGCTTCATTTCTGAACCTAAAAAAAATTAAAATCATTTCTTTCTCTCTTTCTTCTTTCTTCTTAGTATGGGATCTGTTCCCAAACCTGAGAGGGACATAAATTTTCCCCAACAGCACCCCGGAAGCAGAGGTGGGGAGCCTGGCAGGGCTGGTGCTCCCACCCAAGGCCCTGGGGAGAGTCTAGGGGGCGACCCAGCACCCCATCCTGTCCCTGAGAGGCTCCCGGGCCTCCACCTTCAGTGTAGAGGGAACAGAACAGAGTGGTCCCCGGGCAGACCTGGAGTGAGGGTGGGGACTGCGGGGGGGGGGGTGATGAGGAGAGCTATAGAGGGGGTGTCACGGTGGGAGGCAAGTGGGAGAAGGGGGAGTGGGAGCCAGTTTTGGCAGTTTGGAGGCTCCGGGCCCTTGTCAAATAAATTTTGGGAATAATCTCTCAACTTCTATAGTAGGCAAAGGGGGAAGTATGGGTTGTGTGGCTATGCCCAGCTCGTCTCCTCTCCAAAGGCTCTAGGGTCTGAAGAGATTCAAGTTCAAATCCCCAGGGCCCACTTAAGTGCAGGCACAGCGGGAGCTTGGGTGAGGACCCCGCGGCTGGGGACCTTCACCTCCACCCCGTCCTCATTTCCCAGGGCTCTTGGGAGGTTGCAATCGGGTGGCCGAGGACAGGGTCTCCAGGTCAGACCTCGGCCACACTGCAGGGGCCAGCCGTGCCGCGGCAGCATGGCCCCGCGCTCGGAGCGCAGGTCGCCCGGGTGGCCCGCTGGGGGCCGGAGGGGCGCTCAGGTCCCGACCCCGGCGCCCCCGCTCGCCTCGGTTGGGTGAAGACCGTCCAACGCCCCCAGCCTCGCGGGTCCCCGCGGCCCGAGGGCGGCGAGGCAGAGAGGCCGGGCGCACACAAAGGAGACGCGAGGAGGCGGCCGCGCCGTATCGGGCCATCTGCGGGCTAATGCGTGTCAGGGCCGGTCTCCTATCTCCCGCGCGGCTCCCCGGCCGCTGATAAAATTGAAGTGGAAATGAAGTTGGAGGCTCCGGAGCCCCGCGCGCTCGGCGGGGGTGGGGGCGCGTGGGCGCCCGGGCAGCTGCGCCCTCCGCGGCCGCCCTTGGCGCTGCCCTTGGCCGGCCCGAGGGAAGGAGCCGGCGAGGGGGAGGGAGGGATGGCCGCGGGCCCGGCCTGTCCTGGTTAACATTTACCCAGCAGGGGTAGTGGCGTACAGATGGGGGTGGGGGTGCTGAAAGAGGGGACCGCAGTAACACTCACATTTATGGAGCGTTTATGTGCCAGGCCGCGTGCCAGGTGCTTAAAGTGAGTTATACTCTCATTTTGCCCTTCCTCCGTGAGCTGGATGGAGCGATGGGTCCCATTTTTACAGGTACAGAGGCATGGAGACACCTGGAGTCTCGGCTGGCTCAGGACAGCTAAGAGAGAGGTCCTGGCGCACCAGAGCTGGAGAGCTTCTCCTCCGGGTGGGAGGTCCCCGGTGGGCTGAAAGGGGACACCGAAGCAGGACAGGGCGGGAGCTGGAACTCTCCACACCTAAGCTCAGGACGCAGGTGAGGAGCCCCGAGCTCAGAGCGCGGGGAAGGATCCACCACCATCAGGAGCTGATGGCTGCGCTGGTCAGGGAATTGTGTCCCAAACTCAAAACACTGTGCAGCGCCAGGCTTTATCCTTGCTATTGTCTGTTGGAGCTGAGGATCAAGCCTAGGGTCTCACTGCACTAGCAAGCGCTACACCCCAGCCCTGCACCCCACTTTTTGTGCAGGAGGGGCTGAGAACATGGTGGTGGTGGCCGGCTCTTGTAATGCTATTTGGTTCTTATTAACTTGTTTTAAGTTTTAATTTTAGGTTTGTTTTTTGGTTCTAGGGATTGGATCCAAGGCTATTCTGAGCCTCACCTCCAGTCCTTTTTATTTTTTTGGGGGGTGGGGGACACGGTCTCACTAGGTTGCTGGAGTGTCTTGCCTTGTTGCTAAAGCTGTCCTCGAAGCTGTGACCCTCCTGTCTCCAGCTTCCAAGTACTGGGGGTACAGGCATGTACTACCATGCTTTGGCTTCTGTTTTCTTTATTTATGATGTGGCCCCTGCCTAGTCGCCCCCATTCCTGCCTGCCTGTTCCCATCTCTTTCTGGCTGCAGCTTCACAGCCGGCTAGGCATTGGGTACCTCAAAAGCCTCCAGCTCCGTTTCCCCCAAGGCCTTTACAAGTTTTCCTCTCCTTCTTTCTTCCTTTCTCCCGGGCAACTTCTCATCTTTCAAGCCTCATGATCTGTTCAATAATCATTTTAATGACATTGCTACACCAAAATGTGTATAGTGTATTTTTTTTTAATTAGACATGAAGAGTAACCCAGTGTGAACACTTATTAGGTCACAAGGGAAGTCTTAAAAACATTCCAGGGAATTACCATTATACAGAACATGTGTTCAGACCACAAAACAATAAAATTAAAAATCAACCACAGAAAGAAAGCTAACAAAAATGTTACTGGTGTGTGTGTGTGTGTGTGTGTGTGTGTGTGTGTGTGTGTGTGTGTTGTGATGCTGGGGACTGAACCCAGGGCATTTGACCTCCAAGCTCCACCCCCAGCACTATTTTACTTTTTATTTTGAACCTGGCTACGAATCTTGGGATTCTTCTGTCTCGGCCTCCCAGGTACTAGGATTACAGGTGTGCGCCGCCACACTCAGCTAATCTACTCAGCTAATCTACATGTTTTGAAGTGAAAAACTTCTATATTATATGTGGGTTAAAAGGAAATCAACAAAAATTACTAAATATATTAGAAATGAATGATAATGAATGAGCCTAGTATTGAAGTTGCTAGGTTGCCCATAAACAGTGTTTAGGAGGAAATTTATAGACTGAAGCGTGTGTCATCAGCCTTAACATCATCTACTCTATTTTGCTAGCACCGTGCCTTCTGGGAAAATCCAGAGTAGGAGCCCTGTTCATTTCTTTTATTTTTATTTATTTATTTATTTATTTTTGTGGTACTGGGGGTGGAACCCAGGGGCTTTCTACCTCCAGGCTATGCTCCCGGACCTATTTTATATTTTATTTGGAAACAGGGTCTCACTAAGTTGCTGAGAGCCTCACTCAGTAGCTGAGGCTGGCTTCGAACCTGTGCGATTGTTCGTTTCTTTTCTTTCAAAGCACTTGAGATATATATATATATAAAATTTCTAAGCCTGTTTCCTAATGTCTGGGCCTTAGTTATACTGTCTACTTCATAAAGTAAAAAACTATAGCTGTTTTGCTTCTACTGCATTCCCAGGAGCTAACACGGGGCTCTGCACACAATAGGTACTCAACAAATATTTGTTTATGCAACAGATACATTGTTAATGAAGTCATATCCATCTCTCTCTCCAAGTGAGTTTGAGGTGGTCCATAAATACATAGAGAATGTCAGTTAAAAGTACAGCTTGGCTGAACATGGTGGCACATGCCTGTAATCCCAGCTATTTGGGAGGCCAAGGGCAGGAGGATTTCAAGTTCAAGGCCAGCCTGGACAACTCAGTGAGACCTGCTTCAAGATGAAATACTTAATGGAACTGAAGATTGGGGCTATAGCCTGGTAATAGAGCACCCCTGAGTTTAGTTCCCAGAACTGTCAAAAAAAAAAAGTACAGCTTGGCAGAAGGTGAGAAACCTGGAAAAGGAGAAGGGCGGGGACGTAATTGAGCATAGGGTGGGACAGGAGCAGGAGGGGTGCCGGATTGCAGGGGACCTCCCTTTCTCCCTAAGGGCAGCTGAGAGGTGGCAGGGGTAGGGCGATGAGGGTCTGCGTAAGGAGCCAGACTGAAGAGGAGAGTAGATGCCCTGCAGGTACTAGGGGAGAGGTGTCTGCAGTGGTCGTTGGGAGCAGAGAACAAGGCTCTCATGACAACAAGATGGGTCGTGGGGAAAGAGAGACAGAGGCAGAACATTCATTCATTCATTCATTCATTCCACAAGTCTGGTGAACTATGAGTAAGGGATACAGGGCTGGAGCTAGCGTGAGCCTGGGGCAGTGGTAGCTCTGAGCCAGAGCTGAGGTCCACTGCTTTCTGTGTTACTGGGGATTAAACCCAAAGACATCCTTATCTCTGAGCTATACCCCAGCTCTATTTTATTTTCATTTGGAAGCAGGGTCTTTCTAGGTTGCTGTGGGTGTTGCTAAGCTGCTGAGGTTGACCTGGAACCTTTGATCCTCGTGTCTCAGCCTCCCAAGTACTGGGATTACAGGCACGTGCCCAGTTTAAATTCTTCTAATCATGTCTTCTAGATGTAAAACGTATGGCCTTCTGTGGGGACCCTCACTATCTGCTCTGTATGGGAATTCTTTGGGCTCTCTGTACCCATCCTGAACCAAGAGTCCCTAAAAAGAGCGACCTCAGCTTCTCAACCCCGGACCCCTAGGGGCTAGCACAGTGCTCAGAGCACGGCGGGCGCTCAAGAAATGCCGGTACAACTAAAGACTTTTGGCCCATTGTTCATTTATCAAACTAATATTTTCCAGGATCAATATCTTCTTGTTTTATGAATTATAGAAACAATAAAACAACATGCAATTTTGAGAAGAGAAAAAAATTACCTAGCATTCCACCACTGGAAGCCGATACTTATTTTCATTTTCGCCTATTTTTTCCCAGCCTTTGTTTTTATGCCTGAAGAGTTTACATTGCACAAATATAGCATGTGTTTAATGTCCTTTTTTTTTTCTCATTTTGCATTCTCTCAAACATTTGTATACTTTCTACATTTTCATAATGATGTTTTTAAATAGCATACAGTGGATGTACCAAAATTTGCACTTTTTCCCCCAATTACACATGAAACTGTTACTGGAATTGTATATATTAGGCCACAGAGGAAATATTCCAGAGGAGGTACACTAGGCGGAATGTGTTTTCAGATCACAATGTAAGAAAATTAGAAATCACCTCCAGAAAGGGCACTAAAAGAACCCTTGGTGCTTTGAAACCCAAACTTCTAAATAATTCATGGCTAAAGGATAAATAAATTAAAATTATTTAGGTATTGAGAATTAAACTTAACAGTTCTGAACTGCTCTATACATATGTTGGAGGGAACATTTAAGTCAGTTAATGGAGCCAGGGTTCTAGCTATACTGGGAAGTTACGGATAAGAATGGGTTAAGCTGGAATGACCTGTCTGACCATGATGTAGAACTGGAGACATCAGCTGGGCATGGTGGCATGTGGCTGTAATTCCACTACTTGGGAGGCTGAGACAGAAGGTTGAAAGTTCAAGGCCAGCCTCAGCAACTTAGGGAGACCCAGTGTCAAAAGAGAAAGAAAGAAAAAGAGCTGGTGGTATAGCTCAGAGATAGAATTCCCCTGGGTTGCCGGGCGTGGTGGCACACACTTGTAACCCCCGCGCTTGGGAGGCTGAGACAGGAGGATCGCACGGGTTCGAAGCCAGCCTCGGCTACTTAGTGAGGCTTTCAGCAACTTAGTGAGACCCTGTTTCCAAATAAAATATAAAATAGGTCTGGGAGTATAGCCCGGAGGTGGAAAGCCTCTGGGTTCCACCCCCAGTACCACCAAAAAAAAAAAAAAAAAAAAAAAAAAAAAAGAATTCCCCTGGGTTCAATTCCTAGTACAAGAAGGAAAGAAAGAAAGGAAGAAGGAAAGAAGGAAAGAAAGAAAAAGTTTAAAAACTAGAGATATCACTATAAACTTATGTGCATAAAAATGGTTACATATGGAATTGTGTATAGAAAGGCCTCGTACCCTTGCTCTGCCCTGAGAGAGCTTAGAAACAATGACCTTCAGTGGAAATGATCACGCCTAGCACTCAGACCTCTGTTTCTAATACCATTCTCCAATGAAAGAAACCAGGTTCTTGGAGAAATATCTGATTCTAGAACTGGGGCAGGAAACATACAAGCTGAGCCTGTGGTATCTTGTAGTGCCACAAAATAAGGAAGTGCTCAAACAGGAAACAACTCATATCGCTGGGGCGTATGTCTAAGAGAATTAGAGAGCTCTTATTCTCTCTAATTCCACGGGAGCTCCAGGTGGCCAAAGTTGGGACAATTTGAGCCACAAATTGAGGTCAGTGAGGCCATTTTTCTGCTCCAACATCTTCACTTGTTTAGGCAACTGAGTTTGGGAGTGATTTGTAATACATAACTAATGCCATGTGCAGAGATAAGACGCCTGGAGCCATGATATCCATTTGTCCACAGGAAGGGAGCTAGCTATCAAATGGGGTAGGTATTAAAATAGTGTGACACTGGCCAGGCACGGTGGTGCAGGCCCGTAATCCCAGTACTTGGGACCCTGAGACAGGAGGATCACAGGGTTAAGGACAGCCTCAGTAACTTACACCCCTAGCCTCAGTAACTTACACCCCTGGCCCTCAGCAACTTAGTGAGACCCTGTTTCAAGATAAAAAATAAAAAGGACTGGGGGTGTAGCTCAGAGGTAAAACACATCTGGGTTTAATCCCTAATACCTCCCCCCCCACACACACACACAGTGTGTTATTGGCCAAGGTTTATGATGTCCACCAAATCCATTCTTCCCTTCTTGCCTAGTAGGGTGACAGGCCTGCAGAAACCCGCCTGCTGGGCACCACATTTCCAAGTCTTTGCAGTGGTCAGGAGAGGCTCTAAGAATGTGGTCTTGCCAGTGGAATCCAAGCAGAGGCGAGAAGTTCATCGTTGGGTTGTGATTCTTAAAGCAGCAGGATTGTTTTCATCATGTTCTTTTCTCCTCCTCCCCTCAGACTGGAACTCAAATAGGTCAGCACCTGGATTTCAACAAGGGATGATGGGTCCTCAAGATGGAAGGAATCTGTGTGCCCGCATGGTGCCACAAAGCTCACCAAGTGTTATGGGCAGGTTCAGGGACATACTACCTCTGAGCTACATTCCCAGCCCCTTTTTATTTGTATTTGGAAACAGGGTCTTGGTAGGTTGCTGAGAGCCTCACTTAAGTTGCTGAGGCTGTCCTTGAACCTGTGATCCTCCAGTCTCAGCTCTTGGAATTACAAGCATGTGCCACCAGGTTTGGCCAACTTTATTTTTTAAGTCCTGAAGGTTGGAACTCTTATTATAGTAGCTTGGTATTTTTTAATCCTAATTCAACCAGGTATAGATGAATATATCAATAAAACAAAATAGAAAGCCCAGGAATTCACTCATATCTCTATATAAGCACAAGGAGATGTCACTACTAGTCACTAGGGAAAAGATATACTATTTAATAATAGAACTTGGCACATTATACACAAAAATATAGATGTTTTGGTGATTTAAACATGAAAAACAATTAGGAAAATATGTTTTATAACCCAGAATAGAGAATGATTTCTCAAATAAGAAAGATACCAGAACATCCTATTTTTAAAAATATAATTATTTAATTTTACTAAAATTAAACATTTTCTAAGAGAAATTAAACCATAAGCAAGATTAAAAGGAGGGCGGCTTTCTGGAAGATATTTGTAATATATAATGTATCTATCAATACTATCAATATGTAAAGAATTCCTATAAGGTGAGAAATGATATGAACAGATAATTCGCACAGTGGATATTGAAATGACCACTACAGCCATGGGCAGAAAGATAAGATGCCATTTTTTCATCCACCAGATTAGGAAGCATTATCAGTCTAAGGATATAAAGTGTTGTTGGTGAGGAGGTGAGGAAAATGCTACTGTTATATGTAGCTAGAGGAAGTGTAAATATTGGCACTCAGAAGAGCAAATAAGCAGGATCTAATAGCATTTTTAAATGTGTATCCTGTATGGCCTATTCAGAAAATTTCATTTCTAGCTATGTTCCCTGGAGACATTTTGGCAAGTGTGGGCCCACGATGTTTACTATATTGTTGTTTACAAGTAGCCAAATATTGGAAACAATCTAATGATCATTTGTGGGGAAATGAATTAATGACCTAAGTTTATATGATGGACTATTATACAGCAGCTTCAGAGGAATGAACTAGATCTATACAAACACACATAAACAGTCTTAAATAATATAACACTGGTTGGGTAGAAACAAGATTCAAAACAATATGAAAGTATAACACTTATATACATTTTTATTTTTTGTTTTTATTTTGCGGTGCTTGGGATTAAACCCAGGGGCGTTCTACCTCTGAGCCACACACCAGTCCTGTGTTTATTTTGAAACAGAGTCTTGCGAAGGGGCTGAGGGTCTTGATAAGTTGCTGAGGCTGGTTTTGAATCTGTGATTCTCCTGTCTTAGACTCCAAGGTACTGGGATTAAGGCATGCGCCACTACTCCCAGCTCTAGATCTATCTTTAGTGTGCAATTTCTTTAAAAGAAAACAACAAGAAAATACAACAAAATATTAACATTATTAAATGTAGCAGCATTTGTAAAAATACCAAATTCAATGTCAGTACCCTGTATGAAAAAGGGAGGAGTAGGGAGGGAGGGGGTGGGGCCCACCAAGTACTGTGTGTATGTGTCACTGTTGTCAGCATGACTTCCATTATGATGTGAGATTGTAATGCACCAATAAAAGCATATAAAAAATAAAAAAAAATAAAGGTATCAGTCAGGGTCTAATCAGGAGTCAGAAACCACAGAGGATTTAAAAAAAAAAAAGATTTTGTGGTCCTGGGAATCAAACCCAGGACCTTGCACATGCTAGGCAAGCAGAAAATTTTTAATGTAAACATTAATTAAGAAAAGCTGGATGTGATGGCACAAGACTCTAATCCAGTATTTGTGAGGCTGAGATAGGAGGATCACAGGTTTGAGGCCAGCCTCAGCAAAATAAAATAGAGCTGTGGGTATAACTCAGAGGTAGAATGCCCCTGGGTCCAGTTCTCAGTATCACACACATACACATACACACAAAAAAATTAATCCAGAGGCTGGGATATAAATCAGTGGTAGAGCACTTCCTAGCATGCACAATGACCTAAGTTGGATCCCCAGTATTGAAAAAAAGAAAAAAAAAAAAAAACAGTAAAAGATGGTTAAATACAAGGACCTTTAAATAAAAGTAGCAGAAGTGGAGGCTGCTACTACCTCCAGGGCTAAGAAAGCATACTAAGGAAGGAACAGCCCGAGACTGAGAGTCAGACCTCAGAAGGGTGTGGCTGGGGGCCACGCAGGAAGTTCACTGAGCCGGTTCACAGCTGGCAGGCCATCAGGCCATAGCTGGCAAGAAGAGGCGTCTAGGGGGAGTCAGGGTAACCTGCTGGAGGGTAGGATCCACTGGGGCTCCTGCATGCTGCTGGCAGCTTGGCATCATGGGAGCAAGACAGCGTTCCTCTAGCACCCTCTACCCACAGAGCCTATCACTGCACCAGCTGATAAGGAGAAGACTTAGGGGCCCAGCTGCAGGATCACAAAGCAGGCCAAAAGATGGTGGATTTGAAACAAAGCAGAAAAATATTAAATACTGGCACACTAATGATGGATGATAAAAATACAGATGTTAGTTTTCTCCTCCTCCTCCTCCTCCTCCTCCTCCTTCCCTTTGGTACTGTGAGTTGAACCCAGGGGCATTCTACCTCTGAGCTCTACCCCAAGTCTTATTTTATTTTTTATTTTGAAACACTAAATTGCTGAGGCTAGCCTCTACAATCCTCTTGTCTACACCTTCCAAGTACTGGGATTACAGGCATGTACCAACACACTCACCTAGTTGTATTAGCTCAAAATAAGAATGCTAAATGTTTACATGATACAGATTTTTTGTTGTTTTTACTGGGGATTGAACCCAGGGGCATTATACCTTCAGCCTATACTCCGAGTCCTATTTTATTTTTATTTTTGAAAGAGTCTCACTAAGTTGATTCATCTCACTACTTGCTGAGGCTGTCCTTAAGCCTTCAGTCTCCCAAGTACTGGGGTGTGCTACCACACCAGGCTCATGATACAAAGTACTAAATAATTAATTAACTAGTATGAACCACTAGAGAAGAAAGGTAAAAGGGACAGCAGGGATTAGAAATCAGAATCTCTGAGAGCAAGAATTAAAAATCAACTAGGAGATAAAGTGAAAGGCAATTTTTTCTGCCACAGGAATTCTTTCCTTCTACCAATAAGACCAAAATAGGTAAACACAGGGGAAAATGTAAATAGGTAAAACCTCCTTATTAAAAGACAGTTTTCTAACATACATGGGACCTTGGGTTCAATGAGCAATACTGAGAAAAACAAAACAACCAATCAATAAACAAAAAACATAGACAAAGACTTAAAAGATTGAGTCAAAACTAAAATCAAATTATATGCTATTTATAAGAGCCATCCCTTCTCAGGTACCATGGTGCATGCCTGTAACCACAGTACTTGGGAGGCTGACAGGAAAATCACAGGTCAGAGGCCAGTCTCAGCAATTTAGTGAAACTGTTTCAAAATAAAAAGCCTAGGGGTGTTGGGCATGGTGGCACACACATTTGTAATCCCAGTATTGGGAGGCTGAGACAGGAGGATCACAGGTTCACAGCCAGCCTCAGCAATTTAGTGAGGTCATCTGCAACTTAGTGAGACCCTGTTTTAAAATAAAAGAATAAAATAGGGCTTGAGGTGTAGCTTGGAAGTAGAATGCTCCTAGGTTCAATCTTCAGTACTAAAAAAAAAAAAAAAAAAAAAAAAAAAGGCTAGAGGTGGGACCTGGGGTAGAGAACCCCTGAGTTCAACCCCCAGTGTCCCCCTTTGAAGGTAATAATGAAATGTGATTAAATATAATGTGGATCGCCAGGTGTGGTGGTGCACGCTTGTAATCCCCACGCTTGGGAGGCTGAGACAGGAGGATCGCACAGGTTCGAAGCCAGCCTCAGCTACTTAGGTTCTCAGCAACTTAGTGAGACCCTGTTTCAAAATAAAATATAAAATGGGTCTGAGAGTATAGCCCAGAGGTAGAAAGTCTCTGGATTCCAATCCAAATACCACCTAAATAAATAAATAAATAAATAAATAACATGGATCATTCTTACCTGCGTTGAGAAGACTGTGGCTCTGAGGGCTTATTTTTTTTCTCCTGTCTGCTTTTCTCTATGTCAGAGGCAAAGAATCGGACTCCCTCTCTCTTTTTTTCCATTTTATAACTATTTTCTTTTGAGATTGTAAGAAATAATACAAAGAGATCCTACATACCCTTCATCCAGTTTCCCCCAACAGTAACATCTGGCATAACTGTAGTAAAATATCCCAACAAGGAAACTGACATTGCTACAATCCACTGACCTGGCTGGGATTTCAGCAGCTCAACAATCACATGTGTTTGTGTATTTGTTTGCTTGGTTCTATGCAATCTTACTCTACGTACAGGTTTGTAGATCCTTTGCATTAGCCTTTTACAGCCATAGGATTTAATTATGTTGAGGGCTCCTGTTCCAGAAAGACATGTTTCCTACACAGATCATTGAGATTTCTTTCAAAGATTCCAATTTATGAGCTGGGTACAGAGGCTCCATCTGTAATCCCTGTACTTGGGAAGCCAACACAGGATGAGAGCAGGTTTAAGCCGTGGCAACTTAGAGTGACTCTGTCTCAAAATAATAATAAACACACACACACACACACACACACACACACACACACACACACACACACACAATTGGGTTAAGGGTGTAGCCTGGAGGTAGAATGCCCCTTGATTCAATTCCCAGTGCCACCACACACACACACACACACACACACACAAAATCAGTCTACACAACTCCACTACTGCCCTTGCCTTTCTTTTTCTCACACATCTTGAAGGTCTCTTAGAGAACTGGAGCAAGTAACGGGTGCATCCAAGAATCCCCCAATCACCTGCATTAGACCCCTCTGTCCCCCGTGACCCGTGGCCTGGGGAGAGACCACCCACCTGTCTTCAGGCATGCACTGAATCTGCCCCTTCCTGTCCCACCATGACTCTGACCCTGGAGACAAGCCATCCCCGTGTTCCAGCCTCAGTGAGCTCCAGATTCCCTGCATCTCCTTCCTCTCTTTGCTAGGGTCCTCCTTGGACCTGCAACTTCTAGTCCTAGGTCTTTTAATTCTCTTAGGGCACCACAGCCTTGGATGTCTGGGGCTGTGCCAAGGGTGCAGCCAGAGGCAAGACCAGGAACCCAGAATTCACCACGTTCCTGTCCGGGCGGCACAGATTCACGGAGGGCTGGGCCCCATCGAAGTCCTCTTCTTCTGTTTCCCAGAGATGCACTCCATGAATGTTTTGTTTGGTGATCTCTCTGAGCCTCAGTTTCCCCAGCTGCAACATGGGACCAATAGGCGCCCACGGGACTCTCCTGGATCACAAGAGAGCTCACCTCTGGGCATGTCCAGGGCCCAGGGCCCAGGGCAGTGGTGACTGCTCATTAAAGACTTGCCAGATGTCATCCTGCCACACTTCTCCCTCACTTCCAGCCACTCCATCCTTCCAGAACTTTCTCTAGGTTAATTGTTCCTAAGAGTGGGATCTCATCCTGAGGGTGGGAGGAGAAACCAAAACAGGTGGTGTGTAATCAGGGACTTAAAGGGACTCAACGGACCCCTGGCTGCATTCCAGGCCATCTAAGCCACTTCCAATTTTACAGGATTAACTTGCATGCTTGGACTCCCAGAGAAACCCGGGGTCCTGGTCTCTTTCTCCCTCTCCCCCGCCCTTCTCTCTGTCTCTCAGGGCCTGCCTGGGACGGAATAACTCAGCGTTTCCCTTGGGAGGGTGGGAAGGACAGAGAGGGAGAGGCCGTGCTCTGATCCTGCTTCTTTTCTTCTGCCCCTGGCTGCCATTGCCACGCCAGCCCTGCCGCCATTCCATGAAACCCAGCACCCCGGGGTGTCCCTGGGGGGGCCGGCCCATCTCCCTTTACAAAGAGGCCGGATTGGGCTAATAAGAACCAGCTGTGTCTCGATGGGCTTTCCTCGGCCCCTCCCCTGCCCTTGCTCTGATAGCTGTGAGAAACTGATGACAACCTGTTTGACCTCTGACCTCCGAACTTGACCTGCCGCTAATACCTCCAGCTGCTGATTGCTGGCCGAGCCCTTTGTCTCGGGCTGTTTGGGAGCAAGGACAGACAAATGATTTCTATTTGTCCTCTGGTGCCGCGGATGGAGCTGATCGATAGGAATCCGGGAATGATGTCAAGGATTTGTCACCGTGGCTTATGAATGACAAAAAAACGCTCCCCGGCTGCCACCCCTCCACCTTTTTCCCCCTCCCCAAAGAAACACCTTTTGGGGGAGAAAGACTGAAAGCCAAAGAAGGCATATCGATTTTTTTTTTTTTTTTTTTTTTTTTTGCTTTCTTAAATAGCAGCTCGAGCCACAAAAGAGAGAAAGACAACACTTTTCTGTGCTAAAATGCAGCAAAAAGCCTCCCAGAGAACGAGAGTGGTGATTAGGTCAGCCATTGCATTTAAGTACCACGGGCTGCAGGCACCGCAACTGCTCCATTCCGTCTGCTGAAGGCTGGACCAATTTCTCCCCATTCCATAGCACCATGGGCAGGAGGGGGCTGCAGAGGAGGCATTTTTCTACCCCCTCTTCTCCTCTGCCTCTGCTCAGGGACCGTTCTGCCCCTTTCCTGGCTGGGCAGCGGCTGCGGCGCACCTGGGATTATGAGGCTGAGCTGGTCGCCAGTCTCTGCTTAGTTGGAGGTTAGAAGCATTCTTTTGATTTTGGATTCTTATTTGGAAAATAGAAGGGGACATATAATCCCAGGGACTGGGGAGGCTGAGGCAGGAGGAGCGAAAGTTCGAGGTTAGTCTGGGCAACTTAGTAAGCCCCTATATCAAAATAAAATTAGATAAAATTAGAAGAGCTAGGGGTGTAGATCAGTAGTCAAACACCCCTGGGTTTAATTCCTAGCACCACAAAAGAGATAGAGATAGAGATAGAGATGAGAGAGAGATAGAGATAGAGGTGAGAGAGAGAGAGAGATAGAGGTGAGAGAGAGAGAGAGAGAGAGAGAGAGAGAGAGAGAGAGAGAGAGAGATGAGGGTGGTGGGATGTGACAGCCATGATGGGGACACACAGCTTGGGGAAGACCCTTTCCATCCCCCATGCAGGGGCTGGGGGCAGGTTTCAGGGGGAGACTGGGAGGCCACCCATCCCTCTGGAAAGCTGGCAGGCCCCAAGGCAGGCAGGAAGCAGAATGCCTCCCGGCGCTCATGTCAACATCGGACACAATTATTGAGAGCCCTGTGGAGCTGGTGCTGGGACTACAGGGCGAGGGACATCGCTGATGGTCCTCCGGAGGCTCAGCCTCTGTACAGCAGGCCACACTGGGCAGCCCGGGCCCATCATCTCAGCCCTTAGTCTCACCCATCACACTCCCTACCTCACACTCACCTGTTCTGTACCATGCCAGCCCTGCGTCCTGTACAGATAGACCCTCTAGCTAGTCTCTGCTCGAGCTGTTCCCTCTGCCCAGAAGATCCCGTAATGGTGTATTGGATGGAAGAGTTGTAAAGTAAACAAGAGATGGTAAGTAGCCAGCATGGTGGCGCATCATCTCAGCCTATAATCCCCATACTTGGGAGGCTGAGATAGGGGGTTTGCAGGTTCATAGCCAGCCCCAGCAATTCAGCAGCTTGGTGATACCTTGTTTCAAAATTTAAAAAAGTAAAAAGGGCTGGGGGTATAGCTCAGAGATAGAATGCTCCTGGGTTCAAACCATAGTAGAAAGAAAGAAGAAAGAAAGAAAGAAAGAAAGAAAGAAAGAAAGAAAGAAAGAAAGAAAGAAAGAAAGAAAGAAAAGATTTTCATCTGAGAGTTCACAGAAAATTCAAAATGTAAGGTTATTAAAGTCATAGTTATTGCCACTGGTGACTTAAAAGTGCCTGCTTAATTTAGCACCTTTTAAACCCTGAAAATACAACATGCTCATTGTAAAAAAAAAAATTCAAGCAATATGGGAAAGTATAAAAAAAAGGAGTAAAAATTCCTGTAAAATTCCTCACATTAATTAGGATTATTTTTTCTACAAGTGATTTAAAAAACAAACAAACAAACAAACAAACAAACAAACAAGGGACTTCCGGGAAGATGGCAACGGAGCAAAATGGGGCTTATGAGCCCCGCTAACAACCAATCTCTATTACCACAAAATCAGCGCCTTTCATAGCCAGAAAACACCATCAGCAGAGAAACAAAAAATGTAATTTTAAGGGACAGAGAAAAAGAGGGCTGGAAAAACGAGACACCAGAAACCAGACCACAGTGCTGCAGCCAGAGCCACGGCGTGAAGCGGCGGGCACCATTTTTCCTTGCAGCACCAGGCTCCAGAGAGGAAGGGAACTCATAACGGAGCTCAGAAACCAGAGAGGAGATACACCGGCCTCACGCCCGAGAACGCGGCAGCAGTGCCTTACTGCTGGCGGCAGTGGCAAGTTCACCGGACGGGCACCAGACCAACTCACTCAACAGCCTACCAAGCTCCAGAGAGGAGCGGCGGACAGCGAGCCGAGGTGAGCCGCTGCGGAACAGCCCGGCGGGATTCGGCAGATTTCTCTGCGCAGAGAGCAGCTAAAGCTCCCAGGGGCTGGGCTCAGCGCACCCTGCAGGGACCCAGAGTGGAGTTCAAAAACAGAAAAGAAATACGCCAGCCTCACGGCTGAGGGCGCGGCAGCGGCGCCATATTGTTACCGGCGGCAGCAGCAGTGAATTCACCGAGTCCACGACAGCTCCATATGCGCACTCAACAGTGAGTCAAATTGGGGCCCCTAGAGGAGAAATCCCAGTACTGTACTCCCAGGGACTTGACCCAGTGGGGGAGTGGTGGTGGCAGAGATATTACACCATAGGAGAACGCCCAACCTGGTACCCTCCATGGTCTAAAGCAGCCTCTATTGACTCCCAGGGTCTGAGACTCTGCGATACAACCCAGTAAAGGAGTAGTGGGAACTGAGATACCATAGTCTCGAGATCCACAGCACCTTAAGTGAAATTGTAGTGACCCAGGGAAGAACCCAGAGAAGGCACAAACTTCCGAAATCATGGGAAAGAGGAATAACAATGGAGCAATGAATACCCACAACCCCACAACATCAGAACCTGAATGTAGAACAGAAATGCAGAAATTTATAGAAGATCAAATCAGGAAAATAACTGTAGAAATAATAGAGGTGTTTCAAAAAGAATTCAGAGAGAGCCAAAGAGAGATAAAGGATGCAATTTAATGAAGTAAAGGCCTCAATTCAAAGTACAAACACCGATTAGACCACATGGAGAATAGAATCTCGCTCCTAGAAGATGATCATTCAAAAAATGAACGCATAGTTTCTAATTTAGAAAAAAAAATCCGACAGCAGGAATCTGACATTGAAGAAATATGGGCCCATTTTAAGAGAGCTAACCTAAGAATAATTGAAATAGAGGAGAGAAAAGAAGGTGAAACCAAAGGGATTAACAATCTTTTCAAGGAAATAATAGCAGAAAATTTTCCAAACATAGAGCAAGAGGTCGATACACAGGTCCAGGAAACTTATAGAACTCCCGTTAGAGAGGATCAGAGAAGAGGATCCCCATGCTACATAATTGTCAAAATGGCCACTGTGGAAGCCAAGCAGAGAATTTTAAAGGCAACAAAAACAAAGGGCCAAGTGACATTCAGAGGCAAACCAATTAGAATCACTCCAGACTTCCCAAACCAAGTCATGAGAGCCAGAAGGGCTTGGAGTAACATATTCCAAACTCTGAAAGAAAACAACTTCCAGCCAAAAATTTCCTACCCGGCAAAACTTTCTATCAAATTAGATGGGGAAATAAGAAGCTTCCATGACAAACAGAAACTGAAGAAATTTATGTCTTCAAAACCAGCGCTAGAGAAAATACTCAAAGAGATTAACTACAAAGAAGAAATAGGTAACACACACCAGAACCAGAGAAAGAAGATTTTCCATCCAACAGACAACTAAGATTGGTTATCTGTGGAGATTCATTATTTATGTTAGTCTTTTACCTATCTCTAAATTGTATTATTTGCTTTTATTGTTGCTAATTTTTAGGATTTCTAGTTGGAATATTAATATACCTTCAGATATAGCATTTGGAAATATTTTATCCCATTCTATCAGTAACTTTTAACTCTGTGTACATTGTCTTTGGATATACAATATTTTTTTTATTTTTTAGGGAGTTTATTTACCCTTTTGTTGCCTGCGCCATTGAAATCATATCCAAGAAATCACTGCCAATTTCAATGTTGTGAGGTTTTATGACCCAGATTTTCTTCTAAAAGTTTATAGTATTAAGATTTATACTTAGGTCTTTTATCTATTTTGAGTTAATATTTCTAAATATGTTAGGTAAGGGTCCAATTTTATTATTTTTCATGTAATTATTATTTTTTCAACAATATTTAGTTAAAAGATTATTATTTCCTCCACCAAATGTTCGTGGAAACCTTGTCAAAAATAACTTGACAATATATGGAAGAATTTAGCTCTAGGCTTTTATTTAACTCCAATGGTTTATATATCTGCCTCTGAAACAGTACTACACTGCTTCAATTATTGTAGCTTTATATGGTTTGAAATCAGAAAATATATATCTTCTAGCTTTGTTCTTCTTTGAGATTGTTTTGGGTATCTAGAGTCCATATTCCATATCAGGATATATTTTTTTCTGAAAAATAAATAAATAAATAAATAAATAAATAAATATGTGATAGCTTCACCTAAAAAAAAAAGAAAAGAAAAAAATATTCTCTGGTAAGAAAGAAAGCAAAAAGAAATATCGAACTGTTATCTTTTAGTCATCAAAAGCTTGGTATCAGACAAATGAAACTGTTTTGTGAGATTATCATCGTTAATATTGGATAAATTGCTATAAAACTAGATGTCAACCACTAAGCCAAGCATGGGAAGGAGGGATGGGGAGGGAACGGGGTGGGGATCGGGTAGGGGCTAACTGGGCAATGTGTGCATGTATGTCTACAAAAGTATTTTCTTTATACCATTATGATGTATGAATACATTGCACCAATAAAAAAATAAAATAAAATAAGAAAAAAAAAACAGCTCAAACTGGGTTAAGGGTAAGGGACAGGTATTGGCTCTTGGGACAGGGGAGTAGGGGGTGGGTTTGGCTTCAAGGGAGATCTGGGCAGGCTCAAATGATGCCCTCTGCATGTGATCTCTCTCCTCCTCCTCCTCTTCCTCCTTTCTCCCTCCCTCCCTCCCTCCCTCCCTCCCTCCCTCCCCTCTTACCCTACTCTACCCCCTCCTCCAAGTGGCTTGATGCACAGGCCACCCTTTGTGGTTTCCAAGAAGCTCTAGACATTCTAAATCTTACATCTCTCAGCCTCCAATCCGCCGGGAAGAAAGACTGGGGCAGACTGTCTTTGCTATGGAGAAAGCCACAACAATCTCTCCCCTCTCACATGCTCTTCAGCAATGTGACTTTGTCACTTCCTAACCTGGAGGTAGGGTCTCACTCCCCTCCCCTTGGACCTGTGCCGGCCTTCCTGATCCATTGGCAGCCAACAGAAAGACCTGGCGAAGTGATGCTTCTGAGGCTAGGTCAGAAGAAACCTGCCAGCCTTCCTCTTGGTGCCTCTGCCTCTCTCTTCTCTCTTTTCTCTTCATTAAAGTCAGGGGTGCCCTATCCCTCAGTTACATGCCAGCCCTTTTCATTTTACTTTGAGAAAGATTAAGTTGCCCAGGCTGGCCTCAAACTTGCAAACTCCCTATCTCAGCCTTCCAAGAACTGGGATTACAGGTATGCACCACAAACGCCTGGTTTATAAACCTTTTTGCCTAATGGATCACGGGGTTCTTTTGATGTCAGTGGGTACAGATGTCGTTTCTAATGGCTGCATAAGATTCCATTATATGAATGAAACATAATTAATTTAACCTTTTTCCTATCAATGGATCATTAAGTCACTTTTTTTTTTTTGCTATTATAAATACTGCTGAGACCAACATCATTGCGTATGTGCTGCTGGGCATAGCTTCCTTCTTGAGGTGATCACAGTTTTAAGTGCTTGCTAAGGGTTTCTGAACTGCCTTCCAGAAACTAACCTCTCTACACTCCTGACTCCTTGTTGTCCTTCTAGCAGGGCGCCAGAGCGGCCATTTCTCCACACCTTCATCAGCCTGGAATCATCTCCAACTAGAAAGGTGAAAAAAATGATTTCTCGTTGCTGCTTTGATTTGAATTTCTTTGATTACCGGTGAGGTCAGGCACCTTCTCATATCCATATCGACTATTGCTATTTCTTCTTTTGCAAAATTGCCTGTTCTTGTCCTTTGACCAGTTTTCACGTTGTAGTGTTTGTCTATTTTGTTATTGATTGATAAGCCCTTTTTGTATATTAGAGCATTAACTTTTTGTTGGTCACACATCTTACAAACACTTGTTGTTTGTCCTTTAAGTTTGCGGTGGGGGGGCACTCAAACAAGACAAGCAAAGCCCCCAGACAAGTAAGAGTGTCAGCCTTCAAAAGCAGTTGGTAGCCGGGCGTGGCCGTGCATGCTTGTAATTCTAGTACTTGGGAGGCTGAGCCAGAAGGATTGCAGGTTTGCGGCCAGCCTCAGCAACTTAGTAAGGCTCTCCATAACTTAGTGAGTCCCCGTTTCAAAACAAAGACTAAAACAGGGCTGGGAGTTTAGCTTAGAGGTAAAACGCCCCTAAATTCAATTCCCAGTAAAACACACATAAAGCAGTTGGTATCTGGCAAGAGAGTTAACTGGAACCATCTGTATTTATATTTATATTTTATTTATTTTTGGTACTGGGGATCAGACCCAGGGTACTCTACCACTGAGCTGCATCTCCAGCACCCCCCCCCCTTTGTTTGTTTTTGTTTTTGGTGCTGAGGATTGAACCCAGGGATATTCTACTCTGAACCACACTCCCAGCCCTTCTTATTTTTTATTCTGAAACAGAATCTCACCAAGTTACTGAAGGGCTCACTAAGTCGCTCAGGCTGACCTCAAATGCAAAATCCTATTGTCTCAGCCTCCTAAGTACTAGGATTACAGACATCTGCCACCATGCCTGGATCCTTTTTATTTCTTATTTTGACACAGGGACTTTCTCCATTACCCGGACTGGCCTCAAAACTGTGACTCCCTGCTTCAGCCTCCCAAATTGCTGGGATTACAGGTGTCCAGCTAGAACTACTCTTGTCAGAGTGAATCAACTGCACAGAGGAGAATCCAGAGCCAGGGAAATGGAAGGGCCAAGAGAATCATCCTGTGAAGAGGCTCAAATACATCCACTCCAGAAGCCAGGAGATGTCTCTGGAAGCTGAAAGGCCATAACCAGGAGGAGCTGGGCAGAAGAAACCAGGAGCCCGGTGAGGCCACGCTCCTCCAAGCAGCCCCTTGTGTCCACGTGGCTTCTGCAGCAGGCTCCTCCCCGTGCGGGGGAGCTCTCTGTGGTGGGTTCTTGGCCAAGGTTGCGAGCAGCGCCAAGGGGAGGAGTCCTTAGTGTCCGCCAAGCTTGGAGAGGCTTTATAAGCTGCCAGAGGAGTATAAAGGTGGTGAAGCGCGGAGATCATTGAGGGAGCCAGGTCATTGTCAAGGAGACAGGTCTGAAGGGCAGGGCAAGGAGCCTGTAGTGGCCTCTCTGCCCAAATCCTCAGCTGCTTTGAGTGTCAACCGCTAATGGCTTCCAGCTGCTGCCATCTCTGAAGTGTTGCCCTGGAGAGTGGGAGCTGCCTCCCCTGAAAGGTCACACCCTCCTGGGAGGCCCACAGCCAATGACTGACTGACTGGTGGGGTGCAGAGGGGTGTGCAAAAAACAAGTCCCTTTGCCTCAGGAAGGATGCTCCGTAGCTCCCTGAGGGATGGGGCTTAGCTCCTCCCTTGCCTAATTCTGCTTCTTCACATCCTTTTTCCTGAGACCACTGCCCAGTGATTGCCTCAGGCTCTCTTCTAGGGAACCAGACCTGTGAAGGAGCCCAGACTGTAAGTTCACAGCAGGATGGTAGGAGATGAAAGAAGGGGGACAAAGACCGGGCCTGGGGAAGATTGCTATTGGCTTCCAGCACCTACTGACCCTTCTTCTGAAAACGGAGGCCCAAATTCCCTTTTGTTTTGGTGCTGGGGATTGAACCCAGGGGCATTCACCTCCATTCACCTCCTAGCTACACTGCCAGCTTTTTTTAATTTTTTGTTTTGAAACAGGGTCTCACTAGATTGCTGAGAGTTTCCTTAAATTGCTAAGGTTGGTGTAAACCTGCGATCCTCCTGTCTCAGCCTCCCAAGTACTGGGATCACAGGTGTGGGCCTCGGCTCCATTTTGTACCTTCCCCATTCTCTGAGTGGTTTGGGGGGATTGTACCACCCGCAGCTCCAAGGATGAGTTTGGGATTAACTCAGTCTGTGTGTCCCCTAACTCTCTAGCCATAGGGATTGATTTGGAGTGTGGGGAGCATCGGGAGCCAATGAAGTGCTGGGGCTTCTGGGAGGGAAGCCCCCTCTCCACTGGAGCGGGTGAGTATGGACCTCAGGGGTGCAGCTCCCTCTCCACCTGTAATCCTGGAGCATGGAGCGCCCCGCCCTGCAAGGAAGCTGAGAGCGCCCCCTCTCCCAAGAAATGCTGTTGTTTGGACCCTGAATCGAACTGCACCTGAAGCCAGGTGTACAGCTGAATTATACTCTATTATGAGAGCAAATAAATCCCGCTTTCCTGAAGCCAACTTGAGGAGGGTTTTCCTCTCTTGCAAGGAGTCCTACAAGACATGCCAGCTTGTGCTGACCCAGAGGCTGGCGGCAGCGCAGGAATCTAAGGGAACCGGCTCACCCATACCGCCTTCCCCCACTTCTCTTCTAGCGGCCTGCTCCCAGTCTCTGTGGTCACGGGGGCCTCTGGCCGCAGTGCGGCCAGCGCGGGGAAGGCCTGTTGTCACCGTTGGGCGTCAGCGGGGTCCCTTTGGCTGTGCCCTTTAGCTTCTCAACTGCCCTCCCCCAGGAAATCCTTTCCTCTCTTCCCCTCTCTAGGAGGGAGCCACGAGGGTCTGTTCTAGGCAAGGAGGAGTCCAGGGAGGAATTGGGGTATGGGAGCAAGTCCATAGGCTCCTGTACTGGCCGTTCCAGCCGTGTGCCTGCTGCCCGGCCTCGTGAAGGCCAAGAAGATAGTTCAGGTGGAGCCGGCGTGGTAGCACACCCCTGTAATCCCAGTACTTGGGAAGCTGAGACTGGAGGATAGTAGGTTCAAGGACAGCCTCAGCGATTTAAGGAAGCTCTCGGCGACTTAGTGAGACTCTATTTCAAAAGAATAAAATAAAATAAAATAAATGGGCTGGGGGTGTGCGACTCAGAGGTAGAATATCCCTGGATTACATCCCCAGTGTCTGTCTGTCTGTCTGTCTGTCTGTCTGTCTCTCTCTCTCTCTCTCTCTCACACACACACACACACACACACACACACAGAGTGAGTTTAGGTGTGAGTCTGACTTCAGGTGCAGAGCTTCAAAGTTTTCATTTCACAAAGTATAGCTAAGCCTGTCACCTTCACAGTGGCTGCATCTTTGGGCGGGGGCTACATATCCTGGGCTTGACAGAGGCAAGGGCTAGGTCAGTTCTTGGGACTCCCAGAGCTCATGCCAGGAGTGTGGCCAAGAGAAAAGATGCACTCGGCCTGGTGCACCCCCTACTTGGTGGCCTGGGACCTGGGACATGCGGCACCGGCAGGAAGAGTTAAGTGGCATCCAAGCTGGGTGTAGTGGCACATGTCTGTAATCCTACTACCTAGGAGGCTGAGATGGGAAGATCACAGGTTGAGGCCAGCCTCAGCAACTTAATAAGACCCTGAAAAACCTAGTGAGACCCTGTTTCAAAAAAAAGTTTTTTAAGGGCTGGGTGTAGCTTGGGGGTAGAGCACCCCTGGGTTTAATTCTTTGAACTATCAAAAAACAAAAACAAACAACAACCCCAAAAATGTATCCAATAGGGATAGGGATAGGAAAGTGGGCCAGGCTCTATATTTCGCCCTTCCTTCCCCTGACCAAACCAGTCTCCCAAGCAACTAAGAGTCTGGACACAGGAAGGACAAGTCTCCAGGACCGTGGGCAGAGCTGAGTCCTCCCCTGTGACTCAGCTACAGGAGAGGCTGAAGTGGCTGGGGGGTGGAGGGGCTCAGACCAGAGAAAGCCACCAGCACTGCTATTGATCCCATTTCACAGTGGAGAGAACTGAGGCACGGCTGCTAAGCAGCTTGCCACAGTCTCACAGTAAGTGACGTTGAATCCAGTCACAGCTTGGCTCCGGAGTGTGGCCCTCCTCCCATCCTCCCCCCTCCAGCCCCTTCTCATGTCCACCGCTGACTTCTGTGCCCCTACCAGGAGTAAGTACTATGAGGCGTGACGGGGGACCAGGGAGACACCTGCGGAGCCCGGAGTGCACAGCACTGCAGACCCCGCCTGCCCACTTTCCTGCCCCGCGAGCTGCCATCTGATTTCCCTGTGGCCGCAGGCCAGGCCGGCCATCTCATGGCCCTGCTCCTGGCCTGCACATGTGCGTCCCAGGCACTGAGCTGGCCCCGCTTTGTTCTCACCAGCTGAGAAGAGGATGAATGTCACAAGAGGAAAACTGGGCTGTGGGGTGTTGAAGAGGGAAAGATTGATGCTGGAGACCTTGGTGTCCCTGGTAGAGGGAGGACCGAGGACGCGGTGTGGCCCTGGGAAGCCTCTGCGAGGGCCTGAGTGTGGAAAGGGGAGTTTTGGGGTCAGAATGAGAAAGGGAAACTGGGCCAAATAACGAGGGCCCTCGTGGGAGCTTGGGCTCCGCACTGGAGGTCGGTGGGACTGGATGATTTCCGAGGGAGAAATGAGAGGCGGAACATGCTGTATAAACCCAGCTCTGCTGGCGCGAGGAGCCGGGGAACCGGAGGCCACGGGGAGGCAGTTGCAGTGGTCCAGGGGAGGGCTTATGGGGTCTGAGCTAAAGCAGGGACCGTGGGATGAGTTACTCCATATCTGTCTCCCTGGGGGTATCTCCCAACTCAGCCAGCCCCATTCCTCGGATGGCCAGCTCCGCCCTGACCACCTGTTCCCACCACCCTGTGATGTGGACGGCAGGGATCATTAACCCAAGCCATGAACTCACCCTCCCTCCCAGCACATCTGGCCGGATAGAAACCCCTCCTCCACTTCCACCCCCACCCCGGGGGCTTCCAGCCCAACTGAGCGTATCGCTCTCCACAAGAATGCTAGAGGAGCGCATTTATACCACAGTGCCCGCTGGTACCAGGCACATGCACCTGAATCACGTGGCGCTGTAGAAGGAGCACTGGACCAGGAGTCAAGCGACCCAGGTGTGGGTTCTAGTTCTACTAATCATGGGCCCTGTGGCCCTTGACAACCTATTAATGCTTTTTTCTTTGTGACTTGGGGATAAATTGCCAGCATTCCAGGATTGCTTTCCTGATTAAAAAAAAAAAAAGTATGCATGGACATCTTCTTAAGTCTTTGAAGAACCGCTTAAATTTTGTGTACACTTTAATTCACCCACCAATCTCCACTGAGCTCAGACTCCACAAAAACATCAGAGTATAAACGCGCGGTCATGTTCTGTGTTCCTGATGCTGTTCCAACGTTGGCCCACTGAGTGATGGGGAAGAGCTTGGATCGAAGCACAAGCCACATTCACATCCTATGCATGACAAATGGGGAAATGGCTTCAGTGAGAGGAGGAAAGATTCCATCAGGACTAACTTCCCAACGCAGGAGGCTAGCTGGTTCCTGGAAATCTTCCCAGGAGAGAATCAATTAAGGGCTGTGCCCACAGTAGACACCAAATAAATTCTTGAGGAGATTTGACTCTGTCATATCATTTGCCAGGAGACAGGGAATAGGTCAAGTGACTTTTTAGGACCTCCCCCCCCCCATTTGACTTTCTCTATACCATATATACAGGTTTTCATGTAGGGGCAAGAGTCTAGGGCTACCATCTCAATCTAGCTGTGCAAACTCTAAAAGATCTCGTGCCCTCTCTGAGCCACTATTTCTTCTCCTGAATGCAATCCTAATGGGAAATGCAATGGACTTTTTAGGATAATGTCTGCACTGCACATCCCCACAAGTGTTGGCTGGATGACGGATGAATGAATTAATGAATGGATGGTACTCAGGAAGGTACATGATTCATAGTAGTTCCTCTTTCCTCTCTGGGTCTGAGTGTTTCCACCCATCGAATGTGTGCACCTGTGTCCGGGATCCCCATCCACTCAGGCTTCTGTGACCTGCCTTTGTGACTGAGGCCCAGGACCGGAGGAGGCCGGCTGGGGGATGTGGGGTCTGTGTCTTCATGCCCGGTGGCTCCGGCTGCCCTCCCGTTCAGGGCATGGGCAGCAGGTATGCACTCCTGTTCCCACGGGGGCAGCCAGCTTGGCCCGGGGCACTCGGAGCTGGGAGAGTAGCCTGGGCTGCAGCCCGCGGTGACCTGCTCTTACCCCCCAGCAAAGTTACACAAACTCTTCCACGCTCTGCTGACAGCCGGGTCGCACGGGGCGGGGCAGGCACAATGCTTCCCCTTGTGTCCTCCGCCTATTCCACGTCCTCACACAGAGGCGAGGGGCACAGGAGGCAAGCGGGAGGGGGTGCCCAGCTCCGGTTTCAACCGTGCCTGGAAATTGGATCTTCCTCCCTGACCAGAAGTCCCTGGGGCATGAAGGGGCACTGGAGCCTGGCTCTCAGCAGGAGCCTGCTTTCTCTTCCTGTGGTCTCCCTCCAGGGACAGCCACGTGCCCCTGTCACAGAGCAGAGCGTGCACCGGGGTCTCCCTTTAGTGAATACACCCTGGTTCTGGGATGCCCCTCCGTGGCGATGGTGAGGAGGAGAGCGTGCGCTCTGGGAATCGGGAAGCCTGAGTCTAGTTCTGCTGTGGTCAAGGAAGACACCAAGAGGTGGACAAGCTGGAGTGCAGGATAAAAGGCCAAACTGCTGCGTCAAATTCCAGCCTCAGACGGGGCACCTACCACCCTCACACTCCATTTCCTCATCGGCTCAAATGGTACCTACCTCCCTCGGTCATTACGAGGCATAAATGAGTTCTTATGCACAACACACGCAGAGCAGCGTTCAGCAGACGCCTGTCAAATCCTGTGCTCTCCACCCAGGCCTAGTGGGAAGGGGAGGCTCGAGCTCCCTCAACTTCCCAGGGAAGCCAAATTGTTCAAATTGCCTAAAACAGAATGGGACTCCTTAGAGCACACGAAGCTGGCCGTCAAAATTGTGAAGTGTTATCACAGTTTTTATTGCTTTGTGACAATGTAAAAAATTGCAAATTTTTCATCAGGCAGGAAAAGAAAAACAAAGAACAACCAGAGTCCTCCTCGCCACTCCTCCCAGCATGTTCTGCACGCCCGCTGGAGTCCACGGGCCTCTGTTGACACAAGCACAGCTCCACTGGGGACACGTGCGCGCTGTCGATTCTTCGGTCATTTCACATTTAGGCTGGGGTTGTACAGTGGTCACTTTCTTTCCAGGGAACTGCCACTGTATGAAAACAATGTCAAAACAGCCTCTCCTCTCTCCAACAATCAGCCACAGCAACACATCTCTACGGCCTCTGTCCTGGTGCCGCTCTCCTTTGGTGACCTCCCTTCTGCCCCAGGACCCTCTCTTCTCCTTGGTTCAGAATTCCTGAAAGGCAGAATAGAAATCACCAGTGTCCCAGAGTGAGGGGAATTATCCTGA
Source organism: Muscardinus avellanarius (assembly GCF_963383645.1). Lineage (NCBI taxonomy): Eukaryota > Metazoa > Chordata > Mammalia > Rodentia > Gliridae > Muscardinus > Muscardinus avellanarius. The sequence goes on from NC_137802.1 coordinate 33,437,994, forward strand.
CTTAGAACAGGAGGTGTTTCAGGACCTCGGACAGCACCACGTCCTTACCTGCTCCTCCTCCACCCCACCCCCAGCTCCCAGTCATTTGAGTTGTTATTATTACACTTCTCTGAGACTCCGTTTCTCTGGAATTTTCATTTCTGTACAATGTGGGAGGGGGTTACTGGGGACTGGAGGTGGACGAGCTCATCTCGGAGGCTTCCTACAGTTCTGTGACCCTAGGGGTTCTTTCTTTGGGTTCCCTCACTCCCTCCCTCCCTCTCTTCTTTCCTTCCTTCCTTTTTCTTTTCAATAGGAAACATCTATTTATTTTGAAGGACTGAAAGCCATCACCCAGAGCGAGCAGTCAGATGAGGCCCCTCTGGAGAGGAGCAGCCAGCCTGCCCTGGGAAACTCTTAGAGCTGGATATTGATAACCCTCTGCCCCTAGTCATTTAGAGAATTGTATTAATAGCCAGGTGTGGTGGCACACACCTATAATCCTAGCACTTGGGAGGCTGAGACAGGAGGATTGCAGGTCTAAGGCCAGCCTCAGGAAATTAGTAAGGCCTTGTTTCAAAATAAAAAAATAGCCGGGCGTGGTGGCGCACGCTTGTAATCCCCGCGCTTGGGAGGCGGAGACAGGAGGATCGCGCAGGTTCGAAGCCAGCCGTGCGCTGGCTTAGGAGACCCTGTTTCCAAAATGAAAATGTAAAAATAGGTCTGGGAGTGTAGCCCCGAGGTAGAAGGGCTTCCAGGAACCCCAGTACCACCAAAAAAAATTAAAAAAAATAAAAAATAAAAATAAAAATAAAAAAATAAAACTGGCATGGTGGTATATGCCTGTAATCCTAGTACTTGGGAAGTTGAGACAGGAAGATCACAGGTTCGTGGCCAGCCTCAGCAAGTAGTGAGACTCTCATCAACTTAGTGAGACCATGTTTCAAAATGAAAAAAAAATTAAGAAAATAGGGTTGCAGGTAGAGCACAGAAGTAGAATGTCCCTGGGTTCAATCCCCAGTATCCCCCAAAAAATAAAACAGGACTGGTCCCTCTCAATAATGCGGAGACCACCCAGAGATTCCTCCCAATCCCTTTCCATGGGTGAGTCCACAGTTGAATCAACAAGAAGTCCCCTTTTATCCCATCCCCCTGGGTATGGAGCTGAGCCCTTAACATACTATATCTCATTTCATCATAAGAAGTTCCCTAGACAGTGAGTATTATCATTCCTAATTTTTTAGTTGAAGAAATGGAGCTTCTGGATGGTTAATGGTTTTCAGGACAAATGGATTCACTTTGATCCTGGTTCCCAAAATGGGGAGGTATCCCCAGTGGAGGACATTACAAGAAGACCGTGGCTTGAGCAAAGAAGGAGTTCCCACCAGAGCTTCCTGGAGAGAGACAGGCTGATTTCCTGGTCACTGGAGGTGGGTGCACCCTGGGTGAAAGATCAAAGGATTTTAACACCGGATGGGGGAAGGCAGGGCTGGGGGTGAACTGCGTCAGTGATTCCCAAAGATTCTTTACGGAGCTGCACTGATCAACACTAAAACACACTGCTCACTCAGAGACTATAAAAGTTAGCCTTTAATAATCTAATAATCTTTCAAACTTTCTGATTGTGTGTGTGTGTGTGTGTGTGTGTGTGTGTGTGTGTGTGTTTTACTGGGGATTGAACCCAGGAGGCATTTATTCTACCTCTGAGCTATACCCTCAGTCCTTTTTGAGTTTTTATTTTGAATTAGGGTCTCACTAAGTTGCTGAGGCTAGCTGGGAACCTGTGATCCTCCTGTCTCAAGTGCTGAAATTACAGGTGTGTGCCACCATGCCTGGCTGACATAAGTGTGTGTATATATGTGGTGGTACTGGGGTTCCTGGAAGCCCTTCTACCTCCGGGCTACACTCCCAGACCTATGTTATACTTTTTTTTGTTTGGAAACAGGGTCTCTTAAGCCAGTGCGGCTGGCTTCGAACCTGCGTGATCCTCCTGTCTCCGCCTTCCAAGCGCAGGGATTACAAGTGTGCGCCACCACGCCCGGTTGACATAAGTACACTTTAAGACAACAGACAAACCACAGATAGAACATATTTTCAAAACACCTATCAGTTAAAGGACTTATATCTGAAATATACAAAAATTCCTTAAAAACAAAAAGTAAACAAATAACCCAATTTTAAAAAGTGGGCAAAATAGTTGAACAGTCATCGAATCTGACGATATACAGATGACAGATAGATATATGAAAAATTGCTGGGCGTGGTGGCGCACGCTTGTAATCCCCGCTCTTGGGAGGCGGAGACAGGAGGATCGCGCAGGTTCGAAGCCAGCCGCGCGCGCTGGCTTAGGAGACCCTGTTTCTAAATAAAAAATATAAAATAGGTCTGGGAGTGTAGCCCGGAGGTAGAAGGGCTTCCAGGAACCCCAGTACCACCAAAAAAAAAAAAGATATATGAAAAATTTCTCCACACACATGTCATCAGGGAACTGTGAATTAAAACAACCATTAGCCGGGTGTGGTGGCACACGCTTGTAATGCCCGCGCTTGGGAGGCCGAGACAGGATGGCACAGGTTCGAAGCCAGCCTCAGCTACTTAGTGAGGTTCTCAGCAAGTAAGTGAGACCCTGTTTCCAAATAAAATATTTTTTAAAAAAAAAGTCTGGGAGTATAGCCCAGAGGTAAGAAAGCCTCTGGGTTTCACCCCAGTACCACACACCAAAAAAAAAAAAAAAAAAAAAAAAAAAACCACCAACCATGAGATGCCACACATATCTACCGGAATGGCCAAACTCCAAAATATTAAAAACATTAAATGCTGGCGAACACGAAAAACAATGGCAACTTTTCATGTGTTGTAAAGGCAGAATGGCGCTGCCACTCTCAAGTATGGTTTGGCAGTTTCTTACAAAGGTAAACACAGCCTCACCAGACAATGGAGTAATTGCACTCCTAGGTGTTTATCCAATTGACTTGAAACCTTGTGTCCACATGTGCAGACAAATGCATATGAATGTTTATAGCAGCTCGATTCATAATCTCCCAAACTTGGAAGCAACCAAGATAGGTGAATTCCGGGGGTGAATGGATAAACTATTTTAAATACAGACACTGGAATATCAGTGAGTGGTAAAAAAAAAAAAAAGAAGAGGTGGCAAGCTATGAAAAGACGTAGATTAAATGCATATCACTAAGTGAAAGAAGCCGGGTTAAAAGACCACATACCGTATAAGTTCAACTGAATGACATCTGGTAAAGGATAAAAAATCGGGGGCTTCCAGGAGTTTAGAGAGTAGGGAAAGATATGAATAGGTGTGGCAGAGGGGTTTCTAGGGTGATGGAACTCTTCTGATGCAGGCCAGAGGCAGCTGGCGAGGGGGAAGGGGTGCTGTGACCTCGGGCAGCCCGATGCTGACCCGGGCAACCTGTCTGCTGTGTAACCTCGGCAGGTCCCTGAGCCTCAGTTCCTATCTATAAAATGAGGCTGGTGCAAAATCCAGTGGCGCTTGAGTCTAGGATGGAGACAGGCTGGGGGGCCACTGGCTGCCCAGCAGAAAACCCAGGGCGCCTTGGGGGTGAGAGGGAGGGGCGACTGCAACTGTACCCCACAGGCTGCATTTGTTTGTAAAGGCTCAGGCAAGAATCTGCCCTCCTGATCCCGCAGCCTCTGGCCACAGGGCTCGGGGCTGGCCCTGGGGACAGAGAGGGGCAACTGGTGTCTGACCCCCTAAGCCTGGTGTCTCCCGATCACCAGGCCAGATAAGGGGCAGGTCACTCGCTGACCTCAGGGTCTAGCCCTTGGTGGAAGGCGGGTGGTGCTGGGTCAGCAGATCCCCCTCCCCTCCTAGGCAGGAGGCCTCAAAAAAAAAAAAACTTCTCTACTGTTTCTCGAATATGTCATTTACATTGTACTTTTATAATGTTGGCCATTTCTTTTCTTTTTTTTTTTTTTTTTTTTTTTTGCGGGTCTGAGGATGGAACCCAGGGGCATTCGACCTCCGAGCTACACCCCCTGCCCTATTTTTTATTCTTTATTTTGAAACTGGGTCTCACTGAGTTGCAGAGGACCTCACTAAGTAACTGAGGCTGTCCGCGAACCGCGATCCTCCAGTCCTCCAGTCTCAGCCTCCCAAATGCTGGGATTACAAGCATGCGCCACCACGCCTGGCTCAGTCCTATTTTTTAGTCTTTTTAGTTTTGAAACAGGGTCTCACTGAGTTGCGAAGGGCCTCACTAAGTAACTGAGGCTGTCCGCGAACCGTGATCCTCCAGTCTCAGCCTCCCCAATGCTGGGATTACAAGTGTGCACCACCATGCCCGGCTAATGTTGGCCATTTCTAAATTTCCCCTGTGTGGGTTTTTTTGTTTTGTTTTTGTTTTACTTTTGCCGTACTGGGGATTAAACCCAGAGGCATTCTATCTTCGAGCTATACCCCCAGCCCTATTTTATTTTTTATTTTGAAAAGGGTCTCACTAAGTTGCAGAGGGCCTCACACATTGCTGAGAAGAACCTGCGATCCTCCTATCTCAGCCTCCCAAGTACTGGGATTACAAGCATGCGCCACCATACCTGGCTTCCCCTGTGTCTTTATTTTATTTTATTATTTTTTTTATGGTACTGGGGATTGAACCCAGGCGCATTCTACCTCTGAGCTCCACCCTCAGCCCTTTTTTATTTTGAAACAGGATCTCACTAAGTTGCTGAGACTAAGTCAGCTAAATTACTGAGGCTGTTTTGCTAAATACTGATCCTCCTATCTTAGCCGCCCAAGTGCTGAGATTACAGACATGAGCCACCATATTTAGTTTGGAGCTATTAAACACGGTGCTGCTGTGCATGCCTTTTGGTGGACACACGAATATGTTTCTGTTGGGCATACCCCTGGGAATTGAGGTTTTACCCTATACTACTATTTACATATTATTATTATTATTATTAGTAGTAGTAGTAGTAGTAGTAGTAGTACTGGGGATTGAATCCAGGAGCACTCTACCAAGGAACTGTATCCCCAGCCTTATGTATTTTTTTTTTTTTTGAGACAACATCTCACTAAGTTACCAGAGCTGGGCTTGAACTTGCTATCTCCCTCCCTCGGGTAGAATTACAAGAGTACGTTACTGCAACCAGCATATTCATTTATTTTTGAATTAATAGATTTTATTTTTTAGAGAAGTTTTAGTTTACAGAAACACTGAGCAAAAATTACAGAGACTTTGCATATGTTCCCTGGACTTCTGCTTATAGTTTTCCCTATTACTTTGGTCTTGCTTTGGGCTGGGACATCTGCTATAATTGATGAATCAATATGGATTCATGATCATTAACTGGAGTTCATAGTTGACTTTAAGGTTCACTCTTTGCTGTACAGTCTTACAGTTTTTACACACACCATTTTTTTCATGTGTCCACCCTTACAATATCCCAGCCCTACTTTATTTATTTTTTTATTTTGAAACAGGGTCTCACTAAGTTGCCGAGGGATCTTGCTAAATTGCTGAGGCTGTCCTCAAACCTGTAATTTTCCTGTCTGACCCTCCCAAGTCCTGGGATTACAGATATGTGCAACCATGCCCAGATACCTCTCTAACTTTCATGACAGTCAACACTGGATGTTTTAGCCCCATTTTATAGGTGAGAAACTGAGGCTCAGCGACTCACCAAGTCTCCATAGCGGACAGAGGCCAGAACTACACTCCAGGGAGCACACAGGAGCTCGCGGCCTGAGGTCTGCAGCTCCCTTTCTCCTTCACCAGCTGCCTCTGGTCTGCATCTTGGTTGAACATCTAAAATTATTCTCCAGGAACCCCAGGGATAAGTCTGCCCTCTCCTCTCCCCTTTGCTGCTCTAGCAGGGTCACCTTCCTGACTGGATCCTTGTCCTGGAACCCTGGCATCTTTGAGAAGAGAACCTGGAAGGAAGAGGGGCAGGCTCTCCCATAGTCCAGGCCTCACCCCACAAACAGCCAGAGTCCCTGAGACTTGGGGTGAGAGAGGCCAGGAACAGAGACCCACAAACTCCATGGTCCCAGGACTGTATGAAGATGTCACCAGGAGAGGCCAGCAGGGCAGGCAGCTGTAATTAAGACTTCAGTTAGAGTTCAGGCAGACCCGGCCCAGACACGAGGCCAGCGGCTCCCTCAGCATCCCTCTGGCCTCGCAGGAATCAGCACAGGGGAGGATGTGATGTCACCCTGGGCTCCAGAGGGTAGAGCTGACATGTGTCGTGTTACATGTCTGTGCAGTGGAGGACCGTTACCTGAGAGGCCATCCCCACCCACCTTAGCCTCTGCTTGCGGCTGCCTCCAGCACTCACCTGTCTCTGTGTTCTGAGATCGTCTGTGTCTGGGAAGCTCTGGCTAGCGTCTACTCTGCATCCTTCCTGCAGCAGCCTGTCCCCTGCTCCTGTGTGCTCCCTGGAGTGTCAGGCTGGGGGCATGGGAGTGCTCCCGGGGGACCCGAAGCAGAGTTACGACTCCCAACGTGGAGGAGAACGTGGCTGCTGTAAATTTCCCTGCCCGGCTCCTCCCCGCACATTCCAGCCCCTTAGCTGGTGATTTACCGGAGGGGAGCGCAGCCTAGCAGCTTGGAGCCTTGGAGAGCTTCTGCAGCACGCAGAGTGGATGTCCTCACTCCAGATGTCCACCGACCCCTCCCCTGCCCCTGGTAATGACTCTCCTGCCTCCCCCTAGCTACACAGAGGCAGCTCCTCACCCTGGGCTGCTCAACCAGGGTCCTGGCTCCCAAGGCTTCTTGGAGGGGAAGCAGAGGCCCAGCTCACAGATACTCGGCCTCACCTGCTCTCCATCTGTCCAATGGGACCATGAACAGGCGGGCTCCAGCCAGGCCCTCCACCCCCACCTGAGCTGGGAGACCAACACAGCGTGCATGCTCATTCATTCACTCATTCAGAGGCGAAGGGTGCAAGGCTGGGCAGGAAGGAGGCCAGGGAGCAGCCAGAGGGACTGGAACTGGAGTCCTAGCCTTTTTTTCCTGGTCCTGGCCTGGCCTGCCCCCCGCCCCCCGAGCCAGGGGTGATGGGAAGGAATGCTAGGCTGTGCACATCTGGGTCTGGTCTGCCTTACAGCTGCTGCTCTGCCCCTGGGTAGGTGTCTGGCCCTTGCTATTAGTTCCTTCATGTGCAAAATGGGGAGGAATTCAGGGCACCGAAGTGTTGGGGGAACTCTGAGGGGTACCTCTCTGCTCCCACCCACCCTGAAGACCATCTCATCCTGAGAGAGCACCCAGAGATCTGATTCTCAAGGAGTACCCCACACTGTTTGTGGTATGCTGCCCCTCTACCCTACCTCAATTCTGGAAAATTTCCGGAGCTGGGTGGGCCCTGCTGTCCTACATCCATATGTAATGGTGGACAGGGTGGGCAGCTGCTGCTGGTGTAGCCCCCTCACCTCGGGTCCATCACTCAGAAAAAGGGCCTCCTACCACCATCCAGAACGCCTCCTCCCCTCCCCTCCTCTTCTCCTCCTCCTCCTCCTCTCTCTCCCTCATTCTCTTCTCTTCTAAGCCACCACTGTCTGAGGATTTTTCAATCCCCCCCCCTTTTTTTTTCAGTGCCGGGGACTGAACTCAAGGCCTCATGCATTCTAGGCAAGTGCTCTCTCACTGAGCTGTGCCCCAGCCCTTATTTTTTGTTATTTTTTGTTTTGAGATAGGGTCTCACTAAGTTGCCCAGACTAGCCTCAAACTTGCCATCCTCCTGCCTCAGCCTCTAGAATAGCTGGGATTACAGGCCTCACTGGTCTGGGGCTTCTTATGCCCACACCCCTCCCCAAACCAGGGGAGCTGTCCAGACCAGGCTGCCTCTCCTCCAGCCCTAGCAGCCTCGGAGTGGGGGAGCCAGGGAGCTCCTGAGAGACCCAGGATGGCGACTATGTCTTCTCCCACTCTAGAAGCAGGTAGGCATCAGGATGGCCTCTGTATCAGGTATGGGAAAGGCGAGTGGCTGATGAGGCCACTGAGGTAAAGGGATGGCTGCCATCGTTCCCAGAAGTGCTCAAGGTGATAAAAGCTGCGAGTCTGGCCGTCTGGCTTGGGCAGCTGTGTGCCACACGCCAGGGGCCTGCCGGTCCCCCTGAGCAAAATGGGGTTTCTCTCCAAGGGTTCCAAAGCCCTTGTTTTGAATGATTGTAGAAATCTCATTGTCAGATAATAATAAGAACCATCCCTCTACTGAACCAACCCCTGGTCAAGCCAAGCTCTCTATAACAGCTCACTTAACCATGTCAGGACCCTTAGAGCAGTGTGGCTCTTATCTTTAATTTACAAATAAGGTAAGTAAGCTCAAAGGGGTAGAGCTGCTTGGCCAAGAGACCTGGACCAGATTCCAGCCTCCACCTATGCTGCCTGTGAGAGTTAGACAGGCCATGTCTTTGTTCTACTCCTCTGTGGAAGCAGAGGCCCAGAGCCAGCCAGCAGAGCCCCCAGGGTCACACAGGGAGGTAAAGGGGTCCTGGTGTTCCAACTGCTTCCCCTGAGTGCTCTCCTGAGCTCTAAGCCATATTCCACAGTCCTCCCGGAGCCTCAGGGCCAAGCAGCTTCCACAGCCCAGAACAGCAAGAGCAGGCCCTTCCCTCCCCACCCGCCTCTCCTTGGCCCGGGAGGGGCCGGCCTTGCCCTGCATTGGCCAAGAGCTGTTGGTGTGTGCTCTGCAAGCTTATCCAACAACATTATCGTGGCTCAGAGCATTAAAAGCCAAGCAGGCAGGTGTGGCGACGCACTCTTAAAATCCCAGCATTTGGCTGAGACAGGAGGATCACAGTTTGAGGACAGCCTCAGCTACTTAGTGAGGTCCTTTGCAACTCACTGAGACCCTGTTTCAAAATAAAGAATAAAAGCCGGGCGTGGTGGTGCACGCTCGTAATCCCCGCGCTTGAGAGGCTGAGACAGGAGGATTGCACAGGTTCGAAGCCAGCCTCAGCTACTTAGTGAGGTTCTCAGAAACTTAGTGAGACCCTGTTTCCAAATAGAATATTAAAAAATAGGTCTGAGAGTATAGCCCAGAGGTAGAAAGCCTCTGAGTTCCATCCCCAGTAAAAAAAAAAAAAAAAAAAAAAAAAAAAAAAAAAAAAAAAAAAAAGAAGAAGAATAAAAAAATAGGGCTGGGGGTACAACTTGGAGATAGAATGCCCCTGGGTTCCATTCTCAGTGCTGCAAAAAGAAAAATGAAAAAAGAAAAGAAAAGGAGAGGGGGGGGAGAAAAAGAAAGAAAGAAAGAAAACAAACAAGCAGGCAATTTTTCATTTTTCTATCAACCCATGTTCTTCAGCATCCAGTTCCCCTCCTGGAGCTCAGCTATTGGTGGAACGGTTTGTCCTGGGATTTCCAGCATGGACCGCTCAGGATGGGGACCAGTGGCCCAGGGAGTGTTTGCCTCCCAGGCCAGGGAACAGGATCTAAAACCAGTTAAGTCAAGCCATGGGTAGCTTTTTGCCTGCAGGACAGTGTCTGGTTTTTTGTTTTTCCATGAGATTTGTGGGGGGGGGTTTTCCCAAGGTAAGTATTTGTCTCCCCCATCTGACTGTAGTTTCTCCTGGGACAGAAACTGTTTCCCCCATCAGACTGGGGGCTTCCCCGAGCCAGAGCTGTGACTCCTTCATGAAGCTGGTAATTCCCAAGGACTATACTACCTCACTCATCCGACTAGCTGTTCCCTGAGGATAACGAGTCTCCCCGAGTAGGGTCCAGACACCCTCCAACCAGCCCTTGCGCTGGGCACAGCTGAATTCCCCACAGGGCAGCTTCTCCCAGAATAAAGCACTGGTCCACAAAACACCTTCCCCCTTCCAACCTCCCCAGTCCCCCGGTCCCCAGAGAGCCAAGCCCCAGAGGCGGTGTGAAGGCCCCCCTCCAGGACCTGTATTACACCCTCCAGGCCGAGCCCACAAGCTCCTCTCCTCGCCTGCCGCCCCCACTGGGCAGCCCTGAGCCCCCTGACCCCATGGCCTTCCATCATGGGGGATCTATAACATTTACAATCCCAAAACAAAAGACCCCGAGTGCCGGGGACAGAATTCATCTTCCCAGCTGACAAGCCCCGTTAATTAACGACTTGGAAATCAATGACGAGAAGGGACAGGCGGCAAATGACACCTCATCGCCGGCCAAGAGGAGGGAGGAAATGTCCGGGGACTTGGTGGCTACGCACCGCGGGGCTGGCCGGGCGCCTGGGAGAGCCACCGCCCCATCTGTCACTGTCACATCACACGTCCGCGGCCGCTACCTCCCAACCCAGAAATTCTCATTTCCCACCATGGCAGACCCCCCCAAGAAAAGGGTGGCCGTACCCAGGGAGTGAAGGGAAAGTAATTTATGGAGTACCTACTACGTGCAGGGCATAGGGCTGGATGCCTCCATTCATAGAAACCTTTCACAGCAGCTGCGGGAGGTGGTCTATTAGTCCCATTTTAGGGATAAAAAATTAAGGGCCAGAGGAGAGTCAGCCTAAGGTTGGCTAAGGTTGGGGTTAAATTTCAGAGTTTGGAGAGTATTTTTGGTACTAGGCATTGAACCCAGGGCCATTCTACCTCTGAGCTATATCCTTTTTACCTTTTATTTTTATTTTATTATTATTATTATTTTTTTTTTTTTTTTGGTGGTACTGGGGTTCCTGGAAGCCTTTCTACCTCTGGGCTACACTCCCAGACCTATTTTATATTTTTGAAACAGGGTCTCTTACGCCAGCACGGCTGGCTTCAAACCTGCACGATCCTCCTGTCTCCGCCTCCCAAGTGCGGGGATTACAAGCGTGTGCCACCACGCCCCACCTTACTTTTTAATTCTGAATCAAGGGTCTCCTTAAGTTACTGAGAAGCTTGCTAAATTGCTAGAGGCTGTCCTCGAACCTGCGACCCTTCTGTCTCAGCTTCCCAAGTACTAAGATTATAGACATGTACTGTTTTTTGTTTTGTTTTGTGTTTTTGCAGTACTGGGGATTTAACCCAGGGGGATTCTACCTCTGAGCTATACCCTGAGCCCTATTTTTTATTCTTTTTTTATTTTGAAACAAAGTCTCAAAGTTGCAGAGGGCCTCACTAAGTAGTTGAGGCTAGCCACAAGCTCAGATCCTCCTGTCTCAGCTTCCCAAGTACTGGGATTACAAGCGTGCACCACCATGCCTGGCCATGGACTGTGTTTCTAAAAAGCTTTCTCCAGCCAGGAGTGGTGGTGCACGCTTGTAATCCCAGCGCTTGGGAGGCTGAGACAGGAGGATCGCACAGGTTCAAAGTCAGCCTCAGCTACTTAGTAATTTAGTAAGTAAAATTTAGTAAGTAATTTAATTTAGTAAGTAATTTAGTAAGTAAAACAGGCTCTCAGCAATTTAGTGAGACCCTGTTTCCAAATAGAATATTAAAAAATAGGTCTGAGAGTAGAGCCCAGAGGTAGAAAAGCCCCTGGGTTCTATCCTCAGTACAAGGAGGGAGGAGGAGGAGGGCGGGGAGGGGGAGGGGGAGGAGAAGAAGATTAAAAAATAGTTTGTAATCCCCGCGCTTGGGAGGTGGAGACAAGAGGATCCTGCAGGTTCGAAGCCAGCTGTGCTGGCTTAAGAGACTCTGTTTCCAAATAAAAATATAAAAAATAGGTGTGGGAGTGTAGCCTGGAGGTAGAAGGGGTTCCTGGAAGCCAAAATAAACAAACAAAAAAATAGGGCTAGACTCCGGGTGTGGTAGCACACGCTTGTAATCCCCGCGCTTGGGAGGCAGAAACAGGAGAATCGCGCTGGTTTGAAGCCAGCAGCGCTGGCTTACGAGACCCTGTTTCCAAAAATAAAAAAAGTATAAAATAGGTCTGGGAGTGTAGCCCAGAGGTAGAAGGGCTTCCAGGAACCCCAGTACCACAAAAAAAAAAAAAAAAAAAAAAAGGCTAGAGCTGGGCGTGGTGGCACACACTTGCAATCCCAATACTTGGGAGGTTGAGATAGGAGGATTTAGGTGTGAGGCTATCCTCAGCTACGTAGTGGGACACTACGCAACTTAGTGAGATCCTGCCTCAAAATAAAGAATACAGCCGGGTATGGTGGTGCATGCTAGTAATCCCAGCGCTTGGGAGGCTGAGACAGGAGGATCGCACAGGTTCAAAGGCAGCCTCAGCTACTTAGTGAGGCTCTCAGCAATTTAGTGAGACCCTGTTTCCAAATTAAAAAAAAAAAAAAAAAATATATATATATATATATATATATATATATATATATATATATATATATGTATGTATTAGGTCTGGGAGTATAACCTGGAGGTAGAAAGCCTCTGGGTTCCACCCCCAGTACCACCACCACACACACACAAAAAATTTGTTTTTAATTAAAAAAAAAACACAGAAGAAGGCTGGGCGTGGTGGCACACACATGTAATTCCAGTACTTGGGAGGCTGAGATAGGAGGATCCGGGTTTGTGCCCATCTCAGCTACTTAGTGAGGCCCTTTGCAGCTTAGTGAGACCCTGTTTTAAAATAAAGAATAAAATCGGGCTAGGGATGTATCTCAGAGTTAATATGCCCCTAGGTTCAGCTTCAATACCGAAAAAAAAAAAAACAAAAAAACACAAGGAGAGCCAGGTGTGGTGGCACATGTTTATAATCCCAGTACTTAGGAAACTGAGATAGGAGGATCACAGGTTTGCAGTCAGTCTCAGCAACTTTTGAGGTCCTCCCCAACTTAGTGAGACCCTGTATTAAAATAAACGATGAAAAAGAGTTGGAGGTAAAGCTCAGAGGTAGAATGTTCCTGGGTCCAATCCCCAGTACCAAAAAACAAATAAACAAAACACAAGGAGATATCGCTTCTTCTTGACAAGGTGGCTATACACAACGCAAAGTCAAACAAAACAGAAAACAAGAGTTGGCAAGGCCATAGCAAAGCTGGAACCCTGGGCACTGCTGGTGAGAATAGGATGGTGCAGCCGCTTTGAAAACAGCACGGAGATCCTGCAAAGGGTGAAACACAGAGCTACTGTGTGACCCAGCAAATCCACTCCTAGGCACACGCCCCAAAGAACTGAAAAGGGAGGCTCTCACAAGTACTTTGACCAGTGTTCATGGCAGCCTTATTCACACTAGCTAAAAGGCAAAGACAGTTCAAGTAGTCGGTCCACAGATGAAAGGAGAAGTGAAATGTGGCAGATTCATAGAATGAAATATTATTCAGCCATAAGAAGGAATGCAGCCAGGCGTGGTGGCACACACCAGTAATCCTGATACTCGGGAGGCTGAGAGGGGAGCAACAGGTTGGAGGCCAGCAGGTTCGAAGACAGCACAGGGTGACTTGGCAAGACCCTGTTTCAAAATTAAAAAATAAAAAGGGGCGGGGTGTAGTTTAGTGGTTGAACTCCATTGGTGTGTAGCTCAATGGTAGAATACCTTGCATTTTGTACCCTTCTCCATCTGGACACCCCTGAGCTACAGGGAGAGAGAGAGAGAGAGAGAGAGAGAGAGAGAGAGAGAGAGAGAAGGAAGAAGAAGAAGAAGAAGAAGAAGAAGAAGAAGAAGAAGAAGAAGAAGAAGAAGAAGAAGGGGAAGAAGGAGGAGGAGGAGGAGGAGGAGGAGGAGGAGGAAGAGGAGAAAATACTGATACATGGTACAACATGGATGAAACCTGGGAACATTATGCTAAGCAAAGAAAGCCAGACCCAAAAGGACAAATATCGTGCAATCACACTTGTGTTAAATATATGATGTGGGCAAATCCATAGAGGCAGAAGTAGAAGCAGGGGCTGAGGGGAACTAGAAGTTACTGAAGTTACTATTTATTGGGTACAGTCTCTGGGGTGATGACAAAGTTTTAGAAACAGAGATGGCCATGGTCGCCTAACATTATAAAATGCAATTAGTGCCACTGAATTGGACACTTGAAAATGGTTAAAATAGAAAATTTATCCATAATTGAATAAAACGTTTTAATGGGGAAACACAGTGGGGCCCAGAGTCCCTTTGGCAGGAGTTCTGCTGGGCTGTCCTCTTAGGGATTACTTCCCAGAGACCCAGGAGCGAGCCTGGGAAGACTCCTCAAATGAGGATGGGATCCATCGTGACGCCCCTCCTCCTTCCTCCCAGCTGCCCAGACTCGGTCCTCCCCCAGCCCGCTGCAGAGCTGGCCTGGCCTGGCCCAGCCAGGCCTTCCTCCCTGCGCAGATGGCTCCCGCTCTCCTCCTCTCCTTCTGCGCTCCCCCACTCCATCCCCCTTAAAGAAGAGACTTTTCCATAGTACATCATCTCACCGGAGCCATAAATGTCAAATTTAAATTCATACTTTGTACCACCTTTGATTTCAAAGCGGATTACACCTCTGCGGTGAGAGGCGGCCGCAGCGCTGGCCTCCCCGGCCTGGGCATTGTTAACTTCTTCCAATTCATTAGGCCTAATCCTGGTAGCGCTGGGGAAGGGCCCTGGGCCGCGCAGCACTGGGGACCATATGTGCCCATTGTGTCACTGGCTGGCTAACCCGCACCCGGCAGGCACTGGGCCACTGGAAAGGCCCAGAGGGCGCCCTGGCCCTCGGTGAGGGGCGGGGCCAAGGCCTGGGGAGGAGCATCCACCCCAGAACCCCCTGCCCTTGAACAGGGACCTGTAGGAGGAGGCAGGGATGGGGTCCTGGGAGAGCTGGAAGGACAGATGAGCAACAGTCTGGGTTGTGATGCTTTTTCCCCTGATATACACTCACTCATGTCCACACTCACTCTGTCACACGCCTGCACACTCATGCTTGTGCGACACACCCACATGCTCACAACGTTCAGTACCCACAGGTGCATCTACACACTCCTATCCACATCCCACATGGCCAGACACAACCATGGCTGGACACATGCACAGCACACCCATAGGCTCATAACCACCGGCAGTTACACACACACTTGGGCACCTACACACATACATACCCATATGTCCTTAGTACACTCACACACGCACACATATCCACACACTCACACAGACCCAGTGCACTGTAGAAATTTCCAAATTTATTTTTAAAATATAAAAGAATTCCACCACCCCTCCCAGAAACTTTCCAGTGCTCAGAATGTCAGAGCTAGAAGGGACTTCAAAGAGAATCGAGCCCACTCATCTCGCTTACTGTGGGTATACTGAGGCAGGGCAGGCACAGAGGCCTGAAGGGGGCATGGAAGGTGTGGGGCGGGCCGCCGTGCCCTCTCTGGCTGAGACCTGGGCCATCCTCCTGGAGCCCCTGCTCCCGCTCACGGGGCAGGAGAGGAACACCCGCCTTGCAGGACTTTGACCAGGATGAAAGTAGACACATACGTCCACAGGACCCTACACCGGTGTGCAAAGGTCACAGGTGGGCTCCTGGGGTCACCCGTGGATAAGCAGCCACGGCAGGAGTGGAACCCAGAGCTCTGGGCTCTGCTTCCACAGAGAGAGAGGTCACCGGGCAGGGCCCTGGAAGGTGCCAGGTAGTAAGGAAGACTGAAACAGGCCAGGGCTGGGCTGGGGTGAGGGGATAGGGTGCACTGTTGGCTCAGCTGCACCCACGTGACCCGTGGCTGGTGAGCACAGCCTTGCGCACAATCGTGTTATCGGGTGAAAGTAAACTACGCACATCTGCTCACAATGCCGGGCCACAGGCTCCCGGTGCTCACACTTTGGAGAGAACTTGCTAGAACAAAGGTGGCTGAGGGTGACATTTGGTTAGGATAGAAGACAGAGGCTATCATGTCACTAACCTTGTCCCCAAGAAGGGAGACAGGTATGTTCAACACCTAGAACTAAACTAACACAGAGATACCAGCCCAGCACCATCTGCCTACCTGTCCCTTGTCTTTCTGTCCATCTGTTCAGCTTTCAGGGCATGCACAGAGGTCAGCGTTGACGGAGAGGTTTGAATGTGGCTGATATTTCCTCAGGCCAAGAGGTGCACCACATGTGAGAGCCAGTGCTGTGCTGGAGTTGGCCCACACTCAAGAGCCCATCATGGTCGGGTGTGGTGGCCATCCCTGTCGTTCCAGTACTTGGGAGGCTGAGACGTGAGGAGGCAGGTTTGAGGCCAGCCTCACCAACTTAGCAAGACCCTATTTCAAAATACAGATTAAAAGGGCTGAGGGTGTAGCTCAGAGGCAGGTACAATTCCCAGTGCAAAAGAAAAAAAAAAAAAAAAAAAAGCTGATTACGCGTGACCCCTCCGTTCCACATCAGGAACACCAGGTCCTGTAGCTTGCAATCCTCCACGGCAGGAGTTTTTACACCAGGGAAATTGGCAAATGCTACAAAACAGGATGTTTTACCCAACTTCCGATTGCTCAGCTGTCACCAGCACACCCTGCACATGCCGCCCCACAGGCATTTGTGAGCCTAAAGACCCTGAATTCCAGGCACCTTGAGTCTTGAGCTCTGCACCTGGCCAGTGCCACCGCCCTCCCCCATTGTGTGTGTGTGTGTGTGTGTGTGTGTGTGTGTGTGTGTTACTAGGGACTGAACCCAGGGGCATTCTACCTCCAAGCGACATCCCCAGCCCTATTTTATTTTTATTTGAAGTAGGGTCTTGCTAGGTTGATGAGAGTCTCACTACTTGCTGAGATTGTCCTCAAACCTGCAATCCTCCAGTCTCTGCCTCCCAAGTACTGGGATAACAGGTGTGTGCCACCGTGCCTGGCTCCTCACCCACTTCTGACCCTCAGTGCCCACTACCTTAAATCTGGGGGAAGAATTACAGCATTTGGAGCGGAGCCTCTGGGAGCCGAGTGGTTCTAAACAAAAGTGTGGAAAAGAAAAGTAAACCAGGTGCGGTGGTGCACACGTGTAATCCCAGAACTTGGGAGGCTGAGGCAGGAAAATTGAACATTCATGTTCAGCCTGGCCAATTTAGTGAGACTTTGTCTCAAAGCAATTAAAAGGGCTAGGGATAAGCAGGGCGTGGTGGGCACGATTGTAATCCCAGCATTCGGGAGGCTGAGACCTGGAGGATCGCGGTTTGAGGACAGCCTCAGCTACTTAGTGAGGCCCTCTGCAACTCAGTGAGACCTGGTTTCAAAATAAAGAATAAAAAATAGGGCAGGGGGTGTAGCTTGGAGGTTGAATGCCCCTGGGTTCCATCCCCAGACCCGCAAAAAAAAAAAAAAAAAAAAAAAAAAAAAGGGCTAGGGATGAAGTTCAATGGTAAAATGCCCCTGGATTCAATCCCCATTATCACACCAAAAAAGAAGAGAAGGAGGAGGAGGAGGGGAGAAGGGGGAGGAAACAGAAAGAAAGGAAGGAAGCAAAGCCTGCTGTAGAGATTTATCCCATCATCCCAAACATCTTCCTCCACTCCGTCATTCTCCCTGGCCACTATCTTTCTCTTGCCCACGACCCACTGGTCATCGCGATGTTCACCCGGTACATCTTCCCTAGCCAGCAGGAGCCTTCTAAGATTCTACCACCCAAGCCAACATGACACTCCTCAGCCCCCATCCCTGAAGGCCAGGTGGCTGGTGTCCCCAACCCCGAGAGGGTCCCTACCACCTCCAGCTTGAGGCCCCAAGGCTGTCGCCTGCCAGGTCTGCACTGGGCCTGGCCGACGTGCTCACGCGAGTCCCAGCTCCAGGCCAGCTGTCCGTCATCATGTGCGGGCTGGGGTTCACTGTCCCCAGAGGGTCGAGGGCACTGTGTTCCTAAAGGTCCCGCCTGGCCTCCCTTCTCTGCGCAGCACTGACTTATCTCTGCATCTCACAAATGGCTTGGGGTGTCTTTTCCCAAGTGCGCAGCTTTGATTTCATTCCCCCTTAGACCAGAGCTTCCCGGGGACAGTGACTAGGGCTGATACCCAGCTTTCCCTCACTGTAACAAACACCTGGGGGAGCCCCTCCCTTCCCCACACCCTTTGGGTGCTGAGGCTTTACAACTGCTCTTGGGGGCAGGAAAGGTTTAGCCTCCAGCCATCTCCTTCACTCCGGCCTGACACCTGTATGCAACACTGCTCCAGGAGACCGAGGGAGCCCAGGACTCCCAGACCCGCGAAGCCACTTGTTAATTAATTGCACTAATTAGCAGGGACGAAGCTGGACATCTGGACCCTCTGGCAGGCGAGTCCAGACCCTCAGTGCTCTTGGGTCGAGGACAGTTGCCCAGCAGGGACAGCATCTCCAGCCTGTCAGACCTGGGGCCCCCTCTTTAGGTACAAAGCACCCCAAAACTGAAACCCAAGTGCCCAGAGAACAAAGAGAAGCCAGGTCAGGACAGCGGAAGGAGCTGTGTTCCTACAAAAGCCTTCCCGCCCCAGGTTCCTTGGGAATGGGAAAGGGAGGGCGGATGCTGTTCCCAGGGCCGAGGAACCCCTTCCACTGGAGAACAGCCGAGGCCCCTGCATCCCCTCGCCTGTCCCCCAGCCCCTGCCTACCCCTCGCCCCCTCACTCTCAACACCCAGGTCGCACGGTGCCTTCTCTATTCCAGACTTCTCTAGGGTCTCAAATGCAGTAGTTGTAAACAGCAAAACCACACACATCAATCACCTCTGCCATTCATTCACTCATTCTTTCACTCATTCATTCATTCATTCATTCAGCAAATGCTCATGAGTACTGACTGTGAGTCAGGCACCATGTGAGGCGCCGAGTATGCAGCTAGAGCCAAAACGTGTTGTCTACACACGGAAGAATGCTACTCAGCCAAAGAAAAGAACGGAGTTCTGATATATGCCTAGATGTAGATAGAACTTGAAAACGAGGCAGAATAAGTCAGACACAGAAGGACAAATACTGTATGGTTTTACTTATGTAAGGTACCTAAAGTAGGCAAATTCCGAGTCAGAAAATAGAATTGAGGTGGCCTGGAGCTGGGGGGAGAGGAAACGGGGAGTTATTATCTAATGAGCATGGAGTTTATTTTGAGGACATTGAAAGAGAATAGAGTATAGATAGTGGTGATTGACAACCACACACTACTTACTGTCACTAGTCCTATACCTATGGAAAAGATAAACTTGTATGTTATACTACAGTAAAAACAAAAGCACAAACACACGTCTCTACTGTCCTGGAGCTTGGGTTCTTATGGAAGGAGACAGACAATAAACAGAAAAAAAAAATACGTGAAGGATGGTGACAAGGGCCACGGAGAGAAATAAAGTCAGAGAAGGGCAGAAGGGCCTCAGGGAGGGTCAGAGCAGGCGGCCAGGGGAGGGCAGGGACCTGCCCTGTCAGCAGAGGCAGCAGGATGCAGGGGCGGGTGAGTGGAGGGAGAGGGAGGAGGGTGTGGAAGAGGCCACAAGGGCCCATCAAAGAAAGCCCGTGACCCGCCGGTGCCCCCCACCTGCTCGGCACCTCCCCACAACACCTGCCACGCCCAGCGCCAAGCCCTCTTCTCCTCCCTCAGTCCCGGCCAGCTCTCCCTGAGGTACCTAGGCATCTTCCTGAACCCCCACCCCGCTCCCAGCCTGCCTGTGATGATGGCCACACCTTCTACCCCCCACGCTCGGGCTGCCATGAGAGTGTCTTCCACACTGAGCACGCTGCACGCATCTGCCCTCGGCAGGCCGGGCGGGGCTCGCTCGCTGATCTGACCACTGCTCCCCGCTGCAGAACATGAGGTCCATGATGGTCCTTAAAGGAGTGGGTGAGATGAGATGAGTAACAGGAAACCCTAAGCTTAGCTGGGAGTTGCCAGGAGTCTGTGGGCGGGCCACTGGCCTCTTCTGATACAGCCCCACCCTTCCTTGGCCTTCCACACTTCCTAAACCCTGAGGTTTTGGCCCACATCTGCAATCCCAGTACTTAGGAGGCAGAGCGGGAGGATGGCAGGTTCAAGGCCAGTCTTGGCAACTTAGACTCTGTTTCAAAATGAAAAATAAAAAGAGAAAAAGGGTTGAGGTGGAGCTCAGAATACCCCTCAGTTTAAGGCCCAGTGTGGAACAAACCAAAATCTTGAGTTTCTGCAGCCCGACAGCCTGCCCGGGCTTAGGCCCTGGTCTTTCTTCTACAGGTTCTGGCTCAGCCTTCTCGACTGTCAGTGGGGATTCAGGTCAGTTGCTCCCTGTCAAGCACTTGCTAGAACCAGGCAGCAGAAACACTCCCAAGCCTCGGCTAGCGTCAGTGATGGGGAAGGCAATGGAGTGAGGCTGAGGGGCAGGGAGGCCCCAAGGCGGCCAGTCTTCTGTCCCTCTTGTCAAGTCTTGCAGCCCCAGAAATTGGGGTTCTGAATCAAAAAAGTTAGGCCATGTGGAGAAGAGGAAAGCTGGAGCAGGAAACAGATATTTAGTGAGCAACTATTATGTGCTAAGAGTCATTTCTTCTTGTCCTGTCTACACCCTGAGCCGGGATGAATGCCCTATGTACCTCCCTGTAGCCCACACCGTATCTGCAGGTATTTACTTCCCCGTCTGTCTTTCCTGCTGTGGAGCTCCTTGAAAGAAAGTTGGACCTTATCCCTGTTTGTGCATCGGGCAGCTTAGAAGGATGAGGGTGGGCATCTGTCCCTGTTTGTCAGGAAGTAAATAAAGAAAGTACCTTGCCTGGGGTCGTGCAGCAGGGGGCGCTGCGAGCGGCGGCTAGCCTGTGTGACTCCACACAGGAGTGGGTGGGGAAGAGGAGCCACTAGGGAGGGCAGAGTTGGGGTGAGGACCTAGCTGGGCACTGGGCAGGACGACCTGGCCTTTCAGCCCCTTGCTGGTGTAGCAGCACCTCACTGCCACCCTTGCTGCGCACCCAAGAACACCACACACAATGACCCCTTCCACCTTCCCAGCTACCCTGGGAGGCAGGTCCTGTTATTAGTCCCCACTCCGTAAATGAGGAAACCAAGGCCCCGCCAGGCATGGTGGCACACACCTGTGATCTCAGTTCTTGGGAGGCTGAGACAGGTGGACCACATGTTCGAGGCCAGCCTCAGCAACTTTGCAAGGCCCCACTTCAAAATAGAATAAATCAATAAATAAAATAAGGCTGGGGATGTGGCTCGGAGGTAGAATTCTTCTGGATTCAATTTCCAGTACCAAAACAAAGCAAAAAACCAGGGCCCTGGAATGCAGAATGACAAGCTCACAGTCATACGGCTTAAAAAGGCAGCATTGGATTTGATTTTTGTTCTTTCTGACACCAAAGCCTACATCCTTAACCGCTACTCTGTTTGGCAGACTTTAAGATGGGCATGAGCCACCACCTCTCCCAGGATGCCCCAGTTCACACAGTCTCAGATTTGAGGCTCATCGATTGATTATTGATGGATGCATTTGTGATCTGGCTCAGGGGCTCCACAGCCAGGCCTTGGGCAAGGACTAGAGTGGGGACGAGGTGGGGTCCTCCAGCCCCAGGAAGGGCCCTCGGGCTGCCCCCGCCCCAGATTCCTGCTCCAAGCGCCCACCACTGCCAGCTTCCCTCTACCCCTGGATTTAAAGTCACAGTGACAATTAATCACCGGATGACGTGGAGGGCAGGCTGCAGAGGAGTTAATTAATTAGGGAAATTTCTTCCAGCCCTTTGAAGGTGAAATGTACGGGGAGGGGACAGGGCCAGGGACAGTTATTATTCAAGCCAAACAAGCAGACTCTGAGAGCAGACTTCAAGAACTGCTTCGGAGCAGTTGGGGGAGAACGGAGACCTCAGCGGAGTATCTTTGGAGCAGGCCCAAGAATGCCCTCCCTAGACACAGTGGTGTCTGAGAGCTCAGTGGAACCAGAAGAGCCAAGCTGGAACCTGCTGCCCCTCACCAAATAAAAGTGCCAATAAAACTGTGCATGTCAAAGCCCCACGGGAATGGACAATGAATGATTTGGGCGCTGTCTGTGTGGCTTCGATGCACCAAACATACAAGTAACGGGGGGGGGGCTCCACCGCACCAGCAGAGGCTCAGGGGGGAAACTGAGGCTGGGAGCGTGTTTCTGATCTCTTCAGCCCCATTTCCCCTCCGCCACTGCGGCTTTTAGGGACTGAGCCTCTCATGCAGGTTGGGGCTCCATGCTCTCCACCAGGCGAGGTAGCCATTCACAGAGGCAGACGGGGCTGCGCATTCTCACCCAGAGACAAAGCAGGCAGTTGACTTGGTGGGGAGATCAGGGGTCACAGGGAGCCCTCGTGACACCGCCACACACTGGGCGCCACCTTCACCTTTCTGTAGCAGCAAGACTTGGAAGCTAGAGACCTTCCTACACCAGTGACAGATGAGGCCAGAGTCTAAGCCCCAAAGGCGGCAGATGAAAAGTCCCACAGGTGTGCAAAATGACTGGGGGGATCCAGAAAGACTCTGAGGAGGTGGTGTCCTTGGGAGTTGTTTCAGCCAAGCCTGGTGGCACATGTCTATAATCCCAGTATTCAGGAGGCTAAGACAGGAGAATTGCAGGTTTGAGGCCAGCCGCAGAAACTTAGCAAGGCCCTGTTTAAAAAAAAAAAAAAGTAAAAGGAGCTGGGGGCTGTGGGGATATAGCTCAGAGGTAGGATGCCCTCAATCCCCAGTACCACAAGAAAGCTGACATTTCGACCAGCAGCGGTTTAGGTGAGAGAACAGAGGTGCACGGCATCCAGGGCAGAGTGTGCCGTTGAGCAGAGTAGCTATGGTCGGGAGTGGATGGACAGAGGACACGGGGGCGGGATGGACGAGAGGTCAGAGAACCGAGGTGTGCCAGGCGGCAGAGGGCCTTAGAAGCAGAGACTGAATGTTACTGGAGCATGGTGAGATGTGTGTGTGTGGGGGGTTGCAGCAGGGCCCGCCACGACTGGACAGCTCTGGGCTTTAAAGAGCGGAGGCAGCAGGGATGATGGACTGGATGGGGAGCGGGAGCTGAGACGGGACACCAGTGGGGGGCAGGTTCCTAGTCCAGAGATGACAACAGCTTCAGCCGGGAGACAGAGCAAGGGGAAGGGCGTAGGCGACTGCCACCTCCTGTGCCGTCTCTTGTCGTGCACCTGCTCCTTCTCTTTTCCATCTTGGGACTTTCCCGATCCCAGGACTCCCGGGTGACCGAGGGCTGATAAAGCTGGGTGAGCCGGCTCCATACACCCGAGCAGGTGTCTCATCTCCGCAGCGACCTGGAAATACTGTGTGCCCGGCTCAGCGACGCCCATGGAGAAACTGTGGCAAGCAATGCCGCCCACTGTGTGGACTCCCCCACCCCGCCCTCTTCAGTCGTTTGTACGGCAGGAAGAGAGCCTAATCCCAAATCTGAAAAACTATGTGATGGAGGACTTACAGTATTAGAAGACAAACAGTGGCAGGTGTAATTAGGAGAAAAATTTGTCATGCTCTCGACTTGGGGAAGAGACGGGACGATCTGGCACCACAATCTCCCGGGTGTTTACCCAGCGTGCGCACACACGCGGGGGAGCGGGCGCTGGCCGCGGGCAGATTAATATTTGATGCAAGGAAGAGAAACGCATGCTGTTCATGTTTATTTAGGATATTGTGAAATACAGTGAAATTTGCAATTTTATTGGATTTGGGGGGACGGTGTTTTGGAGAAGTCTTAAGCCGCATGGTAGGACACGCACATCTCTCAGGAGCATAGAGGCATGGGCTTTGGTGGCCAGCCCTCGCCGCCCCCCTTCCCAAATCCAAACTTCGAGTTCCATTCCCCTCCTGAAATGAGAGAGGATTGGTCCCAGGGGTATGGATGGAATAAGGCAGAAATCTCAGCTGGGCCTCTTAATTTGGAGTTTAGTGGCATGTGGCTGGCACAGACAGAGGCCGTCCCTTGGGGGCTCTTGTCAATTACGCAAGGGCTGGAAGCCAAGGTTGGGCAGCTTTAGGCACCGGTGACCCTGGCCCAGCTTGCCCGGGCTGGAGAGTGGGGAGAGATGGGAAGAAAGTGGAGGAAGAGCTGTTTTCTTTGTATCTTGGAGACCAGTTGGTCGATGGAAAGAGCCTTAGGAGGCAGGAGTCTAACCTCCCAACCTGGCAGGGCCTGGCTCCCCCACTTCCCTGGCTCTGAGTGGTCAGCTGGTCTGCCCCTTGACATCTCCAGTGCTGGGGAACTCACTAGCTCATTTTACTGTTGGACAGTGCTCAGAGGGAAACTTTCTTACTGTTTCCAAGCTGTACTGTTAGGCTGGGGCAGAGGGAGGGCAAGGATCAGGTCAAACAGTGTGCTCACATTTGTGATAAAATAAAGGATCTAGCTAGGTAGATAGAAAGATAGATAGATAGAGGCTGGCATGCACAGTATATTTTTTAGTGAATACATAAAAATTGATAATGGTAAATCTTTCTTCCTTCCTTTCTTTTCTTTCTTTCTTTCTTTCTTCCTTCTTTCCTTTCCTTTCTTTTCTTTTTCTTTTTCTTTCTTTTTTTTTGTGGTACTGGGTATGGAAAACAGGGGCCTGCTGCCTCCGGGCTACACTCCCAGACCTATTTTATATTTTATTTGGAAACAGGGTCTCTTAAGCCAGCTGAGGCTGGCTTCAAACCTGCAGGATCCTCCTGTCTCAGCCTCCCAAGTGCGGAGATTACAAGCGTGCGCCACCATGCCCGGCTCTTTTTCTCTTTCTTTTCCTTCTTTCCTTCTTCTCTTTCTCTCTCTCTCTTTCTTTCTTCCTTCCTTCCTTCCTTCCTTCCTTTCTTTCTTTTTTCTTTCCCTCCCTCCCTTTCTTTCCTTCTTTCTCTCTCTCTCTCTTCTTTCTTTCTCTCTCTCTTCTTTCTTTCTTTCTTTCTTTCTTTCTTTCTTTCTTTCTTTCTTTCTTTCTTTCTTTCTTTCTTTCTCTTTCTTGACCCAGGGCCTTGTGCATGCTAGACAACTGCTCTGCCACTGAGCAACATCCCCAGCTCTTAACAGTGACTGTTTCCAAAGATAAAAACTGGGTGGCCGGGAGCCTGGGGAGTCCAGCCAGGAGAGACCTACTTTTCACCAGTCATTCCTTCTAACCAATTTGAATTTTTCATCATATGCATGTACTACTTTTTTCTCAATGAAAATACTCTTTTCTTTCTGCAAAAAAATTATATATTTTCTACTGAAAGGACAGGCTGAAATAGAGAGGAAAGAGCATGGTATGATAAAAACCCTAGGATGAGCTCTCAGGGAGCAGGGAAGATAAAGCACTGTGAGGGAACAAAAAATGCAAGAGCAGAATTCACACCCCGACACACGCACACGCACACACACACACACACACACACACACACACACACACACAGAAGTCATATTGATCATTCTATTGAACCAAAGGCTGGCTGTCTCCTTGGAGCTTCTACCCACTTTGCCGCTGCCCTAGTTCTACCAAGTGGGTCACACAGAAGCGGTCCCCTCCCTGTGCCCCAGGGCAGCCCTTCAAGTACTGAAGATAGAACGCAATTCCACTAGAACCGTGGCTGACACCTATAAATACCTGAGCCCGAGCTCGTCCAGCCTGGATCCTGGCCTGCTTCCCGGACTTCTCTCCTCCACCACCTCCGGCGCCCCCTGTTCCGGCTCCTGCTTCCTGCAGCTGGGGGAGGCCTCTGCCTCCAGCCGTGCCCCTCAAGGGCCAGTGCCTGCTTCTGCCTGGTCGGAGGCCCAACCTGTTCAGCCTTAGAGACCATTCAGTTCCAATATTTTAAAAACGGGAGCCAGACACGGTGGCGCATGCTTGTAATCCCAGTACTTGGGAGACTGAGACAGGAGGATCGCAGGTTCGAGACAGCCTCGGTTACTTAGTGAGGTCCTCTGCCACTTAATGAGACCTATTTCAAGAAGATAAAATATTAGGCTGAGGCTCAGAGGTAGGATGCCCCTGGGACACACACACAAACACACACACACACACACACACACACACACACACGGCACACAGGTAAACAGAAGCCCCAGAGGAGACAGCCTGGCCTGAGGAAATGGCAGCAAGACCTGCCAGGTGCCTCTGCTCCTCCTCGCTCCTGTGAGCCCTGCAGAGCTCCCAGCAGGATGGCACCTTGGGGCCAGGCCACTGGCATCAGAAGCGGCTCTGCTTCCAGAATAGGAAGCGGGAGCCCAGGAGCTGGTAGGCCAGCCAACAAAGACAAGACCTTAACTCAGGCTTGCAGAAAAGACCGGTGGAGCCAGGCCTGGCGGTGTAGGCGTGGAATCCCAGTCCTTGGGTGGCTGAGGAGGATTGCGCATGCAAGGCCAGCCTCGGAACCACTGTGAGACCCTGTTTCGTAAAAAATAAAATAAAATAGGGCTAGGGGCGTATTTTGGAGGTAAAAGGCCCTCCAGGTTCAATCCCCAGTAATAACAACAACAAAAAGAGACAGAGGTGGGGCAGCCGCAGCCTGCTGTGTGGTCACAGTGGGCAGGCGATTGTGCTGGTGCTTGTGCGTGTGTGTGCACGTGTGTGTGCGTGTATGTATGTTATGCATGCACATATGAACCTGTGTCTGTGATTCACATAAAACACCCACACAGGTGTGTATCTGTGTGAGTGTGGGGACTGTGTGTGCATGTGTGTGGAGAAGTGCACACCCGCAATGCGCTGGAGAAGAGAGGTGTGCAGGCATGTGCTCTCTGCACCTGCTTGCTTATAAAGCTGCCTCCAGGCTGGGCATGGTGGCACACGCTTGTAATCCCCACACTTGGGAGGCGGAGACAGGAGGATCGCACAGGTTCTAAGCCAGCTGTGCCAGCTTAAGAGACCCTGTTTCCAAATAAAAAAGTATAAAAATAGGTCTGGAAGTGTAGCCCGGAGGTAGGAGGGTTTCCAGGAACCCCAGTACCACCACCAAAAAAAAAAAAAAAAAAGCTGCCTCCTCTCCTAAATTATGAGCTGGGATTGGTCCCTTTTTAAAATCTCAGCGTGCTGAGATTAAAAAGTACAGTCCATGGCGTATAGTAGGTGCTCAGTGAGCACTTGCTGGACTGAACTGAATTCAGCTGTCCTGTGTGTCTCCACCCATACAGGTCTACACCAGGGAGAGGGAAGGAATCTGTGGTGCGTGGCGTGTGCACATGGAGGGCGTGTCTGGAGCAAGTCTTTTGTGTGTGTGTGTGTGCATCTGGGGATGGAACTCAGGGGCATTCGACCTCCGAGCTACACCCCCTGCCCTATTTTTTATTCTCTATTTTTGAAACAGGGTCTCCCTAAGTTGCAGAGGGCCTCACTAAGTAGCTGAGGCCGTCCACGAACCGCAATCCTCCTGTCTCAGCCTCCCGAATGCTGGGATTACAAGCGTGCGCCACCACGCCCGGCTTGAAGCAAGTCTTCACATCTACATATGTGTCTGTGTGCACGGTGTGGACCTGCCCTGGCATAAATGAAGACAGCCACAAGGAGGGAATGTGTGAGTTTGTGTGTGAGTGCATACACCAGCTCTACCAGCCGCTCGTGCATGGAGACAGCCCAGTGACTCCCCAGCTTCAGCCGAGCCAGGTCTCTTCCCTGGAAACCTGGAGCAGCTAAAATTAGTATGAAAATGGTCGCGTTCGGTTAAAAGGAAGGGGGGTGGGAAGAGATGAGGGTGCCCATGAGTGCTATTTTATTTCTCAGTGAGAGGATAAAGTGATTTTTCCTACATAATTTTTGATGTAGAGGCTAAATTAGGCCGGAGAAGAGGGACAAAGCAACTTTCGCCCTCATTAGTATTCCGGCCGCGTCGGCCCAGCCACGGCAGTTATGTATTTTTGCAAGTATGCATATAATTTATTGTGGAGAACACAATTTACATGGTAGTCGATGCCTGTTTTATAGCCTCACAAATAGATGTATGAACTCAAGCATATAATGGCCCAACCAGCAGGCGCAAATACGTTCTAAATCTTCTAAATGTGCTTCACAAAAATGTAACTGAGGAATATAAAACAGATCAATTCTTGCATGTTATATATTGGTTTTTGATTTACAAATCTAATCTGGGACATTTCTTCAGAAATGAGGGGATTTTTCCTCCCTCCTTCCCCTTCTCTCCTTCCACCAACTTCTCGGTGCACAGACCTTGCCTCCTGGTCAGGTGTCCACAGGAGCTGCCGCCTCCGGGGTGTGCTCGGGCGCCCGCGTGGGGCGCATGCCCACGCCCGGCGGCAGTGTGCACCTGTCTGCAGTTTGGAGAGCTGCAGAGCTTGGGCGCGAGGGGCACACTGGCTTTGATGCATCTATGTGACCTTCCCCACCGGAGGCCAAGGCTAATGCGAAGACCCCACGGGGTGGGGCTGCTCTCAGGCTCCGCTCCTCTGGGCCCCTGCCTCAGCGGCCTATTTTCCCCTGGGACCCAGGCTGGATTTCTGACTGGCAGCAGAAAAAGAAAGCGAGGGTCTTAGGAATAAAAAGTAAACAAATATTTGTTGAGTTCCATTTTTATGGTGTGCTTTTTTTTTTTTTTATGGCACTGGGCCCACAGTTCTCTACCACTGAGCTACACCCCCAGCTTTTTTCTTCTCTGTTGAGGCTCACTGCCCAAGCTAGCCTCCAAATTCCAATCTTCCTGCCTCAGTCTCTCAAGTAGCTGGGATCACAGGTGTGTGCCACTGTGCTCAGCTTTTTTCGTATTAAAAATATTTAGATTGATTTATCTTCGTACATGTGGCCTTTTAGTTTTAAAAATCAATACCAACAATAATCGACTGAACTCACAAAGTTTGTTATACTCCTAAAATGAAATATAACACAGCAGAGTAAATGAGCCAGTTTTTGCTGAGTGTACCAACGTGTGGGACTCTCATACACACGAGAGCTAAATGCAAGAAGCCAGACCCAAAGGAGGGCCTGTAGCATGGTTTAATTTATATGAAGATCAAAGCATGAAGTGAACTACACTATCATTTAGTGATGGCAAAACCAGGGCTGGGGATGTGGCTCAGTGGTAGAGCCCTTGCCCAGCATAACGTGCTGGGTTCCATCCTCAGTAACCTCGCCTCCACTCACACAATGTGAGAGAGAAAGAGAGAGAGAGAGAGAGAAAGAGAGAGAGAGAGAGAGAGAGAGAGGGAGGGAGGGAGGGAGAGAGAGAGAGAGAGAGAGAGAGAGAGAGAGAGAGAGAGAGAGAGAGAGAGTTTTTTGGTGGTACTGGGGATGGAACCCTTCTACCTCCGGGCTACACTCCCAGACCCATTTTATATTTTTTATTTGGAAACAGTCTCTTAAGCCAGAGAGGCTGGCTGAGAACCTGCGTGATCCTCCTGTCTTCGCCTCCCAAGTGCGAGGATTACAAGCGTACGCCACCACGCCCGGCCAGTTTATATTCTTTAAAAAAAACAAAAAACAAAAAAACAAGGGCCTCACTAAGTAGCTGAGGCTGTCTGAGAACCGCAGTACTCCTGTCTCAGTCCCGAATGCTGGGATTACGAGTGTGTCATCACGCCCGGCTTTATGAGAGGGATTTCTGGTGGGACTGGCCATGTCCAACCCTTGACTAGGTGGTACATGAATCATATATAACAATAAAGCATTTACATCTAAATAACTATTTCTTAAGTCTATTGAGCTTTTTCAGAGAGTCAACTTTTGGTGTCCCTGATTTTCTCTATTGCTTTTCTATTCTGTCTCATGGATCTCCATTCTAATCTTTCTTTTGGCTTGCTTTTGGTTTAATTGTTTACTCTTCTTTTTCTTGTAAAATGGAAGGTTAGGTTATTGATTTGAGCTCTACTTTAATGCAGGCGCTTACAGCTATACATTTCCCTCGGAGCACTGCTTTGGCTGAATCCCATATATTTTGATGTTATGTTTTTGCTTTCATTCATCTTAAAGTGTTTTCTTATTTCCCTTTAGATTATTTTTTTACCCATTTGTTTTGTGTTTTTAATTTAATTTAATTTAATTTTTTGTGGTACGGGGGATGGAACCCAGGGGCATTCTACCTCCAAGCATCACCCCCAACCCTATTTTTTATTCTTTATTTTGAAACAGGGTCTCACTGAGTTGCAAAGGGCCTCACTAAGTAGTAGCTAAGGCTGTCCTCAAACTGCAATCCTCCTGTCTCAGCTTCCCAGATTATAAGCGTGTGCCACCACACCCAGCTTAGTCTTATTTAGTTAGTTAGTTAGTTAGTTAGTTTTGGTGGTACTGGGGATAGAGCCCAGGAGCCTTCTACCTCCGGGCTATACCCCAGACCTATTTTATATTTTATTTGGAAACAGGGTCTCACTAAGTTGCTGAGAGCCTCATTAAGTAGCTGAGGCTGGCTTTGAATCTGCGCGATCCTCCTGTCTCAGCCTCCCAAATACTGGGATTACAAGCGTGCGCCACCGCGCCTGGCTTGTCTTTTTTGTTTTTTATTATTTATTTATTTGCGGGTTTGGGGATGGAACCCAGGGGCATTCGACCTCTGAGCTACACCCCCTGCCCTATTTTTTATTCTTTATTTTGAAACCGGGTGTCACTGAGTTGCAGAGGGCCTCACTAAGTAGCTGAGGCTGTCCGCGAACCACGTCTCAGCCTCCCAAATACTGGGATTACAAGTGTGCACCACCATGCCTGGCTTGTCTTTTTTGTTTTTTAAAACAGGTCTCAGCCAGGTGTGGTGGTGAACACTTGAAATCCCAGAGCTTGGGAGACTGAGACAGGAGGATCGCACAGTTTCAAAGCCAGCCTCAGCTACTTAGTGAGGCTCTCAGCAACTTAGTGAGACCCTGTTTCCAAATAAAGTATAAAATAGGTCTGGGAGTGTAGCCCGGAGGTAGAAGGCTCCTGGGCTCTATTCCCAGTACCACAAATAAAAAAAAAGAAAGAAAGAAAGAAAACAGGTTCTCATTGATTTGCGAAGGGCCTTGCTAAGTAGCTAGGCTGTCTGCGAACCGCGATCCTCTAGTATCCACCTCTCAAATGCTGGGATTACAAGCATGCGCTACCACGCGTGGCTTTCGTTGTTTTTAATTTTCACATATTAGTGAATTTTTCAAATTCCATTCTGCTCTTGATTTTCAATTTTATTCCACGATCAGCAGATAACATACTTTGTAGGATATTCAGTCTTTCGAAATTTATCCAGGCCTGATTTACAGACAAAATATGATTTATCCTGAAGAATGTTCCATGTGTACTTGGGAAGAATGTATATCACTGCTGTCATTGGGTGGAAACCATTAGGTGACTATTAGAAAATAGGACTACTTAGCCGGGCGTGGTGGCACACGCTGTAATCCCAGCGCTTGGGAGGGTGAGACAAGAGATCGCACAGGTTCGAAGCCAGCCTCCTCTACTTAGTGAGGCTCTCAGAAACTTAGTGAGACCCTGTTTCCAAATAAAATATAAAATAGGTCTGCGAGTATAGCCCAGAGGTAGGTAGAAAAGCCCTGGGTTCCACCCCCAGTACCACAAAGAAGAAAAGAAAAGAAAATAGGCCTACTTGGTGTTGTTTATGGTGTTGTTCAAGTCTTTTCTTTCTTTGGTCCTTGGTCTAACTGTGCTGGCCTTTATAGTAGTTTAGTTCTGTATCTCATGTATATGGTGCTTATAATGCACTGATTGCAGCTCCAGTTTCAGGGCCTGTAATCCAGGGCAGGGTGGGGAGCTCCAGTCCCACCTCCTGGGCCACCCAAGCCCTGTTCTCCAGGATGGGCTGGTTGCCCTCACTCCACACTGACCTGCAGCCTGGGGTCTGGCGCTGGTGTAACACCCTAACAGTTCCAAGTGTCTCCGCATCCCTAACCCTGGTGCAGGCAAAGCAGAACTGGAAGAGGTCAATGCCCTGGTGCTGCAGGTGGGGAAACTGAGGCCAGAGAGGAGAAGGACTCTATCTGAGGTCCTTTGAGCCGGGTCCAATGAAGGGCCATCACCAGCTCATCCCACAGAACCATGGCTGGCCCTCTGGGTGTCAAGAAGAAGGTGAACCAAGTACCACTACCCTCTGTCTTTCCCTTTGTGATGTGCGTGATGGTGGGCGGGGTGGGTTGGGGGCAGTGCAAGGGGCTGGGTGGAGTGGACATCCCGGCACACTTGGAAGACCCGTGCTTCAATCCAGCCTGCTGCTCTGAGCCGTGTGGCCTTGGGTAAGTCCTTCTCCCTCTCTGAACTTCAGTCTCCTCATATAAAAACAGAAAACCTCGTGGTCATTGCTGCCATTTACTGCCCTGTGCCAGTACTATATTTCTAGACTCTCATTCAATCCTCCCAACAGCTGTGGAACAGGCCAGCCACCCCACACCAAGGCATGCATTCAGCCATCACTCTCCTGTGCCCGTCCTGCAGCCCGGGGTCTGGGGCTCTGGGTAACAGTTCCAAGCGTTTCCACATCCCTAACCCTAATGTAGGCAAATCAGAACTGGAAGAGATTCTTCATTCACCCTGTCCCAACATATTTACATATTTGCATATTTAATGAAGGGGCAGAGGTAGTAAAGATGGACTGAGCAGATGATATTTATCTCCCAGATGAGATTGCTGTTCATTTTGTTAGGCGCGATCGTGGCATAGTCTGTAAATAGGGAGAGGTAAGTACTCCAGAATTTCCAGATAAAAAGACCTGCGACCTAGGATTTGCTGTGAACTATCCCAGAAGAGAGAGGGGGGGGGGGGGAAGATGGGTAAAGCAGAGGATCGTTGCTACTAGAAGATAGGTACTGGGGATTCATTAGGTTCTCTAGTTTTTTTTAGATATATAAAATTTTAATGTTACTTTATTGCGATTAAAAATGATAATTAAGTAGAAAATGTAAAATTGAATTTGGCTATTATAGTGAAATAATTTTTTATTCTATTTAGGAAAAAATGATTCAAGTCTGATGCATAGAATAATGTTCCCACATATATTAGGCTTTAGGTAAGAATTAGTCATAATGGTAGTGACAAGACAGTTTATGTAGGCTTTACTAACATTAATTCCACAAAAATCTGACTCTGTCAATACTCTCCCCCACCAACATTCTTCTTTAAAGCTGTGGAAATTCCTTGGGGATGTGACTCCTCCCCCGCTTTGGTACGTTGCAATTTTACATTATATGAGGGAAAAAGAATCAGAAAAATACACGCACACAACTCGGTGGCCTCCCCACTGGGTCCCCCCTCTCTGGTTTTTAATGGTTTAAATTTTTCATAATAAAACATGAGGTGTTCTTTTTAAATTTTTATGTATGTATGTATATATGTATGTATTTACTTACCTTTTTTGGGGGGGTGCTAGGGATTGAACCAAGGGATGGTCCACCACCATGCTACACCCCCAGACCATTTTTTCTTTTCTTTTTTGTTTTGAAACAGGGTCTTGGAAACCCACCATGGAAGACCTGGTCATTCTACTCTTGGGGTTCTACCCATGTCAGTGTCCCCAGGTCTGTTCTCCAGGCAGGGTTGGCCCTTTTGCCTGGAAGGAGGTGTGGCTATGAGACCAGTATCTATCTTTCTTTTCCTTCCCTCCCTCCCTCCCTCCTTTCTTCCTTCCTTCCTTCCTTCCTTCCTTCCTTCCTTCCTTCCTTCCTTTCTTTTTGTGGTACTGGGGATTGAGCCCAGAGACATTCTACCACCAATCCACTCCCAGCCTGATTTTTTATTTTTCAGTTTTGAAACAGTGTCTCAAACCTGTTTGAGGCCCTGTCATCAACTAGGTTGCTGAGTCTCCCTACTTGCTGAGACTGTCCTGGAACCTGTGCACCTTCTGTCTCAGCCTCCCAAGTACTGGGAATGCAAGTGTGTGCCACCACACCTGGCTAGAGACCAGTGTTTCCTTCTTGCCCTGGGTGCCTGCCAGGAGGGAGACCTACTGGTCCTCCAGTGTGAAGAAGAGGGAGGCCGCCATTTTCCCTGGACCCAGGGAGAGCCCTGTTGAAGGGAAGTGGAGGGAACAGAGGCCTTTGCTTTAAATAAAGGAGAGGCGTGGATGGGCCTTTTGGTTCCCTTCCCAGACAAATGACCCCAGCTGGGGGTCCCCACCTGCCAGGCAGGCGGGCAGGCTGGACTTCTAGGCCCGTGTTCACAGCCAGCATCTCCATGGCAACAAGCTAGTTAGAGGGTCCTCAGCACAGCCCCCTGGGGCCACTTATCTGCACCCCCAGGAGGGCAGCATTAATGGGGGGGGCTGCCCTCCTCCCTGCTCCCAGCTCCCAGGCCTCCAGGTGACCCCACCCACCCCTGCAGACAACGCCCTGGTGCAGAGCCCAAGGCACAAAGGCCCCACCAGCCAGACTCACACAGCCCCCTCCCCCCTCTCTCTTACACACACACACACACACACACACACACACACACACACACACACACACACACAGCCTGCTCTCAGTGGGAGGAGGAGGCTAATATATACTCCCACACTCATGCACTCATACCACACATGCGCGCGCGCATGCGCGCACGGCAAATACCTGGGCATGGATGTCCTACTCTGTGGCAACAAGGAAGTGTCTGAGTCCCTTTTGAACCTCGGTTTCTTCATCTCTCCACTGAGAATAATTAAATCAACCACCTACACTAGTTTCAAAGATTAAATTCAATCACCGGAACATAGTAGGTACTCAATACACACTCCCTTCCATTGCCCCGGGGCAGGCTTGACTTACAAAGCCCGTGCTGATTTCTGGTTGTTTAAGCGTGGCAGTGCGGTCTAAGCAGCCATGCACTCTCCGAGCATTGCTCCCCTCATCCCTGGCTGTGGGGATAATGAATTAATACAACAGTGAATGCTATTCTTGATACATCACAGATGTGGTTGTGGCAATACAAGTAATAATAGCCAGGTATTGTGGACCACACCTGTAATCCCAGTACTTGGGAAGTTGAGATAGGAGGACCGTAGGCTCGAGACTAGCCTCAGCAACTTAGTGAGGCCCTCAGCAACTTAGCAAGACCCTGATTCAAAAATAAAAAATAAAAAGGGCTGGGTCTGTAGTGCAGAGGAGGAAGGCCCCTGAGTTCAATCTCCAGTATGATAATAATGATAATAATAACCATCATCATCATAATAATAATTATTATAATGATGAGCATGTTACTGCTGATGGCAACTGTTGTCTGTACCAAGAGCTGACTGTGCAGCCAGCTCTCCTCATGCTTGATTTCAGGTACCCTCCTGATGCTTCTTGGGAAGACAGAGACTTCCTGATTTGCCAGATGGAAAAGAGGGGCAGGAGGACATGCCAAAAAAAAAAAAAAAAAAAAAAACTCATTTATACCCCAGAGACCAAAAGCAGTGGCACAGGGCTTAGAGATGATTCTGCCCAGACCTCGGGGCCAGTGGTGTCCATGCCACTGTTAGAGGGGACAGACCGCAGACCTGCTCAGCCCCAGAGCCAGAACCCCCACCGGCAAAAGAGAGGGGTGACCCTTCACTGAGGCCACCTTGTGGCCAGCGGCAGACTCTGGGCACTGCCAGTATCCGTGTACAAGCTGACCCACAGAGGGACGTGTAGACAACCAGCTCTAGGGGTTCTCCCTGTGTATCCCAAACCCTTTTGCATAAAAATTGGGGCTACCCATCTCCTGGGGCTGCCCAAGGTGCACCCCAAACCCACTGCAGCAGAACTTCTGGGCTGGAGCCCTGGCTTGGGCATGTCTTTAAATCCTCAGGGTTCAGAACTGCGGAGAGATCCCAGGCTCCCAGGGAAGCCCACAGCAGGACCGGCCACTGGGCACATAACCCGGCCACAGCAGTCACTTACCCACCTGCGTGCAAGAGAAAGGGAAGAAAGGAACGAGGGGTGTGCACGGAGAGGGCTCGGCGTGTAGGGTGAGAAAGGGCAGGGCCTGCAATCAAGGAGCCTCCAACCCTGCAGCCTGGGCACCAGGGCCATTCCTCCCAGGGCCTCCCACCAACAGGTAAGTAGCTGCAGAAATCACATCGGTCTGGGTTAGGGATGGGCCACTGTCCCTTAGGATCCCTGCTCAGTCTTAGGTCTCAGAGAGGGCCAAAGCCCAGTATTGACATCAGGAAGGGTCCAGTGCTCCCCCAGCACCAAGCTGTGGGAGCCGCAAAGGCTTTAATTGGGAAAAAACAAAAGGATTGACTTTTAGATACATGGACTCCCAAAGCTAGAAAGAGCCTTAGAAATCAATTTGCCCTGCCGGGCATGGTGGCACATACTTGTCATCCCAGTACTTGGGAGGCTGAGACCTGGAGGATCCCAAGTTCAAGGTCAGCCTCAGCCACTTAGCGAGATTCTGTGCCAAAATAAATAAAGTTGGGAACCAGGCGTGGTGGCGCACACTTGTAATCCTAGCATTTGGGAGGCTGAGACAGGAGGATCACAGTTCACAGCCAACCTCAGCTACTTAGTGAGTCTCTCTGTAACTCAGTAAAACCCTGTTTCAAAATAAAAAATAAAAAATGGGGCTGAGGGTGTAGCTCGAAGGTAGAATGCCCCTGGGTTCCATTCCCAGTACAAAAAAAAAAAAAATTGGACTTGGGTTGTAGCTTGGAGGTAGAAGCCCCTGGGTTCAATCCCTAGTGAAATAAAGAAAAGGAAGGAAGGAAGGAAGGAAGGAGCAAAGAGGCAGGGAGAGAATAAATCAATTTGCCCAACTCCTTGCTATACAAATGGGGAAGCTGAGGCCCAGGGAAGGGTGAGCTGGGAGTCAGCAATGTCTGGGAGTCAGCAATGTCTGGGAGTCAGCAATGTCTGGGTGGCAGAACTGCCGGTGAGATTTCCCTGCACCGTCCCTGAGTGGAGGGGCAAGGGTGGGTGATGTCTGCTCATGGCTCCAAGAGGCCACCATCAACTCCTACTGGAGGCAGGTGAACCTAGATACTGAGAAAAGAGCCTTGCTGGTTTCCTGGGGCTACTGCAACATATTACCAGAGGCTTGGTAGCTTAAAACAACACAAATGTATTTTCTCGCAGTCCTGGAGTCTGGAAGTCTGAACTCTAAGTGGCATCGGCAGGGCTGGTTCCTCTGGAGGCTCCGGGGAGGATGTCTTCCATGCCTGTCTCGTAGCTGTGGGCGGCTGCAGCAACGCTTGCGTATAGCCAAGCCCCTAGAAGTGCCCGAATCCGATCTTCTGTAGAAAGGAGAATGCTCTCGGCTTCCTTCATTCACTCTCTCATTTGTTGGTTTATTCAACAAATCCTTATTGAACACCTACTTTGTGCTGCTGATAAGCACTGATCAGAGCCCATCTGGCTCTTTACAAAGTTTACAGTGCTTGGCGTGTAGCTGCACCACTCCAATTTCTGCCTTCAAGATGTTCAGTGTGTGTGTGTGTGTGTGTGTGTGTGTTATTAGGGATTCAACTCAGGAGCATTCTATCTAACCCTGAGATACATGCCCAGCCCTTTTTATTTTTTATTTTGAAACAGGGTCTCCCTAAATTGCTGAGGCCACCCTGGAACCTGCAATCCTCCTGTCTCAGCCTCCCAAGTACTGGATTCCAGGTGTGTGCCACCCACCCATCTGGCTCACACTGTGTTTCTCTGGGTCTCAGATCTCCCTCTCCTGGCACTCTTAAGGAAACCAGTCATTGGATTCAGAGTCCACCCTAAATTTAGGATGATCTCATCTCAAAGCTCTTTAACTTAATTCTATCTGCAAACACAGTTCCCAAAGAAGGTCACATTCACAGGTACTGGAGGTTATGTTTTGGGTATTTCCTTTGAGGAACACAGTTTAATGTGTTACGTGAGCTCCCTGGGTCATCGTGGAAAGGGGGATGGGGTGCCATGGCAGCCTCGGATATGACCCTCTTGGTGATGGCTTGTCCTCCAGGCACAGCCAGCCTGGACTGTGCCCTCATCACTCATTCCTACCCTGCAGATGAGTCAACATGGGTCCACAGCTGGCCGCCGCCATCAGGGACCAAGCCCAGATGTGTATGGGAGCGCCAAGTCCCAAATACCCCACACAGTGCTGGGCACTACAGAGGAACCAGAAGAAAGGCATGGTGGCTCTCACCTGTAATCCCAGTACTTGGGAGGGTAACACTGGAAGATCCGTAGGTTCAAGGCCAGCCTCAGCAACTTAGTGAGATCCTGTTTCAAAATAAAAAGGGCTAGGGGTGTAGCTCAGAGGAAGTATGCCCCTGGGTTCAATCCCTTGTAACGCGCGTGCACGCGCACACACAAGCACGCACGCACGCACGCACGCTGTTCCTGTTTCAGAAGACCTTGGAGTCTCCTGGTGGAGCCAAACCCACACACAGAGGCCCACTCTGCGCTGTTGCACACAGGGTGCCTGGGGCTGCCAGGGGGGCAGGGAGAGGACACAGAAGGGTCAGGAAGTGAGGAGGACTTCAAGGACAGAAGTGGGGTGGAGGTTCCAGTCTGAGGGCCAGAGCCCAACCCTTGCTTCAGAGAAGGAGTAGCACTCTAGCCCCACAGGGGAGTGTGGGTCACAGTCTGTGACCTTGGCTGACCTCTTGCTAAAAGCCGAGAGCCTGAGAGCAACCCCAGGACGGGCCTGTCGTAGCACAGGCGCTGGACACATCTCTTGGCTAAATGACCAAAGGAACAAAGCACTGGTCTAGAAGGGGAGCTCGAAAGGGTAGGCCTTGAGAACCCGGAGGGGGGACTCCTCTGATCTCACCTCCGACACATGCCCTCATCGCCGTTCACACACACACACACACACACACACACACACACACACAGTCCTCAAGGATTTGACACAGCTTGCAAAAACCACTTAAGAGAAATACAAGTTGAATAAGCCAGGAATGGTGGTGCATGCCTGTAATCTCAGTACTTGGTTGGCTGAGATAGGAGGATCACAGGTTCGAGAACAGCCTCAACAATATAGTAAGACTTTCAGCAACCTAGTAAGTCCCTGTTTCAAAAAATAAAATAAAATAAAATAAAATAAAATAAAATAAAATAGGGATGGGGTGTAGTTCAGAGGTAGAAAGCCTCTGGATTTCATCCTCAGTACCATAAATAAATAATAAAAAAAAAGTTGAAGCCAGGCATGGTAGCTCACACTTGTAATCCCAGTACTTGAGAGGCTGAGACAGGAGGATCACAGGTTCATACAGCCTCAGCTGCTTTCTGAGGCACTTTGCAACTTAGTGAGAGCATGTTTCAAAAATAAAGAATAAAAATAGGGCTGGGTATGGTGGCGCACGCTTGAAATCCCAGCATTTGGGAGGCTGAGATGGGAGGATGGCAGTTTGTGGACAGCCTCAGCTACATAATGAGGCCTTTTGCAACTCAGTGAGACCTTGTTTCAAAATAAAGAATAAAAAAAAAATAGGGCTGGAGGTGTAGCTTGAAGGTAGAATGCCCTTGGGCTCCATCCCCAGTACTGCCCCCCCCCTCAAAAAAAAGTTGAATAAGTGAAAATGAGTTTGGGAACAAGGGAAAATGTGGGCAGAGATATCAACACTGGCATCATCCACTAGGTACCTACTGTATGCAGAACACAGATTCATCTTCCAGTTTCCTCAGGGACTAAAGGGAGCCCCAGGGGAGAGGAGACTGGTCATCTTGGCATCTCAGAGTTTTTTTTATTTTTGTTTGTTTGTTTGTTTGTTTTGGTGGTACTGGGGGTGGAACCCAGGGCTTTTCTACCTCTGGGCTATACTCCCAGACCTATTTTATACTTTATTTGGAAACAGGGTCTCACTAAGTTGCTGAGAGCCTCACTCAGTAGCTGAGGCTGGCTTGGAATCTGTGCGATCCTCCTGTCTCAGCCTCCCCAGCGTGGGGATTACAAGCGTGCGCCACCAGGCCTGGCGGCATATCAGAGTTTTAAGTTTGGAAAAACTCCTACAAACAACTGAATTCAATCTCCTATACAAATCAGTGTCTTCTATTTCATTCATATGCTCATTAATTTTTTAATTTATTTGACAAATCCTTATCGAGCACCTACTGTATGCTGCTGATGATAAGTACTGTTGAACTCTCTCCTCCTCCTCCTCCTCCTCCTCCTCCTCCTCCTCCTCCTCCTCCTCCTCCTCCTCCTCCTTTTTAGTACTGGGGATTGAACCCAGGGGCATTGTATCCCTGAGCCATATCTCCAGCCCATTTTATTCTTTATTTTCAAAAAGGGTCTCGCTAAGTTGCAGAAAGCCTAAGTAGCTGATCCTCCTGTCTCAGCCTCCCAAGTACTGGGCCCACAAGAGTGCACCACCATGTGGGCTCTGCTCAATCTTTTCTTTTTACCAGGCTCCTTCCACAGGTTATCTCTCAAGTGCCACTCCTGATTGTGACCCCACAGGAGTGTGGGGTGCAGAGGCAGAGGGTCAGACCTAGTCCAAGTTTTCTGGAAAGAAAAAGGCTTCCATTTTAGGCATCCTAACGGGCTGTTTTTCATGCCCAGCTTCACTGCACGTAGTGGGTGCTGTGCGATCTTCAACTGGACACCCATATTATCTGTTCCCTAAGGCCTCATTAGTGAAGTGGAGATAATTAAGAATTAAAGGAAGCCAGGCGTGGTGGTGCACGCTTGTAATCCCAGCATTTGGGAGGCTGAGACAGGGGGATCGCAGATCGTGGCCAGCCTCAGCTACTTAGTGAGGCCCTTTGCAACTCAATGGGATGCTGTTTCAAAATAAAGAATAAAAAATAGGGCTGGAGGTGTAGCTTGGAGATCAAGTATTCCTGGGTTCCATCCCCAGTATTGCAAAAAAAAAAAAAAAAAAAAAGAATTAAAGGACCTAAACGGGGCATTTTGGCGCACACTTATAATCCCAGGATTTGGGAGGCTGAGACAGGAGAATCACAGTTCTCAAATAGCCTCAGCTACTTAGTGAGGCCATTTGCAACTCATGAGACCCTGTTTCAAAATAAAGAATAAAAAATAGAGCAGGAGGTGTAGCTCGGAGGTAGAATGCCTCTGGGTTCAATCCCCAGTACTGAAAAAAAAAAAAAAAAAAAAGAGGACCTGTCTCATTTTATGAGGAAGACTTACTAATTGTGTTATAAGTATTGTGGTTATTTAATTCTTAACAAGAAGTTTATCATCCATTTTTCAGGCTAGCCTCAGTGAAGTTTGGTGGCTTGCTTTCGTCATACAGATAACATCAGCCAACATCTGGATTCAAACTGAAGTCTAAAATGCTCCAAAGGCTACTATCCTCCTACTATACCCTACGCACTCAGATGTCCTTTGGGGGGGAGAGGGAGGGAGGGCAGAGGTAACTGGAGACTGAACCCAGGGGCATTCTACCTCCAAGCTACAACCAGCCCTTTTTATTTTGTTGTGTAACAGGGTCTCACTACATAAGGGTCTCACAGAATCACTAAACTGCTAGGACTGGCCTCAAACCTGAAATCCTCTCTCAGCCTCCTAAGGACTGGGATTACAGGCTCCTGCTGCCGCTGCCACTGTGCCCAGCTGTAAGGTAGCTCTTGAGCAACCTTATTTCACCTCCTGAAGGGGGTAGAGGGAGGGCAAGAGCCAGGACACTGGAAAGTTCCCAACTCAAGACAGCTCTCACTCCGCCTGTCTGTGCTGCGGGATGGTCTTGGGCAATCCCTGACCTTCCCAGCCTGGAGA
Source organism: Muscardinus avellanarius (assembly GCF_963383645.1). NCBI lineage: Eukaryota > Metazoa > Chordata > Mammalia > Rodentia > Gliridae > Muscardinus > Muscardinus avellanarius. Next base: position 33,479,132 of record NC_137802.1, read on the forward strand.
GACTGACAATTGCTTTTTGTCCCTGCCTCTCAGAGTCTCAAATGCCTGAGCAAGGAACCCACCCGCAGCCCCTCACACTCCCCTGGAGCAGTACACATCCTACCTAAGGCCAGCTTCTTCACAACTCGTCCCCTAGGAAGTGTGGGGCAGCAACTCCAGGTGTGTGCGTGTGTATCCGGTACTGGGAACTGAACCCAGAGACATTCTACCTCTGAGCTACACCCCTAGTCCTATATTTTATTTTTTATTTTTGAAACAGGGTCTCACTAAGTTACTGAGGCTGGCTGAGAACTTGCAATCTTCCTGTCTCAGCCTCCCTTGTACTGGGATTACAGGCGTATTCCATCATGCCAGGCTAGTAACGATGTTTTATTTACCCTTAGAGTCCCCACTGCCTAGTAAGATTAACAGCAAGCTGGGCGTGGTGGCGGACGCTAGTAATCCCAGCATTCGAGAGGCTGAGACCTGAGGATCGCGGTTCAGGGACAGCCTCAGCTACTTAGTGAGGCCCTTTGCAACTCAGGGAGACCCGGTTTCAAAATAAAGAATAAAAAATTGGGCAGGGGGTGTAGCTGGGAGGTCAAATGCCTCTGGGTTCCATCCCCAGACCCGCAAAAAAAAAAAAAAAAAAAAATTAACAGCAAAAGCACTTAGCATTTCCTTTGGGTCAGGATCAACCTTGCAAGGTACATCCTTGGAGGAGGGAGGGAAGCCAGCCCTGGTCCTCACACAGAAAAAGTGCCCAATGTGTTCCTACTAGATGGCTGGATGGGTGGATTAAGGAGTAGACTGGTGGATGGGTGGGTGGGTGGGAGGATGGATGGGCGCGTGGGGCGCAGGTGAACTAGTAAACAGAGGAGTGTATGGGTGTGTGGGTGGGCAGGTAGGATCCATGGGTGAGCAGGCAGGTGGGTGGATGGGTGGATGGATGGATGTTAGGCGGGTGGGTGGGTAGATAACGGATGTGTACGAGTGAGTGTATGGACGGACAAGCAGAGGAGTGGACCGGTGCACGGAGAGTGGTTCTGAAAGTTCTTTTGTTATCAAATGCTGAGAGTGGGGCGGTCGCCTGGGGACCACTGAAAGGGCGGAGGCATTTGGCAAAAGCAGCGAACTTCCTCACCCAGAGTCCCGCCCCCGCCCAGGTTCCCGCAGCTCCTCGGCCGGCTCCCGTGCCGCCGCCCCCCGCCCGCAGCGCCCCCCGCCGAGCAGGGGCGCTTGGCTGAGGCTGCGGTGGGCGGGCGGCGCGCTCGCTCTCGTCGGCGGTAACCTTCCTCCCGGCGGCTTGTTCTCCGTAATGTTACACTTGTCTTCCTGCAACACTTGGATACCCGAGCCAATTTTGTCATGCAAATGAATTCAGCCCATTGTAAATCCCGCCGAGGGGGCGGCGGCTCCGGGGGCCCGGGGGCGGTCCGCGCCGACGGCGGCTCCCTGCTGCCCCCTCAGCCGCGCCGGGGAAGCGCCCGCGTCCCTCCCCGCCGCCCGGGCCGGAGCCCGGGCCCGCCTCGCAGGATCCTCCCCCATTATTGGCTTAAAACCCGAGGCTCGGAGGACGGCAGTGTCTTGGCACAGCCACGCAGCCAGTAGCCAGGGTTCAGCCAAGTCTCAGCCTTCTCTCCACTAGGTCGAGCTGCACCCGCCATCTTCCTAGCTCAGAGCTCCCAGGCCGGCCGTCCTGGTGGCCTGGACTCGCCTCTCCACGCATCCTAGAGCCACGACTTCCCATTAGCCAGCTCTGCTGTCGGCGGGCCAGGCAGGTGTAGGTCATGTCCAGGGAAGCAGGGTGTCCCTGCAGGGCGGGGTGCAGCGTCATTGCTCCACCAAGGAGAGCAAATTGGGATCACTGCTGGGCTCAGCAGCCGCGGAGACAAGGGGCAGGGGACCCCCACAGGTGCACTCCGCTGCGGGTGGCCAGGGCAGAGGCCCCAGGCTCACTGGCCCCAACTGGAAAGCTGGCGCCGCTTCCTGGGACCAGAGGAAGGGACAACTGGCATTTGTCTCCAGCCTGAGACGGTTCTCCAGGGGCTTCTGGGAGGCAAAGGTTTCCAAGTCTGGTAGGTTTGAAAGCTGAGTCCAGGGAGATCAGGTGAGGTCACCACAGCCACTCCGCCTTCCATGGAGATCTCATTCTAAATCCACGTGATTTGGGAATTTCAAACCTATGTTCTTTCCACTGTGCCTTCTGCCAAATTCTGCTGCCAGGACCCAGCCCCTCACTGAGCTGGAGGCAGGAGCTGATGAGGTCAGAGCCCATTTTCCAGGAGGTGAGAGGTTTTTTTGTTTTTGTTTTTTGGGGTTTTTTTTTTTTTTTTGGCAGTACTGGGGATTGAACCCAGGTGCATTCTACCTCAGAGGTACATCCCCAGGCCTATTTTTTATTTTGAAACAGGGTCTCACTAAGTTGCTGAGGCTGACCTCAAACCTGTGATCCTTCTGTCTTGGCCTCCAAGTACTGGGATTATGAGTGTGCACCACCACACTCAGTACTTTTAGGTTTTTTTTTTTTTCTACAAGCTGCTCCATCCCCTTGGAACGCCCTTTCGCGCCTTTTCCATGTTCTGATTTTAAGGCCTGACTCCACTGACCTTCATAGCCCCACTGGACAGCGCCCCTCCCCCACACACACCTGCACTTCTCTCCCACCTATTATCCAGGCTGTTTGCCAGAATTTACGGAGTGTGGGTTTTCCACGCTAGTCCCAATGGACCAGCATGGCTGCCGCTGTCCACACTGCAGGCTCGGTGGCCAGCGACCCCCGAGCTGACCCTGTATACTCCCCAGTCCCTGTCTGTCCAGGACTCCTCTTCCAGCCTGATTTCCTCCCCATCACTAACTCCTGGATGACGTGGCCCATTGTCAGCCCGCTGAGCCAAACCAGATGCCAGAGATCAATCAATTGCTCAAAGCGCTCACATTCCAAGGCTGCCCGGGCCATTCTGGGGAAGCTACAGACTGGAACGGCCTCAGCTATGGGCTCAGGGCCCTGGGGCCAGTGGCAGGGCCTTGGGTCCCCTCCGTCCCCGCAGGGCTGCATGCTCCAGTGCTCTTTCCTGCCTGGCAGCCTACCAGGCAGCAGCAGCCCAGAAGACAGGAGGCAAAGGAAAGCAGCCTGAGCAGCGCCCAGCCCTCTGTCCAGCCCTGCCTGGGACTGCTGATGCCCTGGTCTCTGTCCAGCCCTGCCTGGAACTGCTGATTCCCTGGCCACTTCCTTTGGTCTGGCCTCTGCTTCTTAAGAGGGAACCAGACCCGGGCGTGGTGGCGCACGCTTGTAATCCCCGTGCTTGGGAGGCTGAGACAGGAGGATCGCGCAGGTTCGAAGCCAGCCGCACGCGCTGGCTTAGGAAACCCTGTTTCCAAATAAAAATGTAAAAATAGGTCTGGGAGTGTAGCCCAGAAGTAGAAGGGCTTCCAGGAACCCCAGTACCACCAAAAAAAAAAAAAAAAAAAAAAAGAGGGAACCAGAGGGATGAACTCCATCAGTGCTGGGGCCAGCTCTAGCTGAAACATTCCCTACCTGTGAGACCCTTTCCCTAGACCCTGCCATGGGCCAGATGGAGGGGGAGTGCTGTGATATACAGGGGGCCCTGAAAGCCACCTGAGGAATAGTCACCATAAAGATGTAGAAGAGTTAAGTCGGGCATGGTTGCCCTGTACACACCTATGATACCACTGCTTGATGAGACACCAGGGTTGCAGGTTTGAGACCAGCCTCAGCCACCTAGCAAAATTCTCTTTTGGAAATAAATAAATAAATAAAAGGGTTAAAGGTATGGTTCAGGAATAGAATGGCCCTGGATTCAATCCCCAGTAATGATGATGATGATGATGGTGATGATGATGATGATGATAATAATAATAATAATAATGGCAACACTGAGTACTCAGTAACCTAAGTGTGCTACTAAACCTTCTTCTAAAGCTGGGCTTGGTGGCTCATTCTTGTAATCCCAGTACTTGGGAGGCCAAGATAGGTTTGTGGTCAGCGTCAGCTTAGAGAAACCCTCTGTAATTTAGTGAGACCCTCTTTCAAAATAAAGAATTAAAAAATAGGGCTGGGGTGTAGCTCAGAGGTAGAATGCCTCTGGGTTCCATCCCCAGTACTGAAAAACAACAACAACAAAAAAACACTTCTCTAAATGATGTCCCCAGGCCTCATGCTCTCCATCAAGAGTGCCACATTACCATCCCCATTTCACAGATGGACAAAGAGCTAGAGAAGGGCCCTTGTCCCCAGCTGCTGGCCCTGGTTCCATTCTATAGGGCCTGGCTCCAGCCTGGCTCTGGGACTTGGATGGAGGCTCTTGTGAGCTTCTCTGCCCAGATCTGCCCACTCTCCTCTGGGGGCTTCTTTTTTTGGGGGGTGGAGGGTGAACAGCGTGTTCTCCAGAGTGTTTACATGCTGTACAGACCTGTCTGCCGTGCCCCATAAAATGTGCTCACAGGGGAGAAGACAACGGAGCCTCCATGGCCAGATGCTAGAGAAGGGAGGGAGACAGAGGCCCGTAGGTGACAGGTTTTCAGAGTCTCCTAGTGACAGCTCCAGAGCCCGGGCCACGGGACCCTCGCATCTCTCTCCGCCTTCACCTGCAATGCTCGGATCCAGGTAAAGACTGCAGAATCAGGATGCAGCGCCGTGCTCCCCTCCCGGGCACGCCCACCCCGCCCCTTCTGGGGGCCTCCTATCTGTGCGGGGTCTGCATGGAACCTAGGAACTGCCTGGGCCCCCAACACCGTCCCCTCCAGCCCCGGGGCACCCCCTGCTCGCTCCCCCGCTGATGAACACGCGGCGGCCCCCGTGCTAGAGCCCGGGCCGGGGCCTGGGACCCCGCCCCCTGGCCATTCATCAGGGGCGGGGGCGCCTCGGCTCGGGCGGGCTAATGTATGCCCCGCGCCGCGCCCCAGTCACTCAATCCCAGCCGGTCTGCGGAGGCCGAGATAGTCCTTAATGAGAAGGGCCCCGGCTTTATCTGCTCTCTACTCCAGCCATTATCTCCCCCAGTCTATAGACACGCAGTTACCTCTGACAATAATGCTCAGAGGCAACAAATGCTGATGAGTTTTCTATGCAGTCCGCACAATAAGTCTATCAAAACAACCTCGGAAAATTATGAACCCCCGTGACAGACAAATACAACCGGCTTCGGCGTGAATTTAGAGCCCCCGACGCTACGTTTCTTTTAATTCTTCAGGCTTCCCTTATCTCTGCTGTTCCTCTTCTGGTGGGGAGATAACAGTAATTCTTCTCTGTGCTGGCTTTTTCCCCCCCTTTCCCTCTCCCCCCCCTTGCTTTTTTTTTTCCCTACCCACTGAGTGAGATGTTTTCCGTGTCTTTCTGCTTGCTAAAGATAAAGGGTTAAAGACCAACTTATGTTGGGTGCTGGGGAAGGGGGGAGGGGGCAGAGGAGAGGGGGGAAAAGTAATCAGCATTCAAGAGATTGCTATCGGAGAAGCGGCGCGGAGAACAGTAATTTTGCTGGCTCCGGCGAGGGCTCTCTCCACTCGCCCCCCTTTTTTATGAATGCACATAATGCCTGGAGTGTTGGGGGCAGATAAAAGAATTAGCAGCAGCCAGGGGGACGGAGGCCCAGAGAACAGGGGAGAATTAGAATGTCTATCTTTGTCTCTTCCGGCTCATCCAGCCAGCCGAGGCTCCCGGCTCGTAAACAATTTAATCTTTTTGCTACAGTTAAAATACAAAGACAGCAAGCCTCCTTCTTCCAAATGGAAAAGGGAGGAGGAGCAGGGCCGGAGGAGGAGGACGAGGCTGGGGGTTGGCGGGGAGGGATGAGGGACAGGGAGATAGAAAAAAGGCTGACACCACAAACTTTTCTGCCGCCGCCACAACCCCTGGGCCCCGGACGCCTCAGAACTGCCCCCCGCAGGGCCCCGCAGGCGCCCAGGGCTGGAGGCGGGGCCGTGGGTGGGGCCTCGCTCCGGGCTCCGGTCTTCACGGCAGGTAACGGTTCATCCTCCCTCCCTTCTTTTCTTGGACACCTCCCTGTCGAGTCCTGACCATATCCTCCCAGATTGCCGCCTCTTCTGTGGCCTAGGCTCTGGGGAGACCTCGGGTGCGAGCTCCCAGGGTGCAGGGACTGCCGCTCCCCTTGCAGGGCCGGGACCGGCTCTGCTTAGAGTGGGGCTCAGCCCTGCAGCCCTGGGGAGAGGCTGGGCCAATAGAAGGACATGTTCCTCCATCTCTCTTGCTCTGCCTCACACATACACACAATGGAGGGACAGGATTCCAGGGAAGACCACCTAGAAGGAGGAGAAGCCCTTCTCAAAGGACAGATCATGGGAGGACCTATATGTGTGTGGGGCATCTATATGTGTGAATCCTAAGGCATCTACCACTGAGCTACATTCCCAGCCCTTTTTATTTTTTATTTTGTAACAGGATCTCACTAAGTTGCTAAGGGTCTCACTAAGTGTCTGAGGCTGGCCTCGAACCTCCGATCCTCCTATCTCAGTACTGGGATTACAGGTACATGCCGCCACACCCAGCTGAGGGACCCAAAATTTAAGGAAAGTAAAAAAGGCTTTTGAGGGCATAGTTGAGAGGTAGAATACCCCTGGGCTTAATCCCCAGTACCTCCTAAAAATAAAGAAGCCTTCTGAGGGACCCCGGCTATAGTGGATTAGAGGAGGGGGATCCTCAAAGCCCAAGGAAGCCATGACCCATGCAACTGATCAGCAGGGCGGCCAGGGCCCCAAGTGCTCACTGTACCCCACACTCAGGCTGGACCTCTGTCACATGCAACATGAGAAGCCCAGTTCTCGGGGCCAGGTGGGAAGCTGGCTCCCCTCTCCTCCCTGTACCACTGTCGGGCTCTGATTCCCACGCTGGCATTGAACTTGCAGCCTCTTCTGCTAGCCAGTTCCTGTCCTCACCTCTGTACACACTGGCCAGGCCTGCTGAGTGCTTCCTGAGCCATGTGGTAGGGGAACAAATGAATGAATGAAGTAAACCAGGGCAGACACTTGGGAAAGGATGGGGGTGAGAGTGACAGAAGGAGGAGGATGGGGTGTGATAGAGAGCTGGGCCCTCCCCCAGGCTCCACCTGCCAGCTCCACCCTCAGGGAAGGAGGGAGCCATGTGGTGGCCTGGACCTGGCCAGCGCCGTCCAGTTGGAGTGGATTCCTAGCCCTTGGGTGTGGAGCTCCTCCCGGGTAGGCGTGGGGGTGTGGTGAGTGTTGGGGTTGAGATTTCTGGGCTCCTCTGCTGTTCTATCTCCTGTGGATGGTGTAAAGCTGAGTAGGTTAATCTCTCCGAGCTTCAGTCTCCATCTGTGAAATGGAAACAGCGATGGCTTCTGCTTAGAGGGTTGCATGAGCACACAGTAGGGATCCTGTTGGTCATCCTACATAGCCATGCAATAAACCAAGGATACCCTGGGGCTGGCTGAGTAATCTCAGGAGGCCCCTCTATGTAGGCACATCAGCTGTGTGACCTTGATGGCTTCACCTCTCTGATGAAACAAGACCCCAAACATCTTGAAGCGACACAGAGAAGCTGTGGGGGCGGGGCTGAGCTATCTTGGGGGGATAAAGCTGCCTCCCCAGTTTTTCTGTCACCTCTCAAACTCGAGGAGTAGAGATTTCAAGAGAAGCTCTTTAAGTCTCCATGGAGGCGAGGTTCTGGGCAGAAGGGACTCTAGCCACTGGCTTATTTCTACGGCTCTGCAGAAACCCCAGCTAGGATGCTTTGCGCCTGTGATCTGGGTCATGCCCCCCGCTCCAGCCCCAACCCCAAGCCCGCTTTCTCAGCCCTGACTTCAGTGTTAGCCTGAAAATGACCTCCATGTGTTTGAGGAGACATGGGAGTGGGTTATATGTGTGAACGTGTTTTATTTGTTTTATACTGGGGATTGAACCCAGGGACATCTACCTCTGAGCTCTGCCCCAGCCCTTTTTATTTTTTTCTTTTGAAACAAGGTCTCATTAAGTTGTTGAGGATGGTGCTGAGTTGCTGAGGCTGGCTTCAAACCTGTGATCCTCCTGTCTCAGACTCCCAAGTACTGAGACTAGAGGCATGTACCACCATACCTGGAAAACATGGTTTTTTATAAACAAGGCTGAAATAATGGTTTAGTATTTGTATCCTATAACCAGAAGGCAGTTATATTCAGATACATATATATTCAACATATGAATATATATGAACATATATGATGTTGAATATATATATTCAAACATATATCATCTATGTCATGTCCTAGTCCAGAGCATCCCAAATTGTCCACACATCAGAACCACTTGGGTGGCTTTAAAATAGATTAGTTCTGAGCCTGGACGTGCTAGTTAGTATGTGCATGAGGGTAAGAGTAGGTTTGGATGTGAGGGGCCAGGAAGTAGATCCCAGGTGATTCAGTTGAGAAGCCTGGCTTGGAATCTGCTATCTTTAGCCGCAAAGAAAGAGCCTTCATTTTATTCACTAATTTGACAAATACTTTCTGAGCACCTGCTATTTGTCTTTGTGTGTGTTCGGCGGAAAGAGAAGGGATAAAAAAAGAAGCTGAGAAAATCCATAGACACAAGAAAGTGGTGTTTAAAGGTCCAATATAGATCTCCACTCCCCATTCTGAAATATTCACCCCAAATGACTTCTGCCCTTCTGAGACCCGTTGACTTTGGTGCCTGTTCTCTACCTAGGGACACAGCAAGGTACATGTTAAGAACTTAACCAAGTGCCAAGCACGGTGCTAAGGATTTAACTACACAGATGATTGCACCCACTGCCCACAAAATCCATACGTGGTAGCCATTATTTCTTGCATGTTATTCATGAGGAGATGGGGCACAAAGAGGCTGAGGGGCTCACCGAAGCTCATCACTAGCAGACAGTAGGTCATCCCCCTCCAAATAGTTATGTGCTGCCCACGTGCAGGGCTTGGGATTCTACGGTTTCACTATTTGTCACAAGGCCCAGCATTCAGGTCTCCCTTCAGGAAATGGATAAATCACCTACTACGCTCAAGCACTTAGCTACAGGGATAAAAAGACCCTGACCTCAAGGAGCGCAGAGCTGAGGAATAACTCATAGGCAAGGTAAGAGCGAGAGCCTCTTGGGAGAGGGCAAGTTATCAGAGTTCAGCAGAGATCCCAATCCCAGAAACCCAGCCATCTCTGGCAAACACTGAGGTCTTATTTCATCAGAGAGGTGAAGTACCTCCTCCAAGGTCACACAGCTGGGTGCGCTATAAAAATAAGACAGATCTAATGAGATTATTCACCAACCCCAATTACATCTTAACCACTAATAACTTGGCTCTGATCCCCCTAATGGGATTTCCTCCTGGATGTCCGCCTTCCCTTCCCCCTTCACTGATACTGGCCAATTAGACAAGGGCAGGGGCTGTGATTGGGGTCACGGTGAGAGGAGAGACGGAGAGGACCATAGCTCACTCCCATCCTCTGCTGAGAAAGAGCTGACAGGTCTCCAGAGCTCACAGCCTCCTGGGACCACAGCTGGGAGGAGCTTGCAAACTAGAAAGAGGGGAAGGTTTGGAAGTCTGGCTCCCCTGACATGAGCTCTCAGGGCCGTCTTCTTTAGACACCGCGGCTTTCTGCTCCATGTCTGAGACCAACAGGCACCGGCAGAGAGGTGTGGCCACACAGAGATCTCCAGGCAAATCAACAGGCCAGCAGACAGACTAGACAAAGAAAAAAACACCCCAAGTCCACACATGTGAGAATAAAACAGACCTAACTCTATGGAGAACCACAAAACTCACTTTTGAGAGAGTCAGGGAACCCCAGAAAGGCAGATGGACACAAAAGGATTCTTAGGCAGAATCTGATATCCACTCACTTATTCCACAGAAGTGTGTCTAGGCACCTACTATGTGCAGGCACATGGAAATAAAAACAGTCATCTTCTCAGAGCTCATGGTCTGATAAGAGAGCAAAAGTGAGCCGTGTGTGACGGCACACGCCTACAGTCTCAGTACTTGGGAGGCTGAGACAGGAGGATCACAGGTTTGAGGTTAGCCTCAGCAACTTAGTGAGCCCTTGTTTCAAAATAAAACATAAAATAGGGATGGGGGGTACAGCTTGGAGGTAGAATGCCTCTGGGTTCAAACTCTAGTGCCCCCTCCAAAACAATAAAAATAAATATAAAGAGGTGTGGCTCAGAGGTAGATTGTCCCTGAGTTCAATCCCTAGTACCCCGCAAAAAAAGAAAGGAAAGGAGAGAATAGATAGATGAAAGTGAGAGAGAAAGTAAGTATGAAAACTGAAATTACAACAATACACTGAACAATAACACAGAGATGAGAAGAAGCCAGGCACAGTGGTGCACACCTGTAATCCCAGTACTTGGGAGGCTGAGACAGGAGGGCCACAGGTTCAAAGCCGGTGCTTGGTAATTTAGTGAGACCCTGTTTCACTAAAAAAGGGTTGGGAGTGCAGCTTAGAAGTAGGACACTACTGGGTTTACTCCCCAGTATCAAATTAAAGGAGAAAAGGCAAGAGGGCAAGAAGGAGAGAGAGAATGAGAGAGAAGATCCAAAGAAGCACAAGAAGAGAGCTGGAGAGAAAAACACCACAGACGTATTGTGTCTGAAGTGCTGAGACAGGACGGCAGAGCAGACACAGGAGCGCTCAGAGGGCAGGAGACTGTGCACAGATGTGCGCTCATGCACACACGCCAGCACCTCTGCCGGGGGTGGGGGGAGGCGGAATGGGGCTTGGACAGAGCTAAACAAACTCACCAGGGGCCAGGTGGGAAGAGCCAGGCTCTGCTGAAGGCAAGCAGGTCTGCAGGAGTGTGGACAGATGACAGGGAGGTGGCCACTGCAGGGGCCGCCCTCCATCCCCTCACCTCCAGGGACTCTGGTCCTACAGACTCCCTCTGAGGCAGAGCACAGCTGCGGCTGGGTGTGCTATGCCTGGGTCAGCAGCCCCACCCCACACCAGAGCCCTGCTGTGGGCCCAGTGCCATCCTTCTGTCTCAGCCTCCCAGGTACTGGGATTGCAGGTGTGTGCCACCATGCCCAGCTAGCGGTAGGGGGTCTGGACAGAAGGCTCTGGCTCCTGCCACACACTAGACTGAGAGGGGTTTGAGTGTCATCTTAGAGGGTATAGGCAGGGGGACAGGAACCTGCCCAGGCACTCCATGGAAGCCCCCCTGGGGCCCTAGTGCCACCTAATCTCACAGGGTCACACACCCAACAACTCCTGCCACACCTGCCTGCCACCAGCCCTCGCTCCCCTCCCACCCCCTGACTCCTGGGTCACCTGCTCTCTCCATCCTCCTTCAGACCGTGTTTCCTGCCATTCAGTAAAGATGTGTCCAAGGGCCTCCTCACTAGGCTATACGCTGGGATGCATGGAGACAAAAACTGGCATAACTTCACCAGGTTAGTGGCACAGGCCTGTAATCCCAGTACCCGGGAGGCTGAGACAGGAGGACAGCAGGTTCAAGTCCACCCTCCGCAATTTAGGAAGTGTCTCTGAAAACCGGTGAGACCCTGTTTCAAAATAAATAAGAAAAAAGGCTGGGGGTGTATCCTGCAGGCAGAATGCCCCTGGGTCCAATCCCCTGTACCATATAAACGCACTTTCACAAGACCAGCAAACCCTTACGGAGCTGGCAGGCTGGCGAGGGAAGGGCCGGGGGACGGACCCAGAGCAAACGACTCCATAAAAAGCTCCACCAGACCAGACCCGGCAGGATGCGGAGGAGGAACCGCGGCGCGGGGTCCCGCGCGGTGCTCGCGCTCGCTCAGGGCTGTCCTGCGCGTGCCCGCCGGGCCAAGAGCGCGTGCGCGCCGCGGCTCCCAGGCGGGGGCGCGCGCCGGCCTGCCCCAGGGTGTTAAGTGCAGGGCCCAGGCTTAAGCAGCAATTAAGGCTGCGGGGAAGAAAAAGAAGGCCAAACAGCCTGTTTATTTCGCTGGCTCGACTCCCCCCATCGCACACACCTCCTAGCTGGAAGAAAAGAGAGAAAGAGAGCGAAAGAAAGGGAGGGGAAAACCCACTAAACCAAACCTCACCGCAATTAGGAGAGACGGCCGAGCGGGAAAAAAAAAAAAAAAAAAAAGATATGTATTAAATGGAGGTTTCTGCACAAAAACCTCAGGCTGACAACGTCTCTGGCCTTGTAAGGGGGAAATGACTGTGCCTGGGTGTTTACATAGCCGAAATCAGGGGGAATTATGCTGTCATACTGACAACTGTGGGAGGACAATTTTAAAATTACACCGTTCAACACCTTTAATGATTTGTAACAGAAGAGGTGTGGCTACTCCTATTAAATGTGTTGCCAAATCAATAAAAGGGATAATTGGAGTTGTTAGAGCAAATTATAGCAGCGTCTCTTCTGTTGCTGTACAATGTCCCCTTGTAAACTGCTATTACAGGCAGCGCCGTATTTCTCTCTTGTTTGGCCGCTTTGTAATGAGTTGGCATTTTGCAGCATAATAGTTCCACTTTCTTTTATGGAGCTCTCACTTTAACTTTTTCTCCTTTGTGCAGCCTATAATTTCCTCGCCCTCCCTGCCTCCCCGCCTGTTTTCAGAGGTGGCCGTGCTGCCTGTCAGCAGCCTCTGGGTGATAAACTATATTATTTCACATTATTTTCAGGCCTTTTCAATTGGCAGTCAGATGGGGTTGAGGGGTAGATGGGTCTGGAGGGATGAGGATGTGGAACGTGGGGGAAGAGAGAGAGGGCCAGGAGGAGAACTGAAAAATGCACAGAAACGAAAAAGAAAGGGAATAAGGGGCAGAGGCCGGCCTCCTCGTCCCCAGGGGTGGGGGCCTGGCCCTTTAAACATGGGGCTTTCAAAAGAGCTCCCGGCTGAGCAGACCCGGCCACTGGTGGCTTAGCCCTCGGTGTGAAGGGGTATATAGACCCTGCTGGACCCCAGCTTCACCCGCAGCACCCCAGAACCTCGGACTCGCTGCTCACCAAAACAAAGCGAACAAGCGGGCCAGGCATGGTGGTGCGCGCTTGTAATCAGAGCACCTGGGAGGATCGCAGGTTTAAGGACAGCTTGAGCAATGGAGCCAGACTCTCAGCGACCTAGCAAGGGCCCATCTCCAACCAAGATATAAAAAGGGCGGGAGGTGTAGCTAAGAAGTAGAATGGCCCTCAGTTCAATCCCCACTAACACACACACACACACGCACGCATGCACGCACGCGCACACACACTCATAGCAGTTCAGAACTAAGGATCTATTAGTTTTACCATAAGAAGAATATGGGGCTGCGACTTGGAGCACTTTGGACCCCAAGATGGGTAGATCTAAGGGGTAGAGGAGATATTCCTACTGCAGAGCAAAGCCTGAAGCCATTGTGAATTCTGGGGCACCGGACTCCCAGCCGAGGCAGGGAGATGGAGGCCTCCGCAGGCCTGCTCCTGGAAATGTGTCAGCTGTCCTGAAAAGAGCACTTGGACCGAGAGTCTGGTTCCAAACTTGAAGCTGTCTCCTCGCCTCACCCCCTAGCAGGCCTTGGCCCCTTGCTAGGAAGGCCAGAGTCCCTGGGCAGCTGGGGACTGTGTCTATCAGTCAGTTCCCGTGACAGCAATAAAAGTCCCGGGCTGGACCAACCTCACTCAGTCAGTCCCTGCACTGGGCTACAGGACAATCAATCTGAATTACCAACAGGTCCCGATGAGAGACAATTGGAAAAGAAATGCCACTTTATTACTTCCACCGAGCTGCCATCCCCGGGACCCATCTTCTGCCAAGCAGCGCAGCAGCGGAACCCGCGACGGGGAGCAGATGAGACTCGATGGTGGCAAATAAGATTCGTTTGCAATGAGCGGCATCGATTTGCTTGCCACCGAGGAGCAAAGCCCTAATTCTTGCTGGTAGGTTCTCCGTGGTCTTTGGGGCATCCCCTTGTTTCCATCCTTCGCAGTTGAAGCTAACTTTTCCCAAGAGGGCAAATGAAAGTCGACCTCCCAGGTGCAACCAGAGGAAGTTTGGGTGACAGAGGCTTCGGGGAATGCTATTTAGTCTGTGACGGATTTCCAGGTACCTGTTACCAGATTTCGGATCGGAGCAATAATTGGGCCCATGAAATTCCATCAAAATGCAAACATGCAGCAGTCCTATAGCGTTTGCTTTTATTTTTTTTTCTGGAAAGAAATGTTTATTTCATTTTATTTTTTGGTGTATACATCAGATTGGGGTACAGAGTAACAGAAACATACATGCACAGGCGTCTTGGAGCACCTCTACCGAGGTCGTACCCCTTCTCTCCCCCTCCCAGCAGTATCTTTGAGATTGAAACTGGTAAATTTGTATGCATATGTAGCGTCATTTTTTTTTTTTTTTGGTGGTACTGGGGATGGAACCTTTTACCTCCAGGCTACACTCCCTGACCTATTTTATATTTTTATTTGGAAACAGGGTCTCTTAAGCCAGCGTGGCTGACTTTGAACCTGCGCGATCCTCCTGTCTCCGCCTCCCAAGCGCGGGGATTACAAGCGTGCGCCACCACGCTCGGCTGTGCAGCATCGTTTTAACTGTTACACTCTTTGCACCTCTGCCCCCCTCCTCCCTTCCCTAAACCCCTCACATTTCACTGGAGTCTCTGCTCTTCTACCTGATGTTACTCTTATTTCCAAATTTCCCTCTTGCTTCCACATATAAGAGAAAACAAACATCTATTTTTTTTTTTGAGACTGGCTAATCTCAGTATAATATCCTCGAGTTCCATCCCTTTTCCTGTAAATGACATGACTTTGTTCATCTTTATGGCTGAGTACAATTCCATTGTGTGTATATATGCCCTCGTTTTGCGATCCAGTCATCTGTGGATGGACACCTAAGTTGGTTTCAGCACATTGTGCTGCTGTGAACGTGGAGATGTAAATATCGCTATAATATTCTGGTTTCGAGCTCTTTTTTATCGATGGATTGATTTTTGTGGTATTGGAGATGGGACGCAGGGGCACTCTACCTCTGAGCTATACGCTCAGCCCTATTTATCTGGAAACCGGGTCTCACTAAGTTGCCGAAGCTGGCCTTGAACCTGTAATCCTCCTGTCTTAGCCTCCCTCCTGCCTGGCTGGTTTCAGTTTCTTTGGAAAGATGCTCAGGAACACTCTCACTGGGTCATACGGAAACCCCTTTCGCAATCTTCTGAGAACCCTCCACACTGATCTCCAGAGCACTGTATTAGTTTCAGGCCCAGCAAGAGTCTATAATAGTCCCTATCTCCTCACATCCTTGCCAGCATTTATTATTGTTTCTGTTCTTGATGATTGACATTCTAACCGGAAGTACATGGAATCTCAGTGTAGTTTTGATTTGCATTTCCCTGATTACTAAAAATGTTGAACGGTTTTTCTTATATTTGTTGGACCATTTGTATTTCTTTTTTTTTTTTTTTTGAGAAATGTCTATTTAATTCAGTTACTCATTTTGATTGTGGGTTTTTTTTTTTTAGTGTTTTAAAATTCTTTGTACATTCTAGATATCAGCATCTGCTTTTAGCAGAAGTCAGGGTTTCCTTTTATACTAGTCTATGCTAGCACCAATTCCAAATGTTAGCTGTCTCCTATGTTCCAAGCACTGTGCTGAGTGCTGGGGACCCAGTGGTGAACGAAAGCGACGCCATGGCTGCCCGCCTGGGGCTGACAGTCTGGCAGGGCGCTGAAGACAACGGCAACGACCAATATTATCATCACAGAGCGACCCTTGCGCTAGAATTGCGCAGAAGTGACAACAAAGAGCTTTCTCTCATCAGAGGCCTTGAGACCTGGTGGGAAGAACATTGACCTGTCAGGAAACCTGGCTTCTAGTTTCAGGTCTCTCCTGAGCATGTGTCCCTCTCAGAGCCTCACCTTCCTCCTCCTCCTCTCCTCTTCTCCCTCTCCTTCTTCTTCTGTAGCAGGGGCCATTCTACCTACAAACCAAATACAGACATTTTATTTTATTTATTCATTTATTTTATTGTGGTACTGGGAATTGAGCCTAGGGGTATTCTACCTACAAGCTACATCCCCAGCCCTTTTTATTTATTTATTTATTTATTTATTTATTTATTTATTTATTTTTACTTGTGTGTGTGTGTGTGTGTGTGTGTGTGTGTGTGTTACTGGGGATGGCACCCAGGGGCTTTCTACCTCCCAGCTATACTCCCAGACCTATTTTATATTTTGTTTTGAAACAGGGTCTCACTAGGTATCTGAGGCTGGCTTCAAACCTGCACGATCCTCTGTCTCAGCCTCCCAAGTACTGGAATTACAAGCGTGTGCCACAACACCTGGCTTTACTTTTTTACTTTGAAACAGGATCTCACTAAGTTGCAGAAAACCTCACAAAGTTACTGAGGCTCGCTGCAAACCTACAATCCTCCTACCTTAGCCTCCCAAGTACTGGGATTACAAGTGTGCACCACCACACATGGCCCCAGCCCTTTAAATTTTATTTTGACACAGGATCTTGCAATCAGGTGTGTTGGTGTATTCCTGTAATTTCAGTATTTGGAAGGACGAGACAGGGAAGTTGTGGGTGTGTTTGTTTGTTTGTTTGTTTGTTTGTTTGTTGCAGTACTGTGGATGGAACCCAGGGCATTCTACCTCCGAGCTTCACCCCAGCCCTATTTTTTAGTCCTTTTATTTCTGAAACAGGGTCTCACTGAGTTGCAAAGTGCCTCGTTAAGTAGGCTGAGGCTAACGAGGCTAAGAACAAGTGTAAACCTAAAAAATAAATGTATCCTATGACCAAGTGTAAGGTTCACCAGAAGTCATAAATTTTATTCAGAATAGCCTGAAGCTGGAAATGTCCCAAATGTCCATTGATTCTAGATTGGGCAGATAAATTATGGTCTATCCAAATCATGAAAGAGCCTGGAATCATTAAAAAGAACAGTCTGCTGATGCCCCCTATGAATAACACAACACAAGAAAGGCTAGATATGATTCTACTTACATGAAGTTCAAAAGCAGCAAGAGAAAACCAGGCGTGGTGGCGCACGCTTGTAATCCCCGCGCTTGGGAGGCGGAGAGAGGAGGACCGCACAGGTTCGAAGCCAGCCTCAGCTACTGAGTGAGGGTCTCAGAAACTTAGTGAGACCCTGTTTCCAAATAAAGTATAAAATAGGTCTGGGAGTATAGTCCGGAGGTAGAAAGCCCCTGGGTTCCAAACAAAACAAAACAAAACAAACAAACAAACAAACAAAAACCAGCAAGAGAAATCTGTAAGCAAGGCAGTTGGAGCCTGGCACAGTGGCACGCGCCTGTAATCTCAACTAATCAGGAGGCTGAAGCAGGAGGATGGCAAGTTTGAGCCTCTGCAACTTAGCAAGACCTTAATTCAAAATAAAGAGGGATGAGGATGCAGCTCAGTGGCACAGCATCCCTGGTTTCAGTTCTCAGTGGAAAGTGGAAGGAAGAATGGCACTGGGGTGATGGCCGAGGGAGGAGCAGAGAGTCCTCTTGAAGACTGAGAAGGTTCCCTGTCTTGACCTGGTGGGTGGTGAGATGGGCGTAAAAGTTTACCCAGGCTGTGTCCCGAGGATGGAATGTACAGGAAAGGTCGTCACCCCACTGGATTTCTTGCTATGTATATTCTATCTAAAACAAAAAGAAGGCCAGGCACGGTGGTGCGCCCTTGTAATCCCGCGACCTGGGAGGCTGAGACAGGAGGATCACAGGTTCGTGTTCAGTCTCAGCTACTTAGTGAGACCCTCTGCAACTTAGTGAGAACTTGTTTCAAAGTGAAGAATAAAGCCGGTCATGGTGGAGCACACTTGTTAACTGCACGCTTGGAATCCCCGCGCTTGGGAGGCGGAGACAGGAGGACCGCACAGGTTCGAAGCCAGCCTCGGCTACTGAGTGAGGCTCTCAGCAACTTAGTGAGAACCTGTTTCCAAATAAATGATAAAAATAGCTCTGGGAGTATAATCCGGAGGTAGAAAAGCCCTAGGTTCCACCCCCAGTACCACAAAAAATAAATAAATAAATAAATAAATAGAGCTGAGGGTGAAGCTCGGAGGTAGAATACCCCTGGGTTTCATCCTCAGTAACAGAAAAAGAAATAAATCAAAAAGAATTCCAGGCTCAGAGCTAATTATTAATAGACAGACCCACAGCAAACACAGCACCCCCACATCCCAGGGAAAGAGCATACATAAGTATTTGCCGGAAATATGCAAGATTATAGAAATTATAATATATTCTATGGTATGCATTATAGAAAGTGCAGGGTCCACCACGAGGCTGGGTGCAGCCAGGGCTCCAGGAGGCAGAGACCCCTTTGCTCCAGCTTCCGTCTTCCTACCAGTGTTTGCCCCGGAGCCCTTCCTTATCCTAATTGCATTGAGACACCATTTTCATGGGATAACGGGATTTCCACGGGTGACAGCTAAGACGGGATGAGGCTGTCGCTAGTGAAATAGGATGAAGGATCCTCAGAGAAGCCACGGGAGAGCTTACCAGTGCCCTCCCTCCCCACAGCCCCGCGACACAGGCATTTTCTACAGACACCAGAGCTCAGAAGGGGATGTGAACCGGCCTGAAACAGCAGAGTTGAAGCTTGAACCCGACTGTGCATCCTGAGCCCAGTGAGGCTCTCAGCACACTACCGCCGCCCTGCTGGCCCATGGCGTCGCTCCTTCTGCCCCCTCAGCCTCAGCTCTGACAGAGGGAGCAGGGCAGCACAAAACCCACCCAGCTGGGAAGCTCAGGTTGGCCCGGGTCACTGGTAAATAACTGCATTCAGCCAGCCCTCTCCTCCTCCTCCTCCTCCTCCTCCTCCTCCTCCTCCTCCTCCTCTTTTTCACCTCCACCACCACTACCACCTCCTCCTCCTCCTCCTCCTCTTTTTCACCTCCATCACCACCACCTCCTCCTCCTCCTCCTCCATCTCCTCCTCCTCCTCCTCCTCCTCCTCCTCCTCCTCCTCCTCGTCCTCCTCCTCCTCCTCCTCCTCCTCCTCCTCCTCCTCCTCTTCTTCTTCTTCTTCTTCTTCTTCTTCTTCTTCTTCTTCTTCTTCCTCTTCTTCCTCTTCCTCTTCTCCTTCTCCTTCTCCTTCTCCTTCTCCTTCTCCTTCTCCTTCTCCTTCTCCTTCTCCTTCTCCTTCTCCTTCTTCTAACTGGAGATAGAACCCAGGGGTGTTCTACCTCCAAGCTACACGCCCAGCCCTATTTTTAATTCTTTATTTTGAAACAGGGTCTCACTAAGTTGCAGAGGGCTTCACTAAGTAGCTGAGGCTGGCTGCAAACCTGTGATCCTTCTGTCTCAGTCTCCCAAGTCCTGGGATTACA
The DNA here is from genome assembly GCF_963383645.1 of Muscardinus avellanarius. Classification (NCBI taxonomy): domain Eukaryota; kingdom Metazoa; phylum Chordata; class Mammalia; order Rodentia; family Gliridae; genus Muscardinus; species Muscardinus avellanarius. Next base: position 33,498,356 of record NC_137802.1, read on the forward strand.
AATGGGTGCCACCATGCCCAGTTTCAGCCCTCTCCTCTTTATCCTTTGGGGGCACTTCATGGCTCACTCTTCTTGAAGGTCCTCCAGGGAGCAGCACTGCACAGGAGACAGTATGCTGGGGCATCGCTGATGCCGATGCAGCTCTGAAAGGTTTTAGGCTAAGATCATTCCTGTCATGCTTGATGGTGTACAATCGTGGATTTAAATCAAGAAGTTCCTGTACGACGAAATGATGTGCTCAAAAGGACCTCAGAGGAGACCTTGAGTTTACCTACAAGGGGCCTGCCTGTCCACCTGCACACACAGCAGGGAGACCTTCCAGCTGGAGAGATCATTTATCAAGCTCCTTAAATTTTTCCTTAAGATGTCTGTCTGTTCTTCTGAATTCCGAAGTCAGAGGACATTAGCGGGTGACTTGGAATCCTGAGCTACATCCCACGGGCTTGGAGGACAGAGCCGCCCTGAAGTGCGTTTTTTCCACTCGGAGCAAACACCCATCTCAGTCTACAGGCTGTTGTGTAAGGTAAAGTTTTATTTTTCTTCGGTGCAATTTAATTTCCATTCTGAGTCCTCATTCCACTGGAAATGGAAAAAAAAACCTCAGTCTCTGTGGTGGCTGGACTTCCCCCACGTTCTGACCCCTTCTCCAGACTTATGAGTAAGCTACAGGGGCTTATATAGTGCTGGGAGCTGGGGGGTGGGGGCACCAAAGTGATCCTCGTATCTCCTGTTCACCCAGGCACCCTGAAGAGGACCCTCTTTCTTACCCACAGAGCATCTGCAGCCCTATGCTCTCCCTGGTCCTGCAGAAGACACACTAGTGACTGCTCCATCCCAGGCAGGAGGATCTCGCTGACACTGTCTGCGTGCGCCTGGTAGCCACACGCTCTTGGCGCTCCAGAGCCTCGCCAGCCTTCCAAGGTCCATGATATCTGAACTCCAGGGCCTGAGCTTTTGAAGACCAAAGGCTCAAAGCTGTCATGACTCCTGTTTCTCTCTTGCCAGATCTCTCCCCAGAGGCAGAGGTCCTGAGAGATCAGAAAAGGGAAGTTATAGGGAGAGGAAAAGCCAGTGACTATTTCAAAGCTATCCCACCCCAGAAGTGATATATAATTAGGAAACATTTTCATTCAGTAATGAACATTTGTTGGAAACCTAGAATATGCCCAGTGCTGTGCTGGGGAAGGAAATGGAAGCTGCTCTGTGCTAAGTCAAGAGCTGTGCATAAAAGAAAGCTCAAAAGGCTGGTTTCGTACACTCTGGCTTCTAATCATGGCCCCGAAGATCCAGCCTCGCATCCCCTGAAAGTTCCATAACCTCTCTAATGTTCCTACCTTCACCCTGAAAATGGATTTGACTTACGGCTCAAACCTGGTAACGTTTATTTTTTAAGAGTGTTTAGAAGCTGGAGTGGTGGCACACGCTTGTAATCCCAGCATTTGGGCATCTGAGACAAGAGGATCCAGGTTCGAAGCCAGCCTCAGCTACTTAGTGAGGCCCTCCGCAACTCAGTGAGACCCGGTTTCAAAATAAAGATGTGTGTAGCCCGGAGGTAGAACGTCCCTGGGTTCCATCCCCAGTACCACACACACAAAAAAAAAAAAAAAAAAAAAAAAAGAGTGTCTAGGCTGGGTGTGGTGGTGCACTCCAGTAATCCCAATACTTGGGGGGCTGAGACAGGAGGATCCCAGGTTCGTGCCAGCCTCAGCTACTTAGTGAGGCCCTCTGCAACTTAGGGAAACCCTGTTTCAAAATAAAGAATAAAAAAGAGGGCTGGGGGGTGTAGCTCAGAAATAGAATGGCCCTGAGTTCAACCTCCAGTATACTGTAAAAAAAAAAAAAAAAAAAAAAAAAAAAAGTGCTAGTGATACCCAGTGCTGTGAGCTGTGAGTGGTACCTGTAAATGTAGTCACTGGCAAAGCAATTGTGGGAGCTCAGAGGAGTGGGCTGCTGTTTGGCTACAAGAAAGCAACAAGAAAGGTTTTTTTATTTTGGGGGGGGGTTGTTTCTTTTTTTAACTTTAAAAATGTACTTGGGTATAAGGAAAAAAGTAATAATCAACCATAGTCCCACTATGAGAGTTAGCCTCTATTAGCATTTTGGCACATCTAGACATCTTGATCCAGATTTTTTTCCTCAAGTGAAATCACCAGGGTTGGAAGTGTAGCTCAGTGGTAAAGAATTTGACTAACACCTGGGAGGCCCTGGGTTTGATCCTCAGAGCCACCACACACTGTGCACAAAATCATCTTACTTTTTCTTTGTTTGGTGTTGGGTTTTTTTGCCTGTTTGTTTGTTTTGGTATTAGAGATTGAATTGATGCCAGGGCCATTCTGCTTCTGAGTCACACCCCAAGCCCTTTTGATTTTTAAACAAGATCTTGCTGAGGCTGGCCTCAGACCTGTGATCGTCCTGTCTCAGCCTCCCAAGACCTGGGATTCCAGTTGCACAATACCATGCCAAGCTCAGTATTTGACGTTTTATACAATTTCTGTATTTAATAAAAATTATCAGACACATGAATAAATATGACAAATGATCAAAAGCAAAAAATAGACAAATGAAACATGTACATAGAGTTTTAGAACTTGAAGTCATTGTGCCCAGACTTTAAAGTATCTGAAATTAGTATATCAGGAATCTTACCAGAGAATTCTATCTTTAAAAGACAGATACTTTATTTTATTTATTTATTTATTTATTTATTTATTTATTTATTTATTTTTGGTGGCACTGGGGTTCCTGGAAGCCCTTCTACCTCCGGGCTACACTCCCAGACCTATTTTTACATTTTTATTTGGAAATAGGGTCTCCTAAGCCAGCGCGCGCGGCTGGCTTCGAACCTGCGCGATCCTCCTGTCTCTGCCTCCCAAGCGTGGGGATTACAAGCGTGCACCACCATGCCCGGCAAAAGACAGAAACTTTAGAATGTAGAACACAGTATTTAAAAGTATGAGATGTGCTTTGAGAGTAGTTTAGAAAAAGAATAAATAAAATAGAAAATAGAAACAAATGTCTTGGGAGGCTGAAACAGGAGAACTTCAGGTTCGCGGCCAGCTTCAGCAACTTAGCGAGGCCCTCTGCAACTTAGTGAGACCCTATTTCAATATTTAAAAATAAAACAGGGCTGGGGGTGTAGGTCAGAACTAGAATGCCCTTGGGTTATTCAAACTTTTGCTGTGTGTGTGTGATACTGGGGTTCCTGGAAACCCTTCTACCTCCGGGCTACACTCCTAGAACTATTTTATATTTTTTATTTGGAAACAGGGTCTCTTAAGCCAGCGAGGCTGGCTTCAAAGCTGCACAATCCTCCTGTCTCCGCCTCCCAAACTCGGAGATTACAAGTGTGCGCCACCACGCCCGGCTATTTGAACGTTTTTTTTTTTTTTTTTTTTTTTTTTGGCGGGTCTGAAGATGGAACCCAGGGGCATTTTACCTCCAAGCTATACCCCCTGCCCTATTTTTTATCCTTTATTTTGAAACCGGGTCTCACTGAGTTGCAGAGGGCCTCACTAAGTAGCTGAGGCTGTCCGCGAACCACGATCCTCCGGTCTCAGCCTCCCAAATGCTGGGATTACAAGCGTGCGCCACCACGCCCAGCTCTATTTGAACTTTTTAAATAGCAAGTATGGATCATGCCTGCAAAAACAAGAGAGTGAGCTGGGCATGGTGGCGCATACCTCTAAACCCAGTACGCAGAAGTCTGAGGAGGATCGCAGGTTCTAGGCCAGCCTCAGCAACTTACCGAGACCCTCAGTAATTTAGTGAGAGAGACCCTGTTTCAAAATAAAAGTTTAAAAAATGAGCTACTGGTGTCGTTTAGAAGTAGAATGTCTCTGGGTTCAATCCCTAGTACCAAAAAATAATAGTAGTAATAATAATAATTCCAAGCTGAGAGTATATTGTCACTCCAAATCCCACCACTTATATTGCTGATTGATTTTAAACCTGTGAGTGTGGGGCTGATGACGGCTCTGTGTATTAGAAAGATCATTGGCTTCTCAGTAGAGGAGAGCCAGGCCAGGGAGACACGGGAAGGAGCAGGAGGAGATGACAAAGACCCAGCCTAGAGTGGCGGCCGCTGGATTTGAGAGACCACCAGGGCACACCTTCCCACAGGCATTCTAAACCCTTTCCTTGCTTCAAGCTAAATCCCTAGAAAGCCAGTGTACCTGGAGTACAGAGGTTACACGCCGAAAGATTGCCTTCCTTGAGACAGAGCTTTAACACGGTGCCCTCGGCTTTTATTGAGGGCAGATACAAGAAACAGCCACGGGAAGATCACGGCTGCGCTTGCTATAAACCTGCAACCGGAGGCTTTGTCCATTAGCAATGCCTCGTGTGATGGCTGGAGGCAGCGGCAGAGAACAGCCTGATCTCTTGAAATAACTGCATACTTCTTCCTCCCAGAGAGTGCAAATTATGCAATCCAATATATTTCCCTTTTCCCTCTGGTTGCCAAGAAGCTCAAGCCTCATTTCATGTTTCATTGGCTCTAAGCCTAAACACCCCTTTTCTATACTTGTCTTTGCTTTTCCATTTTAATTTCAATAACTCTGTTGGAAATATTTTTTTGAGAAAATTTTATGAAAAGCACTCCCATCTCTGATGGACAATAGGTATTCAATAAGTATTTGATGAATGAATGAAGCAGCGAATTCAAAAGACAAATTTTAATGTCACGTGGCAGCCGGGCAGGGCGACGCAGAGGCCAACGTCTCCAAGTGCAGTGAGACAGAAAAGGTTTCCTCTGGCTCACAGTTTTGGAGGTTCCAGTCCATGATCAGTTGGCCCCATTGTGTAGGTAGGGCTTGTGGCAAGGTGGCACATCAGGGCGGATGGCCAGGAATCCAAGAAAGAGGAAGGGGCTGAGGGCCCCCATCCCTATGAGGGCACGCCTCCAATGACCTATGAACCTTCTGCAAGGCCCCACCTCCTACAGCTTCTGCCGCCTTCCCCCAGCACCACCCTGGGGACCAAGTGTTTTACACATGAGCCTTTGGGAGACATTCAACAACCAAACTACACTAAGCCTCTTCTAACACTTCGTGTGTGTGTGTGTGTGTGTGTGTGTGTGTGTGTGTGTGTGTGTGACTAGGGATCAAACCAGGGATGTTCTATCTCTGCACTACACCCTCAACACTGTTTTATTTTTTTTATTTTACAACAGGATCTTGCTAAGTTGCTGAGGCCGGCTTCAAACCTGCGATTCTCCTGTCTCGGGCTCCCAAGTACTGGGATTCTAGGTGTGCACCACCACAGCTGGCCAGTAAGTCGCTTCTGGACTGAGTGAGGAAGAACACACTGGAGACACTGAGCCAGAAAACCAAAGAAGCAAAATTGTGGAGAAAGAATGAATCAGAACTGCCCTCAGCAGTAACTACCTTCCACCTGTCAAATTCCCACCCATCCTCAGCATGTAAGATAAGTCCTCCTGCCCCCAGCCCCCAACTCCTACAGGTCATAATCTATGTATGTAGCTCTTCACGAATGGAACACACACATGGCCTCCCGTACAACTCTTGGAACAACCTGGCGAAGTGAGCGGTATTAGCACTGTCCCCATGTCACAGATAACAAACTGGTGTTGCTGAGCTGCACTGTCCTGTATGGTGAGCCACGAGCCAGATGTACATTTCAAACACTTGAATTTGGCTAGTCCAATTTGAGATGTGCTCTAAGTGCAAATAACACAACAGACCTTAAAAGCAATACCAAAAATAAAAAGAATGCAAAACATCTCATCAATCATCTTGTATTGATTATATGTTTAAATGATAATACCTTGATTATGTTGAATTAAATAAAATGGTGTGTGTGTGTATGTGTGTGTGTGTGTGTGTGTGTGTGTGTTACTGAGGATTAAACCCAGTGGTATTCTACCTCTGAGTGACTCCCCCAGCCCTATTTTTTATTCTTTATTTTGAACAGTATCTCTCTAAGTTGTAGAGGCCCTCACTAAGTAGCTGAGGCTGGACATGAACCTGTGATCCTCCTGTCTCAGTCTCTCACGTTCTGGGATTACAGGTGTGCACCACCATCACACCTAGCTTAAATACAGGATATACTAAAATTAATTTCACCTGCTGCTTTTTTGCTTCTTAAAATGTGGCTACAGCCAGGTGTGGTGACACACACCTGTAATTCAGGACTTGGGAGGTGAGACAGGAGAATCATAGGTTCAAGGACAGCCTCAGCAAGTAGTAATACTCTCATCAATCTAAGGAAAGTTTCAAAATAAAAATTAAAAAAATAGGGCTGTGGGTTTAGTTCAGGGGTAGAATGCTTCTGGGTTTAATCTCCAGGATCCAAATAAATAAATATGGCTACTAGGAAATTTATTTATTTATTTATATGGGTCATGGGGATTGAGCCCAGGGTCATTCTGCCTCTGAGCTACAGCCCCAACCCTTTTAATCTTTTTTTGTGTGGTTTTGGGGACTTAACCCAGGGGCATTTCTAACTCTGAGCTATGCCCCCAGCCCTACTTAATAATTTTTTAAATTTGGAAACAAGGTCTCTAAGTTGCTAAATTGCTGCAGCTGGCTTTGAACCTGCAATTCTCCTGTCTCAGCCTCCTGAGTACAGAGATTACAGGTGTGCACCACCACACTCTGCTGGAAATTGAAAACTCTGTATCAGTGCTAACCCAGAGCAAGGGGAACAGGAGTCGGCAAATGTTTCCGTAAAACGTTTATGTAAAACCTGCCTAGGCTTTGGGCTATACAGTCTCTGTTGCAGCTGCTCGACTCTGACACTCAGTACCAAGCAGCCACTGACGACAGCAAACAGACAGGCAGGGCCCAGCTCCAGTCATTTTATTTACAAAAACAATCAGCAGGCTGAGCAGAGGTTTGCTGACTCCTGCTCTAGAGAAATAAAAAAGTGTGATGTAAGAGCACCAATTTTATGAAGGGCTTGGATTCTGGCACTGGCTGTTGCCAACAGTGTGGCTGTGGATAGGTTACTTAACTACTCTGAACCTCTATTTTTTTTTTCTAAAAATGGGAATAATTAATCCCATTGAAAGTAGGCCAATAACATGAATGGACGGTTGATACAATACTAATGACCAGGTTGAGTTAACTACAAGAAACCAAGCAGGGTGGCACATGCCTGTAACCCTTGTATTTTGGGATGCTGAGACTGGAGGATCACAGGTCTGAGGCCGGCTCCAGCAATTAGCAAGACCCTATCTTTTATTAACTTAGCAAGCTCATAAAAAATAAAAAGTGCTGGGGGTGTAGCTTGGAGGTAGAGTGCCCCTAAATTCAATTTTTAGTACCAAAAGAAACAATGAAGTTTTAAATAGTAATGAGATGCATTTACTTCCCAATTGAAAAGCTGGTGTGTGTTTGTTTCTTTATTGGATCAACATCAGGGCATAAGCTCAACCACTGAGCTACACCCTGACCCTTATTTTTTTTTATCTCTTTATTTTTAATTTTTGCCAGGTGTGTGGCACACGCTTGTAATCCCAGTACTTGACATTCTGAGACAGGAGGATTGCAGGTTTGTGGATAGCCTCAGAAAGTGGTGAGACTCTCATCAACCTAGCGAGACCTTGTTTCAAAATAAAAATTAAAAAATAGGCCTGGGGGTGCAGTTTGGAGGTAAAACACCCCTGGATCCAATCCCCAACACCCACAAAAAAATAAAAAAATTGTACTTTTTTGCAATACTGGGGATTGAACCCAGGGGCATTCTACTTCCAAGATTCACCCCCTGCCCTATTTTTTATTCTTTTTTTTTTTTTTTTGAAGGTGTGGCGATGAAACCTAGGAGCATTCAACCTCCGGGCTACACCCCCTGCTCTATTTTTTATTCTTTATTTTGAAACAGGGTCTCACTAAGTTGCGGAGGGCCTCATTAAGTAGCTGAGGATGTCCACGAACCATGATCCTCAGTTCTCAGCCTCTCGAATGCTGGGATTACAAGCATGAGTCACCACGTTCAGCTTCTATTTTTTATTCTTTGTGTGTGTGTGTGTGTGTATGTGAACCCAGGGGCTTTTCTACCTCCCCAGACCTATTTTATACTTTATTTGGAAACAGGTTTCCACGAAGTTGCTGAGAGCCTCACTCAGTAGCTGAAGCTAGCTTCGAACCTATGCGATTCTCCTGTCTCAGCCTCCAAGCGCTGGGATTACAAGTGTGCACCACCACACCCAGCTCTATTATTTATTTATTTTTTTTTTTTTTTGGTGGTACTCAGGTTCCTGGAAGCCCTTCTACATCCGGGCTACACTCCCAGACGTAATTATATACATATATACATATATATATATATATATATATATATATATATATATTTTTTTTTTTTTTTTTTTTTTTTTTTTTTTGGAAACAGGGTCTCTTAAGCCAGCTTGGCTGGCTCCGAACCAGCGTGATCCTCCTGTCTCTGCCTCCTAAGAGCGGGGATTACAAGCATGCACCACCATGCCCGGCTTATTCTTTATTTTGAAACAGGGTCTCACTAAATTGCAGAGGCCCTCACTAAGTAACTGAGGCTGGCCGAGAACCTACGATCCTTCTATCTCAGCCTCGCAATTACTTGGATTATAAGCGTGCACCACCATGCCTGGTTTAAAAATTGTATTTTTTAATTTTTGATGCTGAGGTTGAACCCAGCGCCTCATACATGCTAGGCAAGCATTCCACCAATGAGCTACATCCCCAGCCCATTTTTAAAATTATAAAGTGTGAGCGGGGCGTAGTGGCGCACACTTGTAATCCCAGCGCTTAGGAGGCTGAGACAGGAGGATGAGAGGTTTGAAGCCAGGCTCAGCTACTTAGTGAGGCTCTCAGCAACTTAGTGAGACCCTGTTCCAAATAAAATATAAAATGGGTCTAGGAGTATAGCCCGGAGGTAGAAAAGCCCCTGGTTCCATCCCCAGTACCACACACACACACAAAAAAAAAGCCGGGCATGGTGGCGCACGCTAGTAATCCCCACACTTGGGAGGCGGAGACAGGAGGATTGTGCAGGTTCCAAGCCAGCCTCGCTGCCTTAAGAGACCCTGTTTCCAAATAAAAATATAAAATGGGTCTGGAGTGTAGCCTGGAGGTAGAAAAGTTTCTAGGAGCCCCAGTACCACCAAAAAAAAAAAAAAAAATTATAAAATGTGCCGGGCGTGGTGGTGCATGTATGTAATCCCAGGATTCAGGAGGCGGAGACCAGAGGAGTTCGCGGACAGCCTCAGCAATTTAGCGAGGCCCTTTGCAACTCAGTGAGACCCGGTTTTAAAAAACAGAAAGACTAGCGGGCGTGGTGGTGCACCTCGTGCTTGGGATTCTGAGACAGGAAGATCCCGCTGGTTCGAAGCCAAACTCAGCTACTTAGTGAGGCTCTCAGCAACTTAGTGAGACCCTGTTTTCAAATAAAATATAAAATAGGTCTGAGAGGATAGCCCAGAGGTAGAAAGCCTCTGGGTTCCACCCCCAGTACTACACTAAATAAATAAATAAATAAATAGACTAAAAATAGGGCTGGGGGGGTGTAACTAGGAAGTAAAATGCCCCTGGGTTCCATCTCTGGTACCACAAGGGGAAAAAAAAGACTAAAAATAGGGTTGGGGGTGTAACTCAGAGGTACAATGCCCCTGGGTTCCATCCCCAGTACTGCAAAATAAATAAATAAATAAATGAAAAAATTATAAAGTATGTCTCATACATGATTGGTGGGGATAGAAATCAATAAAACCCTTCTTCCTTGAACAACTCAACAATACATATTTTTTAAATAGTTTACAATGTATAACCTTTGATCTAGTAACTCCACTTAAGAAATTTGTCCTAAGGAAATAATCAGATATGGGCAGAGATTTGTGTACAAAGATATTAATTGTAGTATTATTTATAAATATTGAAAAACTGGAAACAACCCATACATCTAACAATTAGAATAATTGTTAAGTAAATTTTGTCATATCAATTTGACCAATACTAAGCAAACATAAAACTTTGTCAAAGTATTTAACAACAAATAGCCAGGCCTAGTGGAACATTCCTATAACCCCAAAACTTGGGAGGCTGAGACAGGAGGACCTAGCTTCAGCAACTTGGTGAGGTCATGTTTCAAAATAAAAAATAAAATGAGGCCAAATGTAGTGACCCATGCTTATAATACCAGTATTTGGGAGACTGAGACAGGAGGATCGCAGGTTCAAAGCCAGCCTCAGCAACTCAACAAGGCTCTCAGAAACCTAGTGAAATCTTTATTTATTTCCAAATAAATGAAATTTGGCTGAAGGGTGTAGCTTGGAGGCAAAACACCTCTGGGTTCAATCCTCAGTACCAAAAAATAAGTACTTAAAAAAATAAAGCCAGGTGTGGTGGCGCATGCTTGTAATTCCAGTACTTGGGAGGCTGAGACAAGAGGATCGCACAGGTTCGAAGCCAGCCTCAGCTACTTAGCGAAGCTCTCAGCAACTTAGTAAGACCCTGTTTCCAAATAAAGTATAAAAAGGGCTGGGGATGTAGCCCGGAGGTAGAAATCCCCTGGGTTCCACCCCAGTACCACAATAAATAAATAAATAAATAAATAAATAAATAAATAAATAAATAAAATTGAGCTGGGGTGTAGAGGAGAATGCCTCTGGGTTCTATACCATTACCAAAAATAAAATAAAATAAAATATTTATCCAGGCGTGGTGGCGCACGCTTGTAATCCCAGCATTCGGGAGGCTGAGACCTGGAGGATTGCGGTTCGAGGACAGCCTCAGCTACTTAGTGAGGCCCTCTGCAACTCAGTGAGACCCAGTTTTAAATAAAGAATAAAAAATAGGGCAGGGGGTATAGCTTGGAGGTCAAATGCCCCTGGGTTCCATCCCCAGACCTGAAAAAAAGAAAGAAAGAAAGAAAGAGAAGAAAAGGAAAGAAAGAAAGAAAGAGAATTAAAAATAGGGCAGGGTGTGTAGCTTGGAGGTAAATTGCCCCTGGGTTCCATCCCCAGACCTGAAAAAATAAATAAATTAATTAATTAATTAAAATATTTGACAACCATAGGTGAATGTGCCCTACATAATATTAAGTGCAAAAACAGGTTACAAGACTGTATATTCCATACTATGCTAAGAATGAACAATTGGAAGCCCATGTATTTATACAGAAAAGAGTGGCAAACACTCGCAAACATATTGCCAAGGGTATCTCCAAAGGTGACTTACTTGTGATGTCTGTTTTCTTTATCATTGTGTTTTCTAATGTCCTTAATTTAGCATGCATTTCTTTCCCCCAGAACTGGGGCTTGAACCCAGGGTGTTCTACCGTAGAGCTACACCTCCCAGTCCTTTAGATTTTTTAATTTTGAAACAGAGCCTAAGTTGCAAAGACTGTCCTCACGTTTGCAATTCTCTTGTCTCTGTCTCCCAAATACTGAGATCACAGATGTGCACCACCGTGCCTGGCTTATTTTTTATTTTGAGATAGGGTCTCACTAAGTTTCTCAGACTGGCCTTAAATTTGTTATCCTCCTGCCTCAAACTTCCAAGTAGCTGGGATTACAGGCGTGCACTACTGCACCCAGCAATGTATTATTTTTATGCTCAGGAAATTAATATTATAAAAACCTTAAACCTTCAACCCAATTTAAAAAACATGCAAATCATATACGTTCGCGAGGTATAAAAAGGGCAAAGAAGGCAGAAAAAAACGGCAAATAAACATAAAGCTCCTCAGGAGTCATGGAGGAAATTAAAATAACAGATTTTTTTCCCCGATATACCAGTTTGGCAAAAATGTGAAAAATAAGCCAGGCGTGGTGGTGCACACCTGTAATCCCAGCATTTAGGAGACAGGAGGATTGCAGTTCACGGCCAGCCTCAGCTACTTAGTGAGGCCCTCTGCGACTCAGTGAGACCCTGTTTCAAAATAAAGAATAAAAAGTAGGGAGGGGGTGTAGCTTGGAAGAAGAATGGTCCTGGGTTCCATCCCCAGACCCGCAAAAAAAAAAAAAAAAAAAAAAAAAAGTGAAAAATAAGTGTAATGACAATTGTGTAAGGAAATGGGGAAATGTTTAGGGGAGTACGTACAGTCCTTTTGGAAGACAGTTTGGAAACAACTACAAAAATGTTTAAGGCACATTCTGTCCCATTCACTAACCCTGCGGCTAGGCACGAGCCTTCGCAGGGCGCTCGGGGGCCTCGCTCATCACACCCTGTCGGAACACTGGAAACCAGCGGACAGGGACTCCATTCTGTGGGATATTAGGTAGAAAGGAAAAGAATGAAACAGATGACCATATTCTGACACAGAGGAGGGAGGGGGAGTAGATGGAATGATACAGCGGAAAGATCACATTCATGGAAAGGTCTTCTCTCACGCTCTCGCTCTCTCTCCATCTATATCTATATGTGTGTGTGTATTTATAGAGTATATATATATGGGGTATATATATATACATATATATATATGGGGTATACATACTCTCTCTCTCTACACACACACACACACACACACAGGTTTTGGGAAAATTCTACCTTGGCTAGGGTAAAGGGAGGTGACCGGGGAGTTCTTCCTTTGACTTCATAAGTTTCTCTATGATGATGATAATTATTATTATTCTCTGTGTGTGGTACTAGGGGTTGAACTCAGGGGTGTTGTACTTCTGAGCTACACTCCCAACCCTATTTTATTTTATTTTTTAAATTTTGAAACAGGGGTCCCAGTTGGGCATGGTGACACATGCCTGTAATCCCAGTACTTGGAAAGCAGAGACAGGATCACAGGTTCAAGGACAGCCTCAGTAAGCAGCAAGCCTCTCATCAACCTAGTGAGGCCCTGTTTCAAAATAAAACTTTAAAAATAGGGCCAGGGCCGGGCGTGGTGGCGCACGCTTGTAATCCCCGCGCTTGGGAGGCAGAGACAGCAGGATGGCGCAGGTTCGAAGCCAGGCGTGTGCACTGGCTTAGGAGACCATGTTTCCAAATAAAAATGTAAAAATAGGTCTGGGAGTGTAGCCTGGAGGTAGAAGGGCTTCCAGGAACCCCAGTACCACCAAAAAAAAAAAAAAAAAATAGGGCCAAGGATGTAGCTTGGAGGAAGAATAACCTGGGCTCCATCCCCAGTAACATACAAAATAAGAAAAAGAAAAGAAAAGAAAGGAAAGGAAAGGAAAAGAAAGGAAGGAAGGAAGGAAGGAAGGAAGGAAGGAAGGAAGGGAAGGAAGGAAGGAAGGAAGGAAAATAAATAAGTAAATAAATAAATTAGGGTCTAAGTTGCTAAGGCTGGCCTTGAACCAGCAAATTCTTCTGTCTCCGCCTCCCACGTATTGGGATTACAGGAGTACACCACCATGCCAGGCTTCTCTCTTATTAAGAGCTGTGAGTTCAGCACCCAACCTCTGGAGACCAACAGTCTGGACTTAAATCCTGGTCCTACCACTTACTGCTTGGCTTTCGGCAAGCTGGCTAACTCCTTAAAATTCTCAGTTTCCTCGTTTGTAAACTAGAGATGACTGCCATGGCACCTACCCCATAAAGTGGTTGAGAAAATATGAGGTAGTGCAGCAACTTACTCAACACAGCACCAGGCACATTGGAGGCCTTCAAATGTCAACTACCATTCAGTTAGTAATTAGTTACTACCATTATAATCAGTAACATGGCACTTAAAATACTTCCATCGAAAACTTGGGCAAAAATAAAAGATTAAAAGAAGCCAACGGCTTTCTATATACTAAGTGGTCATGAGGACCACGGTGTGGTGGCGGGGTGGGGGACGGCACTGCGGGTGCCTGTCACGCAGCAGGCGGCATGCCCGGAGCCCCGCTGCACTCGGCCAGCTTCCTCCCAAGGTGCAGTCCTCAGCCAGAAAGATGCATGAGTTCTCTGAGCTCTGACCTTGGACTCAAGGGTAGTGGTGGAATCTGTGTTATGGGTTATGGGATAACGTTCTTAGCAGAGCACACGGCACAGAGTAAGCATGAATGATCCCAGGTGGTGTTTCTGATAGCAGCAGCAGCATCTCTATTGAGAGGAGACATTTCTTCCCCAAGTGACTTTTCAGCTCCTTCAGGGCAGCAACCACGTCTCCTTGTGAGCCCAGGGCCCTCACCAGCACCTGGTAGATAGGAGGCACTCAGATGTTCGCCAGATTGCCATCACTGCTTTGGTTGTCTCCTCCTCCTCCTCTTCCTTCTCCTCCTCCTCCTCCTTCTCCTCCTCCTCCTCCTCCCTTTTTTTCTGTGTGTGCGGTTCTGGGGATTGAACTCAGTGACACTCTATCTCCAAGATACACCTCCAGCCCTATTTATTTATTTATTTATTTATTTATTTATTTATTTATTTATTTTGTGGTACTGGGATGGAACCCAGGGGCCTTCTACCTCCAGGCTACACTCCCAGTCCTATTTTATACTTTATTTGGAAACAGGGTCTCACTAAGTTGCTGAGAGCCTCGCTGAGTAGCTGAGGCTGGCTTTGAACCTGCGCGATCCTCCTGTCTCAGCCTCCCAAGCGCGGGGATTACAAGCGTGCGCCACCACGCCCGGCTATTTTTGTTGTTGTTGTTGTTTTGAAACAGAGTCGTGCTAGGTTGCTGAGAGTCATTTTAAAAACAGCAGTTCCAGGCATGGTGCATGCCTGTAATGCCAGTATTTGGGAGGCTGAGGCGGGAGGATCACGGGTTCAAGACAAGCCTCAGCAATGTGCAAGACTCTTAGCAACCTAGAAAGATCCTGTTTCAAAACAAAAAAATAAAAAGAGCTGGAGGTGTAGCTTGGAGGTAGAATGCCCCTGTACTCAATCCCCAGACACACACACACACACACACACACACGCACGCACGCACGCACGCACGCACACACACACACACACACACACACACACACACACGCACACACATGCAGCCAGAGGCAGTGTAAGAAAACAAAAGGCACATGACATTCAGTGATGGGTGGTCTTGAATCCCAGCCCCCGCCCCTACTGCCTCAGGCTGGATGCCATTGACTAAGTTCTCCTGAGCCTCAGGCTCCTTGCCAGAGAGATGGCTTAATGATATTACACACCTCATAAGGTCACTAAGAAAAACAAATGAAGTCATACACATGGCACCCTCAGCCCTTCATAGGTGACCAATAGTGCTGGTTCCTCATTGTAACTCCCCGGGCCGCGTTAAAGGGACGACATTGGCAAATGCCTACTAAGATTTGCTATTTGGGCCATAATTAAACACCATTGCATACCTGCTCATAGTGCGCCACAACTCAAGCCAAATGCCTAGGAGGAAATAGCCTCTTAGAATGCAGAACTTACCTATTTGTAGAGGAGCAATAATGTCACAGGGTTGGGTTGTATAAGATGTAAGTGGGTAACTACACACGGTGGTGCATGCCGGTAATCCCAGTACTTGGGCGTCTGAGACATGAGGATCACAGGTTCAAAGCCAGAGCACATACTAACTTAGCAAGACCCTGTCTCCAAATAAAATAGGACTGGAGTGTAGCTCAGAGGTAGAATCCATCCCTCCAGGTTCAATCCCCAGTGCCACAATAAAATAAAATGTGGGTGGGTAGGAATGGGTAGAATCTAAATAATGATAGTAACAACATAGCAATAATGTTTATACTAGGCACTTAGCTAAATACCTTACATGTACCAATGTCTTTATTCTGTGTGTGTGTGTGTGTGTGTGTGTGTGTGTGTGTGTGTGTGTGTTGCTAGGTATCAAACCTGGAGCATTCTACCTCTGAGTATACCCCCAGACCTATTTTATTTTATTTTATTTTATTTACTTTGAAACAGAGCCTTGCTAAGTTGCTGAGGCCGGCTTTGAACCTGCAATCCTCCTATCTCAGCACCCCAAGTACTGTGGCTTTATTGTTTATATTATTAGTTTTGCCTCTCCCATATAATTAGCCTCAATGTACAGACGTAAAAACTGAGTCTAAAAGCAGGAAAGGAACTCTCCCAAGGTCACAGAGCAAGCAGAGGCAAGGTGAGGGCTCGAAGCCAGGTCTGTCCAGTTCTGGAACTGGAGCTCCTGATTTCCCTCCTTGGAGATGGACATGTGCAAGCACACACACACCACATGCACAACACACACACATACACACATACCACATACACACACCACACCATACAACATGCACCACACTCACACACAACACACACAACATGTACCACACTCTCACACACACCACACACACACACCACATACACACACCATACACACACCACATACACACAACACACACAACATGTACCACACTCACACACACACCACTCTCACACACACACCACACACACACCACGCCCCAGTGCCTCCTGTGGGCAAGGGTGGGTGGGCCTGTAGGGCCTCAGCATATTCACCCCCTACTTTGTCTTCTTTGGTGAAGGAAACGTTCCTCACCTGAGGCCCTGAGCCCTGGCGTCTGCACTCCTCCTGCCGAGCAGCACGAGGGCCATCCCACTCTGGCTGGCACTCGCCTGGCATGCAGGAGGCTCAGGTTCCATCCCTAGCACAGCAGCGACGACGAAAGTGTGTCTGTACCAATCATAAGACAATAATATCTCTATTTTTCTGAACGATTAAATGATGATATGACTTAAATACACACACGCACACACACACACACGCATACACACATGCAAGCAAGCAAAGAAAACAAAAATAAAGGCTCCAAGAGAATTGGTACCCAGGGTGTTCAGGATCCCAGAGCAGTCAAAGCGGGGAAGAGCGCCATGCTGCCCTCGAGGGGCCAGAGATGGCGGGGGAGGGCTGAAGGCCGGGAACACAGCGGTCCCCATTTGGTGCAAGCAGGACTCTGCTCTCTCAAGACTTGGAGCACAAAGAGGCCCCGGGACCGCCTCGGCATTCGGCACCCTGGGCTCCTCCCTGGGCTTTCCAAGGCGGTGGGCGCCTGGCAGACTTTCTTCCTTGAGGATAAACAGGCTCTCGGCTCTGGGCATGGGGGCAGCGGGTGTCACAGACATGGAGGAGAAGCCTTAGCCAACGAGACTTACTTGTGGCTCCCCTTATTTATTGCCAGAGCTTTGTGAACGGGCAAGGCGTCTACATGAGAATCCCGTGTGGGAAGACAGGAGAAACAATACAAAGTCAGCCCTCATGTGCACATGTGGCCCAGGAACGCGCCCATTGCGAGAGCACCCAGGGACGGTGCTCACGCGCTCCTCCAGGTAACCCGGTGGGCTTTTCCCCAGGCCTCCGTCTGGAAGTGAGACGGAGTCAGACAGTGAGACTCTGCTCACATTCGAAGTCCAAGATGCAGCCCGGCGCCCAGGAGTGCCATCAAGACCGCGTGGCTCTGGGTGCTGCAGCCAGAGGGAAAGGCCGCCGCTCTTATCACCTCCTAGGCCTCCTGGCATTGGCAGAGGTGAACCAGGGGTGGAGAGTCGGCCTCACGTTATCTCCGCTCTCGCGGCACCTTCTCCTCCCCTCCCCCTCCCTCCCCCCTCTCCCGCCCTCCCTCCATCCCAGCCTTGCTCCCGCCTATGAAAAATCAGCAAATAAAAAGTTACATTAACCCCACCCTGACCTCACCGACATAATACACTGCGGGCTGATGCGCTGTCTTCGGAGGCTCGCTGAGAACCTGTCACTCGCCAATGTCCCGAGCACAGCCTGGGGAGCATTTACCGGATAATTAATATATTAAATGCATGAAAAATAGTTACACAGACTTCCCCTCCCCGCCCAGGGAAGGGGGGTGGGATGCAAAAAAGACAGATTCAGGCTGTATACCATCAATATAAAAGCATCCCCCGAATAGCCGTCATAAAAACTGTTCATAATTTTATAGCTTCATTCCTGTTGGAGCACCATAAAGGCAAGTCATATTTTTTACACTCAGGATGCCCCATAAAAAAAAAAAAAAAGAGCGAGCGAGAAAACGAGAACTTGGCAGGAGGTGCCCTCCCTCTCACCTGAGGGTGAGGGACAAGAAGGCGCAACCCGAGCTTGTCCTGTCGGACCCCCTCCTCCAACACTTTTCTTGGCCCAGCTATAAATTCTGATGAGCCCATCAGAATAATTATTAATTGGATGACTTTACTACTTTTTACTTGGCCTTTTTTTCCCTTTTTGCTGATTCTGTATTTGCCTTTTATGGGGATGGAGGTAAGGATGGAGCTGTGGTATCTAGCCATGTCCAGGTCCTTCTCCTACTTCCCTTTCTTCTGAGAAGTGGAGTGATGGGGATCAACCTGGACCACCTGGATCTGTAAGGGCGCCCATGCAGAGAGGAGCAGGGGGTATGAACGTGTCTTTTGTGAGAGATGTTCAGGGCTCAAACAGAAATGGTGGGGGAGGAAGGAGGAAGGGCTAGGTGCGGTGCCTGCGGGGCTCCTGATGTCCTGACCTTAAGCTGTCATGGAGGGAGTCCCCCAGAAGCCCTGCAAAAAGCAAGATGTTCCTGTACCTACACACATGAGCAGCTCAGGATTGAGGAGGGGACATTTGAGATAAGACACTCACCTAGGCCTGACCAGCCCAGGAGATGAGCAGGGTGGCCCAAGCTCAGGAATATGTTCCTTCTCTGGTCAGCCTTTCAATGCCCCAAGAAGACAGATGACCCCTTCTCTGTAATATCACACACACACACACACACACACACACACACACACACACACACACACACTCGCCTTCAGAGACACCCATCTACTTTGGCTGACCTCACCCTTGGAGGAATCTGTGAGCCCTTTTCTGACCCTGTAGTGGGGAAGGACATGGGGAAAGGTTCCTCCCCTTCTTTGCAGGGTCAGGCGCCCTCGGTCACAGCTGTGCTATGTGCAGTCTCAACACCTCTGTGAGGAGCTGCGGACGCATGGGGGAGACAGACACTCGCAGAGAGAGAGGCACAAGAAAGGGCCCCACTGCCTCTCACAAAACCCAGCTGCCTTCCCCGCCCAATCCCTCAAGCCCAGGGTCTCTGGATGACGGGACACACAAAGGCCAGAATAACTGGCTGTCAGGCCAGCCCAGGGCTATCTCTGTTGGGAGCGCAGCTCTCTGGCCGCTGGCCTTGGTACTGAAAGGGCTTCCAGCCAGTCCTGGCTGGCACAGCGTGGCACTGGGATGGGTGCTGATTTCATCCCATTTAAGCCCAATGGCTTATGCCTAGCCCCCCCCCCCGACACACACACCATAGAACTGTCTCCTCTATCAGACTGGGGTTTCTTTCAGGGTAGGGTCTCAATTTCTCTAACTAGATTAGAAGCCACTTAACTCTAGCTGGGTATGATAGCACATGCCTGTAATCCTAGTACTTGGGAGGTTGAGAGAGAAATATCACAGGTTTGAGACCAGGGTGAGGTAATTTAGACCCTGTTTCAAAATAAAAAATACAGCCGGGCGTGGTGGTGCACGCTTGTAATCCCAGCATTCGGGAGGCTGAGACCGGAGGATTGCAGTTCACCCACAGCCTCAGCTACTTAGTAAGGCCTTCTGCAACTTAGTGAGACTCTGTTTCAAAATAAAAAATAAAAAATAGGACAGGAGGTGTAGCTTAGAGGTAGAATGCCCCGGGGTTCCATCCCCAGACCTGAAAATAAATAAATAAATAAATAAATAAATAAATAAATAAATAAATAAATAAATAAAATGAAGAGTTGGGGTGTGGCTCAGAGGTAGAAATCCCTGCATTCAATTCCCAGTAATGCACACGCACACACACACACACACACACACACACACACACACGTCCCTCACCCTCATCACAAACTGGCTTTCTTCCACTGGGAAGAATGCCTCCCAGGTCAGGGGCTGGAATTCTCTCATAAGACTCAGAGGCCCAACATGGAAGGCACTACGCCTTCCCCAGAAGACAGAGGGGAGGAGGCCTCTGAGGTAGGAGCATGACTCCTTCCTACATAGAAGTCCAGGGGCCCCTCAAGCCTGGAAGCTCCCATACATCGGGCTCCCCCAGGGCAAGAGCCGTGCATCCTTTGTTCAACTCTGCCACAGAAAGAGGACTGTACCATCTGTGAACTGGACAAAAGGGACTGACATTATCAGCCCCCTCCGGGTGCCAGCCACGGCCTTAGGCCCTTCACACCCATTATCTCACCACCACCCTGCACTACAGATAGCCTTATCCCCTTTCCACACACAAGAGGAGGCTGA
Organism: Muscardinus avellanarius; assembly: GCF_963383645.1. Lineage (NCBI taxonomy): Eukaryota > Metazoa > Chordata > Mammalia > Rodentia > Gliridae > Muscardinus > Muscardinus avellanarius. The sequence continues at coordinate 33,518,438 of NC_137802.1, forward strand.
CACCTGCTACAGCCCCTCACCCACAGTCCTGGCCTCCCTCTCCTCCACTCCTCTCCTGCTGAGCCACCCCTGTGAAAGCAGCCCTCGGGCTCCAAGCAGAGAAGAAGCTGCCAGGGGCGGGGGTGCTGGGGGCTGGGCCTTGGGGAGACAGGGCATCCTGCTCTCCCGAAAGCCCTGTGAGCTCGTGACTCCACATGCACCCGGGAGGGGAAAGGAGGGTCACAGGGAAAGCAGATCTATTTATTTCACTTTGCTTTTTTGTTTTTGTTAAATGAAAACTTAAGCCCTCCTCTTTCCCCTTCTCATTCCCAACACAGTATCTCCACATGCTCGGGTGAGAGCTGCTATTAATACAGCTGTATTATACATTGTCTTTTTTTTCTCTGTGTGTGTGTGTGTGTGTGTGTGTGTGTGTGTGTGTGTCTGTGAGTGTGCAATAAAATAGATCTACCTTCTCTTCCAAACCAGAACTAAAAATGGGGAGGGGGGTGGTAAACAGCCTCCTCCCCCAAAAGGAAAAGCATCAACTAATTTGAAAAATATTTAAGAAACTCTGGGTCGTCATCCACTCGCCTCTCCCTGCTCCATAATTACACTGCAGTGCCTGATATTTTCATGGGACATTAAACCAGGAGTCAGGTGATGGGTTCCTTCCGTCTACGCCTATCCGTTAGCCGCCAGGCCCCCGCGGACCTTGACATTATTAATAGTCCTATTCATTAAGTATTACTCTTGTAGAATGAGTAGCATAATATTGGCCTGGAGATAGGAACAGGCAGAAGGAATAAGTCAAATTAATTTTCCGGAGCAAACGCCCCGGTTCTGTAAATGACATTCTGTACTGTTAGCATTTTAAATGTGGCACAAATGGCAGGAGACACAATTTGAAAGCAAAATACTAGAAGACATGGCTCAGGGTGGAACGTGGCAGCAGGAAAATCTAAGAGCGTCGGGGACTGGGGGTGGGAGGGTCTGGCCCGTGTAGTGACAGCGAGAGGAGGGTTTTTTTAATGGGCATTTATTTTAAATGCAGTTGAGGGAGGAGGGAGGAGAGCGGGCAGCAAGGGCTGTGTGCGTGACACTGGGTATGTGGAGGGGTGTCTGGTGGAACAGAAAGGGAGAATCAATCACGGTTCTCCTTTCTGCTCTGTGCCCCGGGGACGGCCCTCAGGAGTTGGAGCTGAGGACTTCCTGCCATGGACTCACCCGGTGGGATGTTTTCCTTTGGAGTCTTTTTTTGTTTTTATTTCAGTTTTTATTTTCTCAGTTGCCCCTCCCTTTTTTTTTCTTTTCTTTTAGACAGGCTCTCCCTAAGTTGCCCAGGCCGATCTGCAACTTGCCATCCTCCTGTCTCAGCCTCTGTAGTAGCTAAGATTAAAGACGTAAACCACAGCACCACACCCAGCTTCTGTGTGTGTGTGTGTGTGTGTGTGTGTGTGTGTGTGTGTGTGTCTGTGTGTGTGTGTGTTACTGGGGATTGAACCCAGGGGCACTCTTCCTACACCTCCAGCCCTTTTAATTTCTGTTTTGAAACAGTGTCTCACCAGGTTACTGAGAGCCTTGCTGTGTTGCTGAGGCTGGCCTTAGACCCGCAATCTTCCTGTCTCAGTCTCTCAAGTACTGGGATTACAGACACGCGCCATCATGCCTGGCTCCAAGCTTTTCTTTGGCGTCTTTCCAGCCAGGTCGAGGGAAGGCTAACTCTTGCCTGCTCATTTAGTGAGCTTTGCTCTTTGAGATAGGAAAGAACGCTCATTCGTTCCTCCATCTCTCTGTTCAACACTACGTTGCAGTTCTGGGGAAAATCTGATGTTACATTTTAGAGTGAGGGGTTCACACAGACTGGGAAGGCGAGGACCCATGTCCTCCTCGAGGAGATCGGGTGGCCGCAGGTGCGATGCAGCCTGAGGGAAATATAAAAGGCTGAGGAGTGCTCAAGCCAGAGAGAGACTAGATGAACCAAGCCCGCGTGTCTAAAGCAGCAGTATGAATGGGGGCAGGAGGGCTGCTGCCCAGGACCGAAGGCTTGGGAAGCACAGCCTCTGAGACGAGGCTGGGAAGGCCACTCTCAGACAGCCCTGCGCATCAGGCGGCTGAAGGTTCAGAAGCTGGTCTCCTGGCACCTTCCTGAGATGCATATTTCTGCCTCTGTCTCTCCAAGGCACGTGGACAGGTGTTTGCCAGGAACCGGGAAGAGCACTGAGTGGTGCTCCCACCTTGGATGACTTCCGGTCCTGGACCACTGCATTCCAACTAGGGGCTAAGCAAGCCAGAAACCTCACTGCAAACTGCATCATGCTCCAGAAAGGTGAGGCCGTAAGTGTGTGAAAGGGCACGTGTCCACTGATGCACCCGCTCTTCCCACGAGGAAGCCAGTCAGTACTTACTCATCAGTGGGCTTTTTTTTTAATTTTATTTGTGTGTGGTACTGGCAATAGGACCCAGGAGCATTCTACCTCTGAGCTACATCCCCAGCCCTACTTTTTATTCCTTATTTTGAAACAGAGTCTCACTGAGTTGCAAAGGGCCTCACTAAGTAGCTGAGGCTGGCTGCGAACCGTGATCCTCCTGTCTCAGCCTCCCAAATGCTGGGATTGCAAGCGTGTTCCACCACGCCCAGCTATCAGTGGGCTTTTTTTTTTTTTTTTTTTTTTTTGGTGGTACTGGGGTTCCTGGAAGCCCTTCTACCTCCGGGCTACACTCCCAGACCTATTTTTACATTTTTATTTGGAAACAGGGTCTCCTAAGCCAGCACGCGTGGCTGGCTTCAAACCTGCGCGATCCTCCTGTCTCTGCCTCCCAAGCGCGGGGATGACAAGCGTGCGCCACCACGCCCGGCCATCAGTGGGCTTTTGTGTGTCTAACACACATCACCACCTAACTTGAGAAACCTTGGGTGTTCCAAACATCCCGAGAGCACAGGTGAAACCTTTATCTTGGTACCCTGCCTGGAACTGAATTTCGATGCAGTCGTGTTTTCATCTTTGTTCAAGCCTTGGAAGGTTTTGTTCTCCTCTACTTTGTGGAAGACAGTGTCTGAACTTACCTAGATCTGTCTAGGACCTGAAGGCATCAGGTCTTGAGAGAACCAGATCTCAGACCCTAAGAAGCATCCTTAGCTGGGCATGGTGGCACACACCAGTAATCCTGGTGCTTGGGAGACTGAAACAGGAGAACTGCATATTTGAGGCCAACCTCAGCAGGTTAGTGAGACTCTCAGCAACTAAGCAAGACACTGTTTCAAAATAAAAAATAACAAAGGGCTAGGAGTATAGCTTGGAGGTGGAGTGTCCCCGGGTTTAATCCCCAGTGCCACGACCACCACAATAAAAATTCATCCTTACAGAGCTTGGAGTAGAATAGCAGATAGAATTATACAAACAACTTAATGTACTGTAGTCTGGCAGTGAGGCATATTTAAAATGTTAAATCAACAACAGCAATCACTTACATAGCAATCATTATTTGTATATACTGCCTATTTACTCTTTTTTTTTTTTTTGTACTGATGATCAAACCCACGGGCATTGGGTACACTCTCAAGTACTGGGTTACAGGCATGCATCACCACTCAGCCGCCTATGTGCTCTTACGTACATTAACTCATTTAATCTTTACATCAAGGTTAGGAGGTGAGTGCAGTTATTAGCCTTCTTTTGTAAATGAGAAAACAGGCCTATAACTTGCCTAAAGATACTGGTAATAAGCAGCAGGTCCAGATTTTAAATTCACGCAGTTTGGCTCCAGAGCTCATGCCCTTCAGTGATAGGCAAGGATAGAGATTGGCCAAGGCCTCGGGCACTCAGGGTCAGAGAGACGACCTGGAAGGTTCTTGGGATCAGAAAATCACAGGTGTTAGCATCTCAGATAGGACTAAATGATCAGAGAATATATTTTCCCCAAGCCCAGGAGAGGAGATGCTGCCTTGGGTCTGCCTGATCCATTTCAGACCTTGGACTGTCCAAGGCAGAGAGCTGTGGAGCCAGGACCTAACCCTCAAAATCACTGGTTCTGATGCTGGCTCTGTTCAGGCTGCCATAAAAAAGGAAAGGGTGCAGCTGGCCATGGTGGCACATGCCTGTAATCCCAGTACTTGAAAGGCTGAGACAGGAGGATTGCAGGTTTGAGGCTAGCTTCAGCAACTTAGCCAAACGCTTCTTCAAATTTAAAAGGGCTGGGTGTAGCTTGGAGTTAAAGCACCCCTGGGTTTAGTATCCCCCATAAAACGCACTTAGCAAGTGGCACTAATATATCCATGGTCTGGATAACCCAGATGCATGGAAGGACTAAACCTGTGCTCAAACATAGCTTAATCAGAGATCTTAGAAACTGGTGACCAGAGTAAGCAGTCCTTGGGAGGCTGAGACAGGAGGATTGCAGGCTGGAGGCCAGTTTCAGCAACTTACCAAGACCCTGTTTCAAAAACTAAAGGTGGGTGCTGGAGGTATAGCTCAGAGGTAGACTGTCCCTGGGTTCAAACCCCAGTACAAAAAGAAAGAAAGAAAAAGAACAAAACAAAAGAAAGGATTAAAGAAATCAATGGCCAGGATCAGGGAAATGGAAATGCAAAGAGTGGTTTGCAGGTAAGAATATCATTCCACTGAGCCCAGGAGAGCAGAAAAGCATTCTCTAGAATCAAACCATACATCTGTGGCCACATCCCCAAGCTGGGAACCGCCCAGGGCCTCTTGGGACCATTGGGCTGGCTGATCTTTTTTAACTTCTAGCATTCCTAATCAAGCATCCTCCCCCCACATTTTGAAGGTGTCTTCACCCCTAAGTTTTTCATGGAGAACTGGGATCTCCGTATCCCCCTATATTTCACTGGGGAGCAGGTTAGGGAGGGGATGCTTCTTCCGTCCCAATACCAGAGAAGGAACCCTATCTCCCCCCTCCCCTCAAAACTGAATAAATACATTTAGCACCGCCTCCGCCTTCTTTTTCCCCAATTTAGTATTGTTTAATATGCATTTAATCAGGCCATTCGGTATTACAGCGGCTATGTAGCGTGACTCCCCCCACGGGCACGGGGGGAGGGCGTTATAGGCCATTAGGCTAAAGTAATATGTATGAGGAGTCACTTTTCCCCAGGGCGCAGTAACTATTTTTGCTCCCCAGTCGTCCCCATTAAATCATTAAACCTCATGACTATACTTTCTGAACTCTACCATGATCTTTAAAAAGCCAAGCATTAAAGGGCAGCTGTCACCCTCCACCGCCCAGGCCTCCAACGCTTTATGTATTCACAGCATTAAGTCCTTTGTCAGTCTATACATCATGGGGGGGGTGGAGTTATAGCCCACGAGGAGTAGGCATCCGGTCCCCAAGTCTCCTTGGGGAGGGCTCAAGGAGTCTGGCGATGGGCCCCCTGGGAGAAGGGGGTTCTGGAGGGGCTTCTCAGGAGCTGATTGGAGCAGAGGGGCCTGGAGCTGTCCATGGTGCTGAAAACGTGTCGGTCACCAAGCTCTCTGTCGCTCTCTAACCAACTACCTTTGGCTTTTTCAACTGGCAAGAAACACTTCACAGCCAAATATTTCCTGAAAGTTCTTGTTTTGTTTTTCCTAAACTGGGTATACTATTGCCCAAAGAAAGTTCTATGGTTTAAAAAAAAAAGAAAGACAAGAATAAAAAAGAAAGTTGTGTGATAGCAGAAAGCTCTGTGGCTTAGGATTCCAGAGCTGCTAACTGGACACTCTGGACAAGTCCGAGCACCGGCTAATTCATTATTAAAGCAGTACTTCTAATGCCAGCCACGCCGGATGGTTAGTTTCTATGATAAGTATGTTGAAGTTATTTTCAAACCAGACATTGAACATATATAGTAATATGTATTCATGCACTGACAGTAAACATCAGTGATGTTTGTACTATTTGTTTTACATCATTAATACTATTTATTATTGTTAGCGATAGGTGTTACTTAAGAGCCATTTCCTGGGAGCATCCTTCTTCTAGAGGAAATCTCCCCACACAGGGATCCAAAAAGGAGAAAAAGAGAGGGGCCATGTTTTTAACTTGTTCTTGTTTGCCTGCTCTGTGCTGAAGTGGAGAGGACCCTTCAGTTCCCTTCTCTCAAGACCCAGTGCTAAGCTAAGCTTGTGGCTCCCTTGTCTGATTCAATCCCCAGTCCTCCCCACTGACACATGGGTGCTCCTCCCCTCTGCATCCCCACACCAGCCTCACCAGCAAAAGGCTGGGCAGGGAAGGGTTAAATATCCAGCAACCCCCAACAGGGTCCTCCTCCAGGGCTGGGAAACAATGGAGCCATCAGTCTATATTTGACCTTTGCCCCTGCAGCGTTTATGACTTATTCCTCTCCTCCACTGCCTGCTGAGACTCAGCCTTCAATCTCCCACCCCTTGCCAGAGCGAGCTGGCCTCCTCCGGCATCCTCGGCCACTTTGGCCTCCCTCCTTCTCGTTTTTTCTCCCTCCTTCCTCCCCTCTCCTGAATTCCTTCCCGTCTCATTCTCCACGCTCATATTTTCCCTTCCCCTTTCTGTCTCTGCCCGCTCCCCCCTCAACTTCTGTTTCTCTCCTTCCTTCCCTCTCTCCTTCCTTCCTTTCTTCCCATTTTCTTCCTCCCTCTCTCCTGTTTTCTTCTGTTCTCCTTTCCATACTAATTTAGCCATCGGCTTCTCTGATTTGGGTGAGAGCTCGGAGGAAGTCTCAGCTCGCCCTCCTCTCTCCCTCCAGCACCCTCAAGGCTACGGAGCTGGCTGCTCACCTCCCAGGCCCTGACGCCAAGAGTTGATATACATTGAAGGTGTGGAAAGTGGGGAAGGTTGTGTCCACTCACCGGGTGGGAGCCCCATGCACTGGGTGTACCATGTCACCCAAACCTGAGCAGAGACAAATAGAGGGGCTCAACAAGGAGGAGGAACTCTGGAGTGTGGAAACAGAAAAGGAATACACAGCCTGGGTATCAATCAGAGAGAACCAGGGTCCATTCTCCAAGCCCACTAACTGGGTGCCTGTGGGCACATCGTTTATCCCCTTTGACTTTCTTCTTCTGCCCTGCAACAGGGGATTCCAGGATGCCTGCCTTGCCCTGGATTGCAAAGTGGTTTTAAGGATCAAGAATTACAAAGAGTGAGCCTGGCATTGGTGGAATGGGCCTGTAATCCCAGTGGCTCAGGAGGCTGAGGCAGGAGGATCACAGGTTCGAGGCCAGCCTGGGCCACTTAGTGAGATGCTGTTTCAAAATAAAGTAAAATAAAAATAAAAGGGCTGGGGGTGCTGCTCAGTGGCAGGACACCCGAGGTTCAGTTCTCAGTACTACAAAAAAAAAGAGAGACAAGAAAATTAAAGGAATGAGAAGAAAAAGAGAAGAAAGGAAGGAAGGAAGAAGAAACACAGGGTGTGAAAGTGCATTGTAAACCACAGAGCACTGCTTGAATGGAAGGAGGATTTATTTTTTCTGGAGTCTCATTTGGTTGCCCTGCCCCCACTCCTGCCACACCACACCCCTGCAACCCAGGGAGGAAGCAGGGACCCCACCCACCCACCCCCACCTGCCAGTGTAAACAGCCTTTTCTTGTTTTGTTTGGTTTGGTTTGGTTTGGAACTGGGGGTTGAACCCAGGGGCATTCTACCCCTGAGCTACACCCCCAGTCCTTTTTACTTTTTATTTTGAAACAAGGTCTCACTAAGTTGCTGAGGCTGGCTTCAAACCTGAGCTCCTCCTCTCTCCACCTCCCAAGTACTGGGATTACAGAGGTGCCTACAGATGGAGGCCATCTCGTCAGCCGTTCATACCACCGATGTGGTCACTGAGGCTGTGTCTCGCTCAAGGCTGCGATGCTAGAAAGTCAGACAGCAGGATCCAGCCTCCAAGCCCGGTGCTCGGCTCCTGCCCTGCCGCTTCTCCCTTGTCCTGAGGAACCTCAGGATGGAGGGCACCTTTCTCACCAGCCCCGTCCCTCCTTCCACAGTGTCTACGTGTCCATCTTCCTCCAGCTCCTTGAAGGGTAAGAAAAAAATCTGGTGGGGCAATCAGTAAAAGTGTTAGGCAAGTGAATAAATGAATGCCCCCCCCTTTTGCAGCGTCGCCCCTGGGGGCAGGGGTGTGCTGTGGAAGGTGAATTACAGCCAACAGAGTCCTCTTCTCCTAAGAGCTCCGGGGGGCCACTGCATGGCCACGGAGTGGGTTCTGGAATCTGGCAGTGGTCTGTGCTAGGGGAGGGGTCCACCTGCTACCCCCCCCCACTCCACACATTGCTCAGCCCCTGCCCCCAGCCTGTGACAGCAGCCTTTGTAATGAATGACTCTGCAGTGGGGCCCAGCAAAAGGACAGGAGGGCACGAGACAAATCATAGCTGCCAGGCGCTAATCTTCCCCTGGGAAAGTCACCTCCACCCCCCTCATCCATCACTGGGCACTAGGCTGCCACGGCACCCCCCCAACACACACCCCAGACAACCAGCAGGCCCCATGGATGCATCCGAGATGCACAGAGGCCATTGCGGCACACACGTGGAGCTCCTCCACGCAGCCCCGTGGCCCAGGCACAAAAGGCCATTAGTGCTCCAGCCAAGGCCCTGCCTCAGCCTCCTGCCCCAGGAAAACCTACCATTCAGGCTCATCCTCTGATCCAGGCGTTTGTTTGACTGCCTAAGCAATACTTGTTGAGAATCTATTTCAATATTTCAATTAAGGCAACGTGATGCAGAGGACATGGAGAAGAACAGGATGGAGTCCTGAAGGAGTTCGTGGAGCACCAGGGGGACAGCGGAAGAAAGAGGCCAAGGGACAGGTGGAGGAAGGGACATGAGCCTCCGGAGAGCCAGGAAGTGGAGAGTCTCGGAGAGATTTCTGCCAGCCGAGGTGCTCAGGGACAGCTTCATGAGAAGGTCCTTGAAGGACAGGCAGTTTGCAGAGACAGGAAGGATGCAGGCAGCCCAGGAGAGAGCAGGGCGAGCAGAAAGGGAACCAGGAAGGCAGAGCATGCTTGTGAGAGAGGGCAGTGAGTTGGCAAGAAAAGAGGAGAGCAGGGCGCAGTGGTGCACGCCTATAATCTTTGTACTTGGAGGCTGAGACAGGAGGATCGCTGGCTCAAGACCAGCCTCTGCAACCAAGTGAGGCTTCTGGCAACTTAGTGAGAACCTGTTTCAAATTTTTTTTTAAAAAAAGGGAGGTTGTGGGTGTAGTTGAGAGGTAGAATACCCCTGTGCTGCTTGTTATCCCAGCACTTGGACGACTGAGACAGGAGGATCCGGGTTCACAGACAGCCTCAGCTACTTAGTGAGGCCCTCTGCAACATAGTGAGACACTGTTTCAAAATGAAGAATGAAAATTGGGTTGGGGATGTAGCTTGGAGGTAAAATGCCCCTGGGTTCAATCCCCAGCATCACAAAAAAATAAAAAAAAGAATACCCCCATGCTCAATCTCCAGTCCAAGAGAAGAGAGAGAGAGAGAGAGAGAGAGAGAGAGAGAGAGAGAGAGAAGAAAAAAGAAAGATGAGATTGAGATCTGTCCACTATAATGCCAGGTTTAAAATGGTAGCCCTAAACTGGGCATGGTGGCGCACCCTTATAATCCCAGCATTCAGGAGGCTGAGACAAGGAGGACCACAGTTCGAGGACAGCCTCAGTTACTTAGTGAGGCCCTTGGAAACTCAATGAGACCCTGTTTCAAAACAAAAAGTATGGCTGGGGTGTAGCTTGGAGGTAGAATGTCCCTGAGTTCCATCCCCAGTACTGCAAAATAAATAAATAAATGAAATAAAATGAAATAAAATAAAATGGCAGCCCTAGCTGTGGTGGCCCATGCCTATAATCCCAGTATTTGGGAGCTGAGGAGGATTGCAGGTTCCAGACCAGCCTCTGCAATTTAACAAAGCTTTTACCAATTTAGCGAGACCCCTGGCCTATTTCCAAATAAAAAAATAAAATAAGGCTGGGGGTGTAGCTCAGAGGTAAAAGGTCCTTGGGTTCAATCAACAGCAACACACACACACACACACACACACACACACACACACGCACACACACACACACACTCCCAGCCTCGTGACAGGAGCAACTCATCTCCTGTTGCAGGTCAGTTTCACGGAGGCATGTCCAGCCAGATTGTATTCCTTCTCCCCTAAAGAGGCTATGGAGTCAGGGGTGTACATCCATAAGCCATGTCACTGGGCAGCCTCTCTGTGCCCCAGAGCACTGGCCAGCATGTGTTGAATACTGTCTGGAGAAACCTGCAAGCATCATCTCTCTAGAGCATAAGCCCCAAAAGGTGTGGAACATCTCACTGCTGAATCACCAGACCTTGGCGTCTTGAACATAGTGTGTGTTCAGTAGGCTTTTCCTGAATGAATGCTTAGATGCTTAGTCTCACTGGCTAGGGACGTTATGCTATAACACAGGTGTAAATATTTACTACTAGCTAGCAGGGGGAGGGGGCGCCTATCTATAATTGCAGTACTTGGGACGCTGAGGCACGAGGATTACCAGTCTCAGAAATTTAGCAAGCCCTCAGCAACTTAGCAAAAATCCTGTTTCAAATTAAAAAAAAAAAAAAGTAAGCTAAGCATGGTGGTGCATGCTTGTAATCCCAGTAACTGGGAGGCTGAGAGGAGAGGATTGCAGGTTCGCAGCCAGCCTCAGCAACTTAGGCCCTCTGCAACTTAGTGAGACCCTGTTTCAAAATAAAGAATACAAAATAGGGCTGGGGTGTAGCCTGGAGGCAGAATGGCCCTCAGTTCGCTCCTCAGTACTGCAAAAACAAAAAACAAAAAAACAAAAACAAACAAACAAACAAAAAAAACCCTACTACTATCACCCATTTTACAGAAAAGAAAACAGCCAGAGAGATACTGTAACCTGCCTACTGGTCATGTAACTAACTAGTAAGGGCAGGAGAGGGCCAAGCCCAGCTGTTGCCAGGCACAGCTCTCTGCCGGTGACGGTGAGGAACAGTGGCCCCACAGCTGCCTTTCATATCTCTGCAGTCATTGTTATGCTTCAAGGAGGCATAATTTGAACCCCACTCTTGGAATCTGCATAATCATGAGCAGGGGTAACAAGGCACTAATATATACATTTCCAGTTACATGCACTCCCTCAACCCACTTTAAGAAAGCCCAATGCGAAAAGGAACACTTGACTTCCAAAGTAGTTAAGTCTAGGAGGGCTCACTGCTTTACGAAAGAAAGAAAGAAAGAAAGAAAGAAAGAAAGAAAGAAAGAAAGAAAGAAAGAAAGAAAGAAGCCAAAAAACAACTCTTTGAAGTGTAGAAAAAGAGCATTCATCTGGGCGTGGTGGCGCACACTTGTAATCCCAGCATTAGGGAGCCTGAGACCAGAGGATCACGGTTCACGGACAGCCTCAGCTACTTAGTGAGGCCCTCTGCAACTCAGTGAGACCCGGTTTCAAAATAAAGAATAAAAAATAGGGCAGGGGATGTAACTTGGAGGTCGAATGCCCCTGGGTTCCATCCCCAGACCCGCAAAAAAAAAAAAAAAAAGAGCATTCAGCCGGGCGTGGTGGTGCACACTTGTAATCCTAGCGCTTGGGAGGCTGAGACAGGAGGATTGCACAGATTCTAAGCCAGCCCCAGCTACTGAGTGAGGCTCTCAGCAACTTAGTGAGACCCTGTTTCCAATAAAGTATAAAATAGGTCTGGGAGTATATCCTGGAGGTAGAAAATCCCCTGGGTTCCACCCCTAGTACCACACACAAAAAAGGAGCATTCATCCAGGGGTTTGAAACATAGCAGAACTCTGGACATTTCCTGCTTAGGGAGATGGGAAGGGTGGGGTGAGGGCTCCGATACGTGAGGATCGCCTCTGTGTGCCCAGGACCTACCTCACGCCCTGTAGAGGACCTGCCATTATGTCCATTTGGTGGCTAGAAGCTGAGGATCATGTCCAACATGTTATCATATTTAGCTCTGTGTGTGTGTGTTTAATGGAGATTGAACCCAGGGGCATTCTACTTCTGAGCTACACCCCCAGCCTTGTGTGATTTTTGGTTTGAAATGGGGTCTCACTAGGTTGCTGAGAATCTATTACCAGGGCTGCCCTCAAACCTTCGCTCCTCCTGTCTCAGCTTCCTAAGTACTAGGATCACAGGCATGCACCAGCACAGAGCTAACTACTGAATCCTGCTCTGTGCTGGGAACCAGTGCAGCCCCAGGGGATCAGATACCCCCAAGGTCCTCACCCCCAATGTGTGTGTTTGAACAGGGAGAGGTGGGTCATAACAAGTGGATGAGCTAGTGAAAAAAAAATCTTTGAGAAAGGTCATGCTTCAAATGAAATGAGAGGGTGACACGTTAGGGTGTCTAATGCAGATCTGGAAGCATTAGGGGTCCCCTCAGACTCCTCAGCTAGAAACAAACTGCCTTCCCATTTGGCTGTCCAGCCCCAGAACAGGGAAGAAAAGAAGGGAGGGAGGGACATACTATCCCTGCTCCTACCATCCTACCTTGGCAGAAATCCAGACAAGAAGAATTGCCAGAGAAGCAAAATAAATTTGAAGCCATTGTCCATTTCAGACCCATCTGAGGCAGCTCTGAAACCCTGGCCCCAGTGCTGATGTGTAGAACCTCAAGTTGCTGGGTGTGCGACAGTGCGCACCTGAAATCCCAGGACCTGGGAGGCTGAGACAGGAGGACTGCAGGGTAGCAGGGCAGCCTCAGCAGTTTAGCAAGATCCTCGGCAACGTAGCATGACCCTGTTTCCAAATAAAAATAAAAAAGGGCTGGAGGTGGAGCTTGGAGGTGGAACAGCCCTGGGTTCAGTCATCAGTATAAAAACAAAAACAAGCCGGGGCGTGGTGGCGCACGCTTGTAATCCCTGCGCTTGGGAGGCGGAGACAGGAGGATTGCGCAGGTTCAAAGCCAGCCTTGCTGGTTTAAGAGATCCTGTTTCCAAATAAAACATAAAATAGATCTGGGAATGTACCCCAAGAAGGGTTCCATCCCCAGTACCACCAAAAAAAAAAAAAAAAAAGTCAAACTCAGCCAGCCCCGCGGGAGCACTGCAGGAGGAGCACTACAAGGGGAGCACTACAGGGAAAGTTCCGGGGCTGGGGCAGCCTGGGAAGTGCAGGAGAGCAGAGTGAGACTTGGTGTGTTCTCAAGAGCCAGACCATCCAGGTGCAAGCTCTGGCTCCACTCCTCCAAGGCAGGTAGCTTCAGGCGCATTGTTCGATCTCTTTGTGTGCCAGTTTCTCCATCGGTAAAATGGGTATCATGACATACCCGTATCTGAGAGCCGTGGGAGGGATCGAATAAATCAATCCTCGTGTTCTGCGTCCTGATGGACAGGGAGCAGGGTAAGGCAGGCAAGGGCGTGGGCCTCCCGGAGGATGCAGACGGGGAGGGGGCAGCAGGAGAGGCAGACAGAGAGTGGACGGGAGGCAGGAGAAGCAAGTACACAGGGAGGAGGTTTCTGTTCAACTTCCCCCTACACTTAATAGATTTCTAAATGGGCTTATTATCACCACCTATGAATTCTTTTAAAGGATCTAATTATAAAACACCAAACTAGCTAATTAGGCTTCCCGAGCTCGCCTTGACACAGGTGCAAACAGGCTCTCTGGATGGCGGCCCTGGCACAGCTCGTGAAGCCGGCTCCAAATCGATGGGGGGCAGGACCTGCCTGTGGCCACACAATTAGGCTGTAATTGCAGGCCCCCTCCCGCCTCGGTGCCTGCCGGAGGTGCTCACTGTGACCTGGCCTGCGGAGCAGGGGCTCAGCTTCCCCCATGGGCTTGGAACTGAGGATGCGGCAAGGGGTGCCCCTAGGATCCGGCTCAGGAGGGGCATGTGTAGACAGAGTGGTAAAAGAATGGAGCCTTGGGTATTCCTCCATCCCTCTGGATTGGAGATGCCCCAGAGCAGGGACCGCTGAGATGCTGAGAAAATGCATGTGGTCGTACGCATCGTTGGAGGGATGGGTCCACGTGACGTGGTGAAGTGTGAGACAGGGCTGCGCCCATCCTTAGCTTAGAGGACCCCTGAGGGGCAGAGTTTCCCTATGCTGGGACAGAGGAGTGAGAAGCCCCATGATGATGATTTTCAAAAATCAATCACATCAGCCGGGCGTGGTGGCGCACACTTGTAATCCCCGCGCTTGGGAGGCGGAGACAGGAGGATCGCGCAGGTTCGAAGCCAGCGCGATGGCTTAAGAGACCCTGTTTCCAAATTTAAAAATGTATAAAATAGGTCTAGGAGTGTAGCCCGAAGATATAAGGGCTTCCAGGAACCCCAGTACCACCAAAAAAATAAATAAATAAAAAATTTTTAAAAATCAATCACATCAAATATTCCCCAGGGAAATTGTTAGAAATGCAAATTTCTAGACACCTCCCAGGACTGGGGCCTTGGATGCTCGATTGGGAGGAGCCTTTCTGATGATTCTGAGCATCCTCCAATTTGAGAACCTCCAGCTCTCCCAGGTACCGGAGGAGACCATTAATCAACGCAGCCAATGGCGGTGCTGCTGGCTGAAGGGGGTGGGCATAGGGGCCTGTTTCTTAAATTAAATAAAATGATAGTCATTAAGGGGGCATCCCCTGTACATTATTAATTCTCCTTTTGCTCACAGGGGCGGTGAGAGTTGGACAGCTAATGATGAGCCCAGCATGCTTCCCCCTCAGTCCTCCGCCACTCCCATCATCCCCTCGTCCTTCTCTTCTGCCCCCATCACGAAAATCTGATGCCCTTTCCTGTGATGTCCCCGCCAGAAACAAGTCTGTGAGCTACACAGCACTCACCTCCCCAAGGCCCATGTCACCATCCACCTTCTCCAACCCGTCCCCCTCTGGCCGGTGCGGTCCCCATGCCTGCACTCCTCTGCAGCCACCCCAGGTCCCGGTCTCCGGTCTAGTAACAGTGAGCGACAGTGAGGTCAGGAGGGCCCTGCAGCTGCTCCTGAGGAGTTCCTGGTGGAATGCTCTTCCAGATGTTGGAGTGAAGGCAAGTGCAAGCCCACCTCTGCCCCAGGGACCGCCCGAGCAGCCTTGCTTTCCACTTCCCCCCTAACCTCTGAGGCAGGAGTTCTCCTATTCCAAGGTCATGGCCATTCTGCCTTATACTCCACGGCTGCTGCCTGTCTCTGCTGGGCAGATTTTATGGAATTTTCTCGGTGCATTTTCCCTAATAGTCTCAGAGCTTCCAGAACTAGAGATGGAAATCCCCACTGCTCAGGGAGCCACCAGCCACCTCTTGCCTTTAACAGCAGGAGAGCCCACCCTTCTGAGAGACACCTCCCAGATGACAGGCAGACGTGTACAGGCTGCCCCGGTGCGCTGCTCTGTGAAAGAAACCTAAAGGGTCACCAGAAATAAGCATTCTTCACAGCAAAAGCCCAGAAAGAGAAGCACTCATCCTCCTGTTATGCAAAATGTGCTGTGAAGCCAGTGTTTCCTCTTTGCCTAGGCAGCTAGGAAGCTCAGAGCTCAGTTTCACATTCAATTGCAGAGACTTTCATTGACCTGATTTTTTTTCTTAAAGAAATAGATTAGTTTTTTGTGCTCTTTCTCTCCCTCTCCTCTCTCTCTCTCTCTCTCTCTCTCTCTCTCTCTCTCTCTCTCTCTCTCTCTCTCCCTCTTACCCTTCTGTTCATGATTACAGATATGGGTTGGAGACCAGGAGCTGGTCCAACTTTTAGCTGCTTAGAAAGGTCTAGTAGGCCACAGCTCAGGGCCGAGGCACCAGGACACATTCCTCATGTAGCATGTACCCAAGCTCACAGCCTGTGTGCTACATGACTCGGGGCAAATTGCTGCCCTTCTTGGGGCCTTGGCTTCTTTCTGGATAAAATTGGGTGGGTGGAGCTGCAACAGTGCCGTTCAGATCCTGCTCCACAGAGCCCAAGACTACTGGGTTGCTTCTTAGAGAACCACTCTGGAGGTATAGAACAAGGCCAAGAAACAGGATCCTAATGTCACCTCTTTCATCAGAGCATTTCTACTTTTACCAGCCTGACATATTGAACTGGCAGGTGAAATTATGCTAAAACTTCAACTATAGGTGTTACAGCTTTAAAAAGTATGGACCTCTGGATTTGGAAGCCCAAACATCCTAGGAAACCCACACCCAGGCCTTTCCAGCTCCAGCTAAAGCAAACCAAAGTCCTGGGGCTCTGGACCTAGGCGGGTCAGCCATGTGAACTCAGACAAGCCCACTCACCTCTCTGAGCCTCGATCCCACATCTCAGCTGTGGGCAATGCCACCTATCTCTCAGAGTCACAGTAAGGGTTAACAGAAACTGTACATGGGTAGTACCTAGTGTCACACGGTAGGGCTGGGGACACCGCCTCCTCCCAACCTCCCAGTGGGTTCCATATGGGCTCAAACAGGGCTCCTTCTATCTTACCCAGAGGCATCTGCAGGTTGCAACAAACCCATCCTCTTGTTCCATTAATTAATCCTGGTTCAGTGCAGCAACAAAGCTTTCATGGGCAGGGCACCAGGTATCCCGACAGTGGCTGAAGATGCAGAGACAGGACAGGGAATGAGCCTGTAGTCTAGACGTTAGGTGTGGGGAAGAGATACCTGTATGTGTGGATTGAACCCAAGGGCATTCTACTGCTGAGCTGTACCACCAGTCCTATTTTATTTTATATTTTGAAACAGGATCTAAGTTGCAGGGGCCTGGTGTTGCTGAGGCTGGTCACAAACCTGCAATCTTCCTGTCTCAGCTTTCAAGTCCTGGGATGACAAGTGTGTATCACCACACCTGACAAGGAAACACATTTATCACCATCTTTGGGAAGGAGGCCTGGGGACGGGTCTGTAGCTCAGTGGCAGTGCACTTGCAGAGCTCAGCCCCTGTCCCTGTGAGAAGAAAACAAAAATAGCCAGGCGTAGACGTACAGGCCTGTACTCCCATCACTTGGGAGACCGAGACAAAAGGATGACAAGTTTGAGGCTAGCCTTGGCAACTTAGCAAGTCCCTCAGCAACTTAGTGGGACCCTATTTCAAAACAAAAAAAAATAGCCAGGCATGGTGGCACACACCTGTAATCCCAGTACCTGGGAGACTGAGACGGGAAGATAATGGTTCGTGGTCAACCTCATAAACTTAGTGAGGCTCACGTCAACTTAGTGAGACCCTGTTTCCAAATAAAGTAATAAAATAGGGCTGGGAGTGTAGCTCAAAGATAGAATGTCCCTGGGTTCCAGCCCCAGCCCCACAAAATTAATTGATTAGTTAATTCAAATAAAATACAGCTGGGGCGTGGCTCAGAGGTAGAATGCCCCTGGCTTTAATCCCTAGTACCACCAAAAAAAAAAAAAAAAAAAGAGAGAAGGAGGAGGAGAAGAGGATAGAGAGGAGACAGACTAGCAGCTGACTGTAGGTTAGCTTAGGAGACAAACCTGGGTCAAGTCTTTGCCACTAAGTAGCCAGGTAACTTTGTGCAGATCACTTGACATCTTTGATCCCCCTTTCCCTGTTTTATAAAGGGGATGGCTGAGGCTCACAGATGTGGGTAAACACCTGGCTTGGCGCGGAGGCTGGGAAGATGGTGGTGTTACTGTCATCCAGGCAGCGTGGGGGTTCCTCATCTTCCAGGAGCCGCCCCTGCCTTGGCGGGGTCAGGATCTGAACAGTTCCGGTGGCCCCAGGCTTTGGGGTTAACCAGATGATCCTTCACCACACAAAGAACCCCCACGCAGCTTAACCTCCGCCGAGGCACGGGCTCTGGCCCTGGATCCCGGGCTCCATTATTGCGTCTGCAAATCCGTTAAAATTTCACACAATTTCCTGCACAGCAGTGGGCTTCATAATGCTGGGAGCCAAGCCGGCCCAGTAATTGGGACTGGAGTGGGGTAGAGTCCAAAGCAATTAATCCAGCCTCCTTCCTTGTTTGCGCCAGGATAAGCCTGACGGGGTGGAGAGTAATTGGAAAGGAGCGGCCTCCATCCCCGACTCCAAATTAATATTTTCCTGCCCTGATTTAATTCCGCCCGGGAACAGTGACACAGAGACACGCCGTGTCAAACGCTAAGTAATCTGCCACGAGCCACCTGAGGAGGAGGAAAGGGCTCTTTTCCTTTTTCTTTTTTTCCTTGTCTTTGCAGTTGGCCAAGGGTGGGGGGAGGTGACAGTTAACAAGACGGAGCGTCAGAAGCAAGAGGCCTGTGTAAGGACGTCTACAGTCCAGCCTCTCTCCACCCCAAAGCAAGAACATACCATAAAGGAGGAAGATCAGGGACTCGGGAAGGCAGAACTGAGTTCAAATCCTGGCTTTACTAACTGGGAAATAGATGGCCCAGGGCAAGTCATGCAACCCAATGAGCCTCAGTTTCCAAATCTGTGAAAGAGACATACTGGTACCTACCATTCATGAGTGTCGTAAGGATTCATCATAATAAATTCAAGAGGTGGCTGCAAGAGGTAGCTATGTCGTCCTGGGTTTTGTTTTTGCTTTTCATGGCGCTGAGGGTTGAACCTGGGGGCTCCACCATGAGACTATATAGCCAGTCCTTTTCAATTTTTATTCTGAGACAGGGTCTTGATAAATTGCCCAGACTGTCCTTGAACTTGCCGTCCTCCTGTCTTTGCCTCCCAAGTCACTGGGGTCACAGGTGTGTGCCACTGTGCCAGGCTTATTCTAGGTTCTATGACACGGAGAATCCAGAGGGAGTAAGTGTGGGCCCTGGAATTGAGGGAGATTGTGTCCTAGCCTCACCCACCGGGGCTGGCGCACGGAGGGTGTGATGTGTGCCAGCCAAGGGCATCCATGGACAGGTGCGGCCTGTCTGCACTTGGGCACCCCTCATCCTGCTGCTGATGGCTTTACCCGCGTGCTGACCTCCCTGTGCCTTGGAGCTGCCTTCCTGGGGCTCCAGCTCTGCTCCAGGGCCAGCTGGAGAAAGGGGTCCAGGAGTCAGGGATCCACGGGCTTCTGCTGAAGCCCTCCCTGTGCTGCAGGCCCTTCCTTGGTTGGATCCTCGGCCATTTAGTGAAGGGGAGGGGTCACAGTTTGCCTTTGCTCTGGAGACATCAAGCTAAGGCACCAGCATCCCATAAGCCCTGAGGCCTGAGTGGCCTGCTGCCCCCACCAAGCATGCACTGGGGGCAGAGGGAACAGAACGTGTCTGCCTCTCTGCCTGCCAAGGCCGGCACCTGGAGGATTCTGAGGCTTTGGGGATGTGCAGGGTGGAAGAGCAGAGAGGTTTCTCGAGAGACAACAGACTCAACCATGAGCACAGTGAACCCCACCCACCCAGAATGCTCAGGAATATTAAAGGCCACACCCAGGAATGCCACCAGCTCACAGAGGCCAAGAGCCAGGGACGTCTGGTCCTGTACCTGGCCCAGCTCCTGGGAGAAAGAGTACGAAGGCCAGGGTAGGAGAAGAAGATGGTGCCTCAGTGGGCTCCTGGCTCCCCCAAAGAAAAGATCCCCAAGCCGGGCGTGGTGGTCCACCCCTGTAATCTCAGCACCTGGAGACTGAAATAGGCGCACTGCAGGATTGAGACCGGCCTCAGGCAAGGCCTCGTTTCAAAACAAAAATAAAGCTGGGCGTGGTGGCGTAAGTTTGTAATCCCAGCCCTTGGGAGGCTGAGACAGGAGGATCGCACAAGTTCGAAGCCAGCCTCAGTTACTTAGTGAGGCTCTCAGCAACTTAGTGAGACCCTGTTTCCAAATAAAGTATTAAAAAAACAGGTCTGGGAGTATAGCCCAAAGGTAGAAAAACCCCTGGGTTCCACCCCCAGTAGTGCCTAAATAAATAAATATTAAAAAGCTGGGCATGGTGGGGCACACTTGTAATCCCAGTACTTGGGAGGCTGAGACAAGAGGATCCCAGGTTTGAGACCAGCCTCAGCAACTTAGTGAGGCTCTCCTCAACTTAGTGAGGAAAAAATAAGAGAGGGCTGGGGGTGTAGCTCAGAGGTAGGATGCCCCTGGGTTCAATTCCCAGTGCCAAAAGAAAATAAAAGAAAAAAACAATAAATAAATAAAAATAAAAAGAGGGCTAGGGCTGCCACTCAGTGGCAAAAGGCCCCTAGGTTTTAGCCCCAGTACTGGAAGAGGAGGAAGAAGAAATAGAAGAAGGAGAAAGAGTAGGAGGAGGAAGAAGAGGAAAAGAGATAAAAGAAAGAGAAAGCAGGGAGTCACCAGCTCAACAAAACCGCGGGACAACACTATGCAAATGTCAAGCTGATGAGGAGGGGAGGAGAGAGGACCAGGAATAAACCAAACATTAAATCAAATCAGTGGGAGAACAATAGCTAACTCTCTTTTACTTGTAGCACTCAATTCTGCAGTCGATACGTGCAGGAATGAATGAAGGGCCTGCTCAGAGCTGCGTCCAGAGTCACGCGAAGCCTCCACCCCAGGGGAAGCCGGCCGCACCGCGGGGCGGAGAGGAGCCCCGGAGCTAGGGACTCGGGGCCAGTCTGTCCCCTCTCTGAGCCTCGGGGTGTCACAGGGACACAGCTGAAGGGGTTGTTGGGGGTGAGGGGGCTCAGAGGCCTGGGTGGGGATTAAATAGTCCCCATAGCACAAAGATGGGGGTGAGTGAGGGCCTGCTAAGTAAGAGGGTTACAGGAGCGCACCCCCATGCCTGGCTCCAGGCTGGCTCCTTATCTCAGCCGTCTCCAAAGTTCCAGACATGATTTAGGGCCAGAAAAGCCTCCCCCTGCCCATGGCCCCTACCCCTAACCCCATGGGCCTCAGCGGACACCTCTGGGTTTTTTGTTTGTTTGTTTTATTTATTTATTTTTGTGGTACTGAGGATGGAACCCAGGGGCGTATTCTACCTCCGAGCCACAACCCAGCCCTATTTTTCATTCTTTGTTTTTGAAACAGGGTCTCAACTGAGTTGCAGAGGGCCTCACTAAGTAGCTGAGGCTGTCTGCAAACCGCGATCCTCCTGTCTCAGCCTCCCGAATGCTGGGATTACAAGCATGCGCCACCACGCCCGGCTTACCTCTGGCTTTTATCTGCCCCAAATCTATCTCTTTTGAAAGAATACTTCAAATTTCCTTCGGAGCCTCTCCTACTATGGCCCATGTAGCTCTGCAGAAGCAGGGCCCACTCTCCGGCCAGAGGCGGCCCTGGCCCCCAAATCCTTCCTCGAGCTCATGAGTAGACCTAAGCTGGGCCGGTAAAATTTGGTCTTAGAACTTTACTACGACAATTGGAAAGGTTGTTCCAATTGGTCCTCTTGTTAGGGGCCTAGTGCTGTTGGCAGCCATCTTGTCACCATGAGGAGAGAGCACGCCTAAGCAAGCAGGCAGCCTAGAGAAAGACAAGAGCTGAGAGATGAAGACAGAGTCCTGATAACATCATCTAAGCTTCCGAATCACACTGCAACTGAAGGCTCACTCGGCCTCTTCGGCAGTGTATAGCTTCTTTTTGCTTAAGCCAGTTTGAATTTGGGTTGCCATTGGCCTCCTGTCCCACACTGAAAAGACTCACAACTGATGTCGGCATCAACATCTTCTGGGAATTGTGCCAGCAATCCCACTGCCACTCTAATTCCCTGGAAGAGCTGTCAGATAGGTCGGGTACAAATTCATCTTTGGCAGTGGGAGAAACTGAGTCCCAGATTTCAAAAGCAACTTCACCAAGAGCCCATAAGATCTATCTGAGACTTTAGCTCAAACCTTAAGACTCTTACTCCTTCTGGTTCATCATGGGATCCACTCTGTCCAGTTCTGGAAAGGTTTATATTTCAAGTAGCATGTATTTCTGTGTCCTCAGAGAGACACAGAGGCCTCCCAGGGCCAGACTTGTGCCACCGATCTTCCCGGCAGAAAGCGTGGCGAGTTGCCCAGAGTAACCCCCGGACGTCAAGTCTGAGACGGGCTTCTGAGGCCGGCCCGCTGGCATGTGCAGTGCAGGGGTAAAGTGGCTCTCGCTCTTCATCCAGGGGAAGAGTTCAGCCTCTCTGCGACTCAGACTGAGGAGAAGTTAAACACAAGAACGGTATGAGCAGGATTTACGACCCATGTGACTTCTCTTGTGAAGAAGACACTCCCTAAAAAGACAGGGACCGCCCGCATTCCACCTTAGGAAAATCCAATACACACAATCCAAATTTGCATTTTAGAGGATGAAGGACAGTTGGGCAAAAGAATTCTGATTCATTCAGCTGGGCGTGGAGGCACACACCTGTAATCCCGGTATTTGAGAGACTGAGACAGGAGGATCTCAGTCCGCGGCCAGCCTCAGCTACTTAGCGAGACCCTCTGCTACTTAGTGAGACACTGTTCCAAAATAATGTACGAAGAGCCGGGCGTGGTGGCGCACGCTTGTAATCCCAGCGTTTGGGAGGCTGAGACCTGGAGGATCGCGCCCCAGCTACTTAGTGAGGCCCTCTGCAACTCAGTGAGACCCGGTTTCAAAATAAAGAATAAAAAATAGGGCAGGAGGTGTAGCTCAGAGGTTGAATCCCCTTGGGTTCCACCCCCAGACCCGCAAAAATAAATAAATAAATAAATAAATAAAGTATAAAATAGGTCTGGGATTGTAGCCTAGAGGTAGAAAAGGCCCTGGGTTCTACCCTCAGTACCACAAAAAATAAAATAAAATAATAAAGTACAAAAAATAGGGCTGGGGGTGTAACTCACAGGTAAATTGTCCCTGGGTTTCATCCCTAGTATCAAAATAAATAAATAAATAAATAAATAAATAAATAAATAAATAAATGTAAAATAATGCTGGGGATATAGCTCAGAGGTAGAGTGCCCCTGGATTCAATCCCTAATACCAAATAAATAAATAAATAAATAAATCTGATTGTCAAGCAGTTCCACTGAGGATACAACTCTGAGTCCAGCCAAAGTCACATATACTCCACCCATGCCCATCCCTGCCCCGGAGGAAGGCCAGGAAGGAAGAAGCCTGTGGACAGCTGTCATGGAGACACATGCCTGTCTAAAGTGGGTACACCTGTGGACAGTCACAGCACAGTTCCTCGTCGAGCTGGGACGAACATAGCCCTGGACCCCAAATCCTGGGGCATCCTGGACCCCAGACCAAGCCCAGAAGTACGTGGGACAGCGTACTGCCCCGGCCACAGCCTCCTCTCCCCTCCCATGCCCGCGGCGGCTCTCCCCGTGCCCACCCTCTGGGTTGAAGACCCTTCCCACCCCACTGACGTTGGACTGGAGGACACGGGTGAATGGCGTGGGCGCAGCAGGAACCCAGGGCAAGCCGCGCAAACGCTCCCCACCACGGCCCCTGCTCGTTCCCTGGCATTCAGAACACCCCGGGCTGGGGCTGCTTTTCCAGCCTGAACCTCAGGATGAAGACTGATGCAGCAGAGCCCCTGGCCCACAGCAGGCACGCGCCATGAGCAGAGAGTTGACCTCCGCGTCTAAACCACTGAGGTCTGGGGACTGTTGGTCACCGCGCTTAAAACTAGCAAAAGCTGCGGCGCACACCCACAAACCCAGCTCTAGGAGAGGCTGAGGCAGGAGGGCTGCGGATTTGAGGCCAGCCTTAGCAACTTAAGTGAAACGCTGTCTCAAAATAAAATTTAAAAAGGGCTGGGGATGTAGTGATAGAGCAAGTCCTCAGTCCTGGGATGGGGTGGAAAGAAAGAAAGAAACTAGCAGAGGCTGCCTACTTGACGAATACTGAGGGCGACGCGCACAGCCAAGAGGCCACCTCTGATAAACCAGCGGGAAAGGCAGCTCGGATGCTGTCTCCTGATCAGCGGCTGCTGTGCACAGGAATCCCTGTGCTGTGCGAAGGCGTGGTGCACACCTGAAATCTCAGGACTCAGCGAAGGCATGAGAATCACAGGTTTGAGGACAAACTCAGCAACATAGTGAGACTGTCAGTAACCAAGTGAGACCTGTTTCAAAACAGGGATGGAGGGGCGAGTGTGAGCGCACACCTATAATCCTAGGATTGAGACCGGAGGATCACAGGTTCTAGCTAGCCGCCGCAACTAAACTGAGGCCCTTGGCCATTTAGAGAGACCTTATTTCAAAATAAAAAATAGAATAGGACTGGGGTATAGTTTGGAGGTAAAACTTTCCTGGATTTAATCCCCAATATCAGGATAAAAAAAAAAAAAGCAGAGCTGAGGTTGTAGCTCAAAGGCATTTGTCTAGCATGTTTGAGGCCCTGGGTTCAATTACTCGCGCCAGTAAATGAGAGAAAGAAAAGAAGAAAAGGAAAGGAAAGAAGGTGAGAAAGAAAAAAGAAAAGAAAGGAAGGAAGGAAGGAAAAAGGAAAGAAGGAAAGAAAGATTGACTCATTCCTGAATCTTCTTCCTTTGGGAGATTTAGATCCATTTCATCTAAGGAGGGGACTTAGTATATTTTTTTCCCTGGGTATTGGGGATGGAAACCAGGGGCATTCTACCTCTGCTATACCTTAACCCTTTATATTTTATTTTGAAACAGAGTTTCTCTAAGTTGCTAAGAATCTAAGTTGCTGAGACTGGTCACAAACCTGAGATCCTCCTATCTCAGCTTCCCAAGTACTGGGATTATAGGAATGTGCCACCATGTCTGGGCGGGATTTAGTATACTTTATTTATTTATTTATTTATTTATTTATTTATTTATTTATATGTGTGAGTGTGTGAGTGTGTGTGTGTGTGTGTGTGTGTGTGTGTGTTGGTACTGGGGATTGAACTCAGGGCATTTTACCTCTGAGCTACACCCTTAGCCCTTTTTATTTTTTATTTTGAGACAGTCTCATTAAGTAGCATAGGACTTCACTAAATTGCTGAGGCTGGTCTCAAACTTGCTATCTCCTCTCTTACGCTCCCAAGTACTGAGATTACAGGGATAGGTAAGCACACCCAGCTAGGACTTAGTATTTTTTATAAACTCTGAATACGACATGTGGGCTATCTGCAGAACACCCCTCATGAAACCTAATTCAAGAAGTCCAATCTTTTAGTCTTCCAGAGCATGTCCAGAGAGGCAAAAAGACATCGCAAAGGTCACACAGCAAGGCACGGAACAAGAAACCAACCTTCAACCCTTTTCCTTGAAACATACTATCTTTTCCCTAAGAAAAAGGGAGGAAGGAGAAAGGAAATGAGAAACAGATTCCAAATGCAGCTCCAGAGAGACAGCAGGAGGCTCAGGAATTGGGGTGAGGGGGTCTGGGACCCCAGCTGCGCGGGGCCTGCCGGGGTGGAGGAAGAGGTGGCTCCCTGGGGTCCTCACTGGACGAGAAGCCGTGGGGATAAGAGAGCCAAAGGACAGAGCCGTGGGGATAAGAGAGCCAAAGGACAGAGCAGGAGCTGGAGGAAAGAGAAAAAAACAGAAAGATAGAAGGGAAAAAGAACTCCTCCAGGCCTGGTGAGTCCAAACATCCCCAACGAGGCCGCAGGAGCTGCCCCGGCCCTCTTCGATTTTGATGTACAGTTTGAAACAAATCAATAGCAGTATAATAATACTCAGCACGCTGTGTAATTTTTATATCATTAGTTTTCATTTTCCGCTCCCCATGCATCAAAAAACTTACAACGGGCTCGTAAAGTTTATTTAGTATTCCATGAATTCCTAATCAGTTTCATTTCATAATGATTCAGGAGCCGCCCGCTGCCTAGGCCCCCGTGTCAAAAAATCGATAAAACCAACACAGTTTTCCTGATGGCGG
This sequence comes from Muscardinus avellanarius, assembly GCF_963383645.1. Lineage (NCBI taxonomy): Eukaryota > Metazoa > Chordata > Mammalia > Rodentia > Gliridae > Muscardinus > Muscardinus avellanarius. The sequence continues at coordinate 33,543,974 of NC_137802.1, forward strand.
CTGCAAAAGGATCTATTGTAGGGGAATTATGATTTATGCCCTGGCCTGAACCACGAGCAGCAGCCTCTACCCGCGGCTCAGGGCTGAGGTCTTCGCCAATAATGATTTATGCACCTTCTGACGGCCCCACCCTGGCTCCCTCTGCCTCGGCTGGCCCCTGACACCTGGGAGGGAGGGAGGGAGGGAGGGGAAGGCGCAGGGGAGGCCCACTGGTCTTCAGATCATCCTTGCGGGGCCCAGCATCGGCCTCTTCCTCCACATACCCTCCAGGAGGGCCTGAGCAGACAATGAGGTGTCTGGGAAGCCCCATCTGGCCTTAAAAGGCTCCAGGGGTACCCTGGCGCACGTACTGTGTGTGTGTGTGTGTGTGTGTGTGTGTGTCCCTGTGCGTGTGTGTGTGTTCTGGGGGTTGAACAAACCCCAAATTCTACCTCTGAGCTACACCCCCAGCCGTTTTTTTTTTTTTTTAATTTTGAAACAGGGTCTCACTAGGTTGGTGAAAGCCTCAAAAAAAATTGCTGAGGGTGACCTCAAATCTCCAATGCTCCAATCTCAGCCTCCCAAGTATTGGGATTAGTGGAGTGCCTCACCACGCCCTGCTGTAACCCTGGCTCTCTAACTGTGACCCCCATCCAGCCTGCGTTCTGACCTTGAGCATGAGCTCCTTAGCCCAACCTTGAAGCCACCACAGGCACCCCCATTTTTGTCCAGCCCTGCCCTAGAAGCATTAGGGTCATGGTGGCCAAAAGATCTCAGACAGCCCCCCGAAGATGCAGGCACAGCTAGCTTCCAGGCACTCTGAGGGGAGAGTGGAAGCTTTCCAGAACCCTGAGGGGGCCGAGGGGTGGGCGTGAGCAGCTCAGGCTCCTTCTCTTCTTCACCAGCAGCAGCTTGGGTTTCAGGGCTCACCACCCCGCCCGACCCTCCTGTCCCCTTCCTCCGCTGGTCATGATTAATAGGTCTGGGAGACATGTTAATGGGATGCGTATTAAGTCCAGCAATTGGTTTAATTAACAGCAACTCACCTGGCTGGGATAGAGAGATCTCAGGCCGCCTGCATAGGGGACGAAGGACCTACGACCTGGCGTGACACCAATCGGGGCCACCAGTATGTGCGCCCCCACACTCCACAGGGGGTTTCTGGGGAAGGCCAGGGCTTCCTTTAGATAGGTTGAGAGGGGCAGAGATCTGGGGGTCAGGTATGTGTCCTGAGCCAAAGCTGGCGCTTCAGCCCCACTCATCAGCTTGAGCGGCTACTTTCCCAAACCTCCATTTGGTTTTCATTCATTCATTCATTCATTCATTCATTCATTCATCAAATGTTCAGGAGATGCCTACAGCCACTCTCTTATATCTGGGTACATGGAGAGAAGGGACCCTCCTGACCTCAGGCAGGCGGTGTGTCCAAGGACGTGGCGGGCCCACCCACCCTGCCCCACGGCCTCCTGGCCTGGTCGGAGGGGCTGGGGAGCAGAGTATAGCAGCTGCTCTCCCTCATCCTCCCTCCTCACCCCAGGAGCACAGCAGCATGGAGAAGCCCAGACTTCAGACTAGACCTGGATTCCAGTTCTGGCTTCTTCCACACACCTGCTAGCCACCTTAGGTGGGCCAAGTAACCTCTGTAAGTCTAGCTTTCCTCTTGTGTAAAACGAATCATTTTTGCCCCACAGGTAGGGATGACTCCAAAGGAACCGCTTCCACAAAACGCCCACTCCTCAAGCAGCAGCCGTGCTCCACGCCCGTGTTCCCAATACTTGGGAGGCTGAGACAGGAGGATTGCAGATTTGAGAGCAGCCTCGGCAACTTAGTGGGACTCTCAGCACCTAGAGAACCGTGTTTCTGAATGAAAAATAAAAAAGGGCCGAGGGTGTAGCTCAGAGGTGGAATGCCCCTGGGTTCAATCCCCAGTGCAAAAAAAAAAAAAAAAAAAAGCCACATCCGAGAGCCCCTGACAAATGCCACCCACCCTTTCCTGCTCCGCCATGGCCTCGCTCCCCACAGAGGGTTATCTCTGTGGTGCTGGGAGTGAGAAGGGACCTGGACCAGCCCCCTCCTCCCAGGACAGCAGCCTGTTCTCCAGGGAATGGAGTTTCAGGGCCCCCAAGCCAGGAGGCAGAGGGCGAGGGGAGCTGGGGAGGGAGCCTGGCCTGGAGGAGCCCTGCCTGCCCCCACTGAAAAGGGACACCAAGGAAGCGGGGCCTCTGTCCGTGCAGCAGCGTCCAAGTGCTTCCCCCGGGAGTGGAGGCTCTGGAGTCCAGCCTCACCCGCGCCCGCACCCGCGCTCCAGGTCAGCGCCCTGCTCTCTTTCCTCCGCTCTGTTTCTGTGGTCCATCCTCTGCTTTCTCCAGTGAGTTTCTCATCCCTTCACCTCTTCTTTCCTTCTCTCTCTCCCCACCGTCTGCTTCCCCCACTGGGGACAATAAACACTTCCTCCTGGAAGGCCGAAGGGTTCTGACCCCTTCCTGCCGCCTGGCAGTGCCGACAACTAGGAGATTCCCCGGGAGCAAACTCTCTCCCTTGCACCCTTTCTGCTGCTGGGTCCCCCCTTGTACCCTCGGCAATCCCATCACCACTGGGGCCCAGTGACCGTCCTGCTGGGAAGGGTGCTGACCAGCAGCACAATCGGGCCTAGGGTGGGCATGTCCCCACAGGCCCTCAGGGTGACTGCCAGCCAAGTCCTCTGGCAGCCCAGGGGCGGGGACTAGAAGCACCATCGAGCTCCCGCCTGGCTTCAGCCCCCACAGAAGTACTGAGCACCGCAGCCCCAAGGCCAGCTCTGCCTCTGAGCTCTGCTTCCCCCTGGGATGGGACTCCATCTTTCTCCATCCCTCTCTGAGCTCTCATTCTGCTGCCAGCCGGGCCATGCGGTCGTGCCAGGCCTCCGTCCCAGCTACTCCGATCCCTTAATGAATGGATGGTGGTTCCACTCAGGGTCTCTGAACATAAGTGATGCTGTCTGTGAAATGGGCCCAGTGAGGTTCCCTGTCAGACGTAAGCACCAGGACAGGACACTGCTGTGGGGACTGTGACTCCTGATTGAACAGTCCTCTTAAGTCACCGCAGAGACCTCAGTCCCTAGCACTTATGGCCCAAGCGAGGACCCTCCCAGCGGCGACTATGTAAAGTCACTGGAGATCAGACCCATGCAGGGGACACAGAGGGTCACAAAGGGAACAGGAAAACAGAGGGTAGGTCCACAAGACGTCTTGTGTCCAGTGGCAGCCGTGGGGGTGGCCCCCGGAGCAGGGTGGGGTGCTCTGGTCAGAGGAGGAGCTGCGTTTGGGGATAAAGCTGGCTGCCTGCCAGTGGAGACCACACTGGACAGAGTACTTAACCTCTGGCAGTGCTCCTCTGTAGAAATGACAATAATCCGGAGCTCCCAGGGGCGCTCTGTGGATTCAGCTAGAAAGGACGGAACAAGAGACAGGCTTTGCATCCCAGCCAGAGGACGGGCTTCCCAGCTGACCTTCAGCAAGGTACCCACCAGCTCAAAGCTGGTGTCCTCACCCATAGCGTGGCGCATCGTTCACCTCTCCCACGGGGAGCTTCCAGGGGTCACACATCATTCAGAACACAGCGGTGGCACCCAGCAAGTGCTTCTCGCAGCTCTTGTGGCATGGGCACAGAGCCTGGCATGATGGGCGGGGCCAGAAAATGCTTTCTCAGTTCACTGTGGGGTGAGGGGCAGGATTATTATTAGGGGCCCCATGAAGGAACCCATCTAAATAGGGGAGGGGTGGGCTCAGTCTATAGCACAAGTCAAGCCTTTGGTTGTCTCCTTGTCCCAGAGAAAGACAAGGACTTAGGACCCCATCTGGCAGTTAAAGAAACAGAGGCCTAGAGAGTTTTGAGGGAATTTTTTTTTTACCTTTCTTCCGAGAAGACCCTCCTTCAGGGCAGGTTCTGCCAAGGGGACCGCCCTTTGGATTGCTTCTGCACCATTTGATCTGCACGGCTGCAGTTAACACCAAGAGCCATTGCAAGTTACCGTGGTACCAGATATTGCCAAAGCCAGCCCACAGGGCACGCAGCCAGTTCAAATGCTGTCTGTGCAGTGTGTCTCTATTTCACAAGCAAGGAAGCTGGGGCTCAGAGAGGGCCCACAGAGAGGACGTGCCTCTCACAGCCCACGTGAGTCTGGCCCCAAACCCAGACCATCTCCAGCCAGGCACTAACACTAGTACTGGGGTGTACACACTGGCTCATTCTAACAGGGACACACCCAGGGATGCTGGCGCTCACCCTCCCCCGCAAGTGCATGTGACACAAGCTTCCCCGAACACCTGTGCACGTGGCATGTGCACACTCATGGTTCTCACACACAGGTGCTCTCAGGAGCACACTCAGGCCTTGGGCCAGTGTGCCTCTCACCTGGACGCACACTAGAGTCATCTGGGGAGCTTTATTTTTTTATTTTTTATACATTTTTATTGGTGCATTGTAGTCAAACATCACAATAGAATACAAGACTTGTGAGGATATACAAGCACACCTCATCCAATTGGCCTTTATCCTATTCCCATCCCATTTCCTCCCCCTCCCTCCATCCCATGCTTGATTTGGTGATTAACTTTGATATATTGGTTTACATACATCATGCATTTTTTGTTTGTTTGTTTATTTTGGTGGTACTGGGGTTCCTGGAAGCCCTTCTACTTCCAGGCTACACTCCCAGACCTATTTTATACTTTTTTATTGGGAAACAGGATCTCTAAAGCCAGCACGGCTGGCTTCGAACCTGCACAATCCTTCTGTCTCCACCTCCCAAGCGCGGGGATTACAAGCGTGCGCCACCACGCCCCGCAACATCATGCATTTTAAAGAGATTCCATCCTCCCTCATCCCATCCCCTCTGATTGGTCACCGTAATTGCTCCTCCATAGGGCCCTTTCTTCAACTAGATCTCCTCCTATTACCCATTTCTTCCTAGTTTTTGCATATTAGGGAAAGCATCTGATTTTTTATTTTCTGTGATATTTCTCTGTGTATGCCGCATTGCAAGTTCCAATCCCACTCCTGAAGGCCCTGGCAATGGCCTGGCCACCCCGCAGACTGTGATCCCAGCCTCGCTGGCTCCAGCACCGGCCTTGCCTCATGGCAGGCCCCGATCCCAGCCTCGCTAGCCCCAGCACCAGCCTCACCCCTTGGCAGGCTCCGATTCCCGCCTCAGAGGCTCCAGCACCAGCCTTGCCTTATGGCAGGCTCCGATCCCAGCCTTGCTGGCCCCAAAACTGGCCTTGCCTCACAGCAGGCTCCGGTTCCAGCCTCAGAGGCCATCTGGGGAGCTTTAAAAGGTACCTGTGCCCAGGTGATCCAGCCACACAACAATTTAACCCTCCCCTAAAATTAGCACCTGAGAGTAACCAACCTTTAGTACCTGGCATGGTTTCTGGCAGTCAGCTGGCCCTGGGCCCGACTCGGCTCTCAGGCACTCATAGCCAGCTGCAGTCCCGGAGGCCTGACTGGGCAGGGGCCTTGCTTCCTGGCTCCCTCCCTCCCAGGGCTGTCGGGAAGGCTTCAGTGTCCTGCTGCATGGGCTTCTCCGCTGCTGCTGGCTTCCTTCTGAGCAGGGGATCCCAAACAGCTCAAAGGGGAGCCTGGACCGTCTATGACCTGCCTCCTAAGTCACCCACGTCACCCTGTTTTGTCTGTTTACTTGAAGGAGCCCACTTTCTAGGGGAAGAGAATTAGACTCTGTGGATAGAATGCAAGAGAATCAAATAACTGGGGGGTAGATTTTAGAACCATCACAGAATGTGGGGCAGGGCACTGGAATTTTTTTTTTCTTTCAGTATTGGGTTTAAACCCAGGAGCACTCTATCTCTGAGCTACACCCCACCTCTTTTTTATTTTTATTGTGAAACAGCATCTCACTAAGAAGTCACTGAGGGTCTTGCTAAGTTGCTGAGACTGGCCTCAAACATACAATCCTCTTGTCTCAGCCTCCCAAGTATTGGCATTACATTACCCATGTATGCCACTGTGCCCTGCTGCGCATTGGGATTTATTTTTTTTTTTTCAGAACTGGGATGGAACCTAGGGGCAGTCTATCTCTGGGAGACACCCCCAGCCCTATTTTTGTATTCTTTATTTGGAAACAGGGTCTCACTGAGTTGCAAAGAGCCTCAGTAAGTAGCTGAGGCTGTCCCTGAACCACGATCCTCCAGTCTCAGCCTCCTAAATGCTGGGATTACACATGTGCGCCACTATGCCCAGCTGCATTGGGATTTTTTTTTTTTTTTTTTTTTTGGTGGTACTGGGGTTCCTGGAAGCCCTTCTACCTCCGGGCTACACTCCCAGACCTATTTTTACATTTTCATTTGGAAACAGGGTCTCCTAAGCCAGCGCGCGCGGCTGGCTTCGAACCTGCGCGATCCTCCTGTCTCTGCCTCCCAAGCGCGGGGATTACAAGCGTGCGCCACCACGCCCGGCCTGCATTGGGATTTTTAACAAAGGAGATTTATATGTGCAGTTGGGCTGAGACCTGAGCTGGAAAGTTGTCCCTGGAGGGGCTGAGGAGAGGAACTCCATAGGACAGACTTCCAGGGAGTGCCAGCCCCCAGCCCCCTTCCCTAGGGAAGTCCACCTGGTGGCCTCAGCCAGGCCCTGGGCACCAGTTTCCTTCCCAGGCCCTTCCATTTTACTTTCCCTGGAGGGCCCCTCAGGGACCCTCACCTACAGGCCCCGGGCCTGGGCCAGCCCTCTGTCCCAACACTAGTTGCTCCGAGGTCGGGTTTCCAACCTGTGCTCCTATGGGGGTTTCCATGAGCACTTGTGTGTGCCATATGAGGGGTGTAAGTGAGGGCCCACAGCCTGTCTGCTCACAGGCCAGGGTCCCTGACAGGCTGGCCCCTCCTCACCCTGCTATCTTCCTCTCTTCCACTCTCCTCCCTCTTTCCTCCTTTCCTTCCTTCCTTCCTTCCTTCCTTCCTTCCTTCCTTCCTTCCTTCCTTCCTTCCTTTTTGAGGTGCGGTGCTGGGGGTTAAATCCAGAGGCTGGCTTTCTTTCTTTCTTTCTTTCTTTCTTTCTTTCTTTCTTTCTTTCTTTTTTTGTGGCACTGGAGATTGAACCCAAGGGCATTCTACCTCTGAGCTACACCCTTGCTAGGTTGATGAATAGTGTTCTATTTGCTGAGGCTGTCCTCGAACCTGCAATCTTCCCAAGTGCTGGGATTACATGCCTGGCCCTGTCCTCACCCTTGACTCTTCCCCTTCTCTCTGCCTCCGATCTCTCTTCCCTTCTGATCCTGGGGCCTCCACACCCTTACCCTCTTAGCCATGGCCACCCATCAGGAGGCCTGCTGGCTCCTCTGTGGGTGTCTGGTGTACAAGCTCAGGAGCAGGTGAGAGTAAACAGGTGCTGACTGGGCCTTCAAACCTGCAGACCAGCCCTGCAGCCCATTCAGGGGCCTGGGGCAGGATACCTGGAGGGGGCACTTTTCTTCCTGCCTCATCTGCCTCAGCCCCAGGCCATTTCCAAACCCCAAAGCCCTCTGCTTCTCTCAGTAAGCTGCTTCCTGCCCATGGTGGGCCTGGCCTGCCAGCCTCCCTGCCCTTCTCCACAGCCTCTCTCTCTTCCCTCTCCTCTCCTCTTTCTCCTCTCCTCTCCTCTCTCCTCCCCTCTCCTCCCCTCTCTCCTCCCCTCTCCTCCCTCTCCTCTCCCCTCTCTCTCTCCTTTCCTCTCCTCTCTCCTCCCCTCTCCTCTCCTCTCCCCTCCTCTCTTCTCCCCTCTCCTCTCCCCTCTCTCTCTCCTTTCCTCTCCTCTCCTCTCCTCTCCCCTCC